>NC_132853.1:15430000-16147500 GCF_048164855.1 Canis lupus baileyi
AATAGATCTGGATGGCTTTCCTTTGCCCGTAGGATAAAATCCATACTCCTTCTTGACATAACTTACAAGATCTTTTATGACCCAGCCTCTGCATGTTCTTTTATATTCCCTGCCTCATACCTTACATCAGCTACTCCAAACTTCTCTCTCTTTCTCCCAGCTTTTCCCACCCCATTCCCATCCTTTTATCTAGCTCAGGTCTACTCATGTTCTACTCTGTGTTTTCATTTAGTTCTTACTTTCCCTGAGGAGCCTCCCACACCATGTTGTTCCAGTGTTCTGTCCCCCAGAGCCCTGTGCTTACCCACTGTGGCACACACTTAACAGTGCTGTCCTCTGCCTGGTTAGATGGACTTCCCACTAGAATGTAAGCTCCATGAAGTCAGGAGCCATGTCTGTGTGATTTCTGTAAGTATCCTGGTGCCTGGCACACAGGAGACTTACTTGAATGAGTGTGGCAGTGAGTCAATGAATCTCAAAAGGTTGCTCTGAGTGCCGGGTTTTGCTCTTTTGTGTTAAGGCCTCAGGCACTAAAGTTGAGGAGATTGTTGGAGCCTACTAAAGACTGCATAGATTATCAGTTAAAAACTAGGGAAGAGGAATATTTATTCCTTAAAAAAAAAAAAAAAACAGGTTCATACTGTATATGCTGTTCTGTAACCTGAGATAAAAAGAATTGATTTAAAAAAAAAAAAAAAAGAATTGATTAGAAGAAATATTTTGTCCTGGGAGACAGATGGCCCTGAAGCCCTCCTGGCCTCCCAGAACTGATAATAGCAGATCAGATAATCTTGGATTCCATATTCCAAGTCCGTCAGCCAGACAATGTGGCCTATAAACCTAGACTGGTCCACTCTTGAAGGTATGCCATCCTTGCAGTAGGTAGTATAATTCCCCGGGCCTGGTGAGCTCAGGAAAAATGGGTCATGATAATGTAAGAACCGATAAGCCATGGCAGGTAGCCAAAGGTCCCACCTCTTGTCCTGTTCCGATGGGTGGTGAGGTACTGGGATGAGTTTTGGGTGGATGTTAGTAGCCCGATGAACTTGGGTGTCAGGCTTCAGCTGGTAGCTTCTCAAACAGAAGGGTAACCTGCTTATCTCGTGGAAACTTGCTTGCCAGTGCCACTGAAGCAGTTGGAGCTGTGGCCCGAAGAATGTGATGTAAAAGTCCATTGTCTTCTCTCTTCATTCCTCTTCATAACCCCTTTTTCTTACCACAGCAAAGTGCCCACGTTTGTTCGAATGCTAGCCCCAGAGGGAGCCCTGAATATACATGAAAAAGCATGGAATGCCTACCCTTATTGCAGAACTGGTAAGTGCAGACCTGGCCAGAAGCTGGAGTTTGGGCCCCAAGGTAGACAGAGGGTATGGTCAAGTAGGCCCCAAAGGGGGCAGTGAATTAGGGCTGGGTCCCACCTTCATTTTCCAGATTAAGCCAATGAAAGGATGAACTTGGGGAACCCCCTCAGGCTGGTGGTGAGTGTGTGTGTTGTCTAGTTCAATTTGGCAGCCAGCTGAGTGGGAACCACCTGTAGTTGTCACAGCCTGCGATGGTACAGAACCAGCCTCTCTTGGAATGATATGATAAATATGATTGCTTTTACCGATTACAGAAGTAGTGTTCTCTCTGTTTATTTTTTTTCTTTTTCTTTTTTATTTATTATTTATGATAGTCACAGAGAGAGAGAGAGAGAGAGGCAGAGACACAGGCAGAGGGAGGAGCAGGCTCCATGCACCGGGAGCCCGATGTGGGATTCAATCCCGGGTCTCCAGGATCGCGCCCTGGGCCAAAGGCAGGCGCTAAACCGCTGCGCCACCCAGGGATCCCCTCTCTGTTTAAATTGTGGAAACTACATACAAACAGAAGAAAATAATCACCCAGGATCCTTCCATTTCTAGATAGTCACTGTTGACATTTTAGTGTCTTTTTATAATCCTTATATGTGTATTTCCAGACACATTTTTAAGACAGATTTTAAATTAAATCATACTAATTATTAGATTTGTTTTATTTTATTTTTTAATTTTTATTTATTTATGATAGTCACAGAGAGAGAGAGAGAGAGAGAGAGACATAGGCAGAGGGAGAAGCAGGCTCCATGCACCGGGAGAGCCCCACGTGGGATTCGATCCCGGGTCTCCAGGATCGCGCCCTGGGCCAAAGGCAGGCACCAAACCACTGCGCCACCCAGGGATCCCTAGATTTATTTTTTATTTAGAATTTTTTCCGTGTCATTATGTAGTCTACTGTTTTTTTTAGATCTGTAATATCTGCATAGTATTCCATTCTATGAGGGTACTATGATCTTACTAAACCACTCACTTGGGACACCTGGGTGGCTCAGCGGTTGAGTGTCTGCCTTTGGCTTGGGGCCTGATCCTGGATTCCCTGGATCGAGTCCCACATTGGGCTCCTTGCATGGAGCCTGCTTCTCCTCCCTCTGCCTTTGTCTCTGCTTCTCTTTCTGTGTCTCTCATGAATAAATAAATAAATAATCTTTTAAAAAAATAAGCCACTCACTTATTGTTAGATCCTGAAATTTCCAGTTTCATGTAATATATTTGGGTTTGGCTTGGAAAGCAGCTTTGCGGCCAAGGAGCTCTTGAGAGAGGCAGTCATAGGAAAGGACCTCTAAGGGTGACTTTCTTGCCCTGGGGGGAGGGCCAGACCTAGACACCAAGAAAATGTAGCAACAAAATCCTGATTTGTTGAGGAAAAGTTAAAATAAACCTAATTTTTTATGACAAAAGATTCAGAAGCAGTTATCCCCTAAATATATAACACATAGAATATGCATGTCACATTTGAGAGGTGTAGGAGATGAGGAGTGGGGAGGTCACTACTAAGGGCCCTGAACTGATGGCTTACACAAAATCAGCATGTTTTATTAGTTTAAGGTGGGAGTAGGGGTGAAATTATTGTCCCAATAATCTTGGCTAGTCCCTTATCTGGGTTTTCTGGAAAGGAAAGACTAAAGGAAGAGAACTTTCCATTCTAGACATTTTGGGATTCCCTTTGAGTAGTTTGGACTCTTAGCTTTTTAGGATTCCTAGGTCTTGAGGGCTAGTACTGATCCATGTCCATGATGGGGTGGGGTTGGGGGGGTGGCAGTCCTTAGCATTCTCCTGGAACTTGACATGACACGAATGGCCTTTCCTCTAGCCAGCTGACATTTGTTGGCATAGGCAGCTGGCTCTGAGGCTCTCCTGCCAGCCTCTACTTACGTGTACTGTTACATATTTGTTGGACTCCCTAAATTGTGTCTGGTGAGTATGCTCCACCTATGTAGTCCTTATCCTGTGGACTTTGGGAATGACTAAAGTCTAGAGCACAATGATTGTTCTCTTCAATCCTCAGTGGCCCTACAGAGGTTCAAGAACCTGGTATCAGGAGATGTACAATCATGGGTGGAACCTGGGATATATTTAGCACTTACAGTTTCAGTGATGTAGCTGAAAATGCAAACATCTCTACTCCCTAAACATTGAGCAGGAAGTTGTTAAGTTCTTGGAAAGGAGATAAGCACACACTTTCTTTAAAGACAGTGTGCACTGTGCCTGGGTGTGTCTGGTCTAGGGCCAAAGGTGAATTTTCTTTATATCTAGGATGGTTGCCATAGAGCATGTGTCATAAGAACCTTAACCAACTTGGCATAACGGAAGCCAACAGATAGCATGGACTCTTCCATGACTGAGTCAGTGTTCTGTAAACAGGTCTTGTGCCGGCTGAGAGATGCCTCTGTCCTCTGTGTCATACTACAGCTGACACGGGCATTTTTCTAGATATCAAGTATTCATTCACACGTAGTGCTGATCCTTGGCCAAAAGAAGAAAAATATAATTTCTTAATATTCAGTGAAGAGGAGAAGCAGGGAGTAGGGGAAGGAAGGTGTTTTCTTCAGTGGGCGCCAGCCTCATGGTGAGAACCCTCCATCATATAGAATCAATACGTTGAATCTTACATCTGCCTTATTAGACATTATTCTTTTAAACTCAGAGATAGAGGAGCGCCTGGGTGGCTCAGTCGGTTAAGCATCTGCCTTCAACCCAGGTCATGATCTCAAGGTCCAGGGGTTGGGCCCCACATCAGGTTCCCTGCTCAGTGGGGAGTCTGCTTCTCCCGCTGCGGGGGCCCCCCCCCCCCCACTTGTGGGCTCTTTCTCTCTCTCTCTGAAATAAATGGATAAAATCTTAAAAAATAAATAAGTAAACTCAGAGGTAGAAATAAGGCTACTTTCCAGTCCCCTGTGGGGATTGGTGGGAGAAAGATCAGTAGTTCAAACTCCTTAGCTTGGCTGCAGTAGATTAAAATTTGAGGTGAGAATGGATAAAGGGGCATAGGGTAAAAGTCTACATGTCTTTTAGAAGGCTCTGCTCTTACTCTAAATGTAACAAAAACAGATTTGTAATACTCTGCTATCAGCTTTTTCTGTCCTCTTACCTTCTTTCTTTCTTTTTCTTTCTTCCCCCTGCTGATGGGTTGGGACAGGAAGAGAGGATAAGAGGGGGCTTGGCTGTGAATGAAAATAGGAAGAGGGAGATAAATGTTTCTCCTTCTGTGTCTACCTCTAACCTTTAACCCTGGCCTGAATACATCTCACTGAGCCATGGTTTTAAAGTACCTTATTAGTCTTATTTGGAGAGCTGTATTTCCCAACTGCAAAGGATTTCCTGATGTACCCAGGGTTGCAGTTTGAAGAAAAGGAAATTTTTTTTTTTAAGGGACCCGGGGTCACGCCCTTCGCCAAAGGCAGACGCCCTACTGCTGAGCCACCAGGCGTCCCAGGAAATGGTCTTAATTGGTTGGGGGAGATTGTTTGGTTGCCCAGGTTCGTTAGTTCAGAAACCTAGTTTGTCAGAACTGAGTGGATCCTTTTCTTAGGGTCTAGGAAAGACTATTGTATGAAAACCCCAAATGCCAATATAGTAAGTTTATCGAAATACAGAATTACTAATGACACTAGATGTTCCTGTTTGCTGATTAGGGTGTTCTTCCCTTGAGAACTCTTCTACCTGGGAAACCAAAGTATATTCAGAATGCCACCATGTAGTGGAAATGCCCATTTGCTTAAATGATCAGACTCCTGTGTCCATTGATTAGCACATTCTGTCCCTACTTAGAAGATTGCTTGGAGAATGTGGATTCAGAATCAGGTGGTTAGTTGGGGAACCTTAATGGCTCCTGTCATCAGACTGGGCCTGGCTAACACCACTGTCTCTATTCTGGGGATGGGGCTGCTAAATGTGCCACATAGGCAGCCTGAGGCCATGGCCACCAGTACAGCACAGGAGAATTTCTGCCAACCTGGCCTCTTTGGACTTCCATTCAGTAGATATCATACCCACCATTTCCTTTTATGTTAACTGATTTTCTCCAAGCTGATAACAGGGCAATTATTTCAATAGGCCGTGTAATTATAATCTTAACCTGGTACTTTCTTGCAAATATCTTTTATCAGATACAGGGAAATGACTAGTAGTCTCTTGGATTGTTTCTATACAAGGCAGACCTTATCCCTTATATTCAAACCTTTCTGCATCTTTTTTTTTTTTTTAAGATTTTATTTATTATTCATGAGAGACACACACAGAGACAGGCAGAGACACAGGTAGAGGGAGAAGCAGACTCCCTGTGGGGAGCCCGATGTGGGACTCGATCCTGGAACCCCCAGGATCACACCCTGAGCCAAAGGCAGATGCTCAACCACTGAGCCACACAGGTGCCCCATCCTTTCTGCATCTTAATCTCAGCAGTAACCTTAGTTTTAGTTTTGGAGTTACAGAGTTTGACTGTTAGCCCCATAAATGTCCAATATGGCTGTTAGAAACTGAGATAACTCTTAAGCTCAGAGGGTACAGAGTGAGCTAGACTATTGTCAGGAGGAGAGCTGGTTTGTTCCCCAGTGACATTAGAGCTGCAGTCATTTTCTCTGATAAATAATTGAACCGTGCTTTCCAAGGGGTCTCATTACAATGAGCAGGAGTGCAGAGGGCGCGAGGTTTGGTTACAGTGAGAGGAAGTGTGCAGAAGGCAGATGGACAGTGCCTGGCCAGAAGTGCCCTCTCTGGGCTACAGGAGGTGGTGGGACAGCAGGTGATGCTCTGAGGGCAGAGTAGTGGGTCTCAGTGCTTCGGAGCAGCAGAGCCAGTCCCCTTTTCTTGCCCAGCTGGAGAGTGCCTTGGGGACAGATAGTGGCGTCACTGTATTGAAGTTCTGGATTGGGTCTCTTGGGACTTCTGTGTGAGGGGAACTTGAAGTTGGTACATTTGAGATACCAGATGCACCTGCAGGGCTTGAAGCGCGCCTGTGGACTAAGCCCCAGGGAGGGGAGAACTCCTTCCTGCCATGGTCCCTGGGGGTGAGGGGCAGTTACTCAGCTTCATTAATCTTTTTCTCTCTTCTTTCCACGTCCTTGCCTTGGAGCAGTTATTACGGTAAGAATTCTTGATGGGGGGAGGGGAGGGATGGTGGAAGGGTTGTAAAGGATCTTTAAGAAAAGAAGAAATAAAAATGTCACTGCCCTGGAGGTTCCTGGGTATTCCTGTCAGGAGGCTGGCGTTAGTGAAGCTTCATCTTTTTGCCCCTACTGAAAAATCTGGCAATTGGCAAAGTAGTCTCTGGCCTAAAGCCCCATTGGCATGTGGGGTAGGTCCTGCAGTTGGGGCTGTGGGTCTCGTGTGCAGGATGACCCAAGGCTCTCTTCTGCCCTTCCCATGTCATGCCTTCTCAGGATTTATGAAACTAGCTCAACTGACCTGATTGTGGCTTTCCCACGTGCGCATCTGCACACCCCAGGGAATGCTGGCCATTGGCAAAATTTGAAGTCATCAGGGTGTCTTTTCTGTGTCCACCCCCTGTGTCATCACCCCTTCTCTCCACCTTTCAGCACCCTCATCCAGGTGCCTGTCCCTGCTGCCAAATGGAGGCGGCTTCTGCCAACCTAAATTCTGCCGTGGAGTTCAGAGGTTAATATGTGCCTCATTCAAGTAGCATCCCATTTTTAAACAGAACTAAGGAAGCACCGAGGGTTCAGTTGACGAGGAGAGAACTTCAGGCCTCAGCAAAAGGCTGGCTGGTGGATGGGGTGCTGGTGAACATTTGGTTGAGTGGGAATATTCCTTCTCATGTTAACCATTAGTGCTCTGTGCATAAGGCAAGACGGCCAAGTGGTTAAATACATAGATTTTGAAGTCAGACAAATCTGGTTTTGAGGCCCAGCTCTGTCATTATCTCTGTGGGCTTGGACAAGTCCCCTCCCCTCTTTGAACTTCACTTTCCTCATCTGTAGAATGAGGATGATATTACTACAGCCCTCGTAGGCCGGGAGGAGGATTGAACAAGATAATGTGCCCCTAGAATCCTGTGGGCTCCTAGTCAAATTAGCTGTTACTTTAAGGCAGAGGCGAGGGTCTCTCAATCACTGCGATCAGTAATGTGAGATAGTTACTCTCCAACTTTGAGGCTGGTGACTGTAAGGTGTTTTCCCCTCTTCCAGAATGAATACATGAAAGAAGACTTTCTGATTAAAATTGAAACCTGGCACAAACCAGATCTTGGCACCCAGGAAAATGTAAGTAGCGTTTCCCAAGAGCCCAGGGTCTTCGAGGCTGCAGGGTAGGGTTTTGAGGCTCTGTTTAGCCGCTTCTCCTTCTCTGCGGAGCCTTTTCTGTAGTCCCATTCTAACAGCCTGTGTCTGGACCTTTCCTACCAGCATGGGATTGCTCTGTCTCTAATTTGCAAAACATGATCTCCAAAGACTCCTTATGGGGCCTTCTCGTAGAGCTAAGATTGGTCTAAATGCAACTCTTGGCAGAGAGGAACTGTATTTTTAAAACGTGAAGATTACAGCCTCTATAGAGCCTCTATAGAGTTATCTATAGATAACTCCTCAATTCTAAAATTCACATGTCCTTTTGACCCAAGTAGTTCCACATCTAGGAATTTATCATGTAAGTTATGCTTTCACATGTGTAAAATAATTTATACACATAGAGATTGATTGCAGTATTCTCTGTGTAGCCAAAGATGAAAAACAATGTAAGAGCGCATCAGTAAGACACTGTTAAACTGTGGTGCAGCCATACAGTGATATATTATGCAGCCGTTAAAAAGAACCAATAGAGAATAATCTTCAAGATAGACTGTTCAGTGAAAAAAGCGTGATGCAAAACAGTGTGTATATGTGCTACCATTTGTATTAAAAGAAAGATCTCTCTACACGGATGTTTGTATGTGCATGGAATCTGGCAGTGGTGGCATTACTCAGGATGGGACTGGAAGGTAAGCAAGAGAAAGTTTTTTAAAAGCATCAAAGTAGGGGCACAAGGGTGGCTCAGTCAGTTAACCATCTGACTCTTGATTTTGGCTTAGGTCATGATCTCAGTATCATGAGATTGAGCCCCACATTGGGCTCTGTGCTGAGCTCGGAATCTGCTTGAGATTCTCTCTTTCCCTCTCCCTCTGCCTCTCCCCCCAGCTCACATGAGTGTGCACACACTCTCTTTCCATCTCTCTAAATCAATAAATAAGTAATTTAAAAAAACACATTAAAGTAAGCAGTATATGGCTAAACAGGTTATACGTCCACAAGTATTTGTAGCCAATCTTTACAAAGGAGAACATACGAAATAATTTAAGTGCAGTAGGCCAGAGTGTTTTGGCCTGCTGAAATCAGAGCATTTGTTCTCATATGTATATCTACTTAAAACCCTTCCTCCCAAAAAAAAAAAAAAAAAACCCTTCCTCCCATTCCTTTGTTTTGTTCTGTTTTTAATATTTTATTTACTTATTCATGAGAGATACAGGGAGAGAGAGAGAGGCAGAGACACAGGCAGAGGGAGTAGCAGGCTCCAGGCCCCTCCCATTCCTTTGGATAACTTTGTTATTCTTTACTGGTAGGAATCTCACATCTATGGCTATGGAAATAACTGTTCCTGGGTGTTGATTCTGGATAAAGGGTGCTTTGTAGCTGACAAAAACTACACAGTGGTCCTCCTTGTTTCTGCAGGTGCATAAACTGGAGCCTGAGGCATGGAAACACGTGGAAGCCATATATATAGACATTGCAGATCGAAGCCAAGTACTTAGCAAGGTAGGAACTATTTAGCAGGGTGGGCTGCCTTTGAGATGCAGAAATAACTTCTAAGTGTCAGAGAAACCAGGGAACCATACCCAACTTGGCTCAAAGGGAAGTTCTCTCTTGGCTGTTGTTTGTTTTATTTTTTATTTTTTATTTTTATTTTTTTGTTTTATTTTTTAAATTAGAATTAAGAATTCTCTTAATTCTTGGGGATTCTACCGGGAAGATAGTGGCCTGGTTTGGCTCTGGAAACTACTACTAGACATTGTAGGTTCTTTTTTTTTTAAAAAAAGATTTTATTTATTTATGAGAGACACAGAGAGAGGCAGAGACAGGCAGAGGGAGAAGCAGGCCCCATGTAGGGAGCCTGACGTGGGACTTGATCCAGGGTCTCCAGGATCACACCCCTGGCTGAAGGCGGTGCTAAACCGCTGAGCCACCCAGGCTGCCCCGACATTGTAGGTTCTGAGGATAATTTGCTCAGCTGAAATGACACTTGATCTGAAACTAGTTCTCAAATTCATTTTTCCAACCCAGTAATTAAAAAACATTTATTGCCTGCCTGTTATGTTCGGAAGACTGTGTTCTATGGGTTCCAGCCGAATAGATGAAAAGACAGATGCCTTGCCCTCAAGAAGTTAGTGGTGGGGGCAGCCCCGGTGGCGCAGCGGTTTAGTGCCGCCTGCAGCCTGGGGTGTGATCCTGGAGACCTGGGATCGAGTCCCACGTCGGGCTCTTTGCATGGAGCCTGATTCTCCCTCTGCCTGTGTCTCTGCCTCTCTCTCTGTGTCTCTCGTGAATAAATAAATAAAATCTTAAAAAAAAAAAAAAAAGTTAGTGGTGGCTTCTCAGAGTATAGCAGCATACGCCTAGGAAAGGACCACTGCTCTAGACCATAAACTTGGAAAGAGCAGGGACGTGGTCTGTCCTGCTCAGTGCTGTTCTCCCAGGAAGGATTTCTTTAGGGAAGGAAAAGTTAGGTTGCTGCTCATTCAGTACTCTTCCTATTTGACAGAGACCTGTTGGGATCAGGGCAGAGGAATTTGGCTCTCTCTGGGGAGTGTTTGCTCTCCACATCCCAGGGGTATGATCCCTCTTTCCTGGAGCCACTCGCTCTTGTGCTTCAGATATTTTGGTTTGTGTATTTCCAAAAAGATATGAAAAACATCTTGTGCTTTCCTTGTCTAATATCTTCATTTCCACCCTCAAAAGTTAGTGGATATTTCAAAAAGCTTTTTATTGAAGTATAGCATAAAGCGAAGTGAATATATCTAAGTATAGAGCATGGTGGATTTCCTCAAACTGAACATAGTCATATGTCTCAAATAGAAATGCTAACAAAGGGGATCCCTGGGTGGCACAGAGGTTTGGCGCCTGCCTTTGGCCCAGGGCGCCATCCTGGAGACCCGGGATCGAGTCCCACGTCGGGCTCCCGGTGCATGGAGCCTGCTTCTCCCTCTGCCTATGTCTCTGCCTCTCTCTCTCTCTCTCTGTGACTATCATAAATAAATTAAAAAAAAAAAAAAAAAAGAAATGCTAGCAAAGAGTATGACTCTGAGTATTTTGTCAAGTCTAGTTATTTTATGTGAGTGGAGAGAAGCAGAAGTGGGGAAGATTTAATTAATTTATTTGTTTTTATTTAAGTATAGTTGACATAAAAGGTTTATTTTTTAAGTACACATAAATCTTCTTAGCTTTGGGAAATACTTTATGACTTGTGTGTATGAGTGTGGGTGGGTGGGTGAGTGTGATGTGTTTTTTTCACTATTTTTGTTAAGTAGATATAGTAAGTTTGCTTTTCCTAAGCCCATATTAGTGCAGAAGAACAACCAAATATTAAACTTTTATTATGATTAATTCACCCACAGCATTGATTGCATTATAAATGAGTGAAATAAGGCTGACAGTAGTACATAAGAAAATAGGTTCTATACATTGGACATTTCCAGTAATGATTTTATTAAAACAAGTCAATTAAAAAAAAAAAAAAAGCCAGAGGGAGATTGGATAAGATTTCAGGCTTGACAGCCAGTTCTCATCCGGTTGTCATCTGGGGTCATGTTTTAGAATCACCTACAGAGGTTTAAAAAATCTGTGCTGCCCTTACCTGCAGATATTCTCACTCGCTGAGTTTTAGATGGAGTGGCCTAGAAATCTGTATTTTGAAAAAGCTTTCCCTAGTCATTTGAATGCTTATCCCAGGTTGAAAATCTCTGTCTTAAACAGTGGAAATACGTGCATGCTCGGACAGTCTGGTGACACTTTCATAGGTGTCAAATTGAAAACAAACCGTGGCAGAGAAAAATCACATAGCTCTCCCCTGAGGCAAATGTAAACAGTTCTATATCTTGTTTATGACATTTTCCCATATTTTCTTTATACCAGCAGCTTTAAGACTGGTATGAAGTGTACTCTGATGGAAAAATCTAATCTCGGTCTCCCTCCTTCTCTCCTTCTCTCCCTTCCTCCCCCAACTCCAATTCTACAACTTCTCTCAGGACTACAAGGCCGAGGAAGACCCAGCAAAATTTAAATCTATCAAAACTGGCCGAGGACCCTTGGGCCCAAATTGGAAGGTGCAGTTCACACCCTCACCACCAGGGGACAGGGCATAGCATGGGCAGACCTCTTCCCAGGGTGGAGGGGAATGGCTAGGGTAGGCTAAGGGAGAGCCAGAGGTTGGCCCTCTTAGTTACCTGTCTGCCTATATGTGTATCTCTAATACAGCAAGAACTTGTAAATCAGAAAGACTGCCCATACATGTGTGCATACAAACTGGTTACTGTCAAGTTCAAGTGGTGGGGCCTGCAGAACAAAGTGGAAAACTTTATACATAAGGTAAGTGACCAGGGTGAGACCTTCCCCCGTGTGTGTGTGTGTGTGTGTGTGTGTGTGTGTGTGTGTGTGTGTGTTGGGAGGGAGGGGATTTTGCCCAACAAGAGAAGATCGTACAACCCGTGTGACTTGTGTCCTACTGTGGCTGACATCAGAATATTTCAGTCTGATTTCCCAGACCCCCACTTCCCCTTTCACTTAACTATCCTACTGCTTAATGCTGTCTATCCAGGGGTACCACATGTGACAGGGAAGGAAACTGAAGCCAAAAAAAAGGAAACAGGAAGGGGCTTGCTATGACTGAACTGCAGATGAAACTTAGTCTTTCTCTCTTCTTAAAACCAAAGCAAGAGGCCCTGTGAGCCAAATTTTCCAGTGCCCTGAATCCCTGAACTGGACAGACCCAAGGCATTTTTATAGCTTTTTCTTTGATGACAGCCTCCCTCTTGAGCCATCTTTCATGGCTGCTTGCCAGTTTTAACATGGCCTCAGGCTCCAGAGACAAGAGGGAAAGTTGGCACAGTTGTTTCTGGGCCTTGGCTGAACTATGAGCTCATGGGCTGCCTGTCTGGGGAGGATTTGGGGCACAGGGGCCTAGCTGTGAGGTAGGCACCCATCCTCTCCAGGGGGTTCCCTCCTTCTTGAAGTGATACATGTTGTCGCATGAGGGCAAAAGTCACTGACTTTTGGGACTTGAGGGCTCATCCATAGAAGCCAGCTAGCACCTCTCCTCACCCCTTTAAGAAAGTGGGGTTATTGACATGGAGATCATGGGAGGGGAGCTGCAACAGTGACCTCTACCTTCTGGGTTCTAACTAGGTTCCCTCCTTTTTTTGTAGCAAGAAAGGCGTCTATTTACAAACTTCCACAGGCAGCTGTTCTGTTGGCTCGATAAGTGGGTTGACCTGACTATGGACGATATCCGAAGGATGGAAGAAGAGACGAAGAGACAGCTGGATGAGGTGAGTGGGCTCCTGGAGGAGACTGGGCTCCTGGGCTCAACTCAGTAAATCCATCATGAGGGCACCGCCTGTGGCTCTGGGAACATATCACTGTCCATGTGAATAAGGTCTAGTGCCAGGTAGTGTAGAACTATAAGGAAGAAAACTGCTGGTGCTCCTGAATTTGCAGTCTAGCTGAGGTCTTAGCATATTCAGAGAGACAAATATGGCAGTGTGTGCTGCATGCCAAATGAGTAATTGCTGCAGTGGTTCTTCGGAACTGGTGGGGTGGGGGGAGTCCCGCTGGGCTGCAGGATTGGAGGTAACCCTGGTAGGAGGCCGGCTGGCCCAATTCATGAGTACCATGCATGTCACCCACAGAGGACAGCAACAGCATTCACACAATTAACTACTCTATAAGGTTGTTTTGAGCTATTTTTAGAGTTTGGAGCCTTGGCTCTTTTGGGGGAAGGGAGAGCTTGGCATGGATCCAAGGAGGAGGGCTGTCTGCTTCATGGGAGTTGAAGGCCTAACACTTCTGCCTCATTTGGGTATGTTTCTCTGCGAGGCTCACTCTGAGGAGATCTTTAGTAAATAAGGTTCAAATACTTACTGTGTGTGAGGGCACCATTCTAAGGACTTTTTCATACACCATCTCCCATGATCCTCACCGTACCTATGAGGAGACTCCACTGTCATTGCCACCCTCAAATGAAGAGGTAGAGGCTCTGAGAGTCCCAACTCCGTGTCCAAGGTCATATAGCCTGCAGGTGCTACAGTCAGGGTAAGAGCCATAGCTCTAAATCACTTGGCTTCTTTTCCTCCCTTAAATGCCATTTGGGGCCCTCTTGCCCTCCCAGGGCTAAAAATAAGGCAGAAAGCTCTATTTCATAACTGCCACCCATTTCTCCCTCATTGTCCTGGTGGGGTTGGCCTTGGAGCCAGATGTCAGGCAGACAGTGCTTTGCGCAGCCTTGCCTAGCTCCCCAGCAGTGCCTCCGATGAGACCCAGGCCTGAGTGACCGTGGTGCCCCCACCTCACTGTGCGGGGCTTGGGCCAGGAGTTCTTCCTTCCTTAGTTCCTGTTGAAGACAGATGTGCTGGTTAGTCATCCAGCTACATTTGGCAGGGAAGTGGCAGGATTTTGGACACAATTCCTGATTCTTCTGCCAGGTATCTTGAAGAAGTGGTAATTTTTAATGTCTAGGACTCTGATGTTTCTAACTGTGTAAGAGAGAGGCCTAGGTGTTATGGTCACCCCTGTCCTGGCCCCCAAAAGAGGGAAAAAAGTTACCAAACAAAGTTGTGTAGAGACTTTGGGGTTTACCCTGAAGCCTCAGCCACCCACTGTCTGACCAAGGCCAGCCTAAAGTAATCAGGATTCATGGAAGCGGTTACAGATAGCCTCTCTATCTTTGGGTACAATTTGAATTCCTGGAGCTGGAAAAACTCCCCAGAGGAGCTACTGGATCTGCCTCCCTCAGGCCCAAAGTTTGGGAGCCCTCACCAGTAGGGAGGTCTTTTTTAACCCCCTGCCTCTCTCTGCATGTTTCTCCATTCTGTGGAGAATTGTGCCAAAAACCTAGAAGACCACTGTCCTCCAGGAAAACTGCAAATGCAGGAAACCCACTTTAGAATTGGAATTTTAGGGATCCCTGGGTGGCGCAGCGGTTTAGCGCCTGCCTTTGGCCCAGGGCGCGATCCTGGAGACCCGGGATCGAATCCCACTTCGGGCTCCCGGTGCATGGAGCCTGCTTCTCCCTCTGCCTATGTCTCTGCCTCTCTCTCTCTCTATCATAAATAAAAAAAAAAAAAAAAAAAAAAAAGAATTGGAATTTTAAATAGTTTGCAGTGGAAGAGAAAGCAAAACCAAGTTTGTGTCATTGAGGGACATCTTTTGACCCCATTAGCGGCTGTACTGGACCTTTGTGTGCTAACTATACCTCTGACTTAGTTGTCTTTTGGTTTTTTTTCCTCCTTCTAAAAGTCTTTCTATCAAAGTTTTATTTTTATAGTTTTATTTTTAATTAAAAAAAAAAAAACACTTTCTTGGAGTATGACTGACATATAGAAAGCTGCACAGGGGGATCCCTGGGTGGTGCAGCGGTTTGGCGCCTGCCTTTGGCCCAGGGCGCAATCCTGGAGGCCTGGGATCGAATCCCACGTCGGGCTCCCGGTGCATGGAGCCTGCTTCTCCCTCTGCCTGTGTCTCTGCCTCTCTCTCTCTCTTTCTCTCTGTGACTATCATAAATAAATTTTTAAAAAAATGTTAAAAAAAAAAAGAAAGCTGCACAGGGATGCTTGGGAGGCTCAGGCAGGTAAGCATCAGACTCTCAGTTTAGGCTCTCAGGTCATGATCTCTGGGTCATGGGATCAAGCCCGACATCTGGCTCTGTGCTCAACGGGGAGTCTGCTTGTCCCTTTCCCTTTCCCTCTGTCCCTGCCTCTGCTTGTGCTCTCTTTCTCTCTCTCTCAAACAAATAAAATCTTAAAAAACAAAAAACAGGGCAGCCTGGGTGGCTCAGCAGTTTAGCAATGCCTTCGGCCCAGGGCATGATCCTGAATCCCAGGATCGAGTCCCATGTCGGGCTCCCTGCATGGAGCCTGCTTTTCCCTCTGCCTATGTCTCAGACTCTCTCTCTCTCTCTCTCTGTCTCTCTCTTTTTCCTTCTGCCTATGTCTCTGCCTCTCTCTTTCTCTGTGTCTCTCATGAATAAATAAAATCTTTAAAAGAAAAATAAAGAAAGAAAAAAGAAAACTGTGCTTATTTATTTTAGAGAGTGTGTGTGTGAGCAGGGTTGGGGGCTGGCAGAAGGAGAGGGAGAGAGAGAAAATCTTAAGCAGGCTCCATGCTCAGTGAGGAACCTGATGCAGAACTGAATCTAACTACTCTGAGATCGTCACCTGAGCCGAAGCCAGAAGTTGGACGCTTAACCAACTGAACCACCCAGGCGCCCTGTGCACATATTTAAGTATACATCTTAATGAGTTTCAGATAAGTATACACCTGTGAGATCATCATGACAATCATTGCCATAAACAAAAACATTACCTCCAGAAGTATTTTTATAGTTTTCAAACTTAGACGATATCCCAGCTTGCAAGGAAGAAGCTGTCCTCCTCTGCCCTGTGCCTGGAGTCCCCCTACCCCAAAAGTAGCCCCTTGCAGTTCTCATAATTGTTTCTTTTGTTAATTACCCCTGTATTTCCAAAGAATATACTTAGGTGCTTAATTCTTCAGTTCTCCACTTTAGATATTAATGGTAGACTTATCATATGGAAGATTTAATTCCTATACCCCACCTACCACTCACATTCTCTTTTCTTTTCTCCAGTATCACAATTTGGGTTAATTTATTATTTAGTGTTATATTATGACAACTTTGTCATTCTTTTCCCCAACTGAGCGCTTAAGTCTGCTCCTGATATTCCTTCCTTTCTTGGAAAACTCTTTGATTTTTTAAGAAGTTAGCCTGAAACTAATATTACACTGTATGTTAACTAACTGGAATTTAAATAAAAACTTGGGAAGGGGCAGCCCCAGTGGCGCAGCGGTTTAGCGCCTCCTGCAGCCCAGGGCGTGATCCTGGAGACCCGAGATCGAGTCCCAAGTTGGGCTCCCTGCATGGAGCCCGCTTCTCCCTCTGCCTGTGTCTCTGCCTCTCTCTCTCTGAATGAATAAATAAATCTTAAAAAAAAAACAAAAAAATAAAAATAAAAAATAAAAAAAAAATTAAAACTTGGGAAAAGGGGATCCCTGGGTGGCTCACTGGTTTAGCGCCTGCCTTCAGCCCAGGGCGTGATTCTGGAGTCCCGTGATTGAGTCCCGCATCGGGCTCCCTGCATGGAGCCTACTTCTCCCTCTGCCTGTGTCTCTGCCTCTCTCTCTCTCTGTGTGTCTCTTATGAATAAATAAATAAATAAATAAATAAATAAATAAATAAATAAATAGGGAAAAAATAAGCTAAGAAGTTACTAATTGTCTCCTTCCCTTTTGTTAGCTTAGTTTTATGTACCTCTGTCCTTAAGTTTTGTTTTTGAGTCTTTACATCAGTGATCCAGTCTGGTTGGTGTGTGATGCACGCTGTGTAATAATGCGAGTGATGTAGTCCAGCCTCATTGATTTTGCTTCCTCTCAGTTCTAAAAACTAAGGTTCTAAATGTCCCCCTAGTTTTTTTAAAAAATATTTTATTTATTTATGGGAGAGAGTGCACAAGCGTGGGTGGGGAGGAGCAGAGGGAGAGGGAGAAGCAGGGTCCCCATTGAGCACAGAGCCCAACAGGGGGCCTGAGCTGAAATCCAGAGCCAGCCGCTCAACTGACTGAGCCACCCAGGTGCCCCAAGGTCTCCTCAGTTTTAGAAAATGTTTTATATTGCAATTTCTCTCTCTTTTTGTCATAATTTCCTCCCCTTTGTTTTCTTTGTCCTTTTTCTGGAATTTTTATTAGGAGTTAGAAGTCAGACCTCATGAATTGACTTAGTTATGGTTTCTTTCCTTTTTTGTCTGCTTTTTTTTTTTTTTTTTTTTAAGATTTTATTTTATGTATTCATGAGAGACACAGAGAGAGGGGCACAAACACAGGCAGAGGGAGAAGCAGGCTCCATGCAGGGAGCCCGATGTGGGACCCAATCCCTGGTCTCTAGGATCAGGCCCTGGGCTGAAGGAGGCGCTAAACTGCTGAGTCACCTGGGCTGCCCTTGTCTGCTTTTTGGAAGATACTTTCCAATGTTAACTTCTCTCTCATCTATTGAATTTCAAAACATTTTATGTATTTGTTTAGTCTTTAATAATTTTGTTTTCTTTGGGTTTTTTTTTTTTTAAGATTTTATTTATTTATTTGAGAGAGAAATAGAGAGCATGAGCATGGGGAGAGGAAGAAGCAGATTCCCTGCTGAGCAGAGAGCCTGACATGGGGCGCAATCCCAGGTCCCTGAGATCATGACCTGAGCTGAAGGCAGACACTTAACCTAATGCTCCACCCAGGTGCCTCAGCCAAACTTCTTTATTCTCACTTTCAAATAAGTCCCCTGTTTTCAGCTCCTCCTGCCCTCCCACCCTCTAAGATACTTGATGCTTCCAGTTCCCGAGGCTTTGGAGAACCTGCAGCACAAATAGGTCTGTCCTTCGCTCCCCTCCTCACAAGCACTTAAGTCCTGCTGCTCTGCAAATTAGTCACTACTCATCCGTCCATATTTCATCTTCCAGAATGTTGCTACCCTCTCTTATCTGCTGTTGTCTCCTCTGTTCTTGTTGTCTTTGTGTTTTTACATCTTTCACTTATTCCTTTATTATCATTGTAGTAGGGTTTAGGGGAGGAATAGCAATAAATGCGTGTTAAAATCTGTCATGATTAACTATAAATTTGCAATCAGAATTATGACCCTTATTTTTTTATTAATGCATAGTAATCTAGCGTGGGTGGATTTTTTTGTGTGTGAATTATGACTATAAGGTCACAGTCACCACTACTATAACTCTAGTCCCTTTGGGAAGGTGGGCTCACCATTCTTGGATGAGGCTCAAGGATTTGAGAAACAAGAGATCAAGAGATTAGTCCTTTGCCGTAAAAAGAAAAATGTCAGGAAATGTGTGCCTGTAGGAGAGCAGTGTCTGTTCATCTGTCTCTCTCCCTTCTTCCCTTTTTCTCCCTCTCCTTTGCTCTTGCTCTCTTAAGAGACTCATAATCTCAAAGTTGGGAAGAAGGCACCTTAAAGGTCACTTAGTCCAATTGCATGTCCAGTGTTTGAGTCCTCTCTGCAGCTTCCCCTCCAGCTTGTGCTTGATCACCTCCTCTAATGGGGAACTCACTATCTATTGAACATGGTAGTAATAAAAATATTTTTATTACTAATAGAAGCCAATACCGTATTGAGGTTTTACTGTACCCCTGTTGTGTGTGGTCAGCATTTTCTATGAATTATGTCATCAAATCATCATGTCAGCCTGTGCTGTAATATTATTTTCATTTTATAGATAAGAGAAACTGAGGCTCCAAGAAGCTGAGGATACCTTCTAGTTCAGTGAACAAGTGCCTCCTGGGCCTTTGGCCACTAACGCTATAGATAATGACCCTGGGATAAAACTCATGATTTACTGGCCTCTAGAACATTTGCTTAAAAACACCAGAGATACATGTGTCAGAGTACATGAATAAAATTCTGCAGCATTTTCTTCCCAGCCTTCCCTTGTGGAGCTTCCTTCTCATCCCTGTTGGCTCCATGATTCCTCTGGTCCTTCCATAGCCCATTCCTTCGGGATGTAGCTGAGAGGCTGCATGACCCCCTTGCTCTGCTGGCCAACCTTGGGGGCTGTCTCTGAGCCTCCTTGTCATCAGTCTCCCTGTCCATATGCTTGCATGTCAGTGTGCCTGTCTTTCCTCATCTCCTGAATCTTGATATAGAAGTCCCTTGCTCCATCCTATGGCTTTCTGACAGATGGATGATGTATCACCACCATTGTTAGATTTTGAGTCTCAAACTCTGAACTGGTTACCCAGAGACTGTGTAAGTGTCCCTGTGCTATGAAATGCCTGGAAGGACACTATTCCCCAAAGTTTCCAGTTTGTGATTGGGGTAGATAGAAGTTTGGAGAATTAAGCTGATAAAGAGAAACCACTCAGTGCCAGGCCACAGGAGAGCAGAGAGTGAGATTCCAGTAGCACATGCAGAGGGCAGAGCTAGCTCAGTCTCTTGAGGCTGAGGGATCCCTGTATTTGGAGGGTGATGTTGTTTTGTGGATTCTAAATTCTCCTTCATCTGCTCAACAGTGACTAACCCCAGGGCAGATCACCTGGAACATTAGCCAACGCCTTGAAATATGGAAGTAACTTTATTTTCTTTTTAGGTACAGTATCATTTTTCAATATTAAGGTAATATATAAACATTAAACTTTTTTTTTTTTTTTTTTTTTTTTTTTTAGTAGTGAAAAGCAGAAAGAAATCACTTGTACTCTGAGTGTTTAAAACAACCTCTAGGGGCACCTGGGTTGCTCAGACGGTTGAGCGTCTGACTCTTGGCATTCAACTCAGGTTTCGTGGTCTCAGGGTCATGGGATTGAGCCCCAGCATCAGGCTCTTTGTTCAACACAGTCTGCTTGAGATTCTGTCCCTCTGCTTCTGCCTCTCCCCCTACTTGATGGTGCACACGCGTTCTCTCTCTCTCAAATAAAATACATAAATAAAACCTTTAAAGACAAGCTCTAAAACATTTTTAAGTCTTTCTACACACTTTTATTTTACTTAGTTATGGTCATACTATATGGGCCAAATGTATATCCTACTTTTTCCTCTAAACAAATATATAAGATCATAACAAATACAAAGTTTCCCACTGAAAGAGTTTCTTCAGATACATGTTTCTGACTACAGTATACATATTGCTCTGTATTCTTTCATTGCCCTATAATGGATTTTCCTTCATGTTTCCAGGTGCTCACTGCTACAAATAATGCTGTAATGAAAATTTTTGTGCACTCAGTTTTTGGGATTACTATTTGGATTTGGATTAAGATTATTTCCTTAGAATAAATTCCACAAGTGGAATTAGAGAATTTAAGACTCTTATTATTTATTACCAAATTTCTTTTCCAAAGGGCTTTTTAAGGAGGTTCTAAAAACAATTCTGCATGTGACTCATATCTGTTCCTTCAGGAATGTTTGGTCTGTGGTTGCTTTTCAGTGCCTTAAACTGATTTTTTTTTTACTAGCTTTATTTTTTTTTGAACTTTTTATTTTGAAATGATTGTAAGATTTACATGGAATTATAAGAAATAATGCACAGAGATCCACTTCTCCCAATGGCAAACATATTGCTAAACTAACAGCATCATTACCGGGATAATGACATTGATACTTTTACTAGGTGTTTTTTTTTTTTTTTTTTTTTAAGATTTTATTTATTTATTTGTGAGAGACAGAGATAAGCAGAGACATAGGCAGAGGGAGAAGCAGGCCTCCTGTGGGGAACCCGATGTGGGACTCAGTCCCAGGACCCTGGGATCATGCCCTGAACTGAAGGCTGATGCTCAACCGCTGAGCCACCCAGGTGCCCCACTAGTTTGTTTTTGTTTTTGTTTTAATCAAAGGACTATTTCATACTTAATAATAAAAACAATGTTCGAAAGCTATAGAAAAATAGGGGCACTTGGCTGGCTTATTTACTAGAGCATGCAACTCTTGATCTTGGGGTTGTGAGTTTGAGCTCCATGTTGGGTGTAGAGATTTCTTTAAAAACAATAAAATATTTTTAAAAAAATAAACAAAATCCTTAAAAAATATATAGAAAAGCAAAAAAATGGAAGTCCATGTAAATAAATAAAACTAGTTGAATAAAAGTCCCTTTCTTCCAACCCCTGGCCTTATTCCCTAGAGAAAATCAGCAAAAAACAAACAAACCAAGATTAGAGTTTCTATTTTCATATTCCTTGACTATATGTATATACATAGCCTGCAGTAGCTTGATCTGAGGAACAAACATCAGATAAAATCTCATGGTGTCATATAGGCCCCAGGAAATAGGAAATAAGCATTCTTAGAATATTTCATGATAAGAATGAAATAATGTATTTTTATTTCAGTGGCAACCTCTGAAGTGACCTTGTCTCTGTGAGTAGGGGAAGCTATTAGCTTCCCTGATAGGAAGTTGTATCTTAAGCAGTAGCAAACGGGACCTGGCTTTGGGCTAGTAAATTAAAACAAGGCAGTAAGCTTTTATAGTATACATGGATCTGGTTGAGGCCCAAGGAGCTTTGCTTCCCTATATTAAATCTCAGCTTCTCTGAAATTAAAAGTTTATGTGAATGGTCATTTTTCTCTATGATATTTTTTAAAATGTATTTATTTATTCACTCATTCATGAGAGACACAGAGAAAGAGGCAGAGATACAGGCAGAGGGAGAAGCGGGCTCCCTATAGGGAGCCTGAGGCAGGACTCAATCCCAGGACCCTGGAATCACGCCCTGAGCCAAAGGCAGATGCTCAACAACTGAGCCACCCGGGCATCCCTGTGAATGGTTCATTAACAAGCAAACATTTAATGAGCACATTTTTGTATTTTAAAAAAAATATATTTTGAGCCTAGATACAGAAACAACCTAAGTGTCCATCAATAGATAAATGGATAAAGAAGATGGGGTGTGTGTTATGGTGTATCAGCCATAAAAAAGAATGAAATCTTATACTATGACAGTATGGATGGACCCTAAAAGGTGTGATACTAAGTGAAATAAGTCAGAAAAAGACAAATACCATATAATCTCACTTATATCTGAAATCTAAAAGACAAAACAAATGAACAAACAAATGAGAAACAGAAACAGACTCATAAATACAGAGAACAAACTGGTGGTTCTCAGAGAGGAGGTGGGAAAGGGGTGGGTGAAATAAGTGAAGGGGATTACGATGTATGAACTTTCAGTTATATAAAAAAAAAAAAAAGCACCAGGGATGCCTGGATGGCTCAGTGGTTAAGCATCTGCCTTCGGCTCAGGGTGTGATCCTGGAGTCCCGGGATCGAGTCCCACATCGGGCTCCCTGCAAGGAGCCTGCTTCTCCCTCTGCCTATGTCTCTGCCTCTCTTTCTCTGTGTCTCTCATGAATTGAAAAAAAAATAAAATCTTAAAAAAAAGTAAAACAAGTCACAGGATGAAAAGTACAGCTCAGGGAATAACAGTCAACAGTAGTGTAATAACTCTGTATGGTGACTGGATGCAACTACACTTATGCGGCGAGGATTTCCTAACGTTTCTAATTATCAAATCACTACATGTACATTGAAACTGACTTAATGTTGCACATCAGCTGTACTTCAATTTTTTTAAAATATTTTTTTAAATTTTTTATTTATTTATGATAGTCACACTGAGAGAGAGAGGCAGACACACAGGCAGAGAGAGAAGCAGGCTCCATGCATCGGGAGCCCGACGTGGGATTCGATCCCGGGTCTCCAAGATCGCGCCCTGGGCCAAAGGCAGGCGCCAAACCGCTGCACCACCCAGGGATCCCTGTACTTCAATTTTTTAAAAAAATTTCTTCTGAAAAGAATTTCAAACCTACAGAAAACAGGAATACAAAAATTCCTAGATACATCTTGGTCCAGAGATCCCATTCCCCTGAAGCAGAGGATAGAGCTCAAGAGCCCCACACTATACCCTTCAGTGTCTCAATCTGGCTCAATGCCTGTTTTCCTGGTGCTTGATGCTTTTGAAGGTTAAAGGCAAGTTATTCTGTAGAATGTCTTTCAGTTTGGGTTTGTCCAGTGATTCTGTGTGATTAGATCCAGTTTATATATGTTAGGCCAGAATGTTGCAGATATTTGGTATCCTTTCATTGTATTCCAGCGGTCTTTCTGTCCAGTTACTGGTGAGGTTACCTCTGCCCACCTGAGGCACAACAGAGTATCACAGGCTCATCTTTGTCTTTCCATGACAGAGCCCCAGGACCAGCTATATTTCTAAGGAGCCTTGGCTCCTTTCAATGAAGGATGCAAGGTGTATTCCTGACTGTTGGGGTGCTGCTGCTCCCAGGCCTTCTCATAGGCAGAGTTGGGGTACTTTTACATCTATGGTTATTTGTCCCTCTGTCTTGCATACTATGTTCACACAAATACTTCCAATTCCAACCTAGCATTACAAGGTAAATGTTTTGTCTTTTTAAAAATATGACAGTGCAGGGGGAGCCTGGCTGCCTCAGTTTGAGTGTGTGACTCTTGATCTCAGGGTTCTGAGTTTGAGTCCCACGTTGGGTATACACATTGCTTTCAAATAAAATATTTAAAATAAAGAGGGACCTGGGTGGTTCAGTGGTTGAACATCTGCCTTTGGCTCAGGTTGTGATCCCACGGTCCTGGGATTGAGTTCTGTATCAGGCTTCCCACAGGGAGCCTGCTTTTCCTTCTGCCTATGACTCTGCCTCTCTCTGTGCATCTCTCATGAATAAATAAATAAACTTTTAAAAATAAAAAATTTCTTTAAAAATAAAAAAATAAAGAAAAATAAAGAAAATTAAAATAGGACAATGCCTTTATCCTTAACAGATCTGTCACATTGAAAAATCTTGAATTTGTTAAACTCCTGTAAAGTAATATATTAATGGACATTAATTAATAACTGAAATTAGAGGAAAAATAAAAATCAAAAGTTATGGGATCCCTGGGTGGCGCAGCGGTTTGGCGCCTGCCTTTGGCCCAGGGCGCAATCCTGGAGATCCGGGATCGAATCCCACATCGGGCTCCCGGTGCATGGAGCCTGCTTCTCCCTCTGCATCTCCCTCTCTCTCTCTCTCTCTCTGTGACTATCATAAATAAATAAAAATTAAAAAAAAAAAAAATCAAAAGTTATCATTCGTGGGGTGCCTAGCTGGCTCAATTGGAGGAACGTGCAACTCTTGATCTCAGGGTTGTGAGTTCGAGCCCCACATTGAGGGTAGAGATGACTTAGTGAATTTTTTAAAAACTTAAAGATATTCATGAAAGTGAGTTTAGATCTACAGGTGGAGCTAGGAATGAGCACATACTGGCTTGGTGTCAGCAAATAGACCTTCCTGTTGGACACAGTGGATCTTTGCTGGGGATGAGGAAAAGTGAGGCTTATAAGACTGATTTTATTGGGACACCTGGGTGGCTCAGCCGTTGAGTGTCTGCTTTGGCTCAGGGCGTGAACCTGAGGTCTGGGGATTGAATCCCACATTGGGCTCCCTGCAAGGAACCTGCTTCTCCCTCTGCCCTTGTCTCTGTCTTCTCTGTCTCTCATGAATATATAAATAAAATCTTAAAAAAAAAACAAAAACTGATTTTATGACTCAATGTCTGTCTGTCTCCTATAGATTCTGACCTATCAGATCTGAGGCCCAAGAATCTACAAGTAGCTTGGGCAATTATTTTGCTCAAGTAGGAAACTCTGGCCTAAAAGACCAAGCTAAGATATTTGATGTAATTCTGATAAAAGCTGTCAATAGGGAGAGAATATGGGAACCTCTGGGGAGGAGCAGGAGAATTTTTTTTTTTTTTTTTACCATGCCCAGGTTCCACACGGACTCACTGATTATAATAGTTGGGGGGGAAACAGGGAGTGTGAACAATGAACAGGAGTTTGAAATATGGCGGGAAGAGTATTTTGAAAATATTTCCTAGTGGAGAACTACTGCTTCTGAGGTAGAATCTCTGCAAAATGGGGAAATATTAAAGTTTTAGTGACCAAAACAGAACTCTGAGGAGGAAGGTGGCGTAGAAGTCCAGGTTCTTCAGAGCTTGTGGGACACACACATCCCCTCTGCTGCAGGATGTTGCAGAAACAGCACATAAACATGGCCTGAGTGCATACTCCATGCCAAGCACTCAGCTTTGCTAAGTACTCTCCACAAATATCTTTATTTAATCATCAACAACCACTTACATAGGTACTTTTATTGTCTCTGTTTTATTATTATACAGACTGAGGCTTAGAGTGCAGTGAAGTCACTTGCTCAGGGTCACACACTTTGTCATGGCACCAGAATACAGTCCAGGGAGTTTGATTCCAGAGGTCATTCCCTGAGGTGCTTAAAATTTGTTGAATGAAGAAAGAATGAAAGTCGAGCAGAAAAACTCATGCATAGTGACGAAATATCTAATGGGAAGTTAAAATACACATTATAGGCATTCTGCAAACAGAATGGAACTTTCAAATTGGAAAGGACTTGAGAGAGATCACTTCCACGGTATCCCCACAAGTTGTGTCCACTTTTGCTTGGAAGGTGCAGTTGACAGGGGCCACTCAGGGCTTCCAGAGAAGACCCCATCCTGTTTTCTAGCAGCCTCGCACTTCTGCTAAGCTGAGATCTACGCCCCCTGCACTTTCAGCCCCTTCCTTCTTGTGCCACCCTCTGCCCACCTGATTGACTGCGGAGCCTCTCAGTAGAGCCCAGGAAAGGGAATCGCTGTTCCTGCCGCCTGGACCACTTCTCCCCAATGCTCTCTCTGGAAAGCCACAGGACTTTCCCCCACTTCTTTGGGTCTCTACTCAACCTCAGTTATCAGAGAGGCTTTCTCCACAGCCCATTTCCCCAGGGTCATTCTCCATCTCAGCAGTCCTCAGCCCTACCTGACATATACTTGTTTGTTCTCCCCTGCTTCACCCCAGAGTGTTAAGCACCAGAAGGAGAGACCTGGTCTGTTTTGGTTCACTGCCAAATTCTCAGGCCTGAAGCAGTTTTGTGCAGTTCCTAGCACAAAAGAGTTGCTTCATAGGTATTTGTTGAATGAATGAATGAATGAATGAATGAAGAGAGGAGCTTAAGAGCCGCACCCCAGCACTGGGATGCAGGGAGAGGAACAGAAATCATGGACGGTGGAACCAGTGACATGGAGCTATAAATGGCATGGCTTTGGCTATGTGCAGAATTCTACTCTTCTGATTTGCTTTGTGCACAAAAAATGCTCCACCCTCTTTAAGGACTGAAGAGAAGGCAGAATGTATTTGTGTTGGAGTTCCATCAGCAGTGAGAGCCTTCAGTTTTTCCTGGTTTTTTTCTGTTCCAGATGAGACAAAAGGACCCAGTGAAAGGAATGACTGCGGATGACTAAAGGCACCCCTCCCCTTCTGCACTGTATGTACTGAATCTGTCCCTTTGCATCTCCTTTGACGTAAAAATTTGTTTGGGTCCTCAGGGCCTTAGCAACTCACTATGGAGTCAGGAAACTCGCTTCCTTCCTCGTCCTATCCTCCATTAATAGTGAGGACTGCCATACTAAACAGCTCTTAGGCTTCCATTGAAAGATGTTGTGACTATTAGAACATTTCAGGGACATGTGATTTTAGAATGAACTGCCCAGACACATAGACTCAGTGGTGAGAAGTGGGGCTGGGTTAGGGCAGTAGACACAGAACTGAAGCTTAACTGCAACTAATTCTTCCTCTCGTAACCAGAGCCATTTCAGGTTGAAGTTGGCATTCAGGGTACTCCCTATAGCCCTGTGCCAGAGCTAGTTCCTGGCTCCCAGCTGCCAGCATTCGCTGCCCTGCCCTTGGAAATTCTGCTGGCCAGACAGCTTTTCCTAGGGTTCATCATTGTGTCTCGTGCTTCACTGCCTTCCTCTTTAAAGCTCCTGATCCCGTACTAAGTAGGTATCCTCATCAGAGGCAGCGTCTTTCAGACATTGTTCCTGTTTCATGCTGCCACTCTTTTACAAGCCCCATCCTTCTCTTAGCTCTCAGTACCCTGCCTACCTCTAGGCTTGCTGGTATTCCAGCAGCTCACAGTGGGCTGGGTCATGGAATTAAAAACTTGGCCCTAATTCCTATTAAGCTCTGAGAGAAAATTTTTTTATCAAGTAAAATCTCGTGGTCCTCTAATACTAAGGAGCTGAGGAGGCCTGGGGTCCTACCGGCAGTAATGCAAACCTCGGCCCGCTCTCCTTGCCTCTTATGCTTGAGAAATTCTGGGAGATAAGGCAGAATTAACTGGATTGCTGCAATGCCACCGGCTTGGACCTTGTTTCCTCCCCTGACCCCCAAATGGCATCTTTCCGCCTTTTGAAATTCCTCCATCAATGATGATTTATAGTGTGTTTCTATTTTCCTCTGTTGCTTCCTTAATAATTGTATTTTTCTTCTAGTTTTGCAAGACAGTGGTCAACAGGAAGGCCCAGCAGCTCCACCCTCCCGAGTGACAGGCCATCTTCGGACGCAGCCTTTCTGTGCCCATTCTTCAGGCAACTTTCGATCCCTTACTGTAGCTAATTCTAGATGCCCTGTAATATTGTGAACAAATAGACCGTCTGGTATTATGAAGCCCGTGTGTGCAGGAGCCTGCTCCTCTGAGATGTATGGCGTGTAGGTTGCTGTATTTACAGCTCCTCCCTCTCCAACCATTTTGTTCTCAACCCATTTCTGTGTGTCCCCCCACCCCCAGCACCCCTTCCTTTATTCCCAAGTGACATTTTTAGTCTTTCAAAATAGCTGCCTTTTGTGATGTGGTGATTTAAATGATTTAAGTTCATTTGTTTTCAACCTTGGGATAAACTGAGGTATTTTGCTTCATGGACAGATCTTTGCAATTTTGAGTGCTCACCTGGGGAGAGATGAGTTAGAAATACAGTTTTTTCCTCCAGTTCCACAGAACAGCAGTGTGGCTTCATAACTCTGATCTCTGCTCTCAGTAACCCATTGTTAATGAGCCGTAGGCACCAAGGAGGTGCCTAGTACCCAGGGCCAGCCAGTCTGTTTTAAAAATTTAACAAATACAGATAACCCCTGCCCCAGGCATTGCATCTCTGGTCACTAGTCTTATGGAGACACCTGTGGTTTCTTGGCCCTCCTGTTGCCCACTCTGTCTGAACCTTGCAGAGTCCACAGTAGGCCTGGGTCAGTTCTCCATCTGGAGAGACCTGTCCAGTGTGGCCCTTAGAGTTGAGTCAGCCCCATATGTACTAATTAGTCTGCCCCTCCTCTCCCCCACCCACCACTGGAGGAGCTCTATATGTCCATGCTCCTCTTCCCTTTTGGGCTGGTGCTGTCACTCAGCAATAATCCTCTTTTCTGTGTGCTTTCTTAGATTCCTGTCCTCTGCCTTTGAGGCCGGTTAGGACACAAGGGTCCTGATCTTTTCATGCTGCACAAAATGAGCATGCAAAAAGCTTTTCCCCAGCAGAACATGTTCCCCTTGTCTCCAGTTGCTGGAAAGGAATTTGGGGATCAGGAACTCAGCTCATCCCACCCCCATGCTGAGTTCTGTCCTGGACAATCAAAAGTCAGAAGCAAGCAGCTATCATAGTCTAGAACTCTACCAAAGGAGGCCTGTGAAAAAGTCCAGACTCCAGGGGAGGTAGAAGCTACTCAGTGTTTCACAGTTGTGTACAAGTTGGCAGAACCCAAGTATGCCTTCCCAGCAGAAAAATCAGAGATAACTCCGGTGTCACCTGACATTTCCCAAGCCTTGTGAAGTATGTTAGCCCAGTGTGTTGTGATCCAAGCCCATTCTAGTCTTCGTGCAGTGGCTGGTTAAGAGACCAAATCTGTGTTGAGGGAGCGAGAAGTAGGATGGGACCATTTATCCTTATGTTGTTGTCAGTTTGTTTTGCCTTACTGATTTCTAAGTGCAATAAGGGAGTGTTTCATAGGATGGCACCTGTGGCATCCTAATGGATGCTTCCCTGTGACCCTCTTGGGGCAACAGTGGACAGACTCAGACCCCTCAGTGTGGTCATCTCCTACCTTCATTGAGTCCTCTTTGGGACTAGGAAATGTCCTGTTACACCTTCCTTCCAGTCTCCTCACCTTGCAGGGCCTATAGTAATGGATCTGGGGCAGTTCAGTTGGTTCTTAGGATTCCCAGCTGCTGGTAGCATCTATTTGGGAAAGTGAAGCATTCCTATTGGAGAAAAATGTAAATGTTTTCCTACAAGCTCTCTATTAGGTATAATTATATTTGTGCTTAAAGTGTTCCCTTCTTCATTCATCAACTAAGTTCAAAGGGGGATAACCTGGGAGAAATGAACTGTGATGTTCTAACCAGTTATGTGGTTTGAGGGTCAGCAAGTGTTAAGTCTCCTTGCTTCAGCTGTTCTCTGAGATCCACACATACCACTCCAACTCTGGTGGGGGCTTGCTTTTTATCTGGCTTTTCTCTGGCTTCTCCCATCTCCATCTGTTGCCCCAGTTTGAAAGCATCCACATGAGCAGAGCTAGAATTTCCTGAGGTCAGCTGGATCTGGGGCTCCAGCCCACAGGAACATAAGAAGGGGTATCCCTGGTCTCTTCTATCCCCACGGATAATATTGCTGCTGAGCAACAGTGTTGGCTTCTTTTAAGTATCCCCCTTACCTTCTCACCCACATCCTGACTAGCACTGACTAGCACCCAGAGAGGTTTATGATGAAAGGCTCAACTCCAGGGGTAGTACTTGAGGTCGTGCTATGCCCCTTCAGACCAGCTGCTTCCATCAGATTTCCAGTGTCGGAGTCGCAGTTTGAAGCAGCAGCGCCTCTGTAAGGGGTAAGGAGGGGCGGTGCTGGGGTCTGGCCTTCTCAGAGAGAGGTCAGGGACAGGGCCAGTATTGTGGGCATGTGTATATCTTCCCAAGTTCTCTTACAGTCCCTGCCGGGACTCCCTGACTTATTTTGGTTGGTTCCTAGTGCTACTTCTTTTACAAAATACACTTTGTAGAACTGATTAGATTACCTTGTTAATTTAATGTGAGTTCGTGCCTTTTTGTCTCAATCTTCCAAAACAGGTATATTGGGGGAAAAAGCAGTCTAATAAAATCCTAGACAGAGCTTTCTGGAGTCCAGCTTATTGGTGATGTCCTTATGTCCGTTTTACAACTTAGATATCCTCAAAGTCTTGCTGCTGTCCTCCATTTTACCAGAATTAGGAAAAAGTAGAACATATCTCCCCAAATTTTTTTACAGGTCAGTTTCTATAAATTAAAACATCCCCTTGTCGTTTTACTTATGCAGACATCCATATCTGAAAGGAATTCGGCCATTTTCTATTGGCAGATTTCCTTTTTGCTTTTGTCTCCCCTAGTCTTCACATCTCCCTCTTTTTTGCTATCCTACCAAGCAAAACATTTATTTAAAAGAGTTCTTACCCTGGCTTCCAGGTCTGTGAACCTCATTAAAACTTGTTTGTAAAACTGTGTGTGCATTTTTCGAGGGAGAGTCATGGCTCTCATCAGATCCCCAAAGGATCCCATGCACCGCCCTCCCCACCCCACAAAAAGATTAAGAACCAGTTATTTGAAGAAAATCTTAGTTAACCTGTGGCAAAGTAATCTTCACTTCTATTCATCAAATAGAGGCAGTGATTTATTTCTCATTCTTTGGTGGCTAATTTTCTAAGTGTCCAGGAACTCCCTACGTCTAACGTGTAATAGGTAATGAGTTTGAAAAGCGAAAAGCACTTTAAGGAGAGGGGGAGAAGTAAGGATGGAGGAGCTCAATGACCGACACAAGAGCGATTACCTGTAGATGAGGGTTTACAGGCAGGACAGTGGCTGGGCCGGCACCACCCTCACCCTTCACCCATTGGACCCCGAGGCGTTGGGAACCTGGAGGGGCACAGCGCCGAGGTCGGAGACCTCATTCGACACCAGCGGAACGGGCCGGGACCAGGCTGCGCGTGCGGCCCGGGCTGCGGCTTCCGCGGGAGCACTGCCCCTGCCGGCCTCGCGCGGGGCACCCTGGGAGCCGCGGGGCTGACGGACGAGCCCGCCGCCGCGCCGCCGCGCTCCGGGCGGGGCAGTGTTGCGTCGGGCGCTGCCGACACCGAGACGCGCCTCCTCTACATCCCGGATCCCCTAAGGCTCTTTCCTCTCAGCGTTTCGCGCTGGTTGGAGAGTCCCGCCTCTTCCCCCAGGCCGCACCACCCAGAGCCCTTCGTGCCCCTAAGCCCCGCCCCTTACGGAAGCCGAGGCGGCGGATCAGAATCCGGAAGGAAAACAATCGGGTGCGAGGGAGCTAGCCGGGACCTGCCGCCGGAGGGAGGTGGATCGGGCCGGGAGCAGCTGGGGGGAGACACGAGCCGGCGGGGCCGCGGCGTGGGGACCATGGCGGCCCTGAACCCAGGGAAGCCGACCGAACCAAGAGGCAAGAGGCTCAGGTGAGGAAGGCGGCTGCCGGCAAGCCGACCTGCTCCGAGGGGCATCGCTGTCTCCTTCCCTCTCAGGGCTGCGGCTCTGGGGCAGAACCAGACTGGGAGAGAGACCGCGCCTACAGGGCTGGTTCTAGTTCACAGACCCTTCGCGGTTCTCCCAAGCCAGTGTCGAGGGGGTGTTTGGGGCCCAAGCCCCGCGCTCCCTCCAGACTCCGGCCACCGACCGCGTTCCTATTTGGGCGCCCCAAGCAGGTGTTTCGGTCGGCTTCTGGCGGAGGGAGCGGTATTGGGCTGTTTGAGGTTAAAGACATAACAAGGCAGTCTCCTCTCAGCTCTAGAATAGAAATTGTATTCTTTTGGTCAGCACATGCATCACGGGTCTGCCTGATCCGGTTTTGACCTCCCAAAATCCGAAATCGGGTTTAGATAAGATCCTTTAGTGCAGTGATATAGCCTGGTCCCATGCTTGTTCTTTAACGAAGGACAACGCTAATCACCAACTTAGTGCAGGTCACAATGTAAGGATTTGCTGCTAATCGTCGGATCAGAGAGTGAGGGCAAGAAATCCCGACTTTGACTCTCCATTCACTTAGTCTCTGGGAAAACCGAAGAGCCTAGGACTAAAAGGGCTACTTTCCTTAATCCTGCGTTGGACAGCAGGGGGAGATCGTAAACAAACGAAGTGCAGAATCTCTGGCCAAACGCCTCCGAAGGTGGTTTGTGTATTGTTTTGTTGATGTTCACTGGGAGGGGCAGTTGTTTTAAGGGGAAGTTGTTTTAAGCTGGCCAAGAATTTCAAGTTGTGCTTTTTAAAGCATGGACCTCTAAGAACAGGATCTGGTGGAAAAGAGATGTTCTGGACACGCTGCCCTGTTCTCCTGCCTCTCTCAACCCCCTGTACCCTCACCCATTCTAGGTTTTCCACTACTGCAGGTCCTCCTCCTCATTGTGTACCTAGGACTCCCCTAAGGCTTGGTGGCTCCTTGGTCTCTGCAGGTTTTGTAGCCCCTGACTGCTGTGTACTCCGCTGACTCTGGGGCTTTCTTGGGAGTGTTGCTGTAACTATTCAATTAAAGAGATCTGTAAGTGTCCTTCCTCTGAGCCTCTGATGGGATCCATTGTTACTGAGAGCTGCTGATCTAGTTCTTTTGCTTCCCTAAGGCTTATATGAAGCCAAGGTTGAGGATGTTATCCAACTGATGATTTTTCCCAAAAGGGGGTAGACTCTTGAGGGAGATGTTGAGAACCCTCTTATTTAGAGTCTTCTCCTTGGGTTCCCTGAAATACTTGGCAGACTTGGCTATGCTCCAGGAACCTGCTAGGAAGAGGAGAGAAGGGGGATATGATTGTCTTATCTTTATTTTTGAAGTTCTCCTGTCTTGTAGTGCTGAGGCCTCTTACAAGGTGAAAACTGAACTTCCAGAATCTTTCTGGTGGTCTTAGGAGCCCTGAGGTGTGAATGACTGGTGGAATTACTAAATTCCTGACTACCCGCCCCATCCCCATCCCTATCCCTTCTCTCACCTGACCCCGAAACTTTTGCACCCACTTTGGCAACTTTCCTAATGTCAGCAGTACCAGTGCTGCCAAGGTGTGGGCAGTTATGAGCCTGCATGGAGGAGCTAAAACAGGGTGGAAATGTCCTGCTTCAGAAACAAAGTGAGGATGAAGGGCTTGTAGTTCAGTGCCCCTATTCCCACCAGGTACACAAACTCGTGTTTCCCATTATAGTTGCAGTGAATTGTGGTGCAGCCATTAGCAGGCCTCTCCCCCTGTTTATTACTTGGTAAGCTCCTCCCCCCTCCACAACTTCCCTTGGCATCCCTTCCACAGCATACAAGTTGTGACATGGAACGTGGCCTCTGCAGCACCTCCTCTAGACCTCAGTGATCTTCTTCAGCTGAACAAAGACAATCTGAATCTGGACATGTATGTCATTGGGTAGGTATCTGCAGTGCCCCTTCACCCATTTCCATTTCTGAAATAGGTAAGCCCGACTAGTCCAAAGTTGTCCCCATGGGGTACTACTGTAGCCTGTCCTCCCTCACTGTGGAGTCTTAAGGTTGGGAGCTTTCAGCCTGCATCAGGACTAGTCAGTATGTCTTGTCCTGAGTCAGTAATGGCAAGGGGTTGGCAATCAACAGCCAGGGGAGGGAGAGATCACAGCCGTGAATAGCCAAAGTTTCAAAGTGCTGAGGACAGTACTAAATGTCTGTGGCAGAGGACCTACTCTCCAGGCCAGGGGAGAGCCTCTGACCTGGGATGGGCAGTTTGCAGGAAATGAACTGTGGGATCATGAGCCTCCTTTCTGACACTGCCTTTGAAGACCCATGGAGCAGTTTCTTCATGGATGTGCTTTCCCCTCTGAGCTTCGTCAAGGTAACTAACAAGTTCATGGGCAGTGGGAAATGTGTTTCACCTCTTGTCATTAACCCCCAGTTCTCCAATCTTCCACTCAGGCTTTCATGCTGTTTCCATTTATTTAAAGGCTTAAAGCTCAATTGCACGTGGCTGCCAGGGGCTCCTGCCTGCCTTGGGTCTTTCTAGTGCAGTGGAGCTGAGCTGGGACCCCAGGGGTTCATTTAACACTTTGTCATTTTTCAGGTTGAGAGAATCCTGGGGGAAGCACAGCAGGGCTTATTTACACTTGTGCCTATCCACCGCAGCCTCCAATCTACTCACATGCCCAGACTGAAATCCCGGAGTATAATAATAACTGATAACATTTATTGAGTGCTTATTTGGCAGTAAGCATTGTAAATAAGCTCTTTATGTACATTTTTAAGCACTCTTAACTCTCTTGAAATGTGGGTATTTTGCAGATGAAACCAAGACTCAAAGGCCATACAGGCTATCTGGGATTTGACTCTAGATTTTTCAAACTTCATAACCTATGTTCTTCTTTTTTTTTTTTTTTTCTTTACTGTATTAGCATGGAGTTAATTTTCAATTTTGGGGATGCCTGAGTGGCTCAGTGGTTGGCTGTCTGCCTTCTGGCTCAGGGCAATATTCCCGGAGTCCTGGGATCGAGTCCCACGTCGGGCTCCCTGCATGGGGCCTGCTTCTCCCTCTGCCTATGTCTCTGTTTCTGTCTCTATCTCTCATGAATAAATAAATAAAATCTTTTTTAAAAAGTTTTCAATTTTTTATTTTTTTTTAATTTTTAATTTTTTAAAAAGATTTTCCATTTATTCATTTGAGAGAGACAGCATGAGCAAGAGCAAGGGGGAGGGGCAGAGAGAGAAGAAGATTCTCCACTGAGCAGGGCATTGACACTAGGTTCGATCCTAGGACCTAGGGACCATGACCTGAGCCTAAGGCAGATGCTTAACCGACTGAGCCACCCAGGCGCCCCATAACCCATGTTCTTAACTACTATACTTTGTTGCTATACTGGGGAGCTCTGAGGCTGACAGGTATCCCATGGCTAGCTTGTTGGTATCAGAGGGTATCCTCTGATCACAGGAGACATGTACCTCAAATTCTCAGGGGCCCAGAGGTTAGGAGAGGAGAGAAGGATGGGGAGGAAAATAGTTCTCAGTCTGAAGGGCCAGTATTCTTTGGGGGAAGTAGACCATAGGAAGGCTCTAGATTGCTAGATCTTCACCTTTATGTCCTTCACAGCTGAGGCATGAAGCATACTCCCATTTAAAGAACTCTGTGCATTATTTCTTGGAAATAACCAGAATTCCTCTAATCCCTTTCTGGGTGACTATATTTCTTCAGAATTAATTCTCTTACCCCAGTTTGCCTAAGGGTGAGTCCTCTCAAGGGCAGAGCCAGGAGGAGGGAATACAAGCTTTGTCCTGCTGAGGCTGAAAAAGCCAGTCCCCAAGCCCCAGATGAAGCTCAGGCCTCTTGCTACAGATGTGGAAGCTAGATCCTCCAAGAGGGCAGAACCACTTCTCTCACCACCCACTTTCTTCCCAAGACCGGAGGCCTCCTTGGACCTCGGCTTACTGTTAAGGGATTGGTAGACTGGAATCAAGCCAAGGAAATTAGCTCAGCTTGTGGCAGGGACACAACCCATTCTACCCATGTGGCCTCCCATGTTTGGGAGGCCTGCTTGAGGGCCTGGCACCCAAAGCAGATGGGTGACCCTCCTTCCCCCAGCCAAGAGTTGAGGTGAAGGGGTGAGCCCCACTTGCAGCCTGTTCCTCTGGCAGAAGTTTTTGCCAGTTAGAGATTGAGAAGCCTGGGCCTGACCCCCTTTGCTGGCTCCAGGGCCCCTAGCTGCCTCCCCTTAGGCCCTTCCTTAGCTCCTCCTACTTCACTTCCTCTAACAGAACTTCCCCTGCAAGTCTCCTGCCTTTCCCCACAGCCCCACCCTTTCTCCCAGTCTGAGGCTTTCCTGCCTCCCTCTCCTAACCCCAGCCTTACTCCTTTACAAAGTGGACTGGTACCTTTGTGCTGGGTCCTAGTGGCCCAGACTTGCTCTGTGGGTTAGGATTAAGCTTAAAAGCTCTTCCTGGATCTCTAGCAGTTCCTTAGGAGTCAGTTCTGTTGTCATATATGCTTGTGAACAAGAGACACCAAGATGGGGCTGAAGGGTGGGGTTGGAGACACATTAGTAGCAACCTCTACCCAATCCTAGGTTCTCACGCCTCCCTCACTCAGTCTTGGGCTTGGGGTTCCCCCTGCTTTGACTCCTCCACTGTGCCAGAGCTCCTGGCCTGTGGGATCAAGTTTCATAATTCCTGGAAGGCCCTAGTACATGCTCCCCACCCGGGGATTTCCTCCTTGGCCTCTGCACCTCATTCTCCGGAAACAGCTACTCGGGTGGTAGGTGTAGACAGCCTGAAGCTCAGAGAGAGGTCACTGGCTATGGCCCTTTCCCATTCCACCTCACAGACAGCAGGGATTGTAGGGATCCTGGACCTCTAACATTGTTATCTGAGTAGTCCTCCTGGTTCCTTAGTCTCCTTCAGCCTCAGCTTTCCGTCTGCAGAACAGGGATGATGGTTCCTAACAAGGTTGGCAATATGAAGGATTTCTGTACTATTCTCCCCAGTCTGCAAACACATGTCCACTGTGCTTGCTCTCATTGCCTCTTTTTTTTTTTTAAGATTGTATTTATTTATTCATGAGAGACACAGAGAGAGAGAGAGAGAGGCAGAGATAGGGCAGAGGGAGAAACAGGCTCTATGCAGGGAGCCCGACATGGGACTCGATCACGGGACCCCAGGATCACACCCTGGGCTGAAGGCGGCGCTAAACCCCCAAGCCACCCAAGCTGCCCATCTTTTTTTTTTTTTTTTTTAAATAATAATTTTTTTTTATTGGTGTTCAATTTGCCAACATACAGAATAACGCCCAGTGCTCATCCTGTCAAGTGCCCCCCTCAGTGCCCGTCACCCATTCACCCCCGCCCCCTGCCCTCCTCCCCTTCCACCACCCCTAGTTCCTTTCCCAGAGTTAGGAGTCTTCATGTTCTGTCTCCTTTTCTGATATTTCCTACCCATTTCTTCTCCCTTCCCTTCTATTCCCTTTCACTATTATTCCAGGCTGCCCATCTCATTGCCTCTTTATTGCCTTTGTGGAAATCCAACTACCCACAGTGTATAATTATTTGGGGGAGCATTTTCTCAATTTTCTCCCACTGAGTTATGATAAATGCAGAAATTAGATGTATTTTTGATGGATTGTTATGTGCATATGCTTTGATGTTACTACTAGTCGAGTCAAGGTACAGAATATTTCTAGCACCCTAGAAGGCTCTTTCATGTTCTTTCCCTGAATTTACTTTTTTTTTTTTTTTTTAAGTAGGCTCCATGCCCAACGTGGGGCTTGAACTCACGGGGCTGAGATGAAGAGTCATGTGCTCTACCAACTGAGCCAGCCAGGCGCCACTCCCTGCATTTATTTTTTTTTTTAAATCTTTAAACCAGGGGCTCCTGGCTGACTCAATTGGAAGAGCATTCAACTCTTGATCTTGGGGTCATGAGTTCAAGCCCTACATTGGGTGCAGAGATTACTAAAAAAATATATTTTAAAACCTTAAACCAGGAAATAATAGCTGCCAGTTAATCTTTCCAGCATCTATGAGATAGATGAGATAGAGTCTTGCTTTATCAATGAGAAAATCGACTGAGACTTGGCCCAAGATCACATACTAAGAGCCCACATGGGATTTTTTTTTTTTTTAAGATTTTATTTATTTATTCATGAGAGACACAGAGAGAGAGAGAGAGAGAGGCAGAGACACAGGCAGAGGGAGAAGCAGGCTCCATGCAAGGAGCCTGATGTGGGACTCAAACCCAGGAATCTGGGATCATGCCCTGAGCCAAAGGCAGGCCTCAACCACTGAGCCACTCAGGCGCCCCGCCACGTGGGATTTGAACCCAGATCTGGATAACTTAAAAGCCAGTGCCCTTAGCCACTATCTTACCATAGGCCTTTCCTCTTAGAGGCCCTGGCCCACAGGGGTGGCAGCTGGAGTGCCCAGAGGACACATAGAACATGGAGAGAGGGGGATCCCTGGGTGGCTCAGCGGTTTAGTGCCTGCCTTTGGCCCAGGGCATGATCCTGGAGCCCCGGGATCGAGAGTCCCACATCAGGCTCCCGGCATGAAGCCTGCTTCTCGTTCCGCTTGTGTCTCTGCCCCCCCCCTCTCTTTCTATGTCTATCATGAATAAATAAATAAAATCTTTAAAAAAAAAAAAAAAAGAACATGGAGAGAGGAGTCCCTAGGCTGCATGGTACCGGGACTGAAGAGTCAGTGCTCTCCTGATGGCAGGGTACCCTGGCAGCCTTGTCTTCTCTGCCTTCCACCGAAGCCTAGGAACAGAAACTGGAATTTGCTTAGCTCTCAGAATACATCATTTGGCAGTTCAGGGGAGTAAAACTCTGAGCCTGAAGCTGAGATACCATTGACCTCAGGGCTGGATGAGGACTTGCTCAGCCTGAGCAGGGAAATGAATGACCATTGTCCCCTCTATGCTGTAGGTGTCCAGTGTCCGCATGCAGGGGCTCCTCTTACTGTTCTTTGCCAAGCATCATCATTTGCCCTTTGTCCAGATCCTCTCTACTAAATCCACCCCCACTGGCCTCTTCGGGTACTGGGTAAGGACTGAGTTTTCTGAGTCATGAGCTGGGAGGCCTTCTGCCACTGGGCTGGGGAGGACTGGATGCTTTTGGGGCAAACAAATGGAAAAGGGGGGTGAAATGAACCTTAGCACTCTTCCAGACCAGTGCCCCTCATACCTGCTCTCCTGCCTCTGGGAGCTTAGCACCCCAGAGGCCTCAGGCTGGGTGAGCTGGGCTCTTAGATGGAGAGGTCACTCCAGGGAGCTGAGTATCTAGCCCTAGAGATCCTATGGCAGGCTGAGACCATCTCAGCTTAGGCTTGGGATGGGAAAGGGGAGGTATGTCTCAGAGCAACTTCTTGCCCGTCTGCCCACTTGTCCTACCAGGGGAACAAAGGAGGTGTAAACATCTGCATGAAGCTTTATGGCTACTATATCAGCATCATCAACTGCCACCTGCCCCCCCATATGGCCAACAATGACCAGAGGCTGGAGCACTTTGACCGGATCTTGGAGATGCAGAATTTTGAAGAACAGGATATCCCTAACATCCTGGACCATGAGTGAGCATGCACTTGTGAAGTGTTGCCCCTGCCCTCGTCCCTACACCAGCCCAGGCTAGCATTCTCCTCAGGCAGCCTGTGTTCCACTCCAGGCCTTTCTCAGCCTCTTCTCTGAATCCCCATCTGCTTTCCTGTCCAGCTTTACCTGCCTGGGGTCTAGGACCCCTTCCCTTTTCCTGACCCCTATGACCTGCCTAGGAACTTGTACACTTCTCAACATACTAGATTGAGAACCCCGTGGTTCCTGAGGTCACCCCCAGGGAGCTGGTTCTCAGCCTTGCCTTGTGGCCTATTGAGGGAGGGGGAGGGAGGGCAAGAGCTTACTCTGTATTTGTTACTTGCCCTTGGGGGCTGGTCTTTTTGGCTTAAATGGCAGGAAAGCAGCCTTGAGAATAGTTCAGTAGGGCCCATTCCATGTCATCACTGTCACTGGCTCCTCTCCCAGCTTCCATCGTCTCACCTGCCCCTTGAGCTCTGCGCTGGAGGAGTAAGCAGGCTTGAGGCCTGCTGCTCCTCCCTTTTCTGCCCTCATTACAACCCTCAGCTGCTTTTTCTCTCTGCAGCCTCATTCTCTGGTTTGGAGACATGAACTTTCGGATTGAGGACTTTGGGCTGCATTTTGTTCGGGAATCCATAAAAAATGGGTGCTACAGTGACCTGTGGGAGAAGGATCAGGTATCAAGTGAGGGAAGGGTCCAGACGGGTGATCTGGGCCCATTGTGGAAATTTAACATCAAATGTGGGGGGCCACTTCTCAGATTCCTGAGCACCTGCTCTCCGTTTCCAAGCCTTTGAAGTCCTCGTTCTCAGGCAGGGAGGAGTTTAACAGGGCTTTGCACCCTAGGGGCCTGGTCTTCACCTGGGGGAGCTGGTGGGTGTGCATTAAGATAGGGAACGCAAGCAAGGGCTTCAGCTTGCTGTGGTCCTGTACCCAGCACCAACTCGCTTGTATCCCTGTCGTCTTTTCCATCCCCAGGCTTGCTTGCCTCCTGGAAGATGAGATACCATCCCTTTGCAAGGGGACCCTGGCTACTCCAGCCTCCCCTCTGATAACGTTTGCTAATGGCTCCCAGACGGAATTCAAAGCCTGGTTCCTATAGTCCAAGGACTGGGAAATAGTAGGCAGTTGCCTCCCCTAGGACTATGGGATAATGTTTGCAAAAGGATTCGGCTGCTTTCCAGGGGATGGTGGTGGAATGGAAAGGGCTGCTGAGGCTGTCACTGAAGCAGTGAGGAAGTGAAGTGGTATTGCTTGACTCTTGGCCTACCATGATGGCATGTGCTGAGCCCTTGAATGGAGTGTGTACTGGGCCATTGGGTCAGGACTACTAGGAGATGAGACTGTGCCTTTCTCTCCAGCTCAGCATCGCCAAGAGACACGATCCACTGCTCCGGCAATTCCAGGAGGGCCCCCTGCTCTTTCCACCCACCTACAAGTTTGATAAGAACTCCAACAATTATGACACCAGGTGAGGGGGCTCCACCTTTAGAGGATCAGCCTGTCACAGATTTGGAATTAGCCTATGAGGAGAAAATGAGGGGCCAAGAGGCCTGGGAAGTCAAATTGTGTGGCAGAAGGAGCTGCCTCAGAATAGAAGTGTTAGGGAAGCAGGAATAGATCCAGCCATCACCTCAGGAGTGGCACCTCCCACCCACCTAATGAGGTGGTGACTGTGGGAGTTGTCCTAGATTGTCATCAGAGAGCAGGAAGGTGGTGGCAAGGTAGGGGTGGTGGTGAAGCAGCTGATTCCTCACTTGGGGGGGACTGCATTTCAGCATTTTGGGAACCCTTGCCTCCACTCCCCCTGGCTTTCTGGTCCTTTCCGGACAGGGACAGAAATCTTGGCTCAACCAGCTACTGCTATCAGGTACCCCTGCCCCAGCTGTGAGTGGATCAGGTACTACTTAGGAAGATGAAGCAGTAGTTGTCAATGGAGGAGTTTACAGGGAACAAAATAGAGACAGTACATCTAGTAATTAGAGATACAGCTCTGACCCTCATCAGCTACATGTCCTCATCAGCTACATGTCCTTAAGCCTCAGTTTTATCATCTATAAGATGGGGATGATAGAAGCACCCACCTTCATGAGGTTGAGGAGTGAATGAGACCTTATGTGTGCTTAGCCCAGTGCCTGGCACCTGGTAAGCACTGTGACAACTGCTGTTGCTAGATTCATGTCTTCAGGTGGTAGTTTTACTAAAAACCTTTCTAAAAAGCCGAGAAGGGGCCAGGTAACCACCGAAACTTTAAGCTTAGGCAGAGGGTCAAGAGCGGCTCCAGCATGAAGTTCCTGTTCCAATTTGGCAAGGATTCTCTTCTCTTCGAAGAAAAAGAAGAACCCTTTCCATGTTATAGGGTTTTTGTTTCACCTGGAGCAGCTCCTTCATTTATTCCTCTTAGAGCTGGTGTTTTTTTTTTTTTTTTGTTTTTTTTTTAAGAGAGCACAAGCAGGAATAAGGGGTAAGGAGAGGGATAATTAGATTCCCCACTGTGCAGGGAGCCCACATGGGGCTCAATCCCAGGCCCCCAGGATCACGACCCAAGCAGTGGGCAGACACCCAACCAACTGAGCCACCCAGGTGCCCCATCCTCTTCGCAGAACTGTCTTATGAGGGAGGCAGGAGGTGCCTCCAGGGCAGTGCCTCTAGAATTGAGGGAGTGAATAAGTATCTCCCCAGCCAGGCCAGGGTGAGAGGTAGAACTGATGGCCCTGTGCTAGAAGTGGTATGGCAGAGCCAGTGTCCCCTCCAAGGAAGGAAGAGGGGGTGAGGCATTTCAGGACTGTAGAGCAAGACTTGGTGGGGTCATGGCCTGGGCAATGCACTCAAGAAGAGGCTATGAACACTGAAAACAGTCTAGCCTAGGCAACAGAGGCAGGCCAGAAAGGAGGTAAGAGGGCAGGTTCTAGCTGGCCAGCTGGCCTGAGGCCACAGCTTCAAGGAGACTGCCAAACTCCCAGCCATCCATTGAAAATGAGAGCTATCATGGAAATTGTGAGACCTCAATAGGATGGGCCTGGGCCTTGGTGGCTGGGACTTTCTACCAGTGGACATTATTATTTTTTTTTAAAGATTTATTTATTTATTCATGAGAGAGAGAGAGAGGTGGAGACACAGGCAGAGGGAGAAGCAGGCTCCATGCAGGGAGCCCGATGTGGGACTCGATCCTGGGTCCGCAGGATCAGGCCCTCGACTGAAGGTGGCGCTAAACCGCTGAGCCACCCGGGCTGCCCTCTACCAGTGGACTTTAAATCCTCACTTGATAGCACGAAGAAAGCTGCTGGCAGGCCATGTGGCCAGGGGTCCCTTTGCCCCTACCCCCAGGTATGGTAGGGAAACTACCAGGAGACTGGAAGTCCTTACAGACAGCTGAGTGTAGGCTAGGCTGTATGCAGCAGGTACTGAGTTTGGATACAGAGGCTCAGAGATGTTAAAAGACTTCAAAGGACTTCCCCAGGAGGCTTAGCTAGTAGTGGTGGAGCTGGAGCTAAGACCTGACTCTGAACTCTGCCCCACAGTGCTTCCATCTAGCCCATAGTACCTCCAAATTCACAGCGAGTCTTGCCAGCAGCAGCAAAAAGGAAGGCAGGATTGGAATAGCAGAGGCTTGCTAAAGAGGAGTCAGATACTTAATTCCATATAATAGATACAGTCCACATCGTGATTGACATTACTGAGCACTTACCATGTGCCTGTGTGACCAGACTGTTATTCATCCTCGAAAATCCAGTTCAGACATCGTCGCTGTTAGAAAGACTTCCCTAACCCTTCTCCATCTCACTGAGAGTTCTCTCCTGGCTGTATGCTGCCTGAAAGCCTTGCACACACCATGCTTTCAGTGTTGCTTTTAAGTCACTGTGCTTTTCCTGCTGTACTACAAATACCTGAAGAGACTGCATCTGATTTATGACCATCTCTGGTATATAGCATAGTGCCTGGCTTATTGTCTTTTGGGAGCCTGAGAGGACAAAAGGAAAAGATAAAGTATTTAAGGGACAGCCAGTCTATGGGATGCCTGGATGGCTCAGCGGTTGAGCGTCTGCCTTCGGCTCAGCGTGATCCTGGGATCTGGGATCAAGTCCCACATCGGACTCCCTGTGGGGAGCCTGCTTCTCCCTCTACCTATGTCTCTGCCTCTGTATGTGTCTCTCATGAATAAATAAATAAATCTTTTTTAAAAGGGGGGAGGGTAGAGCCAGTCTATTAGAGGGATCCATCCACAGCAAGAGATCCAAATAAGCACTGTCAAGTCCAGGAGTTGACCATTAGAAGGTTCTAGAACTCTGAAAGTACTGAAGGAGGTTGAATGAATAGTAAGGAAGTAGGCACCTGAAGCCAGGAGTCAATCAGAGCTACTGTCAAGGAAACAGCATAGTTTGGCAGAAAGAAGGGCAGCATTCTGGTCAGTCAACAGCACCGATGAAAGATACCTTGAGAAGAGCCTGACCAACTGTACAAAGTGACTGTGAGTGAGTTGTGTGCAGGGCATGGTACACACGTGGCTTTGCCCAGCCATGGCAATATCCATGAGCCGAAATGTCAGCTCCATATAGGAGAAGATGAAAGGGCCCAAGTGGGAAATCCTGTTAAAGTCAAGGATTGCTATAAGGTTTTGTTAAGTCATCACGAGCTTGGTCAGCCTCTTCCACTAGGCAACGAGCCGAGGGTATTAGGATCAATCTAGTCAAGATTCATGTCCAGAGTTCAGGGAGATACTTAGAAGCCAACTATACGGAGCTGAAGGGAAAAGTTTCATTTCAGACCCAGAAATGGAACACATCATTACTTTGGGATCAGCAAATTGCCTCAATTTTCTAGGCTCTAGAGAAATTTGCAGAGCTAGTTGGTTTTAGTTTTTCTAAAGTAAGGACATACTAATCTCCAGAAACAATTCTTGTACTCAATCACAACCATTCAGCCAAAAAGCCTAAGTGAGGTCCAGTTCTGGTAAGACTATGAGACAGTTCTGGCTGCTGGGAATTGGCCAGTGGAGTGCAGTGGAAGGAGCACGGACTTCATAGACCTGGGCAAGCATCTAACTTCTGCCTGGACAGAGTGACCTCTGAACTTCAGTGTCTTGTAAATAGAGGAGAACGTGACCTATAATATACTACCAGTGAGTGCTGAGAGGATTAGGACTAGGCCATTAGACACCTATCACAGGAAGACCCTATGTTTTGCAATTATTATTAGAAATGAAGAACTGGGCACGGGAGAGCCCTTCGGTGGAGGCGGGGTTTAGTCGGTTAAGCATCCAACTCTTGGTTTCAGCTCTGGTTGTGATCTCAGGGTCGTGGAATCAAGACCTCCATCAGGCTCTATGCTCAGCGAACACTCTGCTTGAGTTTCTTTCTCTTTCTGCCCCTCCCCACTTGTGTGCACACGTGCACGCTCTCTCTCTCTCCAATAAATAAATAAATCTTAGAAAGAAAGAAATGGAGAATTGGGGGAATATATGTAATATTTAATTTGTACACATTTATTCACTTATTTACTTATAAGTAGGCTCCATGCCCAAAATGAGCCTTGAACTCACAACCCTGAGATTGAGAGTCTCATGCTCTACTGAATGAGCAAGCCAGGTGCCCCAATTTGTACACATTTAACTTTGTTTCAGACAAAGGTCCTTGAGGACCTTGTCAATCCCATTTTTCAGATGCCCAGTTGCCCGGCACATAATAAGGGCTCAGTAAATCTTCATTGAAAGACTGAAGCAGGATACCTGGATGGCTCAGTGGTTGAGTGCCTGCCTTTGCCTCAGGGTGATCTGAGGAGTGATCTCAGGGTCCTGGGATCAAGTCCCACATCGAGCCTGCTTCTCCCTCTGCCTATGTCTCTGCCTCTCTGTGTCTCTCATGAATAAATAAATAAAATATTTTTTTAAAAAAGAAAGACTGAAGCATACAGGTGCCCAGTGATAAGCCTGGGCAGGCCCTGGAAAAGGAGGAAGGAAAGACAGGCAGTGGTCAGGACTTAAGGAGGATCCTGAAGTGACAACAAGTCACCATAATAGGGAAGTTGGGGTGGGGCAATGCTTTGAAAGGGAGAGTGGTACTTTGTGTGGTTCATTCCCAAGTTTAAGCATTGCCAGATACGTGGGTTCGGAGATTCTGTGTCTGTCATGTCTGGGGTGGAAATAGCACTCTGCAGAATAGCTCTGAGCATTCCTCAGAAGAGTGGAAGGTTCAGACAACGCGAGGAGCCTGAGCCAGTTAGTGATTCTTTTTTTTTTTTTTTTTTTTTTTTTTTTTTTTTTTTTTTTTAAATTTTTTATTCATTTATGATAGTCACAGAGAGAGCGAGAGAGAGAGAGGCAGGCTCCATGCACCAGGAGCCTGATGTGGGATTCGATCCCGGATCTCCAGGATCGCGCCCTGGGCCAAAGGCAGGCGCCAAACCGCTGCGCCACCCAGGGATCCCCAGTTAGTGATTCTTGACCACTCCCTTGACACACCCTAATTTGTTTAAGCTCTTAATGGCTCTTTGAAGGAAGTACTGTTATCACCCCATCTTAGAGCTGAAGGAGCTGAAGCTGGCAGTAGTGAAGCCACTTGCCCATGAGCATGTAGCTTTTTCTCTTTCTCCTTTAAACTAGATTACCAGTTAATTATAAAATGATATAATTCAGGAACAGGAATATGGAAAAGGTGCCTAGGGCAAGGTGTGACGAGAAGGCAAGGAGCTTCCATGCCCTCTGAGCCCACCACTCTAAGTCACGTGTTCACCAACCAGAACCACATAGCTCTTAATTAACAGGGCAGAACCTTCCCCCAAATCCTGGTGTCTGAGTCAGACTTTACCAGCGAGACATCATTCTGCCTCTGTTGCTAGAAGACTGTATTACTGTTGAATGGACAACAGTATGTCGGAAATGTTTATTTAAAACAGTAAGTGGGGATCCCTGGGTGGCGCAGCGGTTTAGCGCCTGCCTTTGGCCCGGGGCGCGATCCTGGAGACCCGGTGTCGAGTCCCACGTCGGGCTCCCGGTGCATGGAGCCTGCTTCTCCCTCTGCCTCTCTCTCTCTCTCTCTCTCTGTGTGACTATCATAAATAAATAAAAAACAAAAAAACTTTAAAAAAAAAAAAATAAATAAATAAAACAGTAAGTGAATAAAACAGAAGGCGAAAAATAGCATTGCAAACTGGTTATCAGCATCTGAAACTGTATACATTAGGATTGGATGGGCGTTTTTGTTTTTTGTTTTTTTAAGTTATTGAAGAGGGGATCCCTGGGTGGCTTAGAGTTCAGCCCCTGCCTTTGGCCCAGGGGGTGATCCTGGGGTCCGGGAATCGAGTCCCACGTTGGGCTCCCAGCATGGAGCCTGCTTCTCCCTCCTCCTCTCTCTCTCTCTCTCTATCATGAATAAATAAATAAAATCTTAAAAAAATATAAAATAAAGTTATTGAAGAGTTTTATTTTTTTTAAGATTTTATTTATTTATTCATAGACAGAGAGAGAGAGAGGCAGAGACACAGGCAGAGGGAGAAGCAGGCTCCATGCAGGGAGCCTGATGTGGGACTCCATCCCAGGTCTCCAGGATCACACCCCAGGCTGCAGGCAGCGCCAAACCCCTGTGCCACTGGGGCTGCCCTGGATGGGCGTTTTTTGAGGAGAGAGATTTGAGTTTGGGGTTTTAGTTTAGGTTCTTTTTTTTCTTTTTTTTTTTTAAAGATTTATTTATTCATGAAAGACACAGAGAGAGAAGCAGGCTCCCCACAGGGAGCCCTATGCAGGACTAGATCCTAGATCCAAGGATCTAGTCCACACCCTGAACTGAAGGGAGACGCTCAACCGCTGGACCACCCAGGAGTCGCTAGTTTAGGTTCTACAAGCAGTTGTGCCTACTAGTTTAGGTTCTTTTTTTTCTTTTTTTTTTTTAAAGATTTATTTATTCATGAAAGACACAGAGAGAGAAGCAGGCTCCCCACAGGGAGCCCTATGCAGGACTAGATCCTAGATCCAAGGATCTAGTCCACACCCTGAACTGAAGGGAGACGCTCAACCGCTGGACCACCCAGGAGTCGCTAGTTTAGGTTCTACAAGCAGTTGTGCCTACTATGTGCTAGGCTCTGTACTAAAGCTGAGGCTGTGCAGGAGACCTTGAGAGCCCGTGCTTGCCTTCTGAGCTCACACTAGCCAACTTGCAGACTGGGAAACAGGAAACGACAGCACTGGATAACATAATAGGGGAAGCACTGGTACAAAATGCTTTGAGGGCAGAAAGCAAAGCTCAAAGACGGCTTTCAGACAAAGACAGCATTGGAATTGGGCCTCTCTCTGTGAAGAAGGGTGTTCCAGGCAGCAAAAACTGCAAGAGTAAATAAAGGTCCAGAGGCTGGAGAGTCACTGGTGTGGACGGGTCTGGGACGGTACGGGGAGATAGAGAAGGGGAAGGGTGTCAGGAAAAAAGCCATCCTTGGGGACTTGAGCCTTATTCTGGAGGCAGTGAAAACTCCTGAAAGGTTTTAAAGTGGGGAACCAAAAATAAATAAATAAAGTGGGGAACCATCTGACTAAGATTTACTACTCTGGGTTCATTTAAAATCAAGGGGGAGGAACCCAGAACAGCAACTGCTTCCACTGCCATTCCAGATTGTGGGGTCTCCCCTTGGAGGGCACAGCCTGCTTGCCCAGCCAGTCTTAAAAAACACCTCAATAGCTGACTGGGCATAGCTGTGTTAGGAGTCAGAGACTTGCCTGTCTTGGGTAAAAGTAACCTAGGGGAGGAAAGCACTCCAGTCTCCAGGGGCTATACGGCCTCTTGAGTGAGTGAAGCTGGTTAAGCAAAGAACAGGCCAGAGATCTCTCAGTTGACTATTAAGAACGAAGCGCAGAGAGCTTATTTTGTACCAGGCACTGTGCTAAATATTTCATGTGCCCTATTTCATTTAATCATGTCAGCAACCCTGTGGGGTAACTATTATTACCTTCATCTTATGGATGAGAAAGCAGAGGCCTAAGAGGGGTTAGCTTGGTGGTTAAGAACTTGTGTTCTGTGGTCATGCTGCCTGGCCTTGAATCCTGACTCCACCACTCAGTAGCCATGTGACTTTGTGAAGGTTCTTTCCTCACTAAGTTTCAGTTTCTCCACCTGTGAGAGGGGGACAGGTGGTACTGACGGCAGGCACATGGTGAACCTCCTGAAGTGCTTCCCTTTCTTTTCCTGAGATCTCACCATTAGTGAAATTGAAGCCAAATTCCAGCTTACCTCTGACTCCAAAGTCCTAGCCTCAGCTTCTTTGGTCTACTGCTCTTTTTGTTCTAGAAGTAAGAAAGGCTTTGAAATGGAATGTTTCTAGATCACAATTTGACTCATAAAAATGTAGACCTGACTAAAGGCCCTGACTGATTCTGACAAAGGCCAGTATGCTTCTGATTCCTACCTACTACCATGCCACACTCCCACTGTGGCCCAGGGGTCTTGGGGCCACCAATAGACCCTGATGTTCGGGGTTCCAGCAGGCTTGTTTGGGGTACATCTTGCTCTCCTGCCAACCCATCTTGCTCTCCTGCCAACCCTTTTCTCCACATTCTTTTTCCTCCTCCACCCCCAGTGAGAAAAAGCGCAAGCCTGCATGGACCGACCGCATCCTATGGAGGTTGAAGCGGCAGCCCCAAGCCAATCCCCACAACCAGAGGCTGCCAGTCCCCCACTTCTGCCTGTCTCTGAGGAGCTATGTCAGCCACATGATGTACTGCATCAGTGACCATAAGCCTGTCACCAGCACCTTTGACTTGGAGGTGAATTTCCAGGCTGCCTGGCCCTTAACAGAGCACCCACTGGGCCACGTCCCAGACCCCCCAGCCCTGGATTCTAATGTCAGCAGATCTCCCAGGGGAGACTTGTAGGAGGACACCATTGCCATTCCTCCCAGGTCAGGTATCCCAGCTCTTAGAAGCTGTTGAGGGCTCTGTCAAAAACCATGTTCGGACCCTTTGTGAATAGGTTTCCATTTCCTCTTGGTACTGTCCCTTGGGGCTAATGAGTTCCATTATGCTTATTACCTACCATGTGAAGTAGGACTTCCTTCTATTTGTCCTAAATCTACCTGGATCAGGTTGCAAAGGGAGCTCCCTCCATCCTTGCATCTTGCCATCAAATGACCAAAGCAATATTGACCTTCTTTGAGACCTGCTGGCTGCCCTCAGCCTTCACTTTTTCAAATACTGGTTTGTCTGTCCGTCTGCATGCCTATAGCTATTTTCCCCTAAGCTACCCTCCCTGCTTTGAGTCAGGAACCATAGGGGCCTTAGAGCAGCTACCTGGCTTCTTTTATCTTAAACCTGTCAGCAATGCCCCATTCTTTCCTACCTTCCTTCACCCCTCAGCACTTGGCTCTCTGCTTTGTTACCCACTGGGCCCCCAGCCCCATCCTCCCTGGCAGGGCCAACCACCCCTGACAAGCCTTTGGCCCTTTCTCCTTCCAGCTGGCCAGCCAAGGTCTGATACTTTCTCGGGGCAGCCTGGTGGAGTTCTCTGCCCAATCCCTTGTGTGCCCCCTTTCCGCCCCGCTGACCCTGATGTGTTGGAAGGGCATGGCAAGAACGTTAGTCTCAGGGAAAGGAATGATGCTGTGGGATTTCAACCCCTTTCCCACCCCTGTGTGTAGCTGAAGCCGTTGGTGTCTGTTCCACCGATCACCCTGATGCCCGAGGGGCTGTGGACCATGGAGAACGACATGTTGATCAGCTACTCCTTGACCCCAGACGTTCTCAGCAGCCCCTGGGACTGGATTGGACTATACAAGGTGATGTGGCGAGCAAGACATGGTGTCCATCAGCCATACCCCTTTGTTTTATCCATCCTGAGGGCTCATGGGAGCTGGGTACAGAGACTGAAGAGCTGATGCTCATCCCCCACACAAGTCCTTGCCCACCTAGGGGCTGGCAGTGAAGGGGAGGATGCATACTGTACAATGGCCAGCCTGAGGCATCCTTTCCTTGTTGTTCCGTGTCCTCCCAGACCACTGACTGCCCAATCCCCTCTCCCACAGGTGGGGCTGCGCCACATTAATGACTACGTGTCCTATGTCTGGGTCGGGGACAACCAGGTCTCCTTCAGCGATGGGCTGATCCAGGTACCTGCCCCCTTTCCTGAGATAGGTAACCCCTGTCTCCAGCATGTGGGCTTGCCTGAGCACTGTTCTGTCTCTTGGAAGGAACAGAGGGTGGGATAATTTGTTGCTGAGAGCTGAATGGGGCCCAGGCCAGGGAGCTGACCCCATTCTTATCCATCCTCTCCTCCAGGTATACTTCAATACCAGGGATATCCCTGAGACTGAGGACCAGTTTCTCCTCTGTTACTATAGCAACAATCTACATTCTGTGGTGGGGATAAGCAAACCCTTCAAGGTATGCTGGTGAGGGAAGGGGATTTGAACACCTCATCAGTTCTCCAGGGCCACAGTCCTAGGGACCCACTTATACCATGGAGCTGCATCCATTGGAAAAGGGGAATGATAGAGACACAGGAAAATCTGCTCTTCCCCTCTTCTACTCACCATCTGTTTTATCCCTGCAGATCCAGCCTAGCTCCTTCTTGGCGGAGGACCTGCTGAGTGAAGCCCAACCACATATCTGAGCCCAGATGAGAGTGGATCCAGGGCGGAGGCCAAAGCTAGGAGCCAGCTCTGCCTACCACTGCCAGGAGCACTGGGGGCCTGACCCAGCTCCCAGAGGCAGCAGGTACCCTCCACCTCCCAGGGGGAGCTCTAGCTACACGCCTTTGCTCTCTCTAGTCCAGATCTCTAGAATTGGCCACTCAGGCTTTTCTTGCTGAGATGTGAATGAAACCAGCTAGTTTGTCAACAGTGAAGACCTGGGACAGTCCACTGGATGTAGGAAGGACCCCTCCAGCCTATAGCTCGTTTCTTGATTTTCCCCACACACACTCCCAGTCCCGCCCAAGCAGACCTGCCAGGCACATGCCCTATCTGGCACAGGCCTGCATTCTTGTCACGCCATCCCGAGCCTCAGGCTGCCTGGAAGGGGGAGATGCTCATATTTGCACAGGCTCCATTGACTGGTTGGCACAAGCAACCCTGGGTTCCAGGAGTCTTGCCATCTCATTGCCTGTCCCCCTGAGGGATGGGCGGAGGGTTTGGGATCCCTGCTTTTAGCAAAAGCAATTAGACTAAGTGGGCAGGATGGAAAGGCCCTTCCACCCAGGCTCTTTTGTAGGGGTTGTGGGCAGGATGATGAGTGTCCTGCCAGCACCCCTGCCCCCGTGGAGTCTGATCCAGGAAATTCCAGGGCCTGAGCAAAGGATTGGACCCAAGTTCATTTCTGCTGGTGGGTCAGGCTCCATGCCCTAACCTGCCCTCTTGTGAAGTGTTGGCAGCTGTGGCCACAGACTTTTCCAGGGTTTTTCTTGCCCAGTCGAGCTCATCTGCTCCTACCCTTGCCTCCAGTCATTGGCCAGAAACCTGCCTCTCTCTGGACTGCCCTAACACCTAGAAGTGGAGGCAGGCAGAGAAGAGAGCCAGAATCTAGATATTTTGGGGAATCTACCCTTGAGGGTCTTCAGAGAGCATTCTCTACGTGCTGTGTGGGCACTCAGTCCCACCCTCACCACTTGCCTCCAGCCACTGGTGATTCAACAGCCCTTCTCCCAGGAGAAGACACCTCAGGGAACCTGCTCTGTGACTATCACGCCTATCCTATCACCTGAGACTGAGGGACATTCTAGTCACTCTGTGATCCATACTCCACCCTGGGAGCTGTGTGTACCATGAAGAACTGTTCCCCTGGCTTCTAGTGGCCCATGGCTGTGTTCTGTGTCTGTTGTATTGGAGGATAATTAGAAACATGGCTTTTATGCTTGTGTGTGGCTCCATGATGGGGGGTGATGGTGGTGGTGGTAGTGTGTAACTCCATGGCACATGGTGATGGACCCTTGCTAGACTCTAAGATGAGGGCCTTGTAGATCTAGACTAGACTTTCTGTGTCTGAGAGTGGCACATGTTGCCTGGATGGGAATGGGATGAGGTCCCAGGATGGCGGCCCTCTGGGTCCCTGGCACAGTTGGGGCAAGCCAGCTATGCTACCTGTTAAGCATTTAGGTTAGCTTGCTGTGAAGTAGAATGGGTTTCTGGGAACTGACAACTCTCAGAAAAGGTGCTCTGCATTCACTGATTCATGCTTCCTCACCCACATTCCTGCACCTTAGTATTGAGCCTTGGTCCCAGGTCGAGCTAGCCAAAAACGTCACCGTCTTTTTTCTGTGTGCTACCTTTTCTCCAAGCCTCCCACCCCAAGGTCTCCATGTAATTGCCACCCCTGCCCCAACACACTCACACCTGAGGATCCCTGACCACCCACACTCACCCACTTCTCACCTACACAAGCATCATGGGCACTGCCACACCGCACCTGTCATTTGGCAGACAGGGAAGCCAAAGCTCAGAAGAGAGGCATGATCCAAAGTTACACAGGCAGCAGTGATCTCATGCGGGGCCAGAAACCCAGGAACGAGGTCAAGACCTGGATCGGAATCTGAATTATACCTCTACCCACATAGGAGTATTGGTTGTCTGTAAAATGCAAATAATTGGGATCCCTGGGTGGTTCAGCGGTTGAGCACCTGCCTTTGGCCCAGGGCGTGATCCTGGAGACCCGGGATCGAGTCCCACATCAGGCTCCCTGCATGGAGTCTGCTTCTCCCTCTGCTTGTGTCTCTACCTCTCTCTCTGCGTCTCTCCTGAATAAATGGATATAATCTTAAAAAAACAAAAACAAAAAACGAATAATGTATGCATTGACAGGGTCACTGGGAGAGAAGAGGTGGAAAAACAGCCGAAGCAACAGCATACCTGTCTCGTTATTCTGATTCATGTAGCCCTGGGACTGGATCCCAGGTGTTCCCCCCACCCATCTGCTTGTGGAGCTTGCTTGTCCTTGTGCCCACCTCTCCCCTTCCCCCCTAAGTCTTCACACATCCCTAACCCTGCCTCCTGTTGGGGGCCCCTCCTGGTGTGGGAGGGCGGGGCTGCAGTGATTGAGAGGCCGGGAAGGGGAAGGGGGAGGGTTCTGCCTCCTGGCCCCAGTCAGGATATGGCCCCTCTGGGCTCAGCCCTGACCCGCTGGGTGGAAACAGGAAATGTATGAGACTTGTGCACTGGGTCTCTGTGCCTGGCTCCAGAGCTGATAAGGGCCATTGTGTGGCCACTGGGGATGAGCCTGCCCTAGATAGATGTGCTTCTCAGAGGAAGGAAGGAAGTTTTGCTGGCCTTTCCTGGGCGGGGGACGCAGTGGGGAGGGAAGGAAAGGGTGCCCCAGGGGAAGGTGCCTGTCCAGGGGGCTGTCAGGGCCAGCACCAGCCCCCTGGGTTCTGCCCCTCCTGTGCCAGTGTCTCCCTCTGGAAAGGTCACTTTTCTTCCCATCCTCTTCCCCTTACTTCCTGTAAGGAATGGCTGAAGACTTGAGGACTCAGTCCCAAGCCAGGAAAATGTCAGCTGTGATTTAGCAACAACAAGACTGGAAAACAGGAACACTGGGGGTGAGGAGGACATGAGGGTACTCTGGAAAAGTCAGAAGTTGACAGGGCTGAGGCTCCAGAGCCAAGGGATCCAGTCTTCCCAAGCGCTAATGGCTCCGGAAGAGCGCCGCACAGGGGCCTCCTCACAGTGCTCTCCTGCCTCTCCAGCTGAACTATGCTCGGCATGGCCAGCCCCCAGCAGCTCTGGCCTCTCAAACTCCAGGGGCTCACCCGCTGCTAAGGGGAGCTAGGCTAGCTGGGGAGATGTAACGGAGGGGCTGGTGCCTGTTGATGCATCTTGGCTTCAGGAAGGATGTGCTTTCTGGTTTGGGGAACACTGCTCTCCAGCTGATACTAGTGAGTGGGCAGCAGAAGAAGCCTGGCCATGGAGCTGCTGGGGGGAAAGACCTCCTACCCTTTGACCTAGAGGCCAGGGTTCCCCATGCGTGGCTGCATCAGCTCCTCTGGTTACCTGGGACAACAGGCATTTCCTCAGTCCCGCAGCCCCTCCTCTTCCTGCCCCAACCCACTGGGCCAAGAAGCCTTCCAATCAGACCTGGGCTGTTCCAGCTGTGTCCTGAAGAGCTGGACCAGACACATCCCCTGGGGCTGGAGTTGAAGCTGAACCAAGTGGCCATCCCAGTGTGAGACCAGATTCCTGGCTCTGGGAGCAGCCAGAGCCAGTGGGCAGGCAGACTGTTGCTCAGCGGCCCCATTGCTCAGCAAGCACACTGGCTTTCCATCGGCGGAATGGCGCTGCAAGTGGAGCTGATACCCACTGGGGAGATCATCCGCGTGGTTCATCCCCACAGGCCCTGCAAGCTTGTAAGCTGGGATGCTCTAGGCTGGGAGAGAGGGTGGCAATATCTTCCAGGGCCCAGCAGCTCCCTCAAGCAAACCCTTCAGGAAAGAGGTGAGCAGTGGGGAGGGGTTCTGATCCTTGGTGGGACAGGAACAGACTGGACAAGAAGGGGTAAATGGAAAGAAGGGGTAAGAGTTTAAGTGTCTCTAGGAGCAGGATTTTTCCAAGCAGGGATCTAGGTTTGAATCCCTTCCCTTCCAGCTCCTTCATCCTCAGTAGGCTGAGCTATGAACTGGGCATAACTGCTGAGACCAAAAAGACTGATGGTGTATATAAAGCTCCACTCCCGAAGCACTTGTTGAGTTAATGCCTCCCCCTTTTTCTGACCCAAAGAACTAGGACTGGCCAGCCCAGAGCAGTAGCTTGAGCAGAGAAGGAAGATGAAGGGAGACAGTCACAAATCGGGAAGAACGGACTTGGCCTGGCAAAAGGGCGAGTTGGGGGGGTGAGGTCTGGTCTGTTCTGAGGATGCAAAGGAGCCCTGGGACGAGATGCCCCCTTCCACCCAGCACTGCAGCGAGTGGGCCAGGTGTGGAGGAGGGAGGTGTGCGCGCCTGTCTCTGCGTATGCGTGACTGTGACGCGCCGCGTCCCGGGAGCTGGTTGCAGTGTGCGGCACCAAGTCTCCGCGGACTAGGGCGGGGACCGGGGCCAGGGCTGGCCCGGCCGGGGCGGGGCCGGAGGGTTCGCGCGCGCGCGCCCGGGCCTGGGCCCCGCCGGGGATGACGACAGGCAGCGGCCCGGCCCCGGGCGGGCCCTGGGCGGGGAGAGCGTGCCGGGGCCGCGGACTCCGGAGCCGGCCAAGCCGCCCAGCCTGGCCCCCGCCTGCGCGCCCGAAGAGCCGAACCGGTGGGTACGCGAGGCACGGGCAAGGGGCGGGCAGCACCGCGTGGTCCCGGGAGGGCTCTGCTGGCGGGCGGTAAGTGGGAGAGGGCGGGCGGCCGGGCGCCAAGCCAGGCCCGGAGCTGCGGTGCGGGAGGCGAGGGTCGCCGGTCCGGAGATCGCCAGGGCAGAGGGTCGGCCCGGGCTGGCTTGTGCGGGGTCGCAGAACTCGGCCTCGTGGCGACTTAGGTCACTGGCGGGAAACGCGAGGGCGAGGAGGTTGGGGTCGCAGGACCCAGGCGCCCCGTGAGCCCTTTTGGGCCCCTCCAACAGGCCGGGCTCTGCTTCTGGGTTTCAGAGAGACCGCCCGCGCCCCGCCCCTTCCCCTTCTCCTTCTCCCCCGCCCCCCCGCGCCCCAGCAGGGCCAGTTCCCCGCGCGCCCGGGAGCCTGTGAGCGCGGCGGCCAGGGTCTCCGAGATGAATGAGAGAATGAATGGTTGGCTCACGGCCCTGTTCCACTCCCGGCACGCTCTGGTCTCTGTGATTCATTCATTCGTACCGGCATCACCGAGGGGTTACTGAGCCCCTTCTGTATGCTGAGCTGGGTGTACGCTGCAGGAGCAGTCTCCTGGGAGAGACTGACAAGGAAACCGGCGATTAGAGCGGGATGCGATAAGCAGGAGGCTCTGCGTTGGGGGAGGCAGGAAGGGGTTCTGGAGGAGGTGATACCTGAGCTGAATCTTCAAGGATGACTAAGAGTCAAGTGGGGAGAAGGAGAGTGTGTCGGACCAAGGAAGGTGCAGGTGCAAAGGCAAGAAGCATAAGGAGAGAGCCACGCGTGACAGGGCCAGGAGCAGTTCCTTCTGGTTGTGTGTGGTGCTAAGGGGAGCTTGGGGAGAAAAGGCACTGGAGAGGGTCACCCCTGTGGTTACACAGCAGCATAGGCGCACTGGGGTAAACGGAGGACAGAAGGGGCTGCTGGAGTCTATACAGGGACCTGGCAAGAAGCATTAGGTGCAGAGAATGGGCTTGGCACACCGAACATGCCCTATAAACTTTCACTCTATTAACATAAGATATTTATTGATCAGATATGCATTTGTAAATATTACAGGCTGTCGTGGAAAAAATGGATTAAAGGCAGAAAGACAGGGAGGGCAGTTTGGAAGTTGCTGCCTGATCCAGGAGAAGAGTGAAGGGGGAGCAAAGGGAAGGTTTTAGCAGGTGGTGACTCTTTGGTGTGAGAAATGGAGAGAGGGGAACAGGCCTTTTGATGCCAGACAGTGATGACTATCTGGAGGTGACTCCCTCCTTTCTACAGATAGGATATTGAACAAGGAGGAGAGGTCAGGGGACAAAGTGCTCTATTTACTTCTGCTGGACCCCCAGACAGAGGTGTCTGGCACGCCAAAGGCTTGTGGTTCTAGAGGTAGAGTGTACAGCCCTTAAGTGAGGCCCTGTGAACAATTAGGTAGAGTCCTTTAGTCCCTACCTTTCATCTCCGATGCCCCTCACAACAGTTCCCAAGCGTCTGGAATAGTCCTTGGTGAGGCAACCAGGGCCCAGACCTATGGTGGATAAATATAAACTGAGCACCTGTTCTGTGCCCAGGACTACACTGGGGGTGAGATTGGCTGTGGTTCTTTCTACTTCCCCAATAGGCCATGAGGCAGCCGCAGTGGAAACCAGCTTCTAGCAGAAATCTAGGGGTCCTCAGAACACCCTCTCCAGACCTGCATGGTCCTTTGAGGCCCTTTGAACATTTGAGGCTACCCACTGCCTTCCCCACTCCTCCAGAGGTCAGGCCAGAGGGCACCTGGCTCACACGCTAAAAGTCTGTTGGGTCTGCCCCATGCCTGCCCTTACAGGAAACAACCCAGGTGGGAGGAGACCCAGAGGCAGTCTTGGGAAACAAGTCCTGGGTCACTCCTGAAGCCATGGCTTTTCCCCAGCCTGCAGCCGGCCTCTCAGGGGCGGGGCCATGCTGGGGACCCAAAGGCAGCGGTCCACTCCATAGCCGCTACTCCTAAGGCCTACCTGTCAATAGTCACACAACACCGACAGGGCTAGATACTGGGCCCTGCAGTCACGGGGTTACTGGGGAAGGTCACTGCTGGCAGGGTAGCGAGTTGACCCTTACAGAGGAGCGGAAGCTAAGCGGAAGCCCACCAGCTGTAGGCCAGCCTCCCGCTCAGGACAGCCCCGCAGAAGCGATGAATGCTAGAGCTCCTGGTCCCAACCCCACCCCTCCTTTTACTAGTCCTGGGATCTAGCAAGGCATGCACTTGCCCAGACTCAGTTTCCCCGTCTGTGGAATGGGGGTCATAACACGGACGTCATGGCTTGGCCTGAGGGCATAGAAGGGGGTACCAGAAGGCGGCGCTGGGGATGCAGGAAGAGCCTGGCGCTGCAGCCTCCGTCGCGGGGGCTCTCACGCCCGCAGCCCCCGCCCCCGGACGGGCGCTTCCGTCCAGTGAGGCGGGGCGGGCGGGCGGCCGCGGGGGCTGGGGCCGCCCCTCCGCCAGCCCCGCCGCAAAGACGCCCCCTCCTTCCGCAGCCGGGCGGCGGCTGCCGGGCCGCCAGCGGGCATCCCGGGAATGCGGAGGCGCGGGTGGGGGCGGGGCGGCCGGCAGGACCCCTCCGCGAGCGGATTCCCCTCATTCCTGCCGCTTGACGAGGCGGCCGGGGAGGCGGGCGCTGCAGCCGCGAGGCTCCGCCCGCCCTCGGCTCCTTCCCTCCCGCCCGCTAGCGGCCGCAGCGCCCGCCGCGTCCCCGCTCGCCCCTCCTCGTTCCCCCGAGGCGTTCCCCACTCTGGGAGGGCTGGAGACAGCCCCTCGCCCCGCCCCGCTCCCATTAGGTTTTAAACCTGGGGGCACCAAAAAAAAAAAAAAAAAAAAACCTGGGGGCACCGCGGAGGGCTCCCCCTTCCTCCCTGAGCGTCCCCCCCGCTCCCACCATCTCCCAGCTGCGCACCCAGTCAGTCCCCAAGCCCCTGCAGAGGCCCCATCTCCCAGCTGGTGCCCTCCCCCGCCCTCCGCGAGGTCCCCCGGGCCGCGGCTCCGGCAGCGAGGCTGTGGTTCTGCAGGTGGTGAGCCCGCACCTGCCGCCGCAGCCTCGCCCCCCTCCGGGGAGCCCGCCTGGGGCGGAGGGAGGGACCGCTGGGGCTTTGGGTCCAACGCCGCATTTCCCCGCTAGGACAAGTCCACGTCCGCCGTTCTGCGCCTCAGGTCCCTGGTCTGCCAGGTGGGGAAGTGGAGCGCTTTGTAACCGGCAGGCACGCCTGAAGGGCTTTCCCCGCCGGGTAAGAAGCGCGTCTAGTCTGGCTCAGGGCCGGGCTCGTAGTAGGTCTGCCCCGAGCACGTGTGGGAGGGATGTCAAGGCCAGGAGAGGGAAGTGCCGATTGAGAGGCAGGGAGATGCCTCAGCGCTCTGAGCTCAGCCTTCTCTACAACGCTCTCCGGCAGACATTAGCCACACTTTCGGGATGCAGAGGTTCGAAGAAGTTGAGTGACTTGCCCCCAAACAGCTAGTGAGAAACAGCCCAGTCTTCGTCAAGCATCAGAGGCTTTCAGCCATCACCACCTCCACCAGCCCTAAGGTCTAAGCTAGGGTCCGCCCCTCAAGTGCGGCTGCTTGGGGCTGTTTTGGGAGAGGGGGTGTCCCGGGGCCCCAGGGGACAGGAGAGGAGGAAGAGAGTGGAGGAGCCCCTGCGGCACCGAGGCTCTCCAGTCGAGGTGTCTGCGGTCGGGGGGGCATAGGCCCCAAATGCTGGGCGTTGGACGTACAGTTTCCACACGGCACAGTGAGATCTCCGCGGGGGCCGGACCCGCGCTGCGGTCGGCAGGGTCCCCGTGGCCGTGCTTGTCCCGTGGGGGCGCGCTCCGTGCTGATCCTGAATCCTAAAGAGGTTTTCTTGGGGCTTAAAGACATAGCCCCCGCCCCCGCCTCCCAGCGAGTGTACTGGGGTGGACAGTGTCCCGCGCGGAGACTCCGCCCGCCTGGGCGCGCCAGCCGTATTTGGACATTTCGATCTATTTTTAACTTTCCCGGGACTCGAGGTTGGGATGAGGGGGGAGGGAAATCCTGCTTCCTCCGGGATCCACGGGACTCGACCCTTGTCGCGCGCCTGGCCTGGTGCGTAGTGTAGACACGGCCCGGAAGTGAGTTCCGGGTCCGTGTAGACGCGGCGGCCGCGCGGGTTCCGGGCCCCACCCTGGAACCAACGACGTCCCTCCTGGAAAACCTGACTCAGGCGGAGCCCCTGCCCGCCGGGGAGCCCCGCCCCGAGATCCCCGGTAGTTCTTACCCCACCCCCGCCCGCGGAGGGACCCCCGAGCCCGAGCCCGAGCCCAGGGAGGCGGGGTCGACTGGGGGAGTCCCGCGCTCCTGCGGCGCGCGGAGGGGGCGGTGCGGGGGGCGGGCCGGCCCCTCCCCCGCTGACGCCGCCGCCGCCGCCGCCGCCGCCGCGAAGCCCGGGACAGAGAGCGCGGGGCCGCGGAGCAGGGCGCGGGGCCGGCCTGGCAGGATGCGCTACCGGGCGTCGGTGAGCGGAGGGGGCGGGCGGGGCGGGGGTCCCGGGCGTCGGTCTGCGCCCCACGGCGCCGCCTCGGCCCCGCCAGGAAGCGGGCGCGGCCCAGGAATTTCGGGTGGGAAAGCGTCCCGGAAAGTTGCAGGGGAAAGAGGCAGAGGCAGGGAGGGCCGCGGGGCGCTCGGACCCAGGGCCGGGCGAGGAGCCCTCGGAGAGGGCTGGGAGCTCGGAGACCCTTGCCCGGAGGGCCAGAGGGCGGGAGCTTCGGCCAGATTTGGCAGCAGCTTCAGAACAGGAAGGGGGGGGGGGGACTAGCCTGGGAGAGGCAGGCCAGACCCAGAGGGGTGCCCCAGACCAGAGATCTGGGTGCTCTGTGGTTGGAGGAGAATTGGTGGCCCCTGTGGGATCATTGCCCCTTCCCACCACTGCCACCTTGCTTTTCTCCGACCTTTGACACTCTTCATGTCGATTTCTTGGAGCTCCCCCTCCCTATTTGATGAGTGTCGCCTGCGGTGAGGGCCTCCTTGAGCCTGTGTGCTCTGGAGGCAGCTGGGCTTTCCGTGGTAAAACCCCCACCCCCTTGAGGCTTCTGGGGCTCTCAGGAGGAGAGTGTCTGGGAGTCTGGCAGCTGAAGGAGAGGGTGTGGCCCAGCTATGAGGAGTGTCCCCTCCCCCCCCCCCCCCCCACTTATGGGATGGGTGTCCAGCCCAGCTGGGATGGGAGGCCCTATGGGGAATCTCCGTCCTGTGGTCTGGGGATGGCTTCTTGCTTGGTCCCTAGACTCTCTCCCCTTGAAGATTTTGGTGGTTCCAGTGGCCGATGGCCCCACCCTGCCTGCAGAATTCACTCTGAGCATTTGTCCTCCAAAGCACCTGTCACACGTGGCCCTCAGCTAAGGGACCTGAGGTCACCTGGTCTAACTCAACTCCTCCTCCTTGAGGAGGAAGCAGCCCAGAGAGAGAAGGGGATTTGTCCAAGGTCAACAGAGCATTCTTTTGATTATTCCGGGAGTTTCTTCTCATGACCGTTTCTCTACACAAAAGCAGTGCCTGCCTGAATTCAGTGGCCTTGCTTCACATGTCCTCTGGGTCTTTAGTGCCCTGGTGTCCTGTGTCCAGGTCCTATGTGTCCCACCTGGTCTTTGTTCTGTGTGACCCATGTCCTTAGCATCCCGTGTGCCAGCTTACTGTGACCCAGGCCCACTGTACCTAGCCTGGTGTTCTCTGTGTCCTGTGTCCACGGGCCCATGGTTGCCCAAGGGCTGAGGTGGAGAAGTGGCTTTATGTTACCCTGCTGGTTCTGACCGTCTGCCCTGGTGTGTTCCCTGCAGGCCCTGGGCAGTGACGGGGTACGGGTCACCATGGAGAGTGCACTGACCGCCCGAGACCGGGTGGGGGTACAGGATTTCGTGCTTCTAGAGAACTTCACCAGTGAGGCAGCCTTCATTGAGAACCTGCGGCGACGGTTCCGAGAGAACCTCATTTATGTGAGGCCCAAATGGGAAGAAAGGGGGGTGCTAGGGGGCACAGACACAGGGCTGAGGGGGGAAGAGGCATCAGGAATCTCTGGGAGAAACTTCTGATCTTCCTCCCCCAACCCCCAGACCTATATCGGCCCCGTCCTGGTCTCTGTCAATCCCTACCGGGACCTACAGATCTACAGCCGGCAGCACATGGAGCGTTACCGGGGTGTTAGCTTCTATGAGGTGCCACCCCACCTGTGAGTGACCCCCCATCCCAGTCTCCACCTAACTTGACCCCACCTGACCCTCACTCTAAAATATCCCTAACTTCCCACCTGGGGTGAATCATTACTTACATGTGTGAGAGGTCCCCATAGTCCATCACCCTAGAGTGACCCTGATCCCCACTTGAGGTGAATTTTTCAGCCTCATCTGGGTGGGGCCTCCCCAACCCCGCCCCAATACCTACCCTTCCCTCCTTCCTCCCAACTCTACCTGGGCATGGCCCCACAACTTTAGTGACTCCAACCCTCACCTTCAGGAGACCTCCCACCTATAAGTGACCCCAGCTTCTCCCTGAATGACCTCCAGGACCCCCACCCATGAGTGATCTCCTCAGACCTCCATCTGAAGCTGAGAGTGATCCCCATCTTCAACAACAAAGGACCTCTCTTACCCACACCCATCAAGGGTCCCCCAATCCCCACCCTAAAGGGGCATACCCAACCTCCACCCCCAAGCAAAGTCCAACCGGATAGGGGACTCCACCTCCCCTTCCTATCTTGCCCCCTGCCCCCACACCCCTTGAGCTCCTGACAAGCCTCTGCCTCAGATTTGCAGTGGCTGACACTGTGTACCGGGCACTGCGCACGGAGCGCCGGGACCAGGCGGTGATGATCTCTGGGGAGAGCGGGGCAGGCAAAACAGAGGCCACCAAGCGGCTGCTACAGTTCTACGCTGAGACCTGCCCCGCCCCTGAGAGGGGGGGTGCTGTGCGAGACCGGCTGCTGCAGAGCAACCCTGTGCTGGAGGTGAGGGGGCAGCCGTACCTGCAGGGAGGAGGGTCGCAGGAGGAGGTTGCAGAGAGCCTTCATTCCGCCCCCTCTCCACTTCTAGGCCTTTGGAAATGCCAAGACCCTCCGGAATGATAACTCCAGCAGGTTTGGGAAGTACATGGATGTACAGTTTGACTTCAAGGTACCTGTGAACGTGTCAAGGCAGGGGGAGTGGGATTCCCTTCAGTAGGTGCCCACTCGCCAGGTCTTTGGTACTAGCCAATATTTATTGAGTGCCTACTATGTGTCAGGTGCTGGTGGTACAGTAGTGAAACGAAACAGATAAAAGTCCTGCCTCCAGAGAAATCATAAACAAAAATCTAACTTAGGTGACAAGTGCTGTGGCAAAAAACAAAATGAGGTAAGAGGTGGGGGCAGTTGCTATTTTAAATAAAGCAGATAGGGTAGCCCTCACTGAGAAGGTGGTATTTGGCAAAAGCCTGATAGAGACAGGGGGGCAAGCTGTGCAGATACCTGGGGGAGAGAGTTCAGGTGGAAGGAGTAGCCAATGCAAATGCCCTGAGGTTGGAAGTGTTTGGTATAAAAAAGATAGCAAGGAGGCCAGTGAACAAGGCACCAGGGAATAGGGGAGGAGGCCGGATGGTTTAGGCACTTTTGGGTCTCTGTAAGAACTTGTTTTAAAAACTCTGAGTAGGGACCCCTAGGTGGCTCAGCGGTTGAGGCCTGCCTTCAGCCCAGGGTGTGATCCTGGAGACCCGGGATTGAGTCCCACGTCAGGCTCCCTGCGAGGAGCCTGCTTCTCCCTCTGCCTGTGTCTCTGCCTCTCTCTGTGTGTCTCTCATAAATAAATAAATAAAATCTTAAAAAAAAAAAAAAAAACAAGGCAGCCCCCATGGTGCAGTGGTTTAGCGCAGCCTGCGGTGTGATCCTGGAGACCCGAGATCGAGTCCTGCATCGGGCTCCCTGCATGGAGCCTGCTTCTCCCTCTGCCTGTGTCTCTATGAATAAATAAATAAAATCTTAAAAAAAAAAAAAAAAAAACTTGAGTAGAGGGGCATCTGGATGGCTCAGCCAGTTAAGTCAGTTAAGTGCCCAACTCTGTTTCAGTTTAGGTCATGATCTCAGGGTCATGAGGTCGAGCCCTTCATTGGGCTCAGCGGGAAATCTGCTTGAGATCCTCTCTTTCCCTCTCCCTCTCTCTCTTAAAAATAGCAACCAACCAAACAAACAAACAAAACCCCACAAAAGCAAAACTATAAGTAGATGTTAACTAACTTGAATTTAAATAAAAACTTGAAATTAAAAAACAAAACTCTGAGTAGGAAGGGAAACATTGGAGGATTTGGAAATGAAGTGTGTTGTGATGTGGCTTTTCTCTCAGATCCCTCTGTTGCTTTTTTTTTTTTTTAAGATTTTATTTACTTATTTATGAGAGACACAGAGAGAGAGAGAGAGAGAGAGAGAGAGGCAGAGACACAGGCAGAGGGAGAAGCAGGCTCCATGCAGGGAGCCCAACGTGAGACTCGATCCCGGGTCTCCAGGATCATGCCCTGGGCCGAAGGCGGCGCTAAACTGCTGAGCCACCCGGGCTGCTCATCTCTGAGTAGGAAGAGAAACATTGGAGGATTTGGAAAAGAAATGTGTTGTGATGTGGCTTTTCTCTCAGATCCCTCTGGTGCTTTGTTGAAAGTAGATGGTAGGAGAAGCAAGTGGAGCAGGGAAACCAGTTAGGAAGCTGGCAGTTACTACGTTGAAGTAACAGATGACCGTGGCTGAGACTAGTGTGATAACAGTGTAGGCTCTGAATGTTTTGAGGGTGAAGGCAACAGGATTGGCTGTGTGAGTAAATATGAGGTTAGAAAAAGAGGCTTTCCAGAGGACAGCAAATTTCTTGGACTGCATAGCATGAGGGGCAGAGTGACCAATGGCCAACATGGGAAGAGGGGAGCTCATCTGAGGAGGGGGATACCAGGAGTTCAGTTCCAGGCCTGTTGGTGTGAGCTGCCTGTCAGACAGCCAAGGGGAACAGCCAGGTAGATAGGGCTGCATACACTCATTTCTTAGATGAGGATGTTGAGGCCGAAAGGGGTGACTTGTCTAAGTCCATGCAGCTAGTGGCAGCACTGGAAATAGAGGCCAGGAATGCAGAGGAAGGAGTGGAAGCTGGGCCACATCCCCAGGCCCCCTGAGCCATCACCATGTCCTGCGCTGCCCACAGGGTGCTCCCGTGGGTGGCCACATCCTCAGTTACCTCCTGGAAAAGTCCCGAGTGGTGCACCAGAACCACGGGGAGAGAAACTTCCACGTCTTCTACCAGCTGCTGGAAGGGGGCGAGGAGGAGATGCTGCGCAGGCTGGGCTTAGAGCGGAACCCCCAGAGTTACCTGTACCTGGTGAAGGTGAGTAGCAAGTGGGCAGGGCAGACACCGCCCAGGGAGCACAGCACCAGGGCTGGTAACCCACCCTGCCCTTCACCCAGGGCCAGTGTGCCAAAGTCTCCTCCATCAATGACAAGAGTGACTGGAAGGTCGTCAGGAAGGCTCTGACAGTCATTGACTTCACTGAAGATGAAATTGAGGTGAGACCTATGCTGGGGTCCCTTCCTGCCCTCCCTCTACACCCTGAAAATCTCAGTCTCCTTTTATAGCCCATGGCCACTTACAGCCCCCTTGTCTCAGACACTCCCCTACCTCTAACCTGTTCCATCTGACTGGTCACTGGTGGCCCTTATGGGCTGTCTGCTCCTCCTGTGACATGCCCCCCACCCTCTCCCTGTTCACCCAGGACCTGCTCAGTATCGTGGCTAGCGTCCTGCACTTGGGCAATATCCACTTTGCTGCTGATGAGGAGAGCAATGCACAGGTCACCACCGAGAACCAGCTCAAGTATCTGACCAGGGTGAGTGGACTGAGCAAAGGGCAGGGGCAGAGCAGGCGGGGTGAGGAGGAGCGCACCCTCTCCATGCCCACCCCTCCTCCCTTGGCAGCTTCTTGGCGTAGAAGGCTCAACGTTGCGGGAAGCCCTGACACACAGGAAAATTATCGCCAAGGGAGAAGAGGTGAGGCCAAGCCTTTGTCTCAGGAGGTAGGGGTTGAAGGGTGCAGGTGTTCCAAGGCCTCTTTCTGGGACTCCCACCTCCGGGAATGAGGCCTCTTGTCCCTGTGCCATCTTCCCTCTGATGTGGCCACCGTGGCCTTCCCCAGTGTATCCCCAGTGTATCCTTCCCGGGAGCCGGGAGGATAGCATGGTCATGGTTTTCTGGTGTTTGGCCCTGAGCCCATAGAGCAGGGGGATGGAAAGGAGTCTGTGGCATTCTTCTCCTGTCTCACCCTGGCCGGCAGCTCCTGAGCCCACTGAACCTGGAACAGGCTGCGTATGTGCGAGACGCCCTCGCCAAGGCTGTGTATAGTCGTACTTTTACCTGGCTGGTCAGGAAGATCAACAGGTCGCTGGCCTCCAAGGTGAGGGCTTGGCCGGTGCTGCTTCCGAAGCAACAGGGAGGCCTGGGGCTGGGAACTATCACACACCAGGACCCATGCTCTTGGCCCTAGGATGCCGAGAGCCCCAGCTGGCGGAGCACCACAGTCCTTGGGCTTCTGGACATTTATGGCTTTGAAGTATTTCAGCACAACAGGTCAGCATCCCTTCCCCCTGTCTGTCTCTCCTCCCATCTGCCCTGTCCTGGTCCCCACCTCCCCCTGCCTCGTGTTCCTGACAATGCCCCCAGCCACCTTGAGTCCTGCTCTGTGTGTCTCTCCCCTGCTCCTGGTTCTGTGTACCCCTTGAACTACTGTGGGCTCTTCTGTTTCCCTCACAGCTTCGAGCAGTTCTGCATCAATTACTGCAATGAGAAGCTGCAGCAACTCTTCATCGAGCTCACCCTCAAGTCGGAACAGGAGGAATATGAGGCAGAGGGCATCGCGGTGGGTGCAAGCCTGCAGGTGTCCCTGTGGACACCCTGTAGGAAGCCAGGCATGGGGTCTCCTAGAAGAGGTGCTAGGACCCCATGATGATGCCTTCCTTCCCTTTTGTCTCTCAGTGGGAGCCTGTCCAATATTTCAACAATAAGATCATCTGTGACCTGGTGGAGGAGAAGTTCAAGGGCATCATCTCCATTTTGGTGAGCCCTCTGCTCCTCCAAGGCCTCATGTTGGAGGCTGAGTGGGAGGATGTTACTCCCTTCCTGTAGGCATGTCCACAGAGGGCCCAAGTTTGGTGTTGAGCAGGGACAGGGCAGGGCTGTGCGTCCCTAAAGGGAGGTGTTGGCCTGGTCTGGAAGTTGTCTGTGGGAGGCTCCCTACGATCTGCCCCATTCCCTGGGCCTCCTGAGCCCTCCAGCTCCTTCCCTGATACACCCCTCACCTTCTGTCACACACCCCAGGATGAGGAATGTTTGCGCCCTGGGGAGGCCACGGATCTGACCTTCCTGGAGAAGTTGGAGGACACAATCAAGCACCATCCGCACTTCCTGACGTAAGTGGGGTTGCAGCGCAGCGTAGGGGCAAAGCCCATGAAGCATGAGATCCCCCTACAATCGTAAAACACCAGCCACAGGGAGATGACCAGGGGAGGTGTCAGTTGAGGATGGGCGCACAAAGCTGCAGCTTGCGGTGCATCCACAGAGTAAGAAGCTAAGAGGAGTGTGGCTCCCTTTTTATTCTTGCCTGAGAATGAAACTTGCTAAGATCTTTTAGTTTCCTTGTGTGGAAGTTGGTTTTTCTTTAAGAAATCCCCTAAAGTGAGAAGGAGAAGAAAACAAGCACCTCTGCCACAGCTCTGGCCTGCTTCTTTTGTTCCCATCGCCTCCTCTAACCCGAAGCAACCCTATAAGGAGGTGTTCGTGGTGCTTTCTCCACTTTCCTGAGGCTCCAAGAGGTGAAGTCATTGCCCAAGGTTATCGGATACTTAGTAGGCTGCAGAGCTAGGACTTAGGCCTGGAGCTGTTAAATGCCAAAGCCCTGAGCATTTTTGGCTTCATGGTATCTTAAAAACCTTCTCCGATTGCAAAAATAATATTGCTCATTAGAGAAAAGTTGGAATGTGTGCAAAAGCCACTTGTTATCCTGTCACCCAGAGGTCATCACTGTTAACAATTTGAGGCATTTCCTTCCTGCCTTTTTCTATATGTTGGGTTATTTTTTTTTATATAGTTGAGAACTTGTTGTGTATAAGGTTCAGAATAATGTTATATCCTGAGCATTTTCCTGTATCATCAAACACAAAAATTTCCTCAAAACACTTCCTCCAGTGCCTCTAACTCACAGATACTCCACTGCTCTCACCCAGCCTCTGGGGGCCCCGGCCAGCCTCCATATTTTTCTGCTGGGTAACAAGGCTGCCACAAATACCTTTGTGCCTTAAAACTCTGCCTATATTTCTGGTTAGTTGCTTGGAATGGTGCTAAAAGTAGAAAATGGGTTAAAGGATAGAAACATGCTTAAGACTTAAGTAATCTTTGGGGGCAGATTCCATTCTTAAAATGTAGTGGGCAGGGGCACCTGGGTGGCTCAGCCAGTTAAGTGGCTGCCTTTGGCTCTGGTCATGATCCCAGGGTCCTGGGATTGAGCCCCACATCGGGCTCCCTGCTCAGTGGGGAGTCTGCTTCTTCCTCTCCCTCTGCCTGCTACTCTCCCCTCTTGTGCTCCCTATGTCAAGTAAATAAATAAAATCTTTTTTTAAATGTGGGCAGTGTTTGGCTCTCTGAGCAGAGTCAGGCATAGCCACAAGCAATGAAAAATAGCCTCTGCCCAGCGAGCTGGGGCAGTGCAGAGGCCTAGGGCCCGGTCCTGGTGCTCTGTGACCCTGGATAAGGCCGGATGCCTCCCCAAGCCTCCGTGACTGTGGGGAGGCTAATAGCTCTGCCTTGTCTACCACCCGGTACAGAGGGTTGTAGCCTGGTCTGGGTCATGCTTACTCCTTCCTGGATGCCTGGTTCTTCTCTTGAGCCTCTTCAGCAGGCAGGGGCACTGCTCAGGCCAGGAGTCTGGAGCTTCCTCTCCTTCCCCAGGCACAAGCTGGCTGACCAGCGGACCAGGAAATCTCTGGGCCGTGGGGAGTTCCGCCTTCTGCACTATGCTGGAGAGGTGACCTACAGTGTGACTGGTGAGGATTCTGGAGTTGGGTCCCTACAGTGGCCAGGGGAGGGGCTCTCCCTCACTTCGTGTCTGTTCCCCCTTTCAGGGTTTCTGGATAAAAACAATGACCTTCTCTTCCGGAACCTGAAGGAGGTGAGGAAGACTGGGGAGAGGGATCGGGGTCTGGATACCGACTGGCCTCTGCTCCAGCAATCTGTCCTGCGTTTCCCTGTGCCCTGACCCTGATCTCTGCTCTGCCCTCACAGACCATGTGCAGCTCAGAAAATCCCATTATGAGCCAGTGCTTCGACCGGAGTGAGCTCAGTGACAAGAAGCGGCCAGAGACGGTGTGGAGGCTGTGGGACCTGAGGGGGCATGTGTGTGCCCGTGTGTGTGTGTGTGTGTGTGTGTGTGTGTGTGTGTATGAATGCCTGTGTGAGCCAGGAGTTGGTGGCATACACGTGATGTGTGTTCACTGTCCGTGGCTAGGAGGCTGCCCGTAGGTGCGACTGTGCTTGCTTCTCTGGATGTTCCTGGCTCTAAGTGTAGACCCACACACATATACCTGAGTCCTTGTGGGAACTTGTCTGTGCGTGGGCACTTGTGTGCATCCACCTACTCGGCAGACATTTGAATCAGACGTTACTAGACGTTTAGGACACTGAAATGAATAGGTGCTTTCACAGCAATGTACACAGGGCACTTTGGGAACAGAATTGAGAACAGCAAATTGCCTGGGGGTGGGGGTGGGGATGGGGGTCAGGGAAGGCTTCCTGAGGAAGCATCTGAAATATCTTGGAACCGAGGGGGTGCTTGTCACAGGGACCTATGTGAGGGTACTGGAGGCAGCAAGAGGCCCAGCACAGACAGAGTCCCAAGAAAGACTGGGAGGTCGACATCGACAGGAGGGTAACATCACCGAGGAGAGTGGCTGGGAAGGGCTGGGAAGGGCAGGTGCGACCAGTGGTGCCAGATGCTGGTAGAGCTCCAGGGAGCTCCAGGCAGAGGTGTGGCTGTAGGGCATGCCAAGAGGAGGGTCCAGGTCCCAGGAGGAGCAGTGCTCTGTCGGCCAAGTGCCACGGGCCGAGACATGCTGGCAGGAAAGGAGTGGAAACCGTGTTGCCAGCATCTGACTCCCCCGGCCCCTGCTCTCTGTTGGGTGTGCGTACCCCACACCCTCCATGGCTACACTCACCCTCCCAAGCTGGGAGCACGCAGGCACCCCTGTTCCAGCCTCTCCAGTGGCTGCAAGTTCATGCGTCCACTGCTCTCTGGTGGCTCTCAGGCAGCCCGGACTCCACTAGCCTAAAATGGGCCCTTGATTGCACAGTGCCCCAGGCCTGCGCCTTTTGTGTCCCGAACTCAAGACAAGGATCACCCTCCACTCAGTCCCACAGGCCAGAAACCTGGGCAATATCTGTCACTCTTTAGTCTCCCCCATCTCCTTCATCCAGACAACTGGATCTTGACAGTTTCTGCTGCCTGAGTACTTCCCAACTCTTTCTTCTCAGCCCTTTCCCATAATCATGGCTTCATTTCAATGCTTTGAGCCAGCCAGCATCCTCCCTGGTCTCCTGGCTTCCCAGCTGCTCTTACTGCCCACTCTCCACATATCTGCTTAGAGATATTCCAAAATGCAGATCTGTGCCTGCTTTTTCCTCACTCCAGATTCCTCATTGGCTCCCTGTTTCCCTCAAGTCAGTTAGTTTCCCTAATGTGACTCTCCAGACCTGTCAAGATACTGCCTCTGCCTGCCTCTCTAATCCTATCTTGTTGACTCCCCATCTTGGTCTTTGCACTGCTTATAGCTCCCTGGGTACCTCAGGCTTTTGCATAGGCTGTCCCTCTGCCCAAATACCTCTCTCTCTTCTCTTCTTTCTGGCTATTTCCTATTTATCCTTTAAATCTCAGCCCAAGGGTCATTTCCAGATGGCCTCTCCTGATGCCCCTTACCCCACAGACTAGATTGGTTGCACTTCTCGATGCTTTTGGAACCCCCAGGCATATACTTCTGTCATTAGTGGGATTGCAGATTTGTTGAGGAGCCTGCTGCTTTCACAGTCCTGAGACCCCTGAAGGTGCTGCTGAGCAGTGTGCAGAGATAATGGTTGGATGCGCAGAAGTGGGACGTGTTGTTAAGGAATGTGGCCCTGAAATTCTGGAAAGAGAAAAAGTGGGCATCAGAGGGAAATTTATTTTTTAAAGATTTTTTTAAAAATTTAAGTAATCTCAAAAAAAAAAAATTAAGTAATCTCTACAACCAACATGGAGTTTGAGCCCACAACCCCAAGCTCAAGAGTCACTGGCTCCACAACTGAGCCAGCCAGGTGCCCCCTGAGCAGGGTTTTTAGATATGAGTGAGGTTCCTAGGTTGATTTCTCTAGCCCAACTTGACCACTTCCTCTACTGTGAACGAGGGGAGCCAGGAGGAAGAAGGGTCCTAAGCAGGGCACAGGACGGCCATGGGAATTGACCCTGCTCTGCTACAGGAAGGGGCCTCCACAGGGCTTAGCACCTCTGCCTCAGGGAAGGGCAGCCTTGGCCAACCATCCCCCTTCACTTTGACTGGCCAGGTTGCCACCCAGTTCAAGATGAGTCTCCTGCAGCTAGTAGAGATCCTGAAGTCCAAGGAGCCCGCATATGTCCGCTGCATCAAGCCCAATGATGCCAAACAGCCCGGTAGGCCCCTCCCACCCTGTAGGCCTGTGGGGGGTTACCCATTGGTGAGAGTCTGCTGACCACCCTGTTACCCCTACACCAGGCCGCTTTGACGAAGTGCTGATCCGGCACCAGGTGAAGTACCTGGGGTTGATGGAGAACCTGCGCGTGCGCAGAGCTGGCTTTGCCTATCGCCGCAAATATGAAGCTTTCCTGCAGAGGTGGGGACACGGCCTGGCTTAGTGTCAGGGAAAGGGGGTAGGAGACTAGGAACTTTCTAGATCCTGAGAGAGGGGCAGGGGTTCTCAGCCCCATTTAAGAGGCTAGGACACTGAGCTGCTTTGAGATGTATGCCAGGGACCCCTTCATCCTGCAGGCCTAATATCAAGCTAGGTGGACAGAATGTCAGCTCCCTTCCCCCACATCCCGGTTCCCAGCCCTGCCCTCATAGAGCACCTGGGTAGGGGTCCGTAGGCAGGCATCTATATGGTTGTCATCAGAGGAGATGGTAAAACCTATGAAGAGGACAGTTTCCAATCAGCTCAGAAAGGATAGAGCAACTTTGTGGTTAGTCTGAATTAGGGGCTGAGGAGTCAGGGTGAATTCCATCTCTGCCCTGTGGCATTAGGCAGATGAGGGTATATCGGTTTCGCCATTTTTTTAAGATTTTATTTTTTTTTCGTGAGAGACAGAGAGATAGAGAGGCAGAGACACAGGCAGAGGGAGAAGCAGGCTCCATGCAGGGAGCCTGACGTAGGACTCGATCTGGGGTCTCCAGGATCACACCCTGGGCTGAAGGCAGGGGCTAAACCGCTGAGCCACCAGGGCTGCCCAGTTTCTCCATTTTTTTTTTATTTTATTATTATTATTATTATTATTATTATTTATTTTTTTTTTTTTAGTTTAGTTTTGTTTTGTTTTGTTTTTGTTTTTGTTTTTTGGTTTCTCCATTTTTAAATGGATGTAGTGACAGAGTGACCTCCCAGGCTTTTCATAAGCTGCAAGTCAGTGAGAGTAACCATCAGGTGCTCAGGAAAGCTGGCACTGGTTGGAGCGGGAGCTGGGTGCATCTCTGTTCTTCCTGTTCCCAGATACAAGTCATTGTGCCCAGAGACATGGCCCACATGGAAAGGACGGCCCCAGGATGGGGTGGCTGTGCTGGTCAGACACCTGGGCTATAAGCCAGAAGAGTACAAGATGGGCAGGTGAGTGGGGCCCACCTGTACCCAGTGTTTAGGGGACACGGGTGGTGAGCCAGGGGCTGATCACCACTGCCCTCTCAGGACGAAGATCTTCATCCGCTTCCCCAAGACCTTGTTTGCCACAGAGGATGCCCTGGAGGTCCGGCGGCAGAGCCTGGGTGAGAAGCCCCACCTTTCCTGTCCCTGTGGGGTCTGTTCTGGGGAGCAGGAGAGAAATCACTGCATTGGACCCTTTTCTCCAGAAGTCTGCGTCACCCACATCCAGCTCCCCTCCTCCTTACCAGCTCCAGCCTTGACCCTGGGTGCAAACTCAGAGCATGCTTGCACATTTCTTTTGCTCCCTCCCTCCTCCACATGTTCTCCCTTGGCTTATCTATCCTCTCACTCGGTAGCTCCTTCAGCTATTCCCTCCTTCATGCCACTCAGTGAGCTCCAGCAGTACCAGGCCCCCAGCTGGATCCCCTGGGCTCTGGCCAATCAACTTTCTTTCCCACACTACAGCCACGAAGATCCAGGCTGCCTGGAGGGGCTTTCACTGGCGACAGAAATTCCTGCGGGTGAAGCGATCAGGTTTGGGGGCCCAGGGGTCTTCAGAAGGGACAGGGTCTGGGGCTAGAGCAGGCTACCATGGTGAGGAGATCATGGTCAGCCATTTGTGGTCTCCACAGCCATCTGCATCCAGTCGTGGTGGCGGGGGACGCTGGGCCGCAGGAAGGCAGCCAAGAGAAAGTGGGCCGCGCAGACCATCCGGAGGTGAGCCCCCAGGGGGTACCACGAGGGGGTGGTGCAGAGCAGGGTGGGGGTGGGGGGCGTTGCCAGGTGTCCCACTCCCACTTCTGTTGGGCCCTACCCCCAGGCTCATCCGAGGATTCATCCTACGCCATGCACCCCGCTGCCCTGAGAATGCCTTCTTCCTGGACCATGTGCGCACCTCTTTCTTGCTCAACCTACGGCGGCATCTGCCCCGGAACATCTTGGACACTTCCTGGCCCACACCACCTCCTGCCTTGCATGAGGTCTGTGGCCTTCCCTGCTGACTTAGGGATCATGAGAGGACTTGGCAGAGGGGCCCAATAATCTTGTGGCTAGAAAAGGATCTAGAAGACTCCCTGAGGGAGGTGAACTGGAGCTGGGCCACAGGCAGTGACTTCTCTCGAGAGAAGAGACTCAGGAACGGAAGGGTTGTCCAGGTTGTGGGGCTGTCGCTTCAGCAGAGCCCCAGGCGTGGGCACCCACCGATCGTCTTCAGAGGGAAGGGAGCCAGGCTGCCCAGGTGCCCTGACCTCACTTGTGTCCTCAGGCCTCAGAGCTTCTACGGGAGTTGTGCATGAAGAACATGGTGTGGAAGTACTGCCGGAGTATCAGTCCTGAATGGAAGCAGCAGGTATGGAGATCGAGGAGCCAGGCGCAGACTAGCCAGCAGGTTGGGGGAAGTAGCAGGCATCACTTGAGTCCTGGCTGGGAAGGAACACTTTACCCCTGGGTGAACAGCACAACCTCAAGTTGGGTCCTGAGCCCTATTTGACGTCATGTATGAAACCAGTGCTGGAATAGATTTTTGGGTGGCAAATAGGATTCGTCCTCTAGGCCAACTCTACTGGACTGGTAGAGGCTCCCCAGAGCCCTGTAGTGTCAGTCTGATCAATAGGTACTCTGTCATGGCTCCAGAGACAGACATCGGTGACCCATGTGCCTTGTATGTGCCAATTCAGTATTGGATGATGCTAAGGGACCCATCAGCTCAGGTGACCTGTGGTAGTTTGGAGTATCAGTAATCGGCCAGCTTCAAGATGCCAAGCTAGAGCTGAAGGGCCCCAGGGCCTGCAATGATGGGGAGTTAGCCTCAAAGTCAAGCCTGGCCCCTGTTGTGACCCTTCTGGGAAGCCCTCTGCCTTGTCAGTGGGGAAGGGAGAAGGCAGAGGGGTCAGCAGGAGTGTGGGCGGCAGGGCTTGGCCTCCATGCTGGGGCCAGAGAGAAGGTGAGAGGCTGTCTCAGTGCCTGAGGCCTGCCTATGATAGTTCCCACCCCTTCTAATACCACTCCCCTACCCCTGCTCCCCCCTCCCCATCTCCTCAGCTGCAACAAAAAGCTGTGGCCAGTGAGATCTTCAAGGGCAAGAAGGACAATTACCCCCAGAGTGTCCCCAGGCTCTTCATCAGCACCCGGCTTGGTGAGCCCCTGACTTCCAGTGCTTCCAGTGCTCCAGAGCCCTGTAGCACCACCCCCTCCCTTCCTCTGACCTCCCACTCCCCCATACTGTTGTAGGTGCAGACGAGATCAGCCCCAAAGTGCTGCAGGCCCTGGGCTCAGAGCCCATCCAGGTGAGAGGACGGTTCTGCAACCTGAGAGCTGGGGGGTGGGAGGCTTGGGGCCAGGGGCAGAGAGTGACTGGTAGCCCTGGAGCCCCCCAGCCCCTCCTCTGACCCTCACCCCACCTCCTGTCTATAGTACGCGGTACCAGTGGTGAAATACGACCGCAAGGGCTACAAAGCCCGCTCCCGGCAGCTGCTGCTGACGCCCAACGCCGTGGTCATCGTAGAGGATGCCAAAGTCAAGCAGAGGATCGACTACACCAACCTGACTGGTGAGCCAGGGCCCAGGGTTGCATGGGGAGGACCCGGCTCTGACCTGTGACCACTGACCTCTGCCCTTTCCCTCAGGAATCTCTGTCAGCAGCCTGAGTGACAGCCTCTTCGTGCTGCATGTGCAGCGGGAGGACAACAAGCAGAAGGTAGCTCTCCGGGGCCTGGGAGGCAGGGCAGAGGTGGGTTCAGTTGTTCTGGCCAGGGCCTGACCCCTGTCCCTCCCGCCCCCAGGGGGATGTGGTGCTGCAGAGCGACCATGTGATTGAGACACTGACCAAGACCGCCCTCAGCGCTGACCGTGTGAACAACATCAACATCAACCAGGGCAGGTGAGGTACTTGGGGGTGGGAGTGGAGGGCATGTGTGCACATGCAGGCAGCCCTCACACACCCTCTTCCTTCCTCCCAGCATCACGTTTGCAGGGGGCCCTGGCAGGGATGGTATTATCGACTTCACGCCTGGCTCAGAACTCCTCATCACCAAGGCCAAGAACGGGCACCTGGCTGTGGTGAGTGGCGCTGCAGGTGACAACCTGCTCCTGACCAACAGCCCTAGGGCTAGGGTGAGCTTCCGGTGGCCACACTTCCCCTGACAGCTTGGCAGAGCCTGGGCACCTCTTCCACGAATCTCCAGCCAGGGGGCGTCAGACCACCTTTTTCATACCATTGCGTATTGAGGGCCAGAGAGCAGAGCCATTGGAGCCCCCACAGGGCTGACAGTCATAAAGATGGTAGCATGGGGAGGTGGGACAGGCCTACGTGTGTTCAGCAGGTGTGGAGGCAAGACCCACTCTGGCAGGGCAGGGCAGGGCAGGGAGTCTGTGGGACTGAGGCCACCAGACCGCCCCCTCCCTAACCACCATTGCATGTATCCCATCCAGAGCTCCTCTGTCTACTTCCTACTCACCACTTGAGCTTCTCTCTCTGCCCTCACAGGTGGCCCCACGGCTGAACTCACGGTGATGAAGGCGCCCACTGGACCCCTTCCCAACTCCCAATGCTTTGCTTCTCCCCCTTCCCTTCCCACTTACCAAAGACTCGAGCTTCTAGACAGGGACCCAGGGATACCTTGAAGCCCACCGACAAATTCCTGCCTTTTGCTCACCCCTCTCGTGAGGGAGCAGCGGGGGCCAGGGAGCTGCCCCAGATGTGGGCCAGGCCGGGCCACAGCAATAGGAAAGCCGGGGCCAAAGGCAGCTATGCCAGCCCCACTGCCGATGCCAAATATTTGAGAGAAGGGAACTTTTGCTGAGGTTTTCTCTGAGATTTTTTGATGCTTTATAAGAAACTATTTTTTAAAAAAAGCCATCTTCCCGCCCCAAGACACACTGGATGTGTTTTCCTCGACTCGGGCAGGGCAGGGAATGTAGCTGAGAGGTTGGGCGGTCTGGGTTCTGGTGCCCTCTTTCCCGCCTAGGCCACCCCCTCCTCTTCATTCCCTTGGCACCTTTCTGCCTGTCCACCTGTCTGTCTGCCCGTCCCCTTCACAGCCCACTCCGACATCCCCCTGGGGGCTGAGACCACCTTTGTCTACCTCCTTCCTCCTGCCTTAAAAATACTCTTTCAAAGTCATCATCCCAGCCCAAGGGCATCCTAGAGTAGGGGAAGGAGTTTCAGACCCCAAAATTTGGAAGACACAGAGATCATCCTGTCCAGCTTCCTGGTGTGACAGAACAGGAGACAGAGGCCCAAGAGGAGGAAGGACTTCATTTGGCAGGTTGGGGCAAAACCAGGACTGCAGCCCTGTCTTCAGCATACCTCACTGCCTCTCCCAGGGACAGACTCATGTCTTAAGGGTGCATATGGCTCCCTAACCAGTAATCACCTCTGGGGGCCAACAGGTGGGAGAAGCATTCCTGTCTGAGTCTATGCCTTAGGATGACAAATACCTTGTCTATACTTTGGCCCCAATTCAAAGATACAGGGCCTTTCCTGGCCCCTGGCCCCCTCCCTGTTCTGGGAGCCCAGGTAGGAGGCTGGCCTTGGGAAGAGCTGCAGAGGCATCACCTCTTTCTGCTGCTTCCCCCCACCACCCCAGAGGGTCTGAGGGCTGTGCAACTTGCCCAACTGCCTCTGCCCTCCTGGGGGTCTCAGCCCACTGCTGACACTTCTGCAATCCAGAGAAACACTAAATAAAGCAATATGTGTTTGCCAACGTTGGTCTGCTCGTGAATGTTAGGAAAGGGAAAAGGACCCCTAAAAGGCAACCGGTGGTCTTGAATGAGAACTAGAATTGTATTAGAATTTTTGCTTTGTCCACAGAAGAGAGAAGGCAGGGCTCCCTGAGAGAAAACAGTGTAACCAGGAGCTGCAACATGGATTTGCTCACTTTCTTTTTTTAAGATTTTTTTTATTTATTTGAGAAAGAGAGCATGAGTGGGGGAGAGGAAGCAAAGAGAGAGGGAGGAGCAGACTGCACTGAGCAGGGAGCCCAATGCCGGGCTCAATCTCACAACCCTGAGATTGTGACCTGAGCTGAAACCAAGAGTCAGACGCTTAACTGCCCAAACCCCCCAGGTGGCCCCGGACTTGCTCTTTCACTGACTACAGAAGGGCTGCTCAGCCTGGCCCAGTGCTGTGGCCCTGGGGAAGACACAGCACACACAGTTGCTGCTCAGTGGTCCTCAATCTGTCAGACAGAAGCAGCCCAGTGTGGGAAGTGCGGGCCCTGAGGGGCTCACTGATTAGTGATTGACTCAAGTCAGGGAGAAGGGTTCCAAACACTTGACAGAGAAGGTGACACTTGGCATGGGTCCCAAAGGATAGGCTCCAAATTCTGTTGCAAGTGGGGAATATAATCTAAATTGGCCTGGGCAGAAATGGCATTTATTAGCGTTACCAACCTAGCAGTCCCAGGGTAGAGATGCTTCTAGGCACCCAACATTGTCAGGAATGTGTCTGGAACCATATCTTGGCTCAGCCTTTCTCTGTAGTGGCTCCACTGTCAGGCAAGATTTCTACTTGTGACATGGCAGCAGCTGCCAGCAGCCGTGGGCTTTCATTCTGTGAGGTTAGCATGGGTGGCAGAAAAAAAGTGTCTTTTCCAGTAATTCGAAAGTCTCAGAACTGATTCACAGTGGGCTGACTTGAATGAAGTGCTCTTTTCTGCCTCAATCATTATAGTTAGGGAGAAGGGCGTATTCTGAGCTGTCTGCCTGGCCTGGGTCATTTGTCTAACCCCCTACCCCACCCCCAGACAGAAGCAGCATGAACCACACCTGACTCATGGTCAAGAGAGGGGAGCAGACAGCTTCCCAAAAGCATCAGAGTGTTGCCTCTAGAAGAAAGGGATTGAGTGTTGCAGGAAGCATCCACAGAACTCCACAGATGGCTAAGAGTTTTCCCAAGTGGAAAGACGTGACCAGAAGGGTTTAAAGGCACGAAAAAGCTTAATTTGGTGGCAAGCTACCTGCTGAGGGGTTTAAATTCATCATCTAGAACAGAAGTTCCTGATGAATGTATGACTATCTTGGGCTTGATACAATCCCATGCACACCTAGATTTGACACTACCCCTCCCAATTACAGAATAAAAGCACCACAATAATTTGTCCACTCTATCAGTAGTAACAGTGGCTGCAAGAAGCCTACAGATAAGATAAGCATTGCGCTGGGTGTAATTACTAGCTCTACAACTGGAGCAAGACTCCTTTCTCTAGCAGGTTGGAATGTATGCCAGGGTGACGTCACAGACATAACCTACATGTAACCGAAGACCCTTGTCCTTGCAGATGTCATCAAGAATGCTTTGCACCCCTGGCTCACATACTGCAGGAAGTCCACTGCCCTCCAGGAGATACCTGCCAATTGCAGGAGGCTAATTCAGGCTCTGGACGAGAGCCTGCGCTTGACTCTCCATTTGTTTGTTCAGCCAGTTTTTACCTAACGCCTACTGTGTGCCAGGCTCTCTGCCAGGCCCTTGGGATATAGCAAGAAAAAAAACCACCAAAACCTTGCTTTTTTTTTTTTTAAGATTTATTTATTTATTTATTTATTTATTTATTTATTTATTCATGATAGACACAGAGATTGAGAGAGAGGCAGAGACACAGGAGGAGGGAGAAGCGGGCTCCATGCTGGGAGCCCAACGTGGGACTCGATCCCGGGACTCCAGGATCGCGCCCTGGGCCAAAGGTAGGCGCCAAACCGCTGAGCCACCCAGGGATCCCTTTTTTTTTTTTTTTTAAGATTTTATTTATTCATGAGAGACACAGAGAGAGAGGCAGAGACATAGGCAGAGGGAGAAGCAGGCTCCATGCAAGGAGCCCAATGTGAAACTCGAGCCACTGAGTTTCAATAAACCACTGAGCCACCCAGGCATCCCTCTGCTTTATTTTCCTCTTCTCCTCTACAACATGAGCTCCATAAAGCAAGGTTTTGGGGACACCTGGGTGGCTCAGCAGTTGAGCATCTGCCTTCAGCTCAGGGCGTGATCCCGGGGTCCTGGGATCGAGTCCCACATCGGGCTCCCTGCATGGAGCCTGCTTCTCCCTCTGCCTAGGTCTCTGCCTCTCTCTCTGTGTCTCTCATGAATAAGTGAATAAAATCTTTAGAAAAAAAAGGCAGAGAAGGGGAAGAGGGAAAGGTGGCTGTGCAGTGTGCAGCTCCAAATGCACTGGCAGGGGAAGGTTTCCCTGAGAGGGCAACGTAGGGCAGAAGGCTGACAGTGGTGAGAGAGGGACCATGGGTAGCCAGCAGAAGAAACAGCAAGTGCAAAGTGTGGAGGAAACTTGTCAGAAGACAAAGAAGAAGAATCAGTGGAGCCAGAGAGGAATGGGCAGTGGGAGAAGGGAAGATAGGCATATTTTCATTTTACCTGCTTCAGGTGCTCCTGACTTCCTCGCCTCTGAGAGGACAGAGATGAGCAAGCTGACACTTTCTCTTGGATGCCCTCCCACAAGTGCATCTGTATGAGCAGCTTTCCTAAAGGATGGAGGCAGTGAGAGGCACATACCTCACAGCAAGGCAGACAACGCATGCTCAGCAGTCCTACAGCATGCTGCCACTTGGGAACATCTCATCGATGTTTCTGGGAAGGTCCAGCCTCCTGCCTTGGTTCCCAGCATGCTGTCTTCCCCAAGACCCTTTTTGGAGTCCCCTCACATTTTTCCACAGAGCTTTTGCCTACTGTCTGCCTCTGCACATTTTTTTTTTTTTAAGTAGGCTCCGCGCCCAGCTTGGAGCCCAACTCGGGGCTTGAACTTATGACCCTGAGATCAAGACCTGAACTGAACTGAGATGAAGAGTCAGATGTTTAATTACTGAGCCACCCAGGTGCCCCATCTCTACACAGTTTAAGACTGATCCTTGTCTCTGCAAAATGAAGGGCTACCCACTGGGAGATGGGCATCTCTCTTTCTCATAGTTCAGAAACTCCAATAGAGGCTTGGAGATTTCTGTGTCTCCTTTCTTTCTCCCTGTCTTCATACATGGATGAGAACAGGGCAGAGTAGTATTTTTGTACTAATATGAATTGTACCTCTATAAACTCACCCACTTTTTCTTTCTCTCACACACACACTTTGGAAGGTGATCCTGTCAGTTTTCTCTCTAAATAGCAATATTTTTGTCATCTTGATACAAATAATCTTTCTAGTTTGTTTTTTTTTTTTAAGGAAAATTGTGTATGAATAGCCCAACTCCAGAAGATTCCATTTGCATAGTACCCTGGAGTTGTGCAGTGCACAACCTGCACAGTTGTATGGCACAACTCTGATTACTTATTTTTTTTAAGATTTTATTTATTTATTTATGAGAGACACACACACACACACAGAGGCAGAGACACAGGCAGAGGGAGAAGCAGGCTCCATGTAGTGAGCCTGATGTGGGACTCGATCCCGGGACTCCATGATCACGCCCTGGGCCGAAGGCAGGTGCCAAACCTCAGAGCCACCCAGGGATCCCCAGCCACCCAGGGATTCCCCCTCTGATTACTTTAGACAACACAGTGCAAGATGTAGGCAGGTCATTGACTCCCTGCTTCTCCACTGCTAAAATAAGGAATGCCTTTCTTTAGTTAGGAGTGTATGGAATAAAGGACTTTGGTGTGTTTTCTCTTGAACAGGGCAGCCTTCCCTTTCTTTCTTTTTTTTTTTTTTTATTTATTGGTGTTCAATTTACCAACATACAGAATAACCCCCAGTGCCCGTCACCCAATCACTCCCACCCCCCGCCCTCCTCCCCTTCTACCACCCCTAGTTCGTTTCCCAGAGTTAGGAGTCTTTACGTTATGTCTCCCTTTCTGATATTTCCCACACATTTCTTCTCCCTTCCCTTATATTCCCTTTCACTATTATTTATATTCCCCACATGAATGAGAACATATAATGTTTGTCCTTCTCCGACTGACTTACTTCACTCAGCAGCCTTCCCTTTCTTTTCCCATTTTACTTCTGCTCCTCTTCCAGGTAACTCCCCCCACCCCTACCCCAGTACCAGGAGCCATTCCTAAGCAGGAAGGTCACTTTCTTTTCTTTCTTTTTTTTTTTTTTAAGATTTTATTCATTTGAGGGATCCCTGGGTGGCGCAGCGGTTTGGCGCCTGCCTTTGGCCCAGGGCGTGATTCTGGAGACCCGGGATCGAATCCCACATCGGGCTCCCGGTGCATGGAGCCTGCTTATGTCTCTGCCTCTCTCTCTCTCTCTCTCTCTCTCTCTGTGACTATCATAAATAAATAAAAATTAAAAAAAAAAAAAAAGATTTTATTCATTTGAGAGAGCACCCACAGACATGGCTCAAGCTTGAGTCAGGGGGAGGGGCAAAGGGAGAGGGAGAGAGAATTTCTTTTTCTTTTTCAACTTTACAGAGTTTTTAATTATTTTTAAAGATTTTATGTATTTATTCATGAAAGACACACACACACAGAGGCAGAGACATAGGCAGAGGGAGAAGCAGGCTCCCTGCAGGGAGCCCAATGTGGGACTCGATCCCAGGGCCTCCAGGATCATGCCCTGAGACGAAGGCAGGTGCTTAACCGCTGAGCTACCCAGGCATTCTGACAGGGTTTGTTTGTTTGTTTGTTTGTTTTTAAGACTTTTTTATTATTTGAGAGAGAGAATGAGAGGGAAAGAATCTGAAGCAGACTCTGCACTGAACACAGAGCCCGACACGGGGCTTGATCCCACAACCTCGAGATTGTGGCCTGAGCGGAAACCAAGAGTTGGATGCTTAACCGACTGAGCCACCCAGACATCCCAGGAAGGTCACATTCTTTGTAGGGCAGATCTCAAGCTTATTAGGTGTGTGTGTGTGTATGACGATTTTAGCTGCAAATCCTGAATGTATGAAGGGGAGAGGAGGAGGAGAAGAGAAAGGAAGTAGGGGCAGGATGGGCTTGCCTTCAATTTGTCCCAAGGCCACTTCTGTTCCTACCATGTTGTCCTCTCTGTGCTCCAATAAAAACACATGTAAGTAGTCCCTTGGGTCAGGGTCTCCCCTCCTTGCCAATCTCCTTGCTTATTATCCATCTTGGTTATTCTTTTTAAGATTTATTTGTTTGTTTGTTTATTTATTTATTTATTTATGATAGACACAGAAAGAGAGAGAAAGAGGCAGAGACACAGGAGGAGGGAGAAGCAGGCTCCATGCCGGGACCCCGACGTAGGACTTGATCCCGGGACTCGATCCCGGGACTCCAGGATCACGCCCTGGGCCAAAGGCAGGCGTTAAACCGCTGAGCCACCCAGGGAGCCCCTCCATCTTGGTTATGATCTATTTCTTCCCTTCCTCCCTCCTTCCCTTCTCTCCTTCCTTTCTTCCTCTTTATTTTGCCCTTATTCTTTTCAAGTCCATTTTCTGTAATCAGAACCCACAAGCAGTCTCTGGGTAAGGCCCCGCCTCAAACCTCCGCCATTCTGGAGAAGTGAAGAGCAGACACCTCTCTTTCCCAAAGAGCCAGAATTCACACTGGGATGGCTTCTGCTACTGGCTTGTGGTAACAGGCTGTGACTAAGCCAGGGTCACAATGAGTCACAGCAGGGAAGGTGCCTTCACTCCCCTTCCCTTCCCAGAGCAGGCCCAGGGGTGTGTGCAGTAGATCCGGAAGAGGTGTGTTTTTCATGTAAGATCAAAATCCAGGGCTGATATATTTTTTTTCTTTAATGTCTATTTCTGCCATCCTCCTCCAACCTCCTGTCCTCATCAATGCCTATTCCAGCATTGGCATTGCTGAGGATACAGCACCGTGACCACAGCTCTCTGCTCCTTCTAGGATTTGAATACCAGCTCCCTACACAGCAGCTGTGTGTCTCTGGACAAATAACTTAACCTCTCTGAGCTTCACCTGTAAAATGGGGATAGTTGTAAAATACCACCCATGAGGCTGTTAAGAGGATTAAATGAGATGATCCATACTAAAGGCAGTTAGCGCTATGCCTGGCAGGCAGTATTCCCTGAATAAATGGTAGCTGTTGTAACATTTACGTAGTGCCTCCTACACTAGATGTGTGGCCTTTGAGGAGTTCTAGTGTAGGACACAGACAGACCTGTGAATGAAGGATTACAGTACAATGGGTAGGAACTGTAATGGAAATAATATGGACACAGGGCTATGGATGCAGAGAGGAAGTAATAGTTGGTTAAAAAAGGGAAGACAGGGGGATCCCTGGGTGGTTCAGAGGTTTAGCACCTGCCTTGAGCCCAGGGCGTGATCCTGGAGTCCCGGGATCGAGTCCCACATCAGGCTCCCTGCATGGAGCCTGCTTCTCCCTCTGCCTGTGTCTCTGCCTCTGTCTGTGTGTCTCTCATGAATAAATAAATAAATAAATCTTAAAAAAAAAAGAAAAAAAAGAGAAGACATTTGAGATTCAGATCCAGAAAGGAGTGAAAGGGTATTCCAGAAAAAAGAAACACAAGGTTCATGTAGGAGCTGTTAAGAGGACACTGTGACCTCATTTTATGCTGTGACCTAAACTGGGAATTTTAAGTTCTGGAGACTGTTGTTTGTTTGTTTTTTTAAGATTTTATTTATTTATTTATTCATGAGAGACACAGAGAGAGGCAGAGATGTAGGCAGAGGGAGAAGGAGGCTCCCTGCAAGGAGCCTGATGTGGGATGCGATCCCACATCCCAGAATCACCCCCTGAGCCAGAGGCAGATGCTCAACCACTGAGCCACTCAGGCGTCCCAGTTCTGGAGACTGTTAAAAGTTGTGCACAGGGTAGGAACAGTCTTAGAGTTGTAATTTAGAAAGCACACACTGTCAGATGTGTGCAATGTACTTAGAGCAGCAAGTCTATAGGGCACCAGTGAACAGGCTGTTCACAGGAATACAGATACAGATATGGAATACAGAGACAGAGATCATGATAGTAAGGAGAATAGAGGATACCCCTGGCCACGACTAGTGTTTAGAAGAATCTGGGCAAATGACTTGAAAGACTCAATCCAGAGAACTCCTGGCTTGGCACATTCTGCTCTCTCTGTCTTGCATGCTCTTCCCCTACTGGCCATTCAACATTCAGCTCAAGCCACCTCCTCTGGTAGGTGGAGGACTGAATCCCTTTACAGACTGGGCTGGAGCTCCTGGTTGGTTCCCTCTCACAGTGCTTGGAATTCCTTTGTCATTGTTCCTGCTTCCTCCCACTGGTCTGTGAATTCTGTGAGGTCAGGGCCCAAACCTTGATCACCTTTGCACCCACAGAGCAAATGTGGTGTCAGTAACTGCTGAGTCAATCAGTGCAAACAAAATACTTAAGCCAGTCTAGAGAGAAGATGGAGGAACCACCAGAAAAGGACCAAAGTCTCCAGGAGCTCAGGCCCTGAGGCCACATACATCTTTTGTAGTCCAACTGTGTCTCGGAGTTGCTGCCTAGAATTCCCGGGCCTTCCAGGAACTCGAACCCTGGAGCCGCGTGGCCAAAACCGCAAACACAAACCTCCGCCGACTCCTCGCTGAGCCCCTACCACCGGCCCTGGACTTGGCCCCTCCATCCCCTGCAGTCCCGATCCCCGCCAGGCGGCGACGCACACGGCGGCGCATGCGCAGTGCGCACCCGAGCTGTCCTTTGCCCTTCTCCCCATGGCGGGTTGCGGTCCCCTTCCCGGCATCCTCGCGGGGGCAAGGTGCGCGTCATTTCCGGTGGGGAAGGCCCGCGGCCGCCGCCGCCATTTCGGGCACTGCTGTGAAGCTGAGACCCGAGCCGGTCCGCTGGGCGGCGGGCGCCGGGGCAGGAGGGGCGCGCGTGCCGGCGGCGGCCCAGCGTGTAGGCGCGGAGGCGGCCATGGCGGGCAACTTCGACTCGGAGGAGCGGAGTAGCTGGTACTGGGGGCGGTTGAGCCGGCAGGAGGCGGTGGCGCTGTTGCAGGGCCAGCGGCACGGGGTGTTTCTGGTGCGGGACTCGAGCACCAGCCCCGGGGACTATGTGCTCAGCGTCTCCGAGAACTCGCGCGTCTCCCACTACATCATCAACAGCAGCGGCCCGCGCCCGTCTGTGCCACCGTCGCCCGCCCAGCCTCCGCCCGGTGAGGACGGACGGGACGGGACGGGAGGCCCCGGGCGGGGTGAGGGCCGCGGAACTCGCCAGCCTGACCGGCTGCCCCTCGCGAGCTAGCCTCCACGAGGGACGTGGGCAGAGGGCTGGAGCGACCCTGGCATGGGGGTACCTTGGTGCCCGGGCTCGTTCCCACCACTGGCGGTTGTGTGTGTGTGGAGGAGGAGCCGCTGACCCAGGCCTCTGGGTGTGACTTGGGAGGACAGCCCAGGGGAAGGGGAACTGCTTCGGCCCCAGGGTGGGGCTAGCGCCGGGGCCAGGCACCAGGGCAGGGCGGGCAACGTGGGGACAAAGAGCGGAGGGGGATATTGGCACTGCGGGGGCATCACTTGGCAGCGGTTCCCAGGATGAATTCGATAATCCTACAAGTGGCTTTTTAGGCTTGAAACATTTCCTGTACTGTTAGAGAGCCGGGTTTGGTTTGGAGAGCTATTCTCCCCTGCTGGCCTTTGATAGGAAGTCACCACATACTAGCCCGGAGGGATGGAGACACCCTCAGGAAACCGGTCAGCTTTTTCCTTTCTTGGGCATCTTTCCAAAATACTTTTACTGTCCTCTTCCCCCGCGGAGGACGAAGGTGGTGAGCTAAGTGCCTTGGTGACAGAAGTAAGCCCTCTGTGATCAGCCCAGAACAAGTTGATGTCCAGCTGACCGTGTCCAAGAGATCTTGGCGTCCAGAGACTCTTTTCCACAATTAGAGGGTTCTAGTTTTCAGGGTATTTTGTGGAGGACAGATTCTATGCCCCCACACCCCTCCCAGGAAATAAGCCAGTGGAAACAGTCCCTTCCTTGGAAGTGAATGGAACTTCCAATTTCATTGGACTTAAGCACTGTCAATGTCATATGTCAGGGCCTCTTGCTCAGTAAGTTGGGGCTGTGGCCCTTTTCTTTCTTAACCAAGGATCACTGAGATGTGACTGTCCTACTTACGCCTTTAGAGCTGTTTGGAGAATGTTAAGGAGGTTCATGCACTTAGTACTTGAGATTTGTGAAATACAGAGTAATTCTGAGGTTATTGTCAGATTACCATCATCTGTGTAACAGCACCAAGAGTTGTAGTCTTTCTCATTTTTCAAATTGAAGCAGTTTTCTTCTGACCAGCTGAGGCTAGCTCCAGGCCAGTCTCATAAGAATTAGGAGCCTCCTGAGCCAGCCTTTGCAAACTTGCCCTTTAGGGATAGTCCTAATTTAGATTCATTCACTCTGGCCAGAAATAGGGAGATGGGATAGTCAGTCTCTGTTGCTAACACGTATCAATTATAGGAAGAGTATGAGATCTTTAAATCCAGGAAGTATCCTAGGTCTTCTCAGTCTGCTTGGTTTAATTTTTATTTTAAGATTTTATTTATCTATCTATCATCTGTCTATCTATCTATCTATCTATCTATCTATCTATCTATCTATCTATGAAAGACACAGGCAGAGGGAGAAGCAGACTTCTCGCTGGGAGCCCGATGCAGGACTCAATCCCCAGACCCAGGATCATGCCCTGAGGTGAAGGCAGTCACTCAACCGCTGAGCCACCCAGGCACGTCCCAGTCTGTTTGGTTTAATAGCATAACATGAGACAGGAATATTGATAGAACATAAATTTGCCCTAAACCCGATATGTTGTGCTTTTCCTTTTTTTTTTTTTTTTTTTTTAATTTTTATTTATTTATGATAGTCACAGAGAGAGAGAGAGAGAGAGGCAGAGACATAGGCAGAGGGAGAAGCAGGCTCCATGCACCGGGAGCCCGATGTGGGATTCGATCCCGGGTCTCCAGGATCGCGCCCTGGGCCAAAGGCAGGCGCCAAACCGCTGCGCCACCCAGGGATCCCTATGTTGTGCTTTTTCACCACCTTCTTGGTATCTAGGGTTGTGCATTACAGTGCAGTAATATGTCAAACTGTCACTGAAATTCAATTTTCAACCTCCTGCACCCCCAGTTTTCAACCTTTTATGTATGCGTTTTGCAAAATTTGGAGATGACAACAGGCAGGTTTGCTGGTTTGAGCTTTCTACACACCTTTGTGTTATGACTTTATATCTCTGCGCTTACCTTGATATTGAGCTCCACCTTTTCATAACAGATAGGAGTTCAAATCCTTGGCTCAAGAGAGAAGGTGAAGATTGCCAGAGTTTGTGGATGGGGTGTGGAAAGTTCACAGGCATTGTGTTAATTCTTGTTTCTGGTAATGTGCCCAGTTTTTCACATAGAGCAATTGATTGAGTTGCTGTCTTTATAAAGGTTACTTAGTCTTTGTTCTCCTTGCTTCCCCGTCAAGCTCTTTTCTTTTTGAAACTATACAGAGGAATTTCTTTAATTTTAGAAAAGCGTGTAGAGTATTAATAGCTAACATTTATTGACTGGTTATTCTGTGCCAAGTACTTTGCTGAGTACTTTCTGTGCCTTGTCTCATTTTCTGTCTATAACAATCTGGTGAGAAATACTGTAATCTCTATTTACTAAAATATTTTCATTTTATAGGTGAGGAAACAGAGAGATTCAGGAACTTGCCCAAGGTCACACAGCTGATAAATGACTGAGCCAGATTTTCAACTTCGGAATTCTGACTAGAGAGCTGACACTATTCTGTACTTCTTTCTCTTTCCTTTTGAGATCTGAACAGTGCTCATAGAAGATTTGTTTCTGTCACAGGGTCCTATGTTCTGTTTAAAGACCAAAAGGAAAGGATGACCAGAAGAAACTAGCTTTAGTATTTGGACAATACATGTCTTTTATCTAAAAGTCAATGATGAGGGACGCCTGAGTGGCTCAGTGGTTGAGCCTCTGCCTTTGGCTCAGGGCGTGACGATCCCAGAGTCCTGGGATTGAGTCCCCACATCAGGCTCCTTGCATGGAGCCTGCTTCTCCTCCCTCTGCCTATGTCTCTGCCTCTCTCTGTCTCTCATGAATAAATAAAATTTAATAAATAAATAAATAAATAAATAAATAAAAGTCAATGATGAGGCTTTTAAATCCTTATTTGGCAAATTGAAGATGAAAAATGAACTTTTTGCTTAGGATTATATAGCATATTTTGTGGACATAATACATGGGTAGAATTAATATGGAATGGCTCAGATACAGTTTTTAGAGGCATGGGGTAGGATGGATCGGATATTTTTAACCTTTTCTGGTGAATCTTTTTATTTTATTATTATTATTTTTTAAGATTTTATTTATTTATTCATGATAGTCACACAGAGAGAGACAGAGAGGCAGAGACACAGGCAGAGGGAGAAGCAGGCTCCATGCTGGGAGCCCGACGTGGGATTCGATCCCACGTCTCCAAGATCGCGCCCCGGGCCAAAGGCAGGCGCCAAACCACTGCGCCACCCAGGGATCCCTGGTAAATCTTTTTAAATTAGATGTGTAGCTTCTGCAGGCTGCCATAGTCTGGGAGCACCCTGGTTGTGCTTCAGGGCTATGAGGCAGAGCTTGGGCAAGTCTACTGGTCATACTCTGTCAGGTTGGACTTCCAAGGTAGACCTCTTGGGAAGGCTTTGCAATCATTGCTTCATACATTTCTTCAAACAATGAGGTATTGCTAGACCTTGGCCAGTAGACAATCAACAAAACTGAACAAGTGTGAGCTGGGAGAGTAGTTATAAGTTTGAGCCCTGGAGCTCGGGTTTGAATCTTCCTTACGACTTACCACTTATATAACTTTGGGCATGTTCTTTAAATTGCCTCTGCCTCAATTTCCTCATTTGTAAAAGAGAGGAAATAATAATATTGACCTCATAGGTTTGTATTGAGGATTAAATGAATTTTAGTGTATTAAATGCTTAGGAATGGGGCTAGCATGTAGTAAATACTTAGTATTAGCTGTATTAGTCTTATGTACATACATAACTATGAGATTGGGAGAGCAGGAGTTGAAGAAAAATGGAAAACTGTTCTCAGCATTCAGAGGCTCATAGGCAGGCATGGTGTGGGTTGGTGAGCACTGATAAGATAGCATGTGTAAGAGAGTAAGTGCTGGGGTGGAGGGGTTTGGAGTGCATCAAGAAGTATGAAAGGACCTTGGATCCAAGACATAGAAATATGATGGCACTTGTTGTTACCTGCCTAACTCAGAGCCTTCTACCTATTGTTCTAGTGGGTGAGGGGCAGAAATTAGAGTGGTTATTGTTTGTGTTGCCTCTGCAAGGTGGTGCTGGACCAAACCACTCTCTAGAGATCTAGTGGGACTGTTCATTACCCGTTGTTGCCTTTTTGTACCTCCACCGTCTGTGTTTCATTTGTGTACCTCATCTTTGCAGTTCTCAACCCGGTCCTTGTGTTTTATTCCTCAATTACAGAAAGTATCCCTCCATCCAGTGGTTCTGGAGAAGTTCTTCAGTGAGTTAATTAAAGGTTTACAACAGAAAAAGGATTTCATGATAAAAGAAAGTAGATTTATTTATTGCAGGACTTCCCAGCCTTTACTATGCTCTTGTGAAAGTATGACCCTCCCAAGAGAGGCAGGCATTTGACCAAGAAGCATCTTGAGATACTGTAAAATCTTCTCTGGGAAACAGTACAGAGGACTTTGGGTTTGGCATTAATCAAACATTTCTAAAGGAATTGAGAGGTTTAGGCAGGATATTAAGCTGAATTTGCTTTTGATTAAGCACCTGTAATGTTCCAGCAACTTTTAGGAATTTTATTACATTGGTGTTTGGCACCATGAGAAGTTAAGTAACAGCTCATACAGCTAGTAAATGGCAGAACCAGAATTCATCAAACCCAATCATTCTGAATCTGCAAAGTACCATGTTGATACCCACCATTTTTAGAAAGTTCTATTTGCTTAGGAGACCAGATATTTGATACCTCTTGGGAAACCTCAGATGAAAGTCAGCAGCATTTTTAGCCCTTTGTATTGGACAGGTGGTGGGGTGTGTTTAAGCAGTTTTTATAAATATCATAGGCAGAAGAGAAGGAAAGGAGTGGGAGTTACGGAAAGAGGAAGGGGGGAAATGGAAATGCTTTGATATAAGAAGCTGATGATGGAGCTGCTGTGGTAGTACCCATACCAGAAGTGACCTGGCCTGTTTTAGCCCACAGAGCTTTTAGGTATTCTTCATAAAACTTCAGGGAATGGTGTTGTTAAAGATTGATGTAACCTGTGGGTTAAAATGCTTAGAAGTAATGAGCATGTACAGAAACCAAAAAGAATATCTAACTGCTTGCATTGATTTTGATTTCTGAGTGTGTTTGTTCATAACTGCATGTTCAGAATACTAGCCAGGTTTACGTAGGACAAGTCAGAAAGGTTTGCTAAGTCCCAGCAATGAGAACTGGTTATTGGTTCTTTTCTCTAGACTGACTGTATCTCCTTCCTTTCCCGCCCTTTTATTTCCTGCCTTTGGCTGTTTGTGGTTGGAAGGAGATGAAGTAGGGTAAAGGAGACACATAGCTGATGAGGTTTGGACTTATCTGAAATTTATGTTCTTTTCTCTTCCCTTCCCTTCTGGAGTTTGGATCAGTGAAGGTTGATGGGCCATATATCTGACTGCTTCAGCAGTTCACAAAAACGCATTCCTCTGGTGGAATTATTACAGTATCATTAGAATATGAGGAAATTGGGCAACCCCGGTGGCTTAGCGGTTTAGTGCTGCCTTCAGCCCAGGGCGTGATCCTGGAGACCCGGGATGGAGTCCCACGTCGGGCTCCCTTCATGGAGCCTATTTTCTTCCTCTGCCTGTGTCTCTGCCTCTCTCTCTCTCTCTTAATGTATCTCTCATGAATAAATAAATCTTAAAAGAATATGAAGAAATAGGGATCCCTGGGTGGCACAGCGGTTTGGCGCCTGCCTTTGGCCCAGGGCACGATCCTGGAGACCTGGGATCGAATCCCACGTCGGGCTCCCAGTGCATGGAGCCTGCTTCTCCCTCTGCCTATGTCTCTGCCTCTGTCTCTCTCTCTCTGTGTGTGTGTGACTATCATAAATAAATAAAAATTAAAAAAAATTAAAAAAAAAGAATATGAAGAAATTTATAAATAATATTAGAGCAGGGCCTGGCTGACTCAGTGGGTAGAGCGTGCAACTCTGGATCTTGGGGTTGTGAGTTCAAGTTCTGCATTGGGTGTAGAGATTACTTAAAAATAAAATCTTTTTAAAAAAAAAAAAAAAAAAAGAGGGATCCCTGGGTGGCTCAGCGGTTTGGCGCCTGCCTTTGGCCCAGGGTGCGGTCCTGGAGTCCTGGGATCGAGTCCCACGTCGGGCTCCAGGCATGGAGCCTGCTTCTGTCTCTGCCCCCCCCCCCATAAATAAATAAACAAACAAATCTTAAAAAATAAATAAATTAAAAAAAGAATATTAAAGATTTTCCTTGGTGTTTTGCTCGTATTTCTGTGACTGCTAGGATTGCCAAGCGAAGCCAAAAAAAAAAAAAAAAAGAAATTGTGGGTCCAGTTTGTTACAGTACAGCATTTGAGCAAGAAATGAACCAGCTTCTACCTTTATGTTTATGACAGAGGAGCTGTGACAGAGGAGCTGCCATTTTTTCTTTTCATAATTTCACAGTGATCTTTCTAAGGCCCCTGGGCTTTGTAGTCTTATATGTTCTTCTAAACTTTTCTCCCCTCCCCCCAAAAACAAACACAAAGCATGTTTTTATTTGGACTAGTAGAGTAATGGAGGAACCATAACAATTGGTGACAGGGAGTGGTTACCTTCCTTTTTAGAGTGAAAAGAGCACCTTGGAAATGTTCAGGGATGGTCAGAGCTGTTCTTTCGTGGTGATTTTGGTGTATAAACACAATTTGTTATTGCTACTGTTTTTTTGTAAGAATACATCTCCAGTGGAAAGTCAAAGCCAGGAGGGAAATAATGTCTTCCTAAGACCTGCTGCTTTGTTTCTTGCCTACCAATGATACTGTGTATGCTTTGATATCCCCAGATATGCTATGAGCTTCTTAAAGCTGGGAATAGGCTTTCATTTAACCTTTTTCCCTCATGCCAGAATTTTTTTTTTTTTTAAGATTTTGTTTGTTTATTTATGAGAGAGACACAGAAAGAGGTAGAGACAGGCAGAGGGAAAGGCAGGCTCCCTGCAGGGAGCCTGATGAGGGACTCGATCCCAGGACCCCGGGATCATGACCTGAGCCAAAGGCAGACGCTCAACCCCTGAACCACCCAGGTGCCCCCCTCACTTCAGAATTTTGTTCATCAACAATAATATCTAACATTTACTGAGTACTGTCTGCCAACCATTGTCCCAAAAAGGCAACTAGTGAAAAACCATTTTGCACCTTGGCGTGTAGTTGAGTAAACTCTAGCAAAGGAGCTTTCCTCTCCAGGTCATTAGCATCATTTTCTAAACCATGGGTACGCTGCTGGTGTAAGAGTCCTCCCTACCACTTTGCACTGGAGGCTTTCTTGACCAGGCAGTGCTTTAAGTAGGTCTCTTTGGAGCTCGCTCTGACCCAGTCCTTTAGCATAGTTCAGCAGGCCTAAAGGATCACTGAATTAGCCTAGCAGTAATAGGCAGAATGATCATGTATCTCATTGCTTACCAGACTTGAATAAGAACAATCCTTCAGTGATCCATTTGGGTGAAGAGAAACTCCAGAATATAGCAACACCATGTTCTGGTATATTCATAACCAAAATTCTCTCTCTAGTTCAGCACTTGAAACTATTGCGGTTGTGTTCACTGTAGATAAGTAGTCCTGGGTCTGGGCATCTATTTCAGTATATTGAGTTGGAGAGACAGCCAGCATTACTGATTGTGGGATATTAACTTTTTTTTAGCTTACAGCCATGAATTCCACAGATGGACCTTTGCAATGTAAGAAATGTGCAATTGTGTCTTGGCGTCCCGTCATTCATTCATTCATTCATTCATTCATGTAAAAAGAGAGGGTGTACTCATTCTGTATTGAGGACTTCTGGTTAACTTCTAAAGTTTATCTTTTCATTTCTCCCCACTACTTTTTTTTTTTTTTTTTTAAGATTTTATTTATTCATGAGAGGCAGAAACACAGAGGGAGAAACAGGCTCCATGCAGAGAGCCTAATGCGGGACTTGATCCATGGACTCCGGCATCATGCCCTGAGCATGAAGGCAGACACTCAACCGCAGCCACCCAGGCATGCCCCCCACTACTAAATTTTTTTTAATTTATTTTTTTTTTCCCACTACTAAATTTTAAATGTACTTTTTCTGGTCATTCTGGAAGAAGTCATTTTTAACCCTGTACCTAATAATTGGGTCTCATTTCTTTTAGAGTACATCTGGGCTACCACAATATTCACCACATTAATCACTATGGCTTTTAAATATTTATTTATTTATTTGTTTATTTATTTAAGAGATTTTATTTATTCATTCATGAGAGACACACAGAGAGGCAGAGACACAGGTAGAGGGAGAAGCAGGCTCCATATAGGGAGCCCGTTGTGGGACTCAATCCTGGGTCTCCAGGATCACGCCCTGGGCTGAAGGCGGCGCTAAACTGCTGAGCCACCTGGGCTGCCCAAGATTGATATATTTGAGAGAGAGTGGTGTTCAGGGGGAGAGAATCTCAAGCTGACTCTGCTGAACACAGAGCCTGATGTGGGGCTTGATCCCACAACCCTGAGTTCATGACCAGAGCCAAAACCAAAAGTCAGGCGCTTAACTGAGTGAGCCACCCAGGTGCCCTTATAAATCAATGTGGATTTTATTTTATTTTTAAGATTTTTACCTATTTAGGGCAGCCCTGGTGGCGCAGCGGTTTGGCGCCGCCTGCAGCCTAGGGTGTGATCCTGGGGACCTGGGATCGAGTCCCATATCGGGCTCCCTGCATGGAGCCTGCTACTCCCTCTGTCTGTGTCTCTGCCCCTCTCTCTCTGTGCCTATGAATAAATAAATAAAATCTTAACCTATTTATTCATGAGAGAGAAGCAGGCTTCCCATGGGAAGCCCAATGCAGGACTTGCTCTCAGGACCCCAGGATCATGACCTGAGCCAAAGGCAGACGCTCAACCCCTGAGCCACCCAGGTGCCCCACTGTGGCTTTTAGAGAGTGGACCAGTGTTCTTGGAGTGAAAAGCATAAATTGACCATTTTTCCTTAACAGAGGACTTGGATAAGTAACTTTCCCCAAAGAAGAACAAATAGTAAACTTGAAAAACACCAAAGAGGGATCCCTGGGTGGCTTAGCGGTTTGGCGCCTGCCTTTGGCCCAGGGCGTGATCCTAGAGTCCTGGGATCGAGTTCCACTTCCCTGCATGGAGCCTGCTTCTCCCTCTGCCTCTCTCTGTGTGTATGTCTCTCATGAATAAATAAAAATCTTAAAAAAAAATTTAAAAAAAAAAGAAAAACACCAAAGAATCAAAGATGATATTTTAAAAGATTTTTCTCAAAAAAAAAAAAAGAAAAAAGATTTTTCTCATTAAATTGTCGATGATTTTTATTTATTTTTAAGATTTTGTGTATTACAGAGAGAGGGCATGAGCAGGGGGAGGGGCAGAGGAGAGGGAGAAGCAGAATCCCCACTGAGAAGGGAGCCTGACCCAGGGCTCAATCCCAGGATCCTGGGATCATGATTTGAACCAAAAGTAGACGGTGTAACAGACTGAGCCATACAGGTGCCCCAAATTGTCAGTGATTTTTAAAATATTGTTTGGCAAGGATATGGGGGAAATGGGAACTCATAAACCAGTGGTGGGAGTATAAATTGTACAGACTTTTTGGAGAGCAATTTGGCAATATAAACCTTAATGTTCTTACTCTTTGGGATCCCTGGGTGGCTCAGCAGTTTGGTGCCTGCCTTTGGGGCAGGGCATGATCCTGGAGCCCCGGGATCAAATCCCACATCGGGCTCCCTGCATGGAGCCTGCTTCTCCCTCTGCCTGTGTCTCTGCCCCTCTCTCTCTCTGTCTCATGAATAAATAAATAAAATCCTTTAAAATAAAATGTTCTTACCCTTTGATCCAGCAGTTGCATTTCAAGGAATTTATCCTAATGGAATAAGAAAAAAAGTCTTCACTGGGGCACCTGGGTGGCTCAGTCTGTTGAGCGTCTGAGGTGGGCTTGGTCATGATTCCAGAGTCTCAGGATCAAGTCCCATGTTGGGCTGCCTGCTCAGCAGGGAATCTGCTTCTCATTTCCCTCTGCCCCTCCTCCCTCTCGTGCTCTCACTCTCAAATAATCTTTAAAAAAAAGAAGGAAAGCTTATTAACAAAAATGCTCATAATAGCATTTTCACTAGTGAAAAGTTGGGAACACTTTATAGCTATTAAAAGTCATGTTCTTAAAAAAAAAAAAAAGTTATGTTCTTGGGGCAGCTCAGGTGGCTCAGAGGTTTAGCGTGTGTCTTCAGTCCAGGGCGTGATCCTGGGGTCCTGGGATTGAGTCCCATGTCAGGCTCCCTGCATGGAGCCTGTTTCTCCCTCTGCCTGGGTCTCTGCCTCTCTCCCTCTGTGTCTCTCATGAATAAATAAAATCTTGAAAAGTTGTTCTTAAAAAGGAGAAATTTATAAATTTCATAATAAAAAGGCAAGTTATAAAGCTTTGTAGTAACTGTAAAACACTTGTGTATGTATACTTATGACCTTGTATATATACATACATATATATACATAAACATTAAAATTTGGGAGGTTCTATCTCAATTTTTTTTTTTTAATATCTCAATTTTGAATGTGGATTAAGGCTTAACCTGGGGGTTAAGTCTGATTAAAAAAAAATCAGGGTGCCTTGGTGGCTCAAGCATTAAGCATCTGCCTTAGTCTCAGATCATGATCCCAAGGTCCTGGGATGGAGCCCTGCATTGGGGTCCTTCCTTAGTGAGGAGACTGCTTCTCCTTTTCCCTCTACCCTTCCCCTTGCTTGTGCTCCTTCTCTCTCAAATAAACCTTTAAAACAAAACAAGGAAGGGGCTTCTGGGTGGCTCAGTGGTTGAGTGTCTGCCTTTGACTCAGGTCGTGATCCCTGAGTCCTGGGATTGAGTCCCATGGGGAGCCTGCTTCTCCCTCTGCCTGTGTCTGCCTCTCTCTCAGTGTCTCTCATGAATAAATAAAATCTTAAAAAAAAAAAAAAGAGCTCCACAAAAACCAGTTTAAGATTTTGTTTTAAGGGGACGCCTGGGTGGCTCAGCAGTTGAGTGCCTGCCTTCAGCCCAAGGCCTGATCTTGGACTCCCAGGATTGAGTCCCACCTCAGGCTTCCTGCATGGAGCCTGCTTCTGTCTCTCCCTATGTCTCTGCTTCTCTCTCTGTGTGTGTGTGTCTCTCATGAATAAATAAATGGATCTTAAAAAAAAAAAAAAAAGATTTTGTTTTAAGTAATTTCTACCTCCAACATGGGGTTGGAACTCACATGCCAGAGACCAAGAGTTGCATGCTCTGGGATGCCTGAGTGGCTCAGTTGGTTAAGTGTCTGCCTTCCACTCAGGTCATGATCCCAGGGTCCTGGGATTGAGCCCCACATCAGGCTTCCTGCTCAGTGGGGAACTTGTTTCTCCCTCTCCCTCTCCCTCTGCCCCTCCCCCTGCTTGTGCTCTCTGACTCTCAAATAAATAAAATCTTTTTTTTTTTTTTTTTTTTTTTTAAAGTTGCATGCTCTGCCGACTGAGCCAACCAGGGAACCCTGGAGTTTGAGAAATTTAACACTTATTTTTTTTTCAAGTATCCTTATTTACCTTTTTTCATGATCTGTTTGCTTCAAAGGGAACAGTATGGTTTACATGTTTTATTTCAGTGAAGACCTGTAGGAATTGATTGTTAAGCAGTTAACTTCTTGATTTCTCTTTTTAGGCTCCTTGGTTCTTTTGCCTAATTAAGATTGTTTGTTTGTTTTGGTAACTGTCAGAAATGAATTTGAGATCAGCAATCATAGATTTAAAAAGATAGTCTTGGGATGCCTGGCTGGCTTAGTCAATAAAGCATGCGACTTGATCTCAGGATTGTGAGTTCAAGCCCCACACTGGGCATGTAGAACTCACTTAAAAATAAACACTTTTTTCTTCTTAGGAATTGTCTAGAAGATGTGAAGAGAAGGAATGTATGAGCCTGGTGTAGATAGATAGCAAGTTTTCCCCACCTCTTCTTGGAAAAGCTGCTGGGACTTATGAAAAAGTAGAGCTTGCTACATTTCCTGAGGTTAAAAGAAGATTGCAAGGAAACCTTAAAGCTTATGCTACTCTGTAAATGAATAGCACAATAAAAAGTCTCCATGTTGCTTTGTCTTTGATCCAGTATGGAAACATGCCCTGACTGGCCTGATCTGTTATGGCCTTCTGTTCTGTCTCTACTGCAGGTGGTGATGGGCATCTTTCTCTAGGGTATGTTTTAACTACAGAGTATGATTTCTGTTTAGGACAGGGGTTATCTTTTCTAGACTTTTTTTTTTTTTTCTGATTATTGACCAAATGTGTTTGGGAAATGCTTAAAAACTTCATTTCATCTCCTGTGTACTACATCTTAAATAATAGCCTGCTCTGTTTTTTTCCAGGGGTGAGCCCCTCCAGACTCCGAATAGGAGATCAAGAGTTTGATTCATTGCCTGCTTTACTGGAATTCTACAAAATACATTATTTGGACACTACAACATTGATAGAACCAGTTTCCAGATCCAGGCAGGGTAGTGGAGTGATTCTCAGGCAGGAGGAGGCAGAGTATGTGCGAGCCCTCTTTGACTTTAATGGGAATGATGAAGAAGATCTTCCCTTTAAGAAAGGAGACATCCTGAGAATCCGAGATAAGCCTGAAGAGCAGTGGTGGAATGCAGAGGACAGCGAAGGCAAGAGGGGGATGATTCCAGTCCCTTACGTCGAGAAGTATAGACCTGCCTCCGCCTCAGTATCGGCTCTGATTGGAGGTAACCAGGAGGGTTCCCACCCACAGCCACTGGGTGGGCCGGAGCCTGGGCCCTATGCCCAACCCAGCGTCAACACTCCGCTCCCTAACCTCCAGAATGGGCCCATTTATGCCAGGGTAATCCAGAAGCGAGTCCCTAATGCCTACGACAAGACAGCCTTGGCTTTGGAGGTACATAATGTGCAAAATGTAGAAAGAAGAGATCTGCTGCAGGGTCTCCCTTTCAGACCTCTTAGAGCTTTTTAGGAATGCTGAATAGAAGCACCAGCATTGTGATGTTGTAGATGTCAAACCATTAAGTACTCATTTTGGCATTTAATGTTAGGTTTTCTCTTTTTTGTAGAAAACCTATTTTGGAATAAGTAAGCTTAAAATTGTATAACTCCATGTTCTGATTGATCTACTAAACATACTTTGACTTCTTCAGTAACACCACCTGAATTAATAGGAATTAACCTAAAATATTTTTTTCTCATCTACATTCTAATCTGATTCATTCTTTCTGTTTATAATTGTCTAAAATAAGGTGGGCTCTGTCAAACCACTTAAATGGACTTTTCCCATTTTACTTTAGGGGGAATGGGGTTTCTTACCATTGACTGATTGTGTTTGTAAAGTAAAAATTTAGGAGGAACGGTAAAGCATAGTACAGGTAAGAAGAGATACATACTGAAAACTGTATACTACCAGGAGTAGCAAGTTTACTTTTTTTTTTTTTTTTTTAAGTTTACTTGTTTTTTATTGTTCAGTGCATTTTACAGACAGGAAGCCAGTTCCTGAGGAGTAAATTCCTGCCTTTTTCTGGTGAATAGTTATCCTTGGTAGTCCCATCTCTGGCCAACCATTGCATTGTGTTTATTTCTTTATTCCTCTCTTTTGCATTCATGGCTTTGTCTCTTACCTCCTCCCTCCCTCCCTTTGAGTTATTGAAGAGCTAGTGGTTCAGTGTAAAGCTTGTACAAAAGTGGCATGCTATCCCATCTTTTAGAACCTACTGATAGAATTTGAATGTAAGCAAATAGCTAACTTTTTAAAGGACAGGCTGAAGTTATGTGAGCACAAACTAGCAGAGAAGGGGCAAAAGTGTATTCTTATAAACTGAAATCTCTAAGTGCTGTTTTCTTTGGGTCATTTTCATACACCAGGGATTAAGAGCTGCCTTCTGCCTAAGTAGAAGTGTTAGCCTACAGAATAAGCTAGAATTTATTTGAACCAGTCTCTTATATTACTGGATTTGAAATTTTTCTTTTATATTCTAGATAGTAGAAACAAAGTAGATAGTAGAATTTATTTGAACCAGGCTCTTATATTACTGGATTTGAAATTTTTCTTTTATATTCTAGATAGTAGATACAAAGTAGATAGTAGATTCTTTTTTTTTTTTTTAAAGATTTTTATTTATTTATTCATAGAGTCAGAGAGAGAGAGGCAGAGACACAGGCAGAGGGAGAAGCAGGCATCATACAGAGAGCCCGATGTGGGACTCGATCCAGGGTCTCCAGGATCATGCCCTGGGCTGCAGGCGGCGCTAAACCGCTGCGCCACCAGGGCTGCCCTAGGTGGTAGATTCTTTTATATTCTAGATAGTAGTAGAAATTTTTCTTTTATATTCTAGCTAGCTGACTCTTCTAAGTTTGAATGAAAAATGTATTTTTAAAGTCCTTTTTTTTTTTTTTTTTGAGATCATGCTGTGACTTAAAAGTATTGTGTCTCTACTTTGATGAGAAATGAAATGTATGGGACATAAGTCACATCCGTTTTGAGTTTGGAGGATAAGGAAAACAAGTTTCTAGCCTCATGTTTTCATTTAAGTTCAGATGATGTCAACATCCAACATGGTGCTATGCTACATGGCAGATGGGACTCTTGACATTTATCATAGACCTTGTTAGCACTGGGCTGGTGTATGAAAAATAACATTCATGAAACAAGCCAGGAAAGAATAGCTGTCACATTAATTTTGTTTCCATTTGCATTTCCTTCCTTTCTTCATTTATTCATTAAGGGGTTTATATCTTTTTTTAAGATTTTATTTAAGTATTTATTTATTTAATAGAGCACGCACACATGCAAAACATGTGTGACATGCATTCTCATCTACATTCTTATCTGAATAGATACAAAGAGGGCTTCTAGGTTTGACTGACAAAAAGGCCCTGAGTTGGGAGAGAGAGAGAAAAACAGACTTGGCTGAGCCCCGAGCCTGACTCAGGCTCCTGAAATCAAGACCTGAGCTGAGATCAAGAGTTGGACACTTAATCAACTGAGCCACCCAGGCATCCCTCCTTTTTTATTTTTTTAAGAGTTTTTTTTTTTTTTTTTTTTAAGATTTTATTTACTTATTCATGAGAGACAGAGAGAGATATAGGCAGAGGGAGAAGCAGGATCACACCTGAGGCCAAAGGCATATGCTCAACCACTGAGCCACTCAGGTGTCCCAAGAGTTTATTTTTATTTATTTATTTTTTAAAGATTTTTAAATTTATTCATTTGAGAGAGAATGAGAACAAGAGCATGAGTAGGAGTAGAAGGGAGGATCAGAGGGAGAAGGAGATTTACAGCTCAGCAAGGAGCCCAATGCAGGGCTGGATCCCAGGACTTCAGGATCAAGGCCTGAGTTGAAGGCAGACACTTAGCTGACTGAGCCACCCACATGCCTTTTCTTTCTTTTCTTTTCTTTTCTTTTCTTTTCTTTTCTTTTCTTTTCTTTTCTTTTCTTTTCTTTTCTTTTCTTTTTTTTTCTTTTCCTTTTCTTTTCTTTTCTTTTCTTTTTTCTTTTCTTCTTTTCTTTCTTTGATTTTATTTAGCTATTTGAGAAAGAGTGAGCAAGCAAGAGAGAAAGCATGAGCAGAGAAAGAGGGAGAAGGAGACTCTCTGCCAAGCAGGGAGCCTGATGCAGGGCTGGATCCCAGGACTCCAGGATCATGACCTGGGCCAAAGGCAGACACCCAACTGACTGAGCCACCCAGGCACCCCTTCTTTATTTTTAAAAATATTTTATTTATTTATTTGAGAGAGAGAGACAGAGAACAAGATGGGGGAGGAGCAGAGGGAGAGGAACAAACCAACTCCCTGTTGAGCAGGGAGCCCAACTCAGGGCTCAATCCCAGGACCCTGAGATTGTGACCTGAGCCGAAGTCAGACACTTAATCAACTAAGCCACCTAGGCACCCCTAAGATTTTATTTAATTTTTTTTTTTTTTAAGATTTTATTTATTCATGAGAGAGAGAGAGAGAGGCAGAAAAACACAGAGGGAGAAGCAGGCTCCATGTGGGGAGCCCGATGTGGGACTCAATCCCAGGACTCCAGGATCATGCCCTGGGCCAAGTGCAGATGCCAAACTGCTGAGCTACCCAGGGATCCCCATATTTTTAAGTAATCTCTATACCTGGTGTGGGGCTTAAATTCAACCCAGTCCCAAGACCAAGAATTACATGCTCTACCAACTGAGCCAGCCAGGTGCCCCTGCATTTTCTTTTTTAAAGAGAGTTGTTTTTAATGATGCCTGCCTTTGGTTAGAGGCTTTCATGCTTGAAAAGGTTGAGCTTCTCTCTCTGCTGTAAAATGTAATCTTGTGAAATAAATCAGTAGAAAATAGTTTCTGATTTTTGTTAAGTTTTATTTTTGGTTAGATACTGATTTTGAGCCACATATAATGATTGCCGAAGATGGCCTCTTTCAGGTTAGAACAAATACACCAAAGTAATAGCTTCATGATACTTTATGTACTTAAAAACATGGTATCGGTTTAGCATCATAGAATTTTAGAGCTGGAAAGGACCTTAGATATCTTGTTTTGTTTTGTTTTGTTTTTTCTGTTTTTTTTGTTTTTTGTTTTTTGTTTTTTTTTTTTTACCTTAGATATCTTTGTTATATAAAAAGAACTGATGTTTAGACAGATTGGATTGTTCAGGCTAATTAGAGGTAGACGTAGGATGAACCCAGATATACTGTGGTCCCTCTTCTACTCAGTCTATGATTCTTTGTGTTTTACAACAGTTCTGTCCTCCTTAATATAGGTTTTGTGTGGTTTCACTGACAGCATATCTTCAGTTGTATTGTATGCAAGGATAGTTGTGCTGTCAGTACAGAATAGCTGTATACTAGACAGTTGTCTACAGTTTTCCTTTCCCATCTCTAGTTTTTTATTAAGAGCTGATGCCTTCTGCTTATTGAGGTAAGGTTGAGAATAAGAGTAGGAGGCTCTGGAGTTCTGACTAGCATTCTGGCGAAACAAAACATTCATTGCTATATATGACCAACTATAAATTGAGGTCTTTGAGGCTTGTTAGGTACATTTTAGTGGAATTTTATACTTAATTTGAAATAGATACATTAGAACCATTGCATTTTAGAGTTGGGCAGAGCCCTAGAGATACTGTGTTAGACCAGCAGTATTCAGACTGCCTCTTGGTATCCCTAGGAGGTGCCTAGGAGAAGGGAAAGCCAAAGATGCAAGGCTCTGGGTTCCCTCTCTTGCTTCAACCAAAGCAACTCAGTTTTTTGTTTTTTGTTTTTTTAAGATTTTATTTATTTATTCATGAGAGACATAGGCAGAGGAAGAAGCAGGCTTCTTGCGGGGAGCCTGACACAGGATCCCAGGACCCCAGGGTCACAACCTGAGCCGAACCAAAGGCAGACACTCAACCACTGAGCCACCCAGGTGCCCCAGCAACTCTGTTTTTAACTGTATTATATATTTGGGTCTGTCTGTCTGTCTTTCTTTCTTTCGATTTATTTATTTATTTATTTATTTATTTATTTATTTATTTATTTATTCATTCATGAGAGATACAGAGAGAGAGAGAGAGGCAGAGACATAGGCAGAGGGAGAAGCAGGCTCCATGCAAGGAGCCCGACGTGGGACTCGATCCTGGGTCTCCAGGGTCACATCCTGGGCTGAAGGCGGCGCCAAACCACTGATCCACCTGGGCTGCCCTGTTTAGGTCATTCTAAAATTTTCTTTGAGGAAAGAGTTTCTGTACTTAAAAATATAAATCTAAAAAATTAAGTTCAAGAACCACTTCCCTTGGAGCAGTCCCGGTGGCTCAGCAGTTTAGCGCCGCCTTCAGCCCAGGGTGTGATCCTGGAGACCCGGGATCGAGTCCCACATCGGGCTCCCTGCATGGAGCCTGCTTCTCCCTCTGCCTGTCTCTGCCTTTCTCTTTCTGTGTCTCTCATGAATAAATAAATTAAATCTTAAAAAAAAAGAAAGAAAAAAACACTTCCCTCGCCTTAAAGATGAAATATTCTTGAATTAGTACATTTGGTAGGACTACAGCCCCCCATAAGTTAATATCTATAATTCTTCTTTTCCTACTCACCAGATTTCTGTAGTAGTGATGAAGCTAGGGATTGTAGAAAGTAGGGATTGATTCCACCTAACCACCAAAGTAGGGGTACTCCTCTGCCCACTAGAGTTCTGTGGGTCAGTTGATCATATTCAGGAGCATATAACTAAATCAGATACCATCTGTTCCATTCTGGAGCTCCTAAGATTTTATATATACAAATATGCTGAATGTTTTAAAGAAGAGATACTGAAAGAACACTAGAATAGTGCAGAGACACCTTTCATTTTTTGTTTAATGGCTCCTTGGGAGCTGGAATAGGATGAATCTTGTGAATTGCAGGTGTTAAAAAATTTTTTCTCCTTCCACAGACTGTCCAGAACAATCACATTGTCTTTCTTTATTTCTAAAAATTTTATTTATTTGACAGAGAGAGGAAGAGAGCACAAGCAGGAGTGGCAGGCAGAGAGGGAGAACCAGGTTCCCTGCTGAGCAGAGAGCCCGACGTGAGGCTCAATCCCAGAACCTTGGGATCATGACCTGAGCCAAAGGCAGATGCTTAAGTGACTGAGCCACCCAAGTGCCCCCACATTATCTTTAAATCTACTAGTCACATTACTTAACATTCTTTGATTCAACCTGGCATTTTGCCTTTGGTAGATGATAAGACTTGAGAGTAATCAAGAAGCTTCTTGGGTGTTCTTAGGCTTGGACCTATTCCTCAGCACAAATGGCAAAGGTTGTAAAGTGCTTACGTCCCTGATTATATGCATTAGTGGCTACATCAACTCTGTATCTCCCCATGTAGAACTCTATGAAACCTAAGGTGGTAAGGCCTTTTGACCTATCTATAGAAAATTGTGGAGTAAAGACCCCGATTTTCCCTTTGTTAGGGGAAAAAAAAAGATTAGAAAGCATAAGAATACGAGTGGCAAGTTCTTGCTGTATAAATTTGTCTTTTTCTGAAATTGTAGCTGTAGATTTCTGTATTGTTCATTGAGACATACCTGCTTTTCCTTTCCATCTTTCTTGGACATTACCTGTATTTCAGCTTGCAGAATCTCAGTTGGAAAGGACTTTGGAAGTAAACTGATCTAGCCTCTCAGGCAGGCCTTCTGGTATCCTCACAGGTGATTTTTAAGCATTTGTTTGGGTATCTCTACTTTTGGGGAACTTACTATCAACACAGGAATATAGTACAGAGCTTCTAAGCTTTCTTGGTTCATAACACCTTTAGTGTCTTGGTAATATTTCATAGTGTCCCAGGCCAAAACAGATGCCTAACAGTTGCATTGATTAGGTAGATACATTAAAAACAAATTAGGGATCCCTGGGTGGCGCAGCGGTTTGGCGCCTGCCTTTGGCCCAGGGCGCGGTCCTGGAGACCTGGGATTGAGTCCCACGTCAGGCTCCCCGTGCATGGAGCCTGCTTCTCCCTCTGCCTGTGTCTCTGCCTCTCTCTCTCTCTCTCTCTCTCTCTGTGCAACTATCATTAAAAATAAATAAATAAATAAAATAAAATAAAATAAAAATAAAAACAAATTAAATATTTATATCCTAATAACAGTACCCACTTGAAAAAAATAATACATATAATAGAAATAAAACACTTAAGTAACTAATTACTGTTAAGCAATTAGATGTATACACCTGTTAGGTTACCATACAGTTTTTCAAACTTTGGGATTATATTGAGCACTACTACCCTTGTTTCTTGTTCCACACTTATTCCATGAAGTACTTGTTTTTTATCTTAGCAACTGCCAAAACCCAGCTTTGCAAAGAGATGACATCTTTGAAAGGAATGTAGTGTGATTTCATGTAGAAATTGTCAACTGCCTTGAGCCAATGTCCCCTTACCCACTTTAGTCTGGTCTTGGGAATTCTGCACTAGTGAGTTGTTGCCTAACAGGAGGAGGAATATATGAATTCTCATATTGTTTCTGACTTGGAGAAAGAACTGCACTTAGGGACATCTGGATGGCTCAGTGATTGTCTGCCTTCGGTTCAGGGTAAGATCCTGGAGTCTCGGGATCGAGTCCCACATCAGGCTCCCTGCATAGAGCCTCCTTCTCCCTTTGCCTATGTCTTTGCCTCTCTCTCTCTGTGTGTCTTTCATGAATAAATAAATAAGTAAAATCTTAAAAAAAAAAAAAAAAAGAACTGCACTTAGTGTAGCACCATGTTTTCAGACTGCACTGTCCCCCTGCACTTCTCCAGCCTGCACCTTGCCAGGTTTGACAGCCATCTATTCTTCTGGACTATGAAATCACTTGGGCTTCATGTGATCTAAGGATAGGCATGTTGCCTTTGGGATTTGTCTTTTCTTGACCCCAGGAGTTCCCATGTGCTTTGACTCTCTCAGGAGAAAGACACCGTTATACATATATATACAAAGGGATATTTAATTTTAATAAGGTCTTGCTTGAACTATTTGTACTTTAAGGCTACTTTAGATAGGTTCCTTAACCCAGCTCACTGCTTGTGACTTTTCTCTTTTATCCATTTAAAAATCAGAATTTTTGAAAGAAAGAAGAAAGAAAGAAAGAAAGAAAGAAAGAAAGAAAGAAAGAAAGAAAGAAAGAAAGAAAGAAAGAGAGAGAGAAAAAAGAAAAGAAAAGAAAGAAAGAATTATTTAGGGGCACGTGGGTAGCCCTGTGGTTGAGTGTCTGCCTTTGGCTCAGGTCATGATCCTGGGATCTGGGAATCGAGTCCCGCATCAGGCTCCTCAAGGGGAACCTGCTTCTCCCTCTGCCTGTGTCTCTGCCCCTCTCTGTGTGTGTGTGTCTCATGAATAAATAAATAAAATCTTTCAAAAAATAAAAAATCAGAATCATTTAAAAAAAAGTTAGAATTGCTTTAGAGTTGTGGCATAGCCTTTGTTTTTACCCTCTGATGTTTGGTCTTCTCTGCCAAGAACCTAATCAACTGTAAAAAAGAAATTTTGGTGTGGTTTTCCTGAACCTCTGTAGGATAGAATGAGACTGTACATTAGGCTCTGCTGTTATCCAAAGGTCTAATCTGTACATAATCAACTCCCCCTCCTTGCCAATGACATCTTGCAATGCCGGAACCCATATTTCTCCCTTTGAACTTTGAAAGAAGAAAAGTCTGAAGGCAGTTCAGCAGGTTCTGTCCTGCTTGTAGAGAAGCCTGGTGTGGTTCTGTGGTACTGATAACAGCAAGAGGCTAGTCTAGTCCACATTTCAACCTATCTTTCACCTCTTAGAGCTCCGTAGGATACAATTTGAGATAGCACTTTGAATGGTTAAGAATAAAGACAATATACCTTTGAAAGAAAAGAGAAATGTTTAAACCTACATTTTCGTATCGAATAGAATGGTGCACTTGAGGATATATATCTTGACGAACCATCTTTTTTTTTTTTTTAAGATCGATTTAAAAGAGAGTGCACACTCACGTCTGCGTGTGTGAGCAGGGGGAGGGGCAAAGGAACAGCAAGAGAGAATCTCAAGTAGACTCCTGGGGAGCATGGAACCTCACACAGGGTTCAGTTCCATGACCCTGAGATCATGACCTAGCTGAAATCAAGAGTTAGATGCTTAACTTCCCCCTAAAGAACGATTTTCTAAAAAGCACCTAGAAAAAATAAATAAATAAAACAAAAACCACCTAGAGAATCTGGGTAAAATATAACAAATTTTTCTTTTCATCTTTTATTTTTATTTTTATTTATTTTTTATTGTATTTTGGGGGGGTTTGTATGTTTTTTTATTCATCTTTTATTTTTTTATTTTATTTTTTCATCTTTTATTTTTTAAAAGATGTTATTTATTCATGAGAGACACAGGGAGAGAGAGGCAGACATTGGCAGAGGGAGAAGCAGGCTCCCTGTGGGGAGCCTGATGTAGGACTTGATTCCTGGACCCCAGGATCACGCCCTGAGCCAAAGGCAGACACTCCACCACTGAGCCACCGAGGTGCCCCATCATCGCTTCATTTAGATATGAAATCATTTGGTAAAAAGTACTGATCCTGAAAATACAGCTTGGAGTTTACATGTGTATGCACCTATTGGATAAGCACCCAGATGAAAGTATAGAACATTTCCAACACTCCAGAATGTTCCCTCATGTCCCTTTTTTGTGTTTTTAAAATTTTTTTTTTTAATTTTTATTTATTTATGATAGTCACAGAGACAGAGAGAGAGAGAGAGAGAGAGAGGCAGAGACACAGGCAGAGGGAGAAGCAGGCTCCATGCACCGGGAGCCCGATGTGGGATTCGATCCGGGGTCTCCAGGATCGCGCCCTGGGCCAAAGGCAGGCGCCAAACCGCTGCGCCACCCAGGGATCCCTTTTTGTGTTTTTAATATCAGTAAAATAATACATTTAGATATGACAGCTATTGGGGATCCCTGGGTGGCTGAGCTGTTTAGCGCCTGCCTTTGGCTCAGGGCATGATCCTGGAGTCCTGGGATTGAGTCCCACATCAGGCTCCTTGCATGGAGTCTGCTTCTTCCTCTGCCTGTGTTTCTGCCCCCCCCCTCCCCCCCCCGTCTCTTATGAATAAATAAAATCTTAAAAAAAAAATGAATACGACAGCTATTAGGGGTATTAGCTGGGCTGTTGTCAGACTAGTTTCCTTCTCAATACCAACCCCAGATAAGCTCTACACCCAATGTGGGGCTTGAAATCACTACCCTGAAGTCAAGAGTCACATGATCTACTGAGTGAGTTAGTCAGGTACCCTGTCAAACCAGTTTTTTTTTTTTTTTTTTTTTTTTTAAGATTTATTTATGACAGAGAGAGGCAGAGACACAGGCAGAGGGAGAAGCAGGCTCCACACACAGAGCTGCTGTGGGACTCGACCTCGGGACTCTGGGATCACACCCTGAGCCGAAGGCAGATGCTCAACCACTGAGCCACCCAGGCATCCCTCAAACCAGCTTTTTAAAACTGGCCCCTTTGTCCCCATCTGGAGGGGAACCTAACACAAGTAGCAACTTAGATTTTTGATGTGAGCACGTGAGCATACACATCCGTTAAACCATTTTCCTCTTTCTTAAGGGTAGGGACTTCTATTATTGGTGTAGTTGGTTGAGTATCTGACTCTTGGTTTCAGCTTAGATCATGGTCTCAGGGTTGTGAGATCGAGCCACATGTTGGGATCTGCTCAGCGGGGAGTCTGCCTGAGATTCTTCCCCTCTCCCTACCCCTCTTACCCTTCCTCTGTTAGGCGTTCTCTCTCTCTCTCTCTCTCTTTTTTTTTTTAAAGATTTTATTTATTCATGAGAGACACACAGAGAGAGGCAGAGACACAGGCAGAGGGAGAAGCAGGCTCCATGTAGGGAACCCGACGCGGGACTTGATGCCAGGCCTCCAGGATCACGCCCTGGGCCAAAGGCAGATGTCCAGCTGCTGAGCCACCAGGGCTGCCCCTCTCTTTCAAATAAATATATAAAGATATTAATATAAATAAACCTTTTTTAATGAAAATACAAATAATAAAATGGAGAAAAGTTCTGCACTTGATAGAATTGACCTGGGGCACCTGGATGGTTCAGTTGGCTGGGTGTCTGCCTTCAGTTCAGGTCACGATCCCGGGGTCCTGGATCGAGCCCCGTGTCTGCTGCTCCCTCTTCCTCTGGCCCTCCCCACTCTGCTGGTGCTCGTTCTCTCCTCTCTCTCTCTCTCTCAAATAAACAAAAAAAATATTTTTTAAAAATTATATATATATATATATATAATTGAACTTAACATAGCAAGGTGCTACTAGTAGGTTAGTGGCATTCATTCCAGTGGGATGGTTGGGGTGGGGGGACAGTCAAGAATAATTGACAGGTCAGAAACAAAATTCACTACAGAATAGTCAAATGTTATCAAATGGATATTGCTCCCAGTGCAACACTGCAAGAGTTTTATTTCTTTTTATTTTTTTAAAGATGTATTTATTCATGAGAGAGACAGAGAGAGAGGCAGAGACACAGGCAGAGGGAGAAGCAGGCTCCATGCAGGAAGCCCGACATCGGACTCGATCCCAGGTCTCCAGGATCACACCCCAGGCTGAAGGTGGCACTATACCACTGAGCCACCCTGGCTGCCCGCAAGAGTTTTAAAAAGAAGGGAATGGTGTCTGGGTGGCTCACTTGGTTAAGCTCTATCTTGGCTCAAGTCAATGATCCCAGGTTCCTGGGATTGGGCCCCACATAAGGCTGTCTTGGCGGGGAGCCTGCTTCTCCTCCCTCTGTCTCTTCCCTCCTGCTAATGCTTTGTCTCCCTCTTTCTCAAATAAATATTCTTTCTTTCTTTCTTTCTTTCTTTCTTTCTTTCTTTCTTTCTTTCTTTCTTTCTTTCTTTCTTTCTTTTCTTTTCTTTTCTTTTCTTTTTCTTTCTTTCTTTCTTTCTTTCTTTCTTTCTTTCTTTCTTTCTTTCTTTCTTTCTTTCTTTCAACAAGTGAGATAAAGTCAGAACTTGAGGGGTGCCTTGCTGGTCTACTCTGTTGAGCTTGATTCTTGAGCTTAGGGTTGTGAATTCAAGCCCCACATTGGGCATAGAGTTTATTTTAAAAATTTTTTTTTTTAATTTTTTTTAAACTTTTATTTATTTATGATAGGCACACAGTGAGAGAGAGAGGCAGAGACACAGGCAGAGGGAGAAGCAGGCTCCATGCACCGGGAGCCCGACGTGGGATTCGATCCCGGGTCTCCAGGACCGCGCCCTGGGCCAAAGGCAGGCGCCAAGCCGCTGCGCCACCCAGGGATCCCTATTTTAAAAATTTTTTAAAGTTAAAATCTGAGAACTAGAATTGGGGGTATAAGAAGAAATCTTTCAGATTTTGTTTTTTGGTTTTTTAAAAAAGACTTTATTTGAGAGAGAATGAGCCAGAGCAGGATAGAGCACAAGTGAGGGGAGGGGCAGAGGGAGGGGGAGAAGCAGGATCTCTGCTTAGCAGGGAGCCCAATCCTGGGACCATCACTTAAGCTGAAGGCAGACGTTAACTGACTGAGCTACCCAGGCATCTCATTTCAGATTGTTTTTGCTAGCTAGGAAATATTCACTTTGAGGTCCCAGTCTTCCTCTCCCCTGAAGACTAGGAAGATCTAGACTTGTCCTATTGGCTTGCTTGGATGTCAAGAACTTTATAAATTAGAAGATTGCTGATTATTAATAAAGAACCTTGGTGCTAGCAGCATGTTAGGGACTGGACATGCTTGCAAAGATGGGCAAGCAGTATCATCCTTTCTTTTCCCCTTACTCCATCAGCCTTAATCTTCATATCAACACCCTGAGCTGCTGCCTTTTCTCGCCCTTGTATCTTATCCCTTTTATGTTACATATTCTCTAGTTTCTGTCTTCCTTTTCTCAGCATCCTGTGACCTGCACAATCACTGTAGGCTTCTGTGGTTTTCAGATAGTCCTTTAGTAGGAAGTTCTAGGCAGGTCAGTAGGCAAGCTGTTTCTCCTGTGAGTGACATCAAGTTGGTTTCACAAAAGGCCCTGGTCCTAGACTCAAGTTGACTTTGCCCAGTAGTTGAAAGTTCCTCCTATGGTAGAAAGAACATGAATTAGCTTTGGAGATAATACTAATGAGCTCAAATCCCAGCCCTGCTAGTGGTTGTGTGACCTTAGGTATATCTATAATTGCTCTGAACCTCGGTTTTTTCATCTATAAAATGAAAAACCGGGATCCCTGGGTGGCGCAGTGGTTTGGCGCCTGCCTTTGGCCCAGGGCGCGATCCTGGAGACCCGGGATCGAATCCCACATCGGGCTCCCGGTGCATGGAGCCTGCTTCTCCCTCTGCCTGTGTCTCTGCCTCTCTCTCTCTCTGTGTGACTATCATAAATAAATAAAAATTAAAAAAATAAATAAACCCACTGTTTAAAAAAAAAAGAAAAGAAAAAAGAAAAACAAAAACAAAAACTCCTGCCTTAAAAGGTTATTATAATAACTAGAAAATAGTTTATATAAAATATTCTAGAGTAGGGGTAACTGGCTGGCTCAGTCAGTAGAGCATGCAACTCATGATCTCTTGAGTTCTAGCCCCACATTAGGCATGGGGCTGACTTAAAAAAAGAAAAATCCTTTACAGTACTTAATGAAAGTTCAATAAATAATAGTTACTAACTTAATAAAACCAAATGAACAATTATGCTTAGAAACCTCTTATAGCCTCAGAACTCAGATGTCGTTATAATCACAGGATAAAGTTCTTTAGTCCAGTGTCTCACTACTTCTCTCACCATTGTTCAGTATTTTCCCACAGGATGAATCCATTCATCAGACTGATTTTGTCTTAAGTTTTATAGAATAGAGGTATATCCTAGATTGTCAAAACTTTATAGTTGATGTTGCAAAGGAAAGCTTTTCATAACAGAAGCAAATACATGATGTCTCCTTATGTTAATGAATATATACCAAGTGGTATTGAGGGAGCAACAAGATCTGTTAGTGCATGGTGGGGTGGGGGGCTGGCAGGCAGCGACCTACCAAGTAGAGCTTGATGAAGATGGGGGTTAGGGGGACGGCTTTGCAAATTGCTGTTGGAATTTGGAATTTTGGCTTATGCCTGCCCAGGTGGCAAAAGCTTGCCTTGGTAGAAAGGTGAGAGGAACACTTCATTTTCTGGGACCAAATGAAGTTGCATTCCATGATTACTTTCTGCTCTGAAGCAGTAGCAGACAATGATATGTGTACACGAATGGTTGGGGGATTGTGTTGCTGTTGTATGCTAGTGAGGATGGGGGGGGGGGCCTCTTTCCCTAGGCCGCAGCCTGTGGGGCAGACAGGAAGCTAAAGGTTATAGGTACAAAGAAAAGGAATATTGAGGTACAACTGGATGGCTCAGCTCTTAAGCTCTGCTTTTGGCCCAGGGCGTGATCCTGAAGTTCAGGGATCAAGCCCCACATCAGGCTCCCTGAGGGGAGCATGCTTCTCCCTCTGTGTTTCTTCCTCTCTCTGTGTGTGTCTTTCATGACCAAATAAATAAAATCTTTTAAAAAAAGAAAAGGAATATTGAGTCATTCTAGTTGGGATTGCTCATCCAGAAATGATTAAAATTTCCAAAAAATGTCATTTTCTAGGATCCTTCCTTTTCTGTACTCCGTTTTTCTGCACTGCTAAAATCCCTTCTGCCTGCACTAACCACAAGTAATCAGTCTGGTGGCTGGGGCTTGGGAGGCAGCAAATAGCCATTTCTGTAATGTCAGCCCTAGAGCAATCATGTGGGCAGGGTATGCCTAACCAGAGAATGGAGATTTTCAGTTTGTATTCATAACTGGAAATAAAGTTCTTTCCTTATTCTCCTCCTGCAGGTCGGTGAGCTGGTAAAGGTTACGAAGATTAATGTGAGTGGTCAGTGGGAAGGGGAATGTAATGGCAAACGAGGTCACTTCCCATTCACACATGTCCGTCTGCTGGATCAACAGAATCCTGATGAGGACTTCAGCTGAGTATAGCTCAACTAACAGTTTTGCTGACAGATGGGAACAATCTTTTTTTTTTTTTTTTTTTTTCCTGAGTGTCATCTATACAATTTTCTTACAGATGTCAAAGCAGTCTAGTTTATATAAGCATTCTGTACCTGTGATCTTTTTTAGACTGAACTACATCTCTAGTCTCATTTACCATGTTCAGGGTACGAAACTGGAGGCCTTGTGTGTTAACTTCTGAATTGGCAATTTTAGGTGGTAGCAGCCATGCCTGAGTGTATCAGAAGGGATGGATATTTTGCCTCCTTTCCCTCAGGTAGTGCGAATCAACCTGTGGAAAACTGATGGACAAGAGAGGAATATTGCATGCTGCTTACCCTGATTTATTCAATGGTTTTATTTTCATTTTGAAACCATGCTATCAAATGGCAATAGACTGTTCCCTCCCACCCCCATGAAGTAATCTTGCACCGTGTGAATAGTAAGTACCCAGTGGGATTGCTTTTTCATTTATAGAACATGACCACTGTATGACTCATTCTGACAGTTCAAATCCTGAGATTTCTGAGGACACTACTAGAGGCATTTGTCTTCTTTCCTAGTCAATGCTTCATACTTTTTCTTGGGATTCTTTAAATCCTTGTTATTCTTTTCCCCCAGGCCTACAGATAGGTTCATTCTCAAGAAAAGTGTTTCTTTTCATTCCAGATGACAAGCAAGATGTGCAGAGCACTTTATTCAGTGCATAGCTTTAAGCCAGTTTTGGATTCACTGAGTGGACACCCAAACTCCCAGCTTTCTGCCTTCCCTCAAGGGGTCATAGTAGGTTCACACTGCTACCACAGCTAAACAGACTTCTGGCTAATGGGATCCAGTGGGGTCATTCCTCCTGAGTGCTAGTATCCTATTAAGGGACTTTTTGAAATTCTTAGCTTCTACTTAGAGTGGAAGGACCAATCACTTAGACTATTCCATAGATGGTTGTAGGGCCAAATTCTGCCCTTTGCTTTATATGCAACTTGTATAAAAGTCAAGTTAAAACTACATGAGTTTGGGATAGGGTTAGCGCTTTGAGAAACATTGGAACCAATCATGAATTACTTATGTATTATTCATTTTACATGGTCAGAATAGTGCTTGAAGTGCATTACATTATCAACTGCCTTCATTTTTGGCTCTTTTTCTTTATGTTCCAGTTTAGTTTACAAATCCTTTTAAGTGTGGAATGGTTTATATGGGGTCAGGTGCTCCAAAGAATAGACTTCTGAGACCAAAAATGATCTAGGCTATTTAGACTACAATATGAAACCTTCAAAGTTAGTTCCCAGTCTAGGAAGGCACTTACTGGTCTATGGTGTGATATGACCCATAGAAACACATTATATTTTGCTTTGGGCCTCATTTAAGAAAAGTAATGTATCTTTCTAATTGTTTTTACATAGGTTAATGATTATTATGCATTCTTTGAACATATACCAAATCATGGTATCCCAGTGACTAGCACAATGCCTGGCATAGTCAGTGTGCAGATGTTTATGTGAGTGAATGAGGGGTGTGCAGAAGCTCTTTATATGGCACAGAGAAGCCAGCTGACACAGGATTATTACATACCACAAGCAAACTAATGAGTTGACGCTAATTTAATGTATTTTTACCTCACACTAAGGTAATGCTTGATAAAGATAGTAATATTCAACTTTTAAAAGTTAGCACAGTGCAATGCACATAGTGGGTGCTCAATAATGTTAAATAAACAGATTTGCAATACTAGACTTCATTCCATCTGACTACTCTTAAATTTTCAGTTAGAGCATAGATACTGTAAAATCCAAATACACACATTAAATCTTGTTTTCCTGAAAGTATGACATCTAAAATACTTGTAGAAAAACCTTGTCATGAACTGATTTGAATGTTTGTATTTTCTTTTGCCTTTGACTTTGATACTGGCTTGTAATGTCTCTTTTCATCATTTGTAATATTAGTGGGACATTCAACTCTACCTAAATCATAAGAATTTTTCAACAATAAGTTGTCTGAAGCCATTAAATGAACTTGGTTGGATTTGGCTGGGTGTGACCGTTGTTGGACCTTAAATCAAAGGACTTCTAATAAGTATCTTCCAAAAGCAAATGCTAGAATCCTATTCAAGTGCATATGTACATTGTCACAGAGCAAAGTAAACTAATTGGCTGCTATATTTTATATAATCATTTCTGCAAAAGCCCAGTTTTGGATACTAATATTTGACATGGTTAAATCTTATTAATTTGTTGGAATTGTTTATTGTTAATAATGCAAATAGATAATTTTTAATTATCCTTAAGTAACATTTCACTATTAATGGTTTGAAATGGGTGGTAAGCAAACCAATTTGAAATAAAATATGAACATGTGCCATTGTATTATAACACTATACACTTTCTTGACAGTTAAATTTTTTTAAAATGTTTTTTTGTAGCATGTATTGTATATGTTTATAGTATATGTAGTAAATAAAAATATGGCCAAATGTTTGGCTTGGTGATCTTTTGAAGGAAGTAATCTTTGAATATTTTTAACAAAAGAGCTAAATCTTTTATGCTTAGGGAATAAGAGGCATGTATGTACATTCAGCAGCCTACAATCATATAATCAAATAAGGAAGCAATTATACATAATCTGTAGGTACTCATTAAAGATGAGGTTAATCATTGGTGATATTTTGAAGGGTCTCCAGAAGTCATGAAATAAATTGATTTAAGAGGAACATACGAATGATTATGTAATGATCAAAAAGCTGGAGTAAGGTGGACAGAGAACATCAAATTTGTCCAGAAATGGCTATATGTGGTTGTACAGAAAACAAGAATATGGTAGGGGGCTTTATAAAGCAAATGAGAAATTTAGATGTTATATAATAGGTTTTTAGAATGTTAATGTAGATAATATAGTGTCATTTCTCCTTTTTTATGTAAGTAGCACATTTTCAGAATAGATAATTTAGTAAATACAAAAAAAAGGTTAAACGTGTTCTTCCCATCGTTTCTCAGAGCATGTGTACATATAGAGACATGCCGTGTGACACTATATATACCTAAAAGGGTTGACATTATACTCTAGTTTTGTGTCCTTCGGGTGGTGAAGTTTTTAAATGAAAAGAACAGGGCACCCTGGCTGGATCAGTCAGTAGACTATGCAACTCTTGACCTTGGGGTCTTGAGTTCAAGCCCCACGTTGGGTGTAGTAGATTTAGTTTTAAAAAATGAAAAGAACAAGTTTTGCCAGTCACTTAACAGTATTCTGCCTGGGACCGAAAATAAAACATCTCATTACTGCTGTAGACATAGCAGATTGTCAACCAAGAGTTAAAGGAATCTCCTCCAAAGGGAGCCACCTTTGGCATACATAAGCTTAACAGCAAGGTGATTTAAGTATGCTTCAACTTTTTATCAATAAAAAAATAAAATTCAAAATCTTGTTTTAGGGGATCCCTGGGTGGCTCAGCGGTTTAGCGCCACCTTCGGCCCAGGGTGTGATCCTGGAGTCCCGGGATCGAGTTCTCCATCGGGCTCCCTGCATGGAGCCTGCTTCTCCCTCTGCCTGTGTCTCTGCCTCTCTCTCTCTCTCTCTCTCTCTCTCTGTGTCTCTCATGAATAAATAAAATTTTTAAAAATTTTGTTTTAATACATTTGAGTGTTGGGTTCCTTCACATAACTTTGAGTGCTCCTACCAACTCTTGTATTTATGACCCTAATTTTCAAATTAACTTCTATTCCTCTTACAGATACGAAGAGAAAAGCCCCCTCCATAGAAGAAAATGTGAAAATAGGCATCTTAAGTTTGACAGGAAGAGGCTAAGTATTTGGAGCTCTACTGCCATATATACTCTGAAGATAAAAAGAAATGGGTGGAGGGCAAACAGGAACTAACCATCAAGAAGTGAACTTGAGGGGCACTTGGGTGGCTCAGTCAGCTGAGCGTCTGACTCTTGGTTGGCTTGGGTCATTATCTTGGGGTTGTGGGATCAAGCTGCGTATTGGACTCTGCACTCAGCAAGGAGTGTGAGATTTTCTCCCTCTCCCTCTGCTCCTTGCCCCTACCCTCAATCAAATAAATAAATCTTACCCCAAAAAAATGAGATTCATGAAAAAAGCAATGCTTGAGGATCCTCTAGGGATATAGGATGAAAGCAAGCAAAAATGAATACCCAGGCTAGCTTTTGGTCAGGGAAATGCTTCTGATATTTCTGTGATTGGCCTGATTTTATTAGATTTGAGATCTGCATTGGATCCTAGAAAAGTGAGTTCTAGAATAGTGACTGAACGGTCAAAGGTAAACTGATGTGGACAGATTTATTTCTGTCCTCCCACTCCAAGTGGGGAAGACTTTGGACATTTAGCTTTCTGGGAGTGGGAAGGAGAATAGTGTATCAGACATGAGGAGGTTGACTTGTTCAAAGCCTCTGTTTACTTTGGGAAAATTTTATGGAGTTTCTAGCTTCATTTCAAGCTGGTGACTCAGGTGGGCTTCTCCAAGGTTCTGAGTACCAGCAAGGAAACTAGGGAAGTAGAATCCTGAGTTGAGGTGTAAGATGGGTTCCTCCGGAAAGTCTACTGTGAGTGAAAATGAGTTTGGTACTACATAAGTATAATAATATTGTTAGTTGGATACCTTTGGGCTGCCCTAACGGGATCTGTAAGGCAGGATCAAGCTTCCTGGAGTTGCTGTGCTATTTGCAGGTTTTTTTTGTTTTGTTTTTTGTGTTTTTTTTTTTTAATTTTATTTTTATTTATTTATTTTATTTATTTGCAGGTTTTTATACTAAGTGTTTGCCTCCTCTCCCTAGACCTTCCAGCCTGACTGCAGGTTCCCAGGAGCCCCTAACAGCTAGGAGCCCTAACAAAGCCTTGGCTGCTTCGGCTGGTGTTGCTACTGTGTCTAAAGATTACCTGTTGTGGGGTGATAGCAATCTTGACCTCACTCATCGTTTTGCAATTATTTGTTTTGAGAGAGTATCACATGAACACAAGGATACCTCTACTGCCTAAGAAAGGGGCTATTCTAGGGGATCCCTGGGTGGCTCAGTGGTTTGGTGCCTGCCTTCGGCCCAGGGTATGATCCTGGAGTCCCGGGATTGAGGCCCACATCGGGCTCCCTCTGCCTGTTTCTCTGCTTCTCTCTGCGCCTCATGAATGAATGAATGAATAAATAAATCTTAAAAAAAGGAAAGAAAGAAAGAAAGAAAGGGGCTATCCTAAATAAAAAGTATATAGGGACGCCTGGGTGGCTCAGCGGTTGAGCATCTGCCTTTGGCTCAGGGTGTGATCCTGGAGTCCCACATTGGGCTCCCTGCATGGGGCCTGCTTCTCTGCCTGTGTCTCTGCCTCTGTGGCTCTCATGAATAAAATCTTTTTAAGTAAATAAATAAATGTAAAGTATATAAATAAAATGAGTGAGGAGTATTCATCTGTTACCACCAAAGGGAGAAATAACTCCATGGTTTGCTGACTTTAGCTGTCAGGGCTAACTGGGTGCTTCTGTGACTAGTTTTGATCAGGTTATAGCAGTTCTAAGTGTGGTAGCTCCTGCAGCATAGATCCCTGCCCTTGTGAATCTTATATTCTAAGAGTAGTAGGACAAAATCCACACCCATAGCCTCCATGGGGGCCCCTAGTGACTCCGAAAGTAAGTGTTCTGTCAAGGTCACCAGACAGACACATGACTTGGGCAGCAGGTTTTTGTGAGTAACCACTTGGAAAAGGCACCCTTTCGTCTGTGCGGACACGGCCCCATGCAGGCTCATGGCTTGACAAGTGCAAAAGAGAGTGATTTGGGTTACAATCCCTCCTGCCTCCTCAACTGAGTGCCCGTCTGGTGCATGATTGTACATGACACTCCATAAATAGCTTTGATTATTCTGTTTAATGTTCCAGTTGCCTACCCATTTATAAACATCTCTCCACCACATCCCTGTCACCACCAAATTCTGTCAGCTCTGCCTCCAGAATATTCCCTTTATGCCTCTACCACCCCCACCACCCAAGCAGCCATCTTTCCTGTGAACTGTTGTGACAACCTCCTTCTTGGCCATTCACTCCCTAATCTGTTCATTAGAGCGACCAGGATGATCTTGGGCAGACTTGATCATGGCATTCCTTCACTTAAAAATCCTTTAATGCGGGGGGTCCCTGGGTGGCTCGGCGGTTTCACGCCTGCCTTTGTCCCAGGGTGCCGTCCTGGAGTCCCCGGATCGAGTCCCACGTCGGGCTCCCGGCATGGAGCCTGCTTCTCCTTCTGCCTGTGTCTCTGCCTCTCTCTCTCTGTCTCTATGAATAAATAAAATATTTTTAAAAAATAAATAAATCCTTTAATGCTTCCTCTTAGTCATAAAATACAATCTGCATTCCATAGTATGGCCTACATGGGAGTGTTCATCTCTTCTTCAGCCTGCCTCATTCTCTATGCTCCTGTCAGGCTTTTCAGCTTGTCAGATGAAGGGCACCTGACTGGCTGTAGCATGCAGCTCTTGACCTTGAGGTCATGAGTTTGAGCCCCACATTGGGCATAGTGATTACTTAAAAAAAAGAGGCGAGCAAATCAGCTTCTCAGATGAAAAAGCCCTTGCCCACTCTAGGACCTCCCTACCCCCAACTCCTACCTGGCACTTCCTCAGAGATGACTTCCCTTAATTCCTGTCATAATCAGTCACATCATTTACCTTCATGGTGCTCATCTCATATTATAACTATGTATTTCTGTGGTAATTTCATTCCATCTCTGTTAGGCTATAAATCCACTCCAGCAGGGCAGAAGCTACATGTGATTTGTTCATTCCATCTCGAAAGCCTAGCACAGAGCCTCACAGTAGACTATACATATTTATTGAATGAAGAATGTTTCCTTCAGAGTATTTAGTGCTGGGGAACAGAGACCCAGCTGATTACCTCTCAACTGCTGTCTCTAGTTTTCCTGGTCTTGGTGTATGCTCAAAGACTATAGGTGTGTTTTATTTTATTTTTTTATAGGTATGTTTTAATATTAGAGTAAAATCCATTTAGGAAATATCCTTCTGTTACAGAAATGTGAAATGGTTGTCACAGCCTAGTCTCAAGGGTCTGGGTGCTTCCCTGTGGCCATGTTCCTTTCCTTTTGCAAAGAAGAGCTGGGCGGCCCGGGTGGCTCAGCAGTTTAGCGCCTGCCTTCATCCCAGGGCATGACCCTGGAGACCCCGGATCAAGTCCCACGTCGGGCTCCCTGCATGGAGCCTGCTTCTCCCTCTGCCTCTCTCTCTGTCTCCTCTCTGTGTATTCTCATGAATAAAAAAATATAAGTAAAAAAAAAAAAAAAAAAAAAAGATAGGTACTATTTAAAAAAAAAAAAGAGCTGACTGGATCACTTAGAGGGGACCTATTCACAAATAAAGATTATTGACTGTTTCTTTTAAATTTTAATTCCAGTGTAAACATACAGTGCTATATTAGTTTCAGGTGTACAATAGAATGATCCAATTGTTCCACACATTACTCAGTGCTCAAGAGAAGTACATTCTTGGGGTGCCTGGCTGACTAAGTCTGGAGAGCATTTGACTCTTTTTTAAAAAATATTTGTTTATTCATGAGAGACACAGAGAGAGAGAGGCAGAGACACAGGCAGAGGGAGAAGCAGGCTCCACACAGGGAGCCCGACACGGAACTCAATCCCAGAACTCCAGGATCACGCCCTAGGCCAAAGGCAGGCGCTAAACTGCGGAGCCACCCAGGCGTCCCGAGCATTTGACTCTTGCTCTCGGGGTTGTGAGTTCCAGCCCTACAGAGGGTGTAGAGATTACTTAAAAAAAAACAAAAAACAAAAAACAAGTGCATTCTTAATCCCGTTCACCCATTTCACCCATCCCTTCACCCACCTTCACCTCTGGAAACCATCAGTTTGTTCTCTATAGTTAAGAGTCTGTTTTTTGGTTTTTTCTTTTTTCCCCTTTGTTCATTTGTTTTGTATCTGAAATTCCAAATAGGAATGGAATAATATGGTATTTGTCTTTATCTGCCTGGCTTACATAGCATTATACTCTCCAGATCCATCCATGTTGTTGGAAATGTCAAGATTTCATTTTTTTAAGTGTCTCTTTTTTTTTTTTTTTTTGAGAGAGAGAGAGGGGGAGAAAAAATCTGAAATAGACTCTACTGAGCGCAGAGCCCAATGAGGGTCTCCATCTCACAACCTCGAGATCATGGCCTGAGCTGAAATCAAGAGTCCGACACTTAACTGAGTGAGCCACTCAGGCACCCTCTGACTTTTTTTTTTTTTTTTAAGATTTTTTAAAATTTATTTGTTCATAGAGAGAGAGAGAGGCAGAGACACAGGTAGAGGGAGAAGCAGGCTCCATGCAGAGAGCCTGACATGGGACTCGATCCAGGGTCTCCAGGATCACGCCCTGGGCTGCAGGCGGTGCTAAACCACTGCGCCACCGGGGCTGCCCTGACTTTTTTTTTTTTAAAGAAGATTTCATTCTTTTTTATGGCTGAGTAATATTCCTGTGTATGTGTGTGTGTTTGTGTGTTTGCATATGCACGCCACATCTCACATATTTATCCATTCATCTATCAATAGATGCTTGAGTTGCTACCGTTGTGTGGCTATTGTAAATAATGCAGTAAACCTAGGTGTGCATATATCTCTTCGAATTAGTGTTTCTTGTATTCTTTGGGTAAGTACCCAGTAGTGCAATTACTGGATCATAAGGCACTTCCATTTTTAACTTTTTGAAGAACCTCCATAAGGTCCACAATGGCTACACCAGTTTGCATTCCCACCAACAGTGCATAAGGGTTCCTCAGTAGTCGTATCTTATGTTTAATTTCTAGTTTTAGAAATACTTTTTTTAAAAAAGATTTTACTTATTCAGGAGAGACACAAAGAGAGGCAGATACATAGGCAGAGGGAGAAGCAGGCTCCCCATGGGGATCCCGATGCCAGACTTGATCCCAGGACCCCAGGATCATGACCTGATCCGAAGGCAGATGCTCAACCACTGAGCCACCCAGGAGTCCTTTAGCAATACTTTTTTTAAAAAAATATTTTATTTATTCATTAGAGATACATAGAGGCAGAGACACGGGCAGAGAGAGAAGTAGGCTCCATGCAGGGAGCCCGATGTGGGACTCAAACACAGATCTCCAGGACCACACCCTGGGCCTAAGGCAGACGCTCAACCACTGAGCCACTCAGGCATCCCTTTTAGCAATATTTTCAAAAAGACTGAGTCCCATTGTCAAGATTATATCCAAATTATTTTGTTCTAAAATGCCAATTGTAATGGAAGTAGTTTAATCTATCCTAAACACTATTCAAAGTAATCACGTCTTATCTTGTCTCAATAACATAAATCTCGAAGGTGGCAAGTCAAGAATTCAGCTAACAGGGGCAAGGTCCTTGTAAATTCTTTCTGTAAATTATAGTAAAGGGCATGACCCCATTGTAGTGTCAAAGTGGGTTGGAAGTGGGACACCTGAGTGGCTCAGTGGTTGAGAGCCTGCCTTTGGCTCGGCATGATCCCGAATTCCCAGGTTCGAGTCCCACATCGGGCTCCTTGCACGGAGCCTGCTTCTCCTCTGCCTGTGTCTCTGCCTCTCTCTGTGTGTCTCTCATGAATAAATAAAATCTTTAAAAAACAACAACAAACAAACAAAACAAAGTGGTTTGGAAGTTAAGAGAAAATTGGCCTGAGTCTGGGGCTCAAATTTTTCCTTTTAGGAGCCTTGTGATATAACAAGAAACAAGGAGAAAGCCAGATCCCATCCCAAAAAAAGAATGTAACAAGAGGAAGTGGTTTATTTAAATTCTTTGGCCACATCTTTTCTCCCAGTAGAATCAAGTTCTTCCTCTACTTTCACTTTTTCTTTTGAATAAAAAATTGCCCCACTTTCTCATTTCCCATGTTAGGCATGCCTGTGGGATTAGGTTTATGTTTGAACCAGCTAGTTGCTTCTTGTCTCTTAGCAAGCTCTGCCATATGATCAAGGACAGTCTTCTTGTTGTCATGACAACCGACATTTACATAAGCAAGAACTAGGGGAAAACGTTGTTTGGAATGATTTGTGGTAAATTTCATCGTAATGGAAAGATAAAGCATCAGTTTGGCGGGGTTGCAGCTAGAATTGGGACAACAGAACAGACTTCGTATTCCTTTTAGTCAGATCTATTTGATAGGTACCACTTTGGGCTATCATATGTACTGGCATACCTGAAAAAAAAGAAAAAATGTGAAATCTTTAATTCTGTCTTTAATCACATTTTCAGTAGCAATCAGGACATTGTGTGTTTGTGGGAGGGGGAAAGGGGCCTGTTCTAAAACAAAGGCTATTGACCTAAAAAACTTGTGACACCTGAGGGGATTCAGAGATAGCCCTCATAAGGGATATGGCAGAGATTACTCATTCAAATCCACGTTCTCTTCTGTGCACAGTGCCTGATGACATTAACTAGGCTCCCTTGCCCTTATGTATGACCATGTGATTGAGTTCAGCCAATGGACTGTGTGCAGGAGAGCTTGCATCCCTTTCAGGCCTGGCTTATAGAAACCTCCCACAGTTTCTCCCCCCATGTGTTCTGTTTCCATCAGGCTGGAATGGAGGTGACACCAGGGTGGAGACTTCATCATCTGACCCCTACCTAAATGACTGCATGAAGAAGGGCCCCACCAGCTTACTTACCAGCTCGGTAGCAAGAAATAAACTTCTGTTACCATTATAGAGGGGTACCCGGCTAGCTCAGTTGGTGGAGCATGTGACTCTTGATCTCAAAGTTGTAAATTTGAGCCCCAGATTGAATGGAGAGATTACCTTTAAAAAGTCTTTATTTATTTATTTTTTTTTTAATTTTTATTTATTTATGATAGTTACAGAGAGAGAGAGAGGCAGAGACACAGGCAGAGGGAGAAGCAGGCTCCATGCACCGGGAGCCCGATGTGGGATTCGATCCCGGGTCTCCAGGATCGCGCCCTGGGCCAAAGGCAGGCACCAAACCGCTGCTCCACCCAGGGATCCCTAAAAAGTCTTTAGAAGTGCTTGACTGGTTCAGTCAATAGAGCATGCGACTCTTGATCTCAGGGCTGTGAGTTTGAGCCCCATGTTGAGACTAGGGATTATTTAAAAATAAAATCTTAAAAATTTTTAAAAATAAATATTAATACTCTTTTTAAAAAACCCATTATTTGTGGGCAGCCCCAGTGGCTCAATGGTTCAGCAGTTTAGCTCTGCCTTCAGCCCAGGGTGTGATCCTGAAGTCCCGAGGTTGAGTCCCATGTCAGGCTCCCTGCATTGAAGCCTGCTTCTCCCTCTGTGTCTCTGCCTCTCTCTCTCTGTCTCATGAATAAATAAAATCTTTTAAAAAATCAATTATAAAAAAAATCCATTATATGTTTTAAGGTCAAATCATTGCAGCAGTTAACCTACTCTAACACAAAGGAGTTGAATCGGATAGGCAAGAGGCTAACCAACTGGCAGAGGTTATGACTGTGTGACACCAAAGCTTTGTAGAAATTAGTAAAATACTAGAGTCAGCTCGGATAACCAAAAATTTTGTAGTATAAGTATGTTCCATGTAATATCTGAAATTAAAATTTAGTGGAGTATTCTGTATTTTTATTTGTTAAATCTGGCAGCTCTATCCCTGGCTGCCCTTTTGAGAAACACTGCTGTGGGCAGCTGCTCTTTCCTCCAAAGGATATTGCCTTCCTTCTGAAGCATAAGCAGTCCACACCTGGTCATCTGGAGCCAACCTGCTCATTCCGTACCTCGTATTCTGTCATCTTGCTAATTTTCCCAAGGGTAAGTCCCTCAGTCACCTCTCATTTTGTTCCTGACATCCTCAAGCTGTACTGGGTTTTCTCTGAATGCACGTACCCCATTTTGGACTTTACTCCATCTTTGAAGCTCTTGCCATCTTATTATCCTCCCTACCCACTTTACTGTCATCAACCAACTTCCCTCTCATTTATGAAAGACTGACATCCGGTTTACAGTGTCTCTTCACCCAAGGCCTGCTATCATCTGGGGTGACCCATCCATTACCTTGGCCTCTCTTTTTTTTTCTTTTTGACTACTTAAAATCCATTATCTTGGGGCGCCTGGGTGGCTCAGTGGTTGAGCATCTGCCTTTAGCTCAGCTCATGATCCTGAGGTCCTGGGATCGAGTCCCACATCAGGCTCCTCAAGGAGAACCTGCTTCTCCCTCTGCCTGTGTTTCTGCCTCTCTCTGTGTCTCTCATGAATAAATAAATAAAATCTTTAAAAAATAATAAAAATCTATTATCTTATACTCTTACATCCTGGAATCTTAAACATTTAACTGATTACTACTGTCTAGGCTTCCAGTCTCTCACTTTTCCCAAAGCCCCTCTTCCATTTCAAGGATTCTCCTAGACCCTTAACTTCTCAACCATCAGCTGCCTCCTTTTCCCTAAAGTTCTCAACCATTAGCCACCTCCTTTTTTTTTTTTCCAAGTTAGATAATGAGCAAATAGATAAAGGTCTTAGATATATCTAACTGCCTACTAGACATCTCCATTTGGATGTCCTGAAGTCACCTCAAGCTCAACATATTCCAACTGAATTCATCATCTCTTCCCTTTTCTTTTTTTCCCCTTTTCTTTTTTAAAGACTTTATTTTTAAGTAATCTCTACACCCAATGTGGGGCTCAAACTTATAATCCTGAGATCAAGAGCTTCATGCTCTACTGACTGAACCAGCCAGGTGCCCCTTCTCCTTCCCTATCTGCTCCTCATCCATGTTCTCTATCAAAATTCTATCATGGGATCCCTGGGTGGCGCAGCGGTTTGACGCCTGCCTTTGGCCCAGGGCGTGATCCTGGAGACTCAGGATCGAGTCCCACGTCGGGCTCCCGGTGCATGGAGCCTGCTTCTCCCTCTGCCTGTGTCTCTGTGCCTCTCTCTCTCTCTCTGTGACTATCATAAATAAATAAAAATTAAAAAAAAACAAAACAAAAAACAAAATTCTATCACCATTTGATCAACCACAAAACCTGGGACTACCCTTTATTCCTTCCTCTTGTTCATCATTACATTTCCAGTCATTCACCAAATATTAACTCCTAAGCATCTGTAAAATCAGTGCACTTCATCTCCACTACTGCTACCTGAGTTCAAACTGCCAACTTCCCTCATCTAGATGACCTCAACAGCCACCTAATTCGTCTCCTGCCTCTAGTCTCAGCCCCTCCAGTGCCTCTGTCACATTGTAGTCCTAGTGAGCTTTCTATAAATCATATTATATTAGATTATATTCTCCTGCAGCAGTATCTAAACTCTCTGAAAAAGGGATAAAGAGCTCTTATATGTTCCAGGTCCTGCATTTCTCTCCAGCCTTAGCTCTCCTTGCTCTCCTTCCTGTACTCTGGGCTCTAGCCACACTGAATTTCTTGACCTTTCCTTTTTTTTTTTTTTTTCTAAGATTTTATTTATTCATTCATGAGACACACACACACACACGAGGCAGAGACACAGGCAGAGGGAGAAGCAGGTTCCATGTAGGGAGCCTAACATGGGACTCAATCCAGGGTCTCCAGGATCATGTCCTGGGCTGAAGGCAGGGACTAAACCACTGAGCCACCCAGGGATCCCCTAGGCATTTGTTTATAGTCTACCTCTAGCTGACTCACCTTCTCTCTACCCTTCAATTACCAGTTTTATCTGACACTCTAATTTGGGTTAGGTGTCTGTCCCATGTCCTCCACTGGCAATGTGTGCTTGCGGTTATAACATCACACTAAACTGAAATTACCTGTGCGTGCCTGTCACCGGACCAAGATTGCTCATTGGTGTTTACAATACTCAGCTCTACTTGAACACACAGTAGATACCCTGGGTATGCATTTTTGACAAAAGAAGAAAGAAAGAAAGAAAGAAAGAAAGAAAGAAAGAAAGAAAGAAAGAAAGAAAGAAAGAAAGAAAGAAAGAGAAAGAAAGAAAGAAAGAAAGAAAGAAAGAAAGAAAGAAAGAAAGAAAGAAAGAAAGAAAAGAAGAAAGAGAGAGGGAGGGAGGGAGAGAGGGAGGGAGGAAGGAAGGAAGGAAGGAAGGAAGGAAGGAAGGAAGGAAGGAAGGAAGGAAGGAAGGAAGGAAGAAGAAAGAAAGAAAGAAAGAAAGAAAGAAAGAAAGAAAGAAAGAAAAAGAAAGAAAGAAAGAAAGAGAAAGAAAAGAAAGAAAGAAGAAAGAAAGAAAGAAAGAAAGAAAGAAAGAAAGAAAGAAAGAAAGAAAGAAAGAAAGAAAGAAAGAAAGAAAAAGAGACTCCTGGGTGGCTCAGAGGTTGAGCATCTGCCTTCAGCTCAGGGCATGATTCTGGAGTTCCTGGATAGAGTCCCACATTGGGCTCTCTGTATGGAGCCTGTTTCTCCCTCTACCTGTGTCTCTGTCTCTCTCTGTCTCTGTGTGTGTCTCTCATGAATAAATATACAAAATCTTAAAAAAAAAAAAAAAAGAAAACCTTAAGATAGGCTAAAGGTCATCCAAAGCCAGGTGGGAGCAGTGGGTTGTAATAATCCTAAGGACATAAGGTTACAGTGTTGGAGCCCCTCGCTGGCTCTGTCAGAAGAACATGAGAGTCTCAATCTCTGGGTCATGAGTTTGAGCCCCATGTTGGGTGTAGAGATGACTTAGGTCGCTAAATAATTTTAAAAAGAAAAAAGTTATTACATCAGTTAGCTTTTGTTGCAGAATAAACCATGTCAATAGGTAGTAGCTTAAAACAACAATCACAGGACCCTGGCTGGCTCAGTTGGTAGAGCATGTGACTCTTGATCTCAGAGTTGTGCGTTTGAGCCCCATGTTGGAAAATTAAAAAGCCCTCAATAATATACTTATCTTACATTTCTGCAGCTTAGCAATTTGGGTTGGCTCAGCTGGATTGTTCTTCCGGTCTGCTTAGCTTCTGATTGACTGGGGGCTGTCTGGTCTTGCCCTCCGCTGACAGTTTATCTCCACTTCCTGTGATCTGTTCTCCAGCAGAGTAGCCTGGACTGGTTTTCATGGCTGTTGGCAGAGTTCCAAAAGAACAGGCAGCGTCACACAGGGCCTCTTAAGGCCTGCTTAGAACTGACACAATTCCAATTCCACTGCATTCTCATGATCAAAGGGAGTCTCAAGGCCAGCCAGAATTCAAGGAATAAGGAAATAGACTCCGCTTCTTGGGGATGAGCTGTAAAGTTGCATTGCGAAGGGGAGCAGATATAGGAAAGTGAAGGATTGTGGCAATTTTTGCAATCTATTGAAGATATCCCATAAAATAAACTATTTGACTAAAATGTATAAAGAAGCACAACTTCGTAGAAAGCATCATCACTAGACAAGTCAATACTCAAATGTTTATAGGGTTTTTTTATTTTTATTTAATTTTTAAAAAGATTTAATTAATTAATTATTCAGGAGAGACACAGAGAGAGAGAGAGGCAGAGACACAGACAGAGGGAGAAGCAGGCTCCATGAAGGGGACCTGATGTGGGACTTGATCCTAGATCTCTGGGATCAGGCCCTGGGCTGAAGGCAGCGCTAAACCGCTGAAGCCACCCGGGCTGCCCTATAGGGTTTTTTAAAAAATTCTTTTTAAGTAGTCTCCATGTGCAACATGGCATTTGAACTCATGACCCTGAGATCAAGAGTTGCATGTCCGGGGGATCCCTGGGTGGCTCAGCGGTTTAGAGCCTGCCTTTAGCTCAGGGCGTGATCCTGGAGACCTGGGATTGAGTCCCACAATGGGCTCCCCGCATGGGGCCTGCTTCTCCCTCCGCTTGTGTCTCTGCCTCTCTCTCTCTCTCTCTCATGAATAAATAAAGTCTTTAAAAAAATAAAAAAAGAGTTGCATGTTCTACAGACTGAGCCTTATAGTTTTTCTTTGTTTCATAACTTGAATATTTTGCATGTGCAAGTGTGATTTTTTTTGTATATTTTGTTATTGGAGTTCGATTTGCCAACATATAGTATAACACCCAGTGCTCATCCCATCTAGTGCCCCCCCTCAGTGCCCGTCACCCAGTCACCCCATCCCCCTGCCCACCTCCCCTTCCACCACCCCTTGTTCGTTTCCCAGAGTTAGGAGTCTCTCATGTTTCTGTCACCCTCTCTGATATTTCCCACTCATTTTCTCTCCTTTCTCCTTTAATCCCTTTCACTATTTTTTATGTTCCCCGAATGAATGGTTGAAAGATGAATGGATAAAGAAGATGTGGTCTCTATATACAATGGAATATTACTCCGCCATTAGAAACGACGAATACCCACCATTTGCTTCAACATGGATCGAACTAGAGGGTATTATGCTGAGTGATTTTTTATTTTCTTAAGTAATCTCTACACCCGACCCACTGAGTGGGGCTTGAACTCATGACTTTGAGGTAAAGAGTTGCATGCTCCACCGACTGAGCCACCGAGGTGCCCCTGCTACTTTTAGCACCTGCCAAAGTGGGTGTTTGGAATTGGAACTTGGGGACTGTTTGAGAAGAAAGGCACATGGAAAAAGATTACTGAGAATGAAAAGACTCAGCAAAGCTTCTTAAGGTCAGGGTGTGTCCAGTTTATTCACTTTTATCTGTAGCACTTCACATGATTACCACATGGAAAACACTCAGAAAACATTTGTTAATGATTAATAGTAAATCTCTATTTACTATTGTAAAGGAGAACTAAATGTCTAGTTTTCTAGCAGTGCTGCTGCGTATGGATATCCAGGTTATGCCCTAATTAAGGACGTGGGGGGTGCAGAGTAGTTGAAATCTAGCCTAGTTCCTGGCTTTACTTGTCTGCAAGGGGCATAGTTTTATTCTATTCTATTTTATTATTATTATTATTATTATTATTATTATTAAAGATTTAATTAATTTATTCATGAGAGACACAGAAAGGCCGTGACATAGGCAGAGGGAGAAGCAAGCTTCCTGTGGGGAGCCTGATGCGGGACTTGATTCCAGGGTCCGGACCTGAGCTGAAGGCAGAGGCTCAACCACTGAGCCACCCAGGTGCCCCATAGGCTCAGGTCATGATCCCGGGGTCCTGGGATCGAGTCCCACATCAGGTTTCCTGCAGAGAGCCTGCTTCTCCTGCTGCCTGTGTCTCTGCCTCTCTCTCTCTGTGTCTCTCATGAATAAATAAAAAATAAATAAATAAATAAATAAATAAATAAATAAATAAATAAATAGATAAATACAAACAGAGCCCGTTTTTTGCTTGCTAAGCAGCGGCAGCAAGGCCCTAAGACTCTATGTTGGAGGGGCACCACTTTTACAAATCTCACAGCACTTCCCTATGGCCTGGCAGGGCCCTGATAAGCCATGGGAGCAGAGAACTGGTTACTGAAGAATACAAGATGGTGCAAAATGCACAAAGCGAGAAAACTAAGCATAAAATCAGAGACACTGTTCTTAAATATTGATCAACGTAAATCAGTGAGGGATTGAAAGAAATAGGAGCAAGAAAATAAAAGATAGGGAGGTTAAAATGTCTAAATCTGGGACACCTGGGTGGCTCAATGGTTGGGCTTCTGCCTTTGGCTCAGGACATGATTCTGGAGTCCGGGATTGAGTCCCACATTGGGCTGCCTGTGGGGAGCCTGCTTCTCCCTCTGTCTATGCCTTTGCCTCTCTCTGTGTGTCTCTCATGAATAAATAAATAAAATCTTAAAAAAAAAAAGTCTAAATCCGAAGCAGAAACCAACCAAGAGTTAACAGAGAGACCAAACCAGTGGAGCTCACAAAACATGATTTGTTTCCATAAAGGGCAAATATATGAGACAGAAAAGAGATTAATGGCTGCCTGGGGCTGAAAATGGGAATGGGAATTGACTGTAAATAAGCATCATTTTAGTGTGATGGAAATGTACTAAAATTAGGTGGTGGCAATGGCTATATAACTCGATAAATACACTAAAATTCATTGCATTTTATGCTTAAGACAGATGGAGTTTATGATGTGTAATTTATATCTTGATAAGGCTATTTAAAAATATTTGTCTCCAAAAAAAGAAATAAAAAGAAATAAATAATTAAAATAATATTTGGCTTGGGGGCAGCCCGGGTGGTTCAGTGGTTTAGCGCTGCCTTCAGCCCAGGGCATGATACTGGAGACCCAGTATGGAGTCCTGCGTCGGGCTCCCTGCATGGAGCCTCTGCCTGTGTCTCTGTCTCTGTCTCTCATGAATAAATAAATAAAAATTTAAAAATAAAATGAAATAAAACAAAATATTTGGCTTGGCAAGAAATAACAGGTGTTGATGTGCCTGGCTGGCTCAGTCAGAAAAACATGTGACTCTTGATCTTGGGGTTGTGAGTTCAAGCCCCACGTTGGATGTAGAGATTACTTAAAAATAAATAAAATCTTTTTTTTTTAATTTTTATTTTTTTATGATAGTCACAGAGAGAGAGAGAGAGAAAGGCAGAGACACAGGCAGAGGGAGAAGCAGGCTCCATGCACCGGGAGCCCGATGTGGGATTCGATCCCGGGTCTCCAGGATCGCGCCCTGGGCCAAAGGCAGGCGCTAAACCGCTGCGCCACCCAGGGATCCCAAAAATAAATAAAATCTTAAAAAGAAATAACAGGGCAGCCAGGGTGGCTCAGCGGTTTAGTGCTGCCTTCGGCCCGGGGCCTAATCCTGGAGACCTGGGATCAAGTCCCACGTTGGGCTCCCTGCATGGAACCTGCTTCTCCCTCTGCCTGTGTCTCTCGCTCTCTCTCTCTCTCTCTGTGTGTCTCTCATGAAAAAATAAATAAAATCCTTAAAAAAAAAAAAAAAGAAATAACAAGTTGGTGAAGATGTGAAAAAAAGGAAATGTAAATTGGTGCAGCCACTGTGGAAAACAGAATGGGGGATCCCTGGGTGGCACAGTGGTTTGGCGCCTGCCTTTGGCCCAGGGCGCGATCCTGGAGACCCGGGATCGAATCCCACGTCGGGCTCCCGGTGCATGGAGCCTGCTTCTCCCTCTGCCTGTGTCTCTGCCTCTCTCTCTCTCTCTCTCTCTGTGAGACTATCATAAATAAATAAAAAAAAATTTAAAAAAATGTTTAAGAAAACAGAATGGAATTTCCTCAAAAAAATTAAAAATATAAATACCATAGGATCCAGTAATTCCATTACTATTTACCCCTGAACATGAGAACACTAATTTGAAAAGATTATATACACCCCTATGTTTATTGCAGCATTGTTTACAATAGCCAAGATACAGAAGCAATCCGAGTGTCCATCAATAGATTAATGGATAAAGAAGATGTGGTGTATATGTATATACAGTGGAATATTACTCAGTCATAAAAACAGAATGAGCTCCTGCCCTTTGTGGAAACGTGGATGGATCTGGAGAGTATTATGCTAAGGGAAATAAATAAGACAGAGAAAGACAGCACATAATTTCACTCATATATGGAATCTAAAAAATTAAAAAAAAATACTTTTTTTAAAAGAGTTTATTTATTTACTTGTGAGAGACACAGAAAGAGAAGCAGAGACAGAGGAAGAAGAAGGCTCCCCACAGGGAGCCTGATGCAGGACTCAATCCCTGGACCTGGGATCATGCCCTGAGCCGAAGGCAGACGCTCAACCACTGAGCCACCCAGGCGTCTCCCAAACAAGACTCTTAAATGCAGAATACAAAATAGTAATTTCCAACAGGAGATAGGTGGGGGCAAAATAGGTGAAGGAGACTAAGATAATAATTTCCAGTAATAAAAGAAATAAGCCATAATAATGAAAAGTACAGCATAGGGAATATAGTAAATAATGTAATAACATTGAGTGGTGACAGATGGTGACCACACATAACTGCGGTGAGCACCAAATAATGTATTGCTAAATCACTATGTTGTACACCTGAAACTAATATAACATTGTATATTGCATAACATTTATATTTCAATGGTACAGAAAAATAAAAAAATAACATTGTTCTTTTTTTTTAATATTTTATTTATTTATTCATGAGAGGGAGAGAGAGAGAGAGAGAGGCAGAGACACAGGCAGAGGGAAAAGCAGGCTCCATGCAGGAAGCCTGATGTGGGACTAGATCCCTGAACTCCAGGATCACGCCCTGAGCCGAAGGCAGGTGATAAACCGCTGGGCCACCCAGGGATCGCCCAATAACATTGTTCTGAGTGTAATATTGTCCCTTGTCAATGTTAGCCACACTAAAAGTGAACAAGACATTGTGTGTCTCTGATGGTTACAACAGGAAGCTCACAGCAAACATTACCTCTGACACATTCAAATAAAAAATTAAACCTGAATCTAATCCAGCTATCAGTTTACAGGAAATATGAGGAATATAGGAACAAGGTAAATAACACTATGAGGAAGTGAAGAAACAAATCCAGGATGTGAGATATTCTGTAAGACAAATGGCACAGTTTCTTCTCAAATAAATGGCATAAAAAAAAAGAGAGAGAGAGAGACAGGAAGGGAGATCTGTTATGGATAAAAAAAGACTTAAGAGCTCTATCAACTGATATATTTTATGAATTATTTTGTATCCTTATTCAGGTAAACCAATTGGGAAAAAAAAACATTAGACAACCATGGGAAACTGAACATGGGCTGAATATTATTATTATTTTTTGAATATTAGATGATATTTTAAAATAGGGGCATCTGTGTAGCTTAGTGGGTTGAGTGTCTGACTCTTGGTTTGGGCTGGGGTCATGATCTTGGGGTCGTGGGATTGAGCCTCAAGTTGGAATTCGAGCTCAGCGAGGAGTCGGCTTGAGATTTCTCTTTCTCTCTCTGCCTCTCCACCTGCTCATGCTCTCTCACTCTTAAATAAGTAAATAAATCTTTAAAAATAAATAAATAGGGCAGCCCGGGTGGCTCAGCGGTTTAGCGCTGCCTTCATCCCAGGGCCTGATCCTGGAGACCCCGGATTGAGTCCCAGGTCGGGCTCCCTGCATGGAGTCTGCTTCTCCCTCTGCCTATGTCTCTGCCTCTCTCTCTCTCTGTGTCTCTCATGAATAAATAAATAAAATCGTTTTTTTAAATAAAAATAAAAATAAAAATAAAAATAAAAATAAAAATAAAAAAGTAAGTAAATAAATGTGGGGCATCTGGCTCAGTCAGCAGAGTCTTTGACTCTTGATCTTAGGGTGGTGAGTTCAAATCCCAGGTTAGGTGTAGAGATACTTTCTTTTTTTTTTTTTAGAGATACTTTCTAAGAAATCTTTAAATATGAGTGAATGAGGGGCGCCTAGGTGGCTCAGTTGGTTAAGCATGGGCCTTCACCTTTGGCTCAGGTCAAGATCCCAGGGTCCTGGGATTGAGCCATGCTTTGTGCTCCCTGCTTAGTGGGGAATTTGCTTCTCCTCAACCTCTCCCCCTTCCCTCTGCTTGTGCTCTCTCTTTCTCCCTTTCAAATAAATAAATAAAATTATTAAAGGGGAACCTGAGTGGTTCAATCAGTTAACTGTCTGCCTTCAGCTCAGGTCCTGATCCTGGGGTTCTGGGAGATCAAGCTCTGTATCAGGCTCCCTTCTCAGTGGGGAATCCACTTCTCCCTCTCCTTCTGTCCCTCTCCCCACTCCCACTCATGTTCTCTCAAATAAACAAACAAACAAACAAACAAACAAACAAACAGGGGCACCTGGGTGGCTCAGTGGTTGAGTGCCTCCCTTCTGTCCAGGGCGTGATCCTGGAGACCCGGGATCGAGTCCTACATTGGGCTCCCTGCATGGAGCCTGCTTCTCCCTCTGCCTGTGTCTCTGCCTCTCTCTCTCTCTGTGACTCTCATGAATGGATAAATAAAGTCTTAAAAAAAAAGTGAATGTTAATCTTGTTGGATGTAATAATGATATTGTGGTTATATTAAAATCTGTTAGTAATACTGTAGGATATACAATAATGGTCCCCCAGAGATGTCTACATCTTAATCCCTACAACCTGTGAATTTGTCACCTTACATGGCAAAAGGGATTTAGCAGTTGTGAATAAGGATCTTGGGGCACCTGGGTGGCTCAGCGTTTGAGTGTCTGCCCTTGGCTCAGTGCATGATCCCGAAGTCCTGGGATTGAGTCCCATATCGGGTTCCCTGCAGGGAGCCTGCTTCTCCCTCTGCTTCTGTCTCTGCCTCTCTCTGTGTCTCTCATGAATAAATAAATACAATCTTTTTTTTAAAGGGTGTTTACCAATTAGTCCATACTGCAAGCCTAGTAACCTGGAAAGCATGGACTACCATTCAACTTTTTTTTTCTTTAAAAGTTTTACCTATGTATTTGAGAGAGCACAAGTGAGCATGAGCAGAGGGAGAGGGAGAAGCAGGCTCCCTGCTAAGCAGGGAGCTGGATGCAGGCTTGATCCTAGGACCCCAGGATCATGACCTGAGCCAAAGGCACTTAATTGATTGAGCCACACAGGTGCCCTAAATCATGGAATCTTGAGAGGTTTGGAAGTGATGGGTTTTACTAATGATTTGGAGAACTGCAGAAACTTGATTGGAATCAACCACAAAAGTAGAAAGATGCAGATGTGGTGGATTGCTCATGTGTCCAAGCCTTTCTTGGCACATGACAGAAGGATTGAGGAGGATGGCAGGATGCAGAGGAGGTGCCAGGGGAGCCATCTGCACTCCCATCTTTTGGCACAATATAAAAGTAGGTATTTTCTTGTGGGTAAAATGGACAAGACAGTAAGTTGGTGGGCTGAACCCACTTGCCCGTAACCTGCCAAGAGGGGAAGTCTTTCAGAACCCTCCTAACAAATTTACACAGGTGTTCCCAAGAAAGCCAGTCACTGGCCGCCTGCCAGATATATATATATATATATATATATATATCAATAAGGAGAAGTTATCCCACCAATGTAAATAGGAGTCCATATTAGAAACTCTACTGATATAATTAACTATACTTATTCATTGAAGAAAAAAACATATAGTTGATAAAAAATAGAGCCTGAAGGAGCATCCAGTAAAAAGTCAACACTTTTGTTTAAAATTTCCTTAAATAATCTCTATACCCAAAGAGTGGCTCGAACTCACAACCCCAAGCTCAAAAGCTACATGCTCTACCCACTGAGCCAGCCAGGTGCCCCAATACTTGTTTTTTTTAAACTCATTTTTAATTTATTTTTAAAGATTTTAATTATTTATTTGAGAGCAAGCACAGAGGGTGAGGGAGAAGGAGATGCAGGCTCCCTGCTGTGCAGGGAGTCCAACTTGAGGCTTTATCCCAGGACTCTGGGATCATGACCTGTGCTGAAGGCAGATGCTTAACTGACTGAGCCACCTAGTCACCCCTAAACTCATTTTTTAATAAGCATTCTTACCAAATTAGAAATAGAAGAATCTCTTTAATTTAATAAAACAACAACAACTAGGGACTCCTGGGCATCTCAGTCTGTTAGGTGATCTCAAGTCAGGTCTTGATCTCAGGGTCATGAATTCAAGAAAAAACAAAACGAAGCAAATCAATACAAATGATGACAACACGGGATCCCTGGGTGGCGCAGCGGTTTGGCGCCTGCCTTTGGCCCAGGGCGCGATCCTGGAGACCCGGGATCGAGTCCCACATCGGGCTCCCGGTGCATGGAGCCTGCTTCTCCCTCTGCCTGTGTCTCTGCCTCTCTCTCTCTCTCTATGTGACTATCATAAATAAATAAAATTAAAAAAAAAAAAAAAACAAATGATGACAACAACTATTTATCAGAAACCAATAGAAAACACTACTCTTAATGGTGAAATATTAGAAATTTACATTAAAGTATTGAATTTAACACCTGGGTGGCTCAACGTTGAGCATCTGCCTTCAGCTCAGAGCTTGATCATTGTCCAGGGATTGAGTCCCACATTGGGCTCCCTGCTAGGGGCCTGCTTCTCTCTCTGCCTGTGTCTCTGCCTCTGTGTCTCTCAAGAATAAAAAATAAAATCTTTTTTAAAAATATGGAATTTAACAATAAATACCCTTTTTATTTTATTTATGTATTTATTTGACAGAAAGAGAGAGAGCAGAAGTAGGCAGAGTAGCAGGCAGGGGATCCCTGGGTGGCGCAGTGGTTTAGCGGCTGCCTTTGGCCCAGGGCGCGATCCTGGAGACCCGGAATCGAATACCACATCGGGCTCCCGGTGCATGGAGCCTGCTTCTCCCTCTGCCTAAGTCTCTGCCTCTGTCTCTCTCTCTCTCTCTCTGTGTGACTATCATAAATAAATAAAAATTAAAAAAAAAAAACAGTAGCAGGCAGAGGGAGGGGGAAGAAGTAGACTCCCTGCTAAGCAGGGAGCCCGATGTGGGACTGAACCCAGGACCTCAGGACCATGACCCAAGCCAAAGGCAGGTGATGAATGGACTGAGCGACCCAGGTTCCCCAATAAATGCCCACTTTAATCTCTCATTCAATATTTCTCTGAAGCTCCATAGATATGGAGAAATGAAAAGTAAATAGGGGATCCCCAGGTGGCGCAGCGGTTTGGCGCCTGTCTTTGGCCCAGGGTGCGATCTTGAAGATCCGGGATCGAATCCCACGTCGGGCTCTCAGTGCATGGAGCCTGCTTCTCCCTCTGCCTGTGTCTCTCCTCTCTCTCTCTCTGTGACTATCATAAATAAAAACTAAAAAAAAAATAAATAGGAATAATATAGTTTATAAAGGAAGAGACTAAATTTTCAGCAATACACTATGAAGAGTCAAGACAACTGAAAAACTATTAGAATAGGGGCACTTGGGTTGCTAAGTTAGTTAAATGACCGACTCTTAATTTAGGCTCAGGTCACTTTTTTTTTTTTTTTTAAATGGGAGTCCAGTAGCAGGCTGTATATTACTTTTTTTTTTTTTTTTTTTTTTAAGCTTTGTTTACTTATCCTGGCTCTCCATGCCGGGAGCCTGATGCAGGACTCGATCCTGGGACTCCAGGATCACGACCTGTGCCAAAGGCAGGCACTCAACCACTGAGCCACCCAGGTATCCCCATGTGTATCTTCATAAATACATTTGTGTTAGAAAGGTAAAACATATTTTTAAAAATTTAAAGAAATTCAGCGGCGCCTAGGTGGCTCAATTGGTTAAGTGTCTGCCTTTGGCTCAGGTCATGATCCCAAAGTCCTGGGATTGAGCCCTGCATTGGGCTCCATACTCAATGGGGAGTCTGCTTCTCCCTCTACCCCTCCCCCCACACTCTTTTTTTTTTTTTAAGATTTATTTATTTATTCATGAGAGACAGAGAGAGAGAGAGAGAGGAGAGAAGACATAGGCAGAGGGAGAAGCCCCCTTCCCCCACTTATACTCACTTTTTATCTCTCACTCTCTCCTAAATGAATAAATAAAATCTTTTAAAATATATAAAAATAAAAATTTAAACAAATTTAAAATAAAATAATTTTGAAATATTTAAAATAAAATAATTAGCCTATCTTTACAAATAAAAACACAATAACTTAAAAAAACACTAAACTGCAAGCTCCCGGAGGCAATGACTCATCATATTTTTAATGTCCTATTTCCTTCTTGTAGTGCTTAGTACACTGCCATGTATGGATATTCTACTCAAGACAAGTCAAGTGAAGTCTTGTTTCCATTATAGGAAATTTTTCAACAAAGTTGGGAGATTCATACTTAAGCGTGTGATTTAATGACCTGGTGATTGTTTTAAAGGATTTTCAATGGAGTATAAAGTACCCATTAACACAGCAGCTGTGAGAAGTGCTGTATCTTACCGTGAGAGCCACCTCTACAGCACCATCATTTCTTTTTTTAAAGTAATCTCTCCACTCAATGTGGGGCTCAAACTCATGACCCTGAGATCAGGAGTCAAGAGTCCTACCAATTGAACCAGCCAGCACCCTGTGCACCATGATTTTTTATAAGTTTATAGCCCCAGATGCTATATCAAAAATGTTTCTGCTTTTTTTTTTCAACACGGTACTGAAAGTCCTCGCCACAGAAATCAGACAAGAAAAGGAAAAAGAAGGATGACTAGGTGGCTCAGCAGTTGAGCGCCTACCTTTGACTCAGGGCCTGATCCCAAGTTCCTGGGACCGAGTCCCGCATCGGGCTCCCTGCATAGAGCCTGCTTCTCCTCCCTCTCTATGTCTCTGCCTCTCTCTCTGTGTCTCTCATGAATAAATAAATAAAATATTAAAAAAAAAAAAGGAAAGGAAAAAGAAATGATAGGCATCCAAGTAGGTAAGGAGAAAGTAAAACTTCCACTATATTCTTAACAGATGTAAACTATTTATTAAATATTTGTTACCAAATATTGTTAAATACAATATTTACAGCATATCACTTTTTTTCCAGCATATCACTTTCAAATATTTTTTATTTATTTATTTGAGAGAGAAAGAGCATGAATAGAGAAGAGGCAGAGAGAGAGGGAGAAGCAGACTTCCCACTGAGCAGGGAGCCCGATATGGGAGTCTATCCCAGGACCCTGAGATCATGACCTGAGCTGAAGGCAGACGTTTAACCGACTGAGCCACCCAGGCACCCAGAGCAGTATATGTTTTCAACATATACAAATTTCATGCCACAGTTTTGAAGGTCTGAAGTACCAAGTTGGTTTGATGAATTAAACAGTTGACACTTACGAACATATTTATTGCCTTGCCATCTTTATAATAGGTTTTCAGAGTAACACTGAAACCTTTGGAGTACTTTACAAATTCTTTCTTTCAGTATTCAAGTGCGCTGCAGTTCTGGTATTGATACTTCTTGAAGACATTATTCATTTATATTATTTTTTTTAATTTTTATTTATTTATGATAGTCACAGAGACAGAGAGAGAGAGAGAGAGAGAGGCAGAGACACAGGCAGAGGGAGAAGCAGGCTCCATGCACCGGGAGCCCGACGTGGGATTCGATCCCGGGTCTCCAGGGTCGAGCCCTGGGCCAAAGGCAGGCACCAAACCGCTGAGCCACCCAGGGATCCCTATTCATTTATATTAAATTCTTTTATTACACTAGCTATATCCTGGATTGCAGAAATGTCTCTGTCATTGATCTTATCTGGGATCTTACTGAGACTTTGTTTAAATGTTCATGCCTTTTCATTTAGCTTCTGCAATTCTAGATCTGTTCATTCAGTCATATGCTCTTCTCTATCATTAGCTGCTATTTGAAGGAGGGACTCTGTGAAGTTAAGTTCTACACTTTTTTTTCTCTAAAATTTTCATAACGTCTTGTTTGAGTCCTGGATTTTCTTTTTAAGCCTTAATGAAAGCTGCTTTCAGTATCTGAGCTGCAGACAGGTTTACTCATTCTAGCTCATTAAACATAGGATACATTACTGCATAGAGGGGTGTAGAAACCATGGAAGTGGTTTCAGCTTCATTCTTCATCTCTTCCATTGTCATCCTCATCCAAAAGGCAGCTACAGTAGAACAAGCAGTTCTAAAATTCAGAGGAGGGGTAGCCCGGGTGGCTCAGCGGTTTAGCGCCGCCTTCAGCCCAGGGTCTGATCCTGGAGACCTGCGATCCAGTCCCACGTCAGGCTCCCTGCATGGAGCCTGCTTCTCCCTCTGCCTGTGTCTCTGCCTCTCTCTCTCTGTGTCTCTCATGAATGAATAAATAATTATTTTATTTTTTTTTCATTTTTATTTTATTTATGATAGTCACAGAGAGAGAGAGAGAGAGAGAGAGAGAGAGAGAGGCGCAGAGACATAGGCAGAGGGAGAAGCAGGCTCCATGCACTGGGAGCCCGATGTGGGATTCGATCCCGGGTCTCCGGGATCGCGCCCTGGGCCAAAGGCAGGCGCCAAACCGCTGCGCCACCCAGGGATCCCTCATGAATGAATGAATAAATAAATAAACCAATTAAAAAAAATTCAGAGGTGTCTTCATCCACAGCAGTATTTCTTTTTCCTTTTTATGATGAAAGAATAGGGCACAAAGCATATACTGACTGGCAACTGAGGCACTGATTTCACTTCCCACCTTTATTTATTTATTTTTCAGTAGGCTCTGTGCCCACCAACTCATGACCCTGAGATCAAGACCTGAGCTGAAATCAAAAGTCACATGCTTAACCGACTGAGCCACCCAGGTGCAGATACTTCCCACTTTTAAACTTTCACCATTGGGGCACCGGGATGGCTCAGTTGGTAAAGAAACTAACTTCTTTTTTTTTAAGATTTTACTTATTTATTCATGAGAGACACACAGAGAGAGGCAGAGACATAGGCAGAGGGAGAAGCAGGCTCCCTGGAAGGAGCCCAATGTGGGACTTGATCCCCAACCCCAGGATCATGCCCTGAGCCAAAGACAGATGTTCAACTGCTGAGCCTCCCAGGTGTCCCAAGAAACTGACTCAATTTTGCCTCAGGTCATGGTCTCTGGCTCATAGGATCAAGTCCAGAGTTGGGCTCTGCTCTCAGTGTGGAGTCTGCTTGAGATTCTTTCCCTCTCCTTCTCCCTCTGCCCCTCCCCTTGCTCTCTCTCTTTCTCTCTCTCAAATAAATAAGTAAATAATCCTTAAAAAAGACTTCCACAAAAAAAAAAAAGACTTCCACTATTTTCTTTTTTTTTTATTTTGTGATGTCGAAGATCACTTCTTTTTTTTTAGTTTTTATTTATTTATGATAGTCACAGAGAGAGAGCAAGAGGCAGAGACACAGGCAGAGGGAGAAGCAGGCTCCATGAACCGGGAGCCCGACATGGGATTCGATCCCGGGTCTCCAGGATCGCGCCCTGGGCCAAAGGCAGGCACTAAACCGCTGCGCCACCCAGGGATCCTGACTTCCACTATTTTCAGAAGACATAATACTACATACAGAAAACCCCAAAGACTCCACAAAAACTACTTGAACTAATAATCGAACTCAGTAAGGTCACAGGATACAAAATTAATATAAAGAAATCTATTGCATTTCTACACACTAATAATGAAGTTGTAGAAAGAGAAATTAAGAAAACAATCCCATGTATAATTGTACCAAAAATAATAAAATACCTAGGAATAAATTCATACTCATATAGAGTATGAAAGACCCATACTCTGAAAACTATAAAATATGGATGAAAGAAATTGAAGACAACACAAACAAGTGGAAAGACATTTCATGCTCATGGATTGGTAGAACAAATATTGTTAAAATGTCCATACTACCCAAAGCAATCTACAGATTTAATGTAATCCCTATCAAAATACCAACAGTATTTTTCACAGAACTGGAACAAATAATGCTAAAATTTGTATGGAACCATAAAAGGCCCCAAATAGCCAAAGAAGTTTTTTTTTTTTTTAACTTTTTACAAGGGATCCCTGGATGGCGCAGCGGTTTGGCGCCTGCCTTTGGCCCAGGGCGCGATCCTGGAGACCCGGGATCGAATCCCACGTCAGGCTCCCGGTGCATGGGGCCTGCTTCTCCCTCTGCCTGTGTCTCTGCCTCTCTCTCTCTCTGTGACTATCATAAATAAATAAATACCTAAAAAAAAACAAAAAACAAAACTTTTTACAACAAAGTTTTATTTTTTTTATATAATACATTTATTTTTTATTGGAGCTCAATTTACCAACATACAGAATACATAACACCCAGTGCTCATCTCGTCAAGTGCCTCCCTCAGTGTCCGTCACCCATTCACCCCCACCGCCTGCCCTCCTCCCCTTCCACCACCCCTAGTTCGTTTTCCAGAGTTAGGAGTCTTTATGTTCTGTCTCCCTTTCTGATATTTCCCACACATTTCTTCTCCCTTCCCTTATATTCCCTTTCACTATTATTTATATTCCCCAAATGAATGAGAACATACAAAGTTTGTCCTTCTCCGATTGACTTACTTCACTCAGCAGCCAAAGAAGTCTTGAAAAAGAAAAACAAATCTGTAGGTATCACAATCCCAGATTTCAAGATATACTACAAAGCTGTAGTAATCAAAACAGTATGGTAGTGGCACAAAAAGAGACACACATATCAATGGAACAAAATAGAGAGCACAGTAATAAACCCACTGTTATATGGTCAGTTAATCTTTGACAAAGGAGGCAAGACTATCTAATGGGAAAAAGATACTCTTTTCAACAAATGGTGTCTGAAAAACTGGAGCAACATGGAAAAGAATGAAACTGGATCACTTTCATACACTATATCCAAAAATAAATCCAAAATGGGGCACCTGGCTGGCTCAGTTGAGGAGGGTGTGACTCTTGATCTTGGATTCATGAGTTTTAAGACCGATGTTAGGTGTAAAAATTACCTGAATAAATAAAATTTAGAAAATCCAAAATGGATTAAGGAGCTAAATGTGAGACCTAATATCATAAAAACCCTGGTTATAGAGCATAGGTGGTAATTTATCTGACACCAGCCATGGCAGCAATGTTCTAGATATGTCTCCTGAGGCAAGGGAAATAAAAGCAGAAATAAACTATTGGGACCACATCAACATGAAAAGCTTGTGCATAGCAACAAACCATCAAAATGAAAAAATAATCTACTGAATGGGAAAGATATTTGCAAATGACATGCCCAACAAAGGGTTAGTATACAAAATATATACATAATTTATACAACTCAACACCAAAACCCCAATCCAATAAAAAATGGGCAGAAGACATGAACAGTTATTTCTCCAAATAAGATAGATGGCCAACAGACACATGAAAAGATGCTCAGCATCATTCATCAGGGAAATGCAAATCAAAACTACAATTAAATATCACCTTACACCTGTGAGAATGCCTAAAATAACACAAGAAACAAGTTTTGGCAAGGAGGTGGAGAAAAAGGAACCCTCTTGCATTATTGGTGGGAATGTAAACTGGTGCAGTCACTGTGAAAAACAGTATGGAACTTCCTCAAAAAGATGAAAATTAGGGATTCCTGGGTGGCTCAGTGGTTGAGTGCCTGCCTTCAGCCCAGGGCGTGATCCTGGAGACCCAGGATCAAATCCCACGTCAGGCTCACTGCATGGAGTCTGCTTCTCCCTCTGCCTGTGTCTCTGCCTCTCTCTCTCATGAATAAATAAATAAAATCTTAAAAAAAAGATGAAAATTAGAAATACCATGTGATCTAGCAATTCCATTACTGGGTATTTACCCAAAGAATATCAAAAAGATACATGCACACCTATGTTTATTGGAGCATTATTTACAATAGCCATACTATAGAAGTAATCCAAGTGTCTATCAATAGATGAATGGACGAAGATGTGGTATATATACACAATGGAATATTATTAAACCATTAAAAGGAATGAAATCTTGCCACTTGCAGCAACATGGATAGATCTAGAGAATATGATGCCAAGTAAAATAACCAGTCAGAGAAAGACAAATACCATATGATCTCACTCATATGTGCAATTTAAGAAACAAACAAAGGAAAAAAAAAAAAAAAAAAAAAAAAAAAAACAAACAAAGGCACCTGTGAGGTTCAGTCAGTTAAGCATCCAACTCTTGATTTCGGCTCAGGACATGATGTCAGGGTCATGAGATGGAGCCCTGCCTTGGGCTCTGCGCTGGGTAGAGAACCTGCTTAAGACTCTCTCCCTTTACCCCCAACCCACCAACCACATATGTGCACACTCTAACTCTTAAAAAAAAGGAAGAAAAAGAGACAAATCACTCTTTTTTTTTTTTTAATACTCCACACCTAGTGTGAAGCTCAACACAGGGCTTGAACTCACAATCCTGAGATCAAAACTTGAGTTGAGATCAAGACTTGAGTTGAGATCAAGAGTTGATTGCCCACCCAGGCACCCCCAAAAGACTCTTAACTATATATACACAAACTGATGGTTAGCAGAGGGGATGTGAGGGAGATGAGTGGAATAGGGAATGAGGATTATGCACTTATTGGGACATCTGGGTGGCTCAGTGGTTGAGCGTCTGCCTTCAGCTCAGGTCAGGATCTTATGTGCACTTATGATAAGCACTGAATAACATATAGAACTGTTGAATCAGGGGATCCCTGATTTGGTGCCTGCCTTTGGCCCAGGGCGCGATCCTGGAGACCCGGGATCGAATCCCACATCGGGCTCCCTGTGTGGAGCCTGCTTCTCCCTCTGCCTCTCTCTCTCTCTCTCTGTGTGTGACTATCATGAATAAATAAATAAATAAATAAAATCTTAAAAAAAAATTGTTGAATCACTATATTGTACACCTGAGGGGTGTCTAGGTGGCTCAGTTAGTTAAGCATCTGAGTGTCTTTGGCTCAGGTCATGATCTTAGGGTCCTGGGATCATCCCATGTCCAGGTCTCTGCTCAGCAGGGAGTCTGCTTCTCCCTCTCCCTCTGCCCCTCCCCCTGCTTGTGCTCTCTTTCTCTCTCTCTCAAATAAATAAATAAATAAAAATCCTTTTTTTTTTTAAGATTTCATTATTTCATTTATTTTTTCATGAGAAACAGAGAGAGGCAGAGGGAGAAGCAGGCTCCCTGCAGGGAGCCCTATGTGGGACTGGATCCGAGACCCTGGGGTCACGCCCTGAGCCGAAAGCAGACACTCAACAGCTGAGCCACCCAAGCATCCCCAATAAATAAAAATCGTAATTGTACACCTGAAACTAGGATCGCACTGTATGTTAACTATGCTGAGATTAAAAAATTTAAAAACGTTTGTTTGTTTTTGTTACCTTATCAATTACTGTCTGTTGTTTGTTGAGAGGACAGCAGTAGAGTCAGAGAATCAATCTTGGTTTAAGAGTTCTGCCTTCTCTGATCCCTGGGTGGCTCAGCAGTTTGGAGCCTGCCTTTGGCCCAGGGTGTGAACCTGGAGTCTGGGGATTGAGTCCCACATCCGGTTCCCTACATGGAGCCTGCTTCTCCCTCTGCCTGTGTCTCTGCTTCTCTCTCTGTGTCTCTCATGAATAAATATAACTGATTTTGTAAGTTGATTTTGTGTCTTTCAACTTTACTGAGTTAGTAAGATCTAACACGTTTTGTTTTGTTGAACCTTTAGTATGTATTTTCTGCTTAAAAGGTCAAGTCTAAAAAAAAAAGGTTAAGTCTACAAACAGTAGTCATTTTACTTCTTCCTTTGTAGTTCAAGTGCCTTTTAATTCTTTGTATTTCCTAATTGCTTTGGCTAACAACTTCTAGTACTACACTGAATAGCTGGGGAAAGGAGGCATTTTATCTTTTTCATGATCTTTTTTTTTTTTTTTTTTAAAGATTTTATTTATTTATTCATAGACACAGAGAGAGAGAGGGGCAGAGACACAGGCAGAGGGAGAAGCAGGCCCCATGCAGGGAGCCCGATGTGGGACTTGATCCCGGGTCTCCAGGATCACACCCCAGGCTGCAGGCGGCGCCAAACTGCTGCGCCACCGGGGTGTCCCATCTTTTTCATGATCTTAGGGGGAAAGCTTTCGGTCTCAACATTGAGTATGATGTTACCTGGGGTTTTTTCATATATGGCCTTTATTATGTTGAAGAAGTTCCCTTCTATTCCTAGTTTATTATATTTACTATGAAAGGTCAAATTTTTTTTTAGATTTTATTTTTTACTATTTTACTTTTTTTTTTAATTTTTATTTATTATTTATGATAGTCACAGAGAGAGAGAGAGGCAGAGACATAGGCAGAGGGAGAAGCAGGCTCCATGCACTGGGAGCCCGACGTGGGATTCGATCCCGGGTCTCCAGGATCGCGCCCTGGGCCAAAGGCAGGCGCCAAACCGCTGCGCCACCCAGGGATCCCCACTTTTTTTACTTTTTATTTTTTGTTCATGAGAGAGAAGCAGAGACACAAGCAGAGGGAGAAGCAGGCTCCATGCAGGGAGCCTGACGTGGGGAAATAGGGACGTGGGACCCGATCCCGGGACCCCAGGGTCCTGATCCCCGAAGGCAGGGCTAAACCGCTCAGCCATCTGGGCTACCCGAGATTTTACTTTTTAAAGTAATCTCCACACCTAGCATGGGGCTTTAATTTACAACCGAAGATGAAGAGTCACATGTTCTACCAACTGAGCCAACCAGGCACCCTTAAAGATTTTACTTTATTTTTTCCAAAGATTTTATTTTATTTTTTTAAGATTTTATTTATTGGGGCAGCTTGGGGGGCTGAGCGGTTAAGCGCCGCCTTCAGCCCAGGGCGTGATCCTGGAGACCTGGGATCGAGTCCCACGTCAGGCTCCCTGCATGGAGCCTGCTTCTCCCTCTGCCTGTCTCTGCCTCTCTCTCTTTCTCTCTCTGTGTGTCTCATGAATAAATAAAAATCTTAAAAAAAAGATTTTATTTATTTATTCACGACACACACACACACACACACACACACACACACACACACAGGCAAAGACATAAGAAGAGGGAGGGGAAGCAGGCTCCTTGCAGGGAGCCCGATGCAGGAGTTGGGCTCTGTGCTGGGGATAGAGTCGGCTTAAGATTCTCTTTCCCTCTGCCCCTCCCCCTGCTCTCTCTCTAAAAAAAAAAAGAAAAAAAAAAAAAAATAAACGATCTCCTTGGGGCAGCCCAGGTGGCTCAGTGGTTTAGCACCGCCCAAGGCCTGATTCTGAAGACCCTGGATTGGGTACCACGTTGGGCTCCCTACATGGAGCCTGCCTCTCCCTCTGCCTGTGTCTCTGCCTCTCTCTCATGAATGAATGAATGAAATCTTTTTTTTTAATGAATGAAATCTTAAAAAAAGAAAAACAACAATGAAGTTTTTTTTTAATTTTATTTATTCATTCATGAGAGACAGAGAGAGAGAGAGAGAGAGAGAGAGAGAGAGAGGTAGAGACCAGGCAGAGGGAGAAGCAGGCTCCATGCAGGGAGCCTGACACGGGACTCGATCCCAGGTCCCCAGGATCACACGTGGGGCTGAAGGCAGCACTAAACCGCTGAGCCACCCCGGTTGCCCTATTTAAGTTTTTTTTTTTAATGAATTTTCCATTATTTAGGCATGATTAAGTCACTGGCCATTGGTGACTAACTCAATCCCCAGCTTCTCCCATCCCTGGAGATCAGGAGTAGGGTGGGTAGGTTAAACAATCCTTGGGGGTGCCTGGTTAAGTATCTGACTCTTCAATTCAGCTCAGTTCATGATTTCAAGGTCATGGGATGAAGCTCTAGGTCGGCTCTGTGCTCAGTGCAAAGCCTGCCTGGGATTCTCTCTCTGCCCCTCCCCTGCTCTCTCTCTCTATCTCTCTCTAAAACAAAACAAATCAATGTCTTTTTTTTAAAGATCTAATTTATTTATTCATGAGAGACAGAGAGAGAGGCAGAGACATAGGAAAGGGAGAGGCAGGCTTCTCACAGGGAGCCCAATGAGGGACTAGATAGATTCCAGGACCCCAGGATCATGACCTGAGCGGAAGGCAGATTCTTAACCACTGAGCCACCCAGGCATCCCCTAATCCTATTTTTTGTTAATGGTACTACTAGTACTCATTATCCCAGTGACTCAGTGGGAAGGTGGGAAGTCAATTTTAATTTTTGTCCCTCCTCACAAAATCTACACATCTAATCAGCCTTTTTTTTTTTTTTTTTTTTTTTTAAGATTTATTTGGGAGAGAGCAGAGAGACTACAAAAGTGAGCATGAGTGGGAATGAAAGTCAGAGGGAGAGGGATAAGCAGGCTCCCTGCTGAGCAGGGAGACCAACACAGCAGCTTTCCCTACCAATCTTTTTTTTTTTTTTTTTTAAGATTTTATTTACTCATTCATGAGAGACAGAGAGAGGCAGAGACATAGACAGAGGGAGAAGCAGATTCCTCACAGGGAGCTGATGAAGGACTGGATCCCCTGATCCTGGGTTCATGACCTGAGCTGAAGGAAGATGCTTAACCGACTGAGCCACTTTGGTGCCCCACAAACCTTTGTAAAAAAAGCTTTTATTGGGACGCCTGGGTGGCTCACCAGTTGAGCCTCTGTCTTCAGCTTGGGCGTGATCCTGGGGACCCAGGATCGAGTCCCACATCGGGCTCCCTGCAGGGAGCTTGCTTCTCCCTCTGCCTATGTCTCTGCTTTTCTCTCTTTCTCTCTCTGTCATGAATGAATAAATAAAATCTTAAAAAAAAAAAAGACTTTATTTCTTGAGAGACAGAGATTGTGAGCACAAGCTGTGGGGGAGTGGCAAAGGGAGAGGAAGAAGCCGACTCCTCACTGAGCAGGGAGCTCCAATGGGGCTCGATTCCAGGACCCTGGTATCATGACCTGAGCTGAAGGCAGACATTTAACTGACTGATCCACCCAGGCGCCCCAACTTTTTTAAAACATTACTTTTAGGTAATCCCTAAAGCAATGTGGGGTTTGAATTTACAACCTTGAGATCGATTTGCATGCTCTACCAACTGAGCCAGCCAGGTGCCCCCAGCTACAAACTCTTGTGGTTTTTCCCTGCAGTACTATTCCTATTCTTTCCTTCCTATTCTCATTGCAACAATGTGTTGCCTTTTACCTCTTTTATTGTAGCCTGATAGTTTATTTTTTTAGTTTATTTTTTTTAAGATTTAATTTATCCATGAGACACAAAGAGAGAGAGAGGCAGACACAGGCAGAAGGAGAAGCAGGCTCCATGCAGGGGGCCTGATGCACGACTTGATCCCGGGACTCGAGGATCACTACCTGAGCCGAAGGCAGGCACTAAACCGCTGAGCCACCCAGGGATCCCTTAGCCTGATAGTTTAATCTCTTCTTTAATCACAGGTATACCATCTATTTTGTTTAGTTTTTATTTCATAATCATAAATTTAATTTTGCAATCCAGCTAGACTTGGAGAGGAGTAAGGAAAATATGCAATCCATAGAACCGTAGTGAGAGCACAAAGATTATAGGATATATTTTTTTAAGATTTTATTTATTTATTCATAGAGACAGAGAGAGAGAGAGAGGGGCAGAGACACAGGCAGAGGGAGAAGCAGGCTCCATGCAGAGAGCCCGACGTAGGACTCGATCCAGGGTCTCCAGGATCACACCCTGAGCTGCAGGCGGCGCTAAACCGCTGCACCACCAGGGCTGCCGATTATAGGATATTTTAAGCAGATGGGGTACAGGGGCGCTCTCCTGAGCTATAGAAGTAACAGTCTGTAGTAAAAATACAAGTCAAATTTATTAGACTTGTCCATAGTCAGCAATGTTGATCCTCTTGCTGGTCCTGCCATTCCTGGGCCCATAGCTCTTCATGGCTTCCCCGAAATACATGCCCTCATTCACCTTGCCAAAGACCACATGCTTGGCATCCAACCACTCATTCCTGGCAGTGCGGATGAAAAACTTTGTGTTGGGTCCTCCATTTGCCATGGACAGATGCCAGAATCCGTATGCTTCAGGAAGAAATTCTCATCATCAAATTTCTCCCCATAGATGGAATTGCCACCACTGCAACTTATGACATGTGAAATAACTACCCTGGCACATACAACCCAAATAATCCTGTGAAAGCAGGAATCTTTTTTTTTTTCTTCTTAAAGATTTTATTTATTTATTCATGAGAGACAGAGAGAAAGAGAGGCAGAGACACAGGCAGAGGAAGAAGCAGGCTCCATGCAATGAACCTGATGTAGGACTCGATCCCATTTTTAAAGTACATCTATGATGGCATCATCCTCCATGCAAAATCATAAAAACATAACTCCCCTGTGCTCACAGAATAACGTGCAAACTTCCTAGTTTACTATCCAAAGCTCTTCATAATTTGGTTTCAGCCTAGTCTTTTTGTTTTTAGTTTGTTTTAGGCAGGCTACATGGCCAACGTGGGGCTTGAACTCAGGACCTTGGGATCAAGATTTGCATGCTTTACACACTAAGCCAACAAGACACTCCCAATCTACCTTTTAAAAAGGATTTTATTTTGAGGGTGGGAGAGAGAGAGAGAGAGAGCCCGCACGAGTAAGCACGTGCGAGGTAGGTGGGGGAGGGGAAGGAGGGGACAGAGAGAGAAGCAGCCTCTCTGCTGGGCAGGGAGCCTGAAGGTGACTGGATCCCAGGACCCTGGGGTCATGACCTGAGCTGTAAGCAGATGCTTAACCTACTGAGCCACCCAAGGGCTCCCAATCTCCTTTTTTTATTTTTATTTTTATTTTTATTTATTTATGATAGTCACACACAGAGAGAGAGAGAGGCAGAGACACAGGCAGAGGGAGAAGCAGGCTCCATGCACCGGGAGCCCGACGTGGGATTCGATCCCGGGTCTCCAGAATGGCGCCCTGGGCCAAAGGCAGGCGCCAAACCGCTGCGCCACCCAGGGATCCCCCAATCTCCTTTTAATTCCACATCTATTGCACACCCTACCACATAGTTTATATTCGAATCTGAGCTTCAGTTTTGCAACCAATATTTATTGAGTACGAGGTGCTGGGAATCCACTAGGAAGCAAAACAGGCCAGTTCTTTCCCGGTCCTGCCTCCTCAAGCTCGATTTAATCTCCGTCCCACTCTTCCACACCCTGCACTGGACAGGAGACTTCTCTAACAACTTCCTTGTTCCTATCCATGATGGGCTTAAGGCCAAAAAAAAAAAAAAAAAAAAAAAAACCGCGCTAAAAAGAAAAAGATGGCAAAATGGGAAGGCGAGTTGAGGTGTGAAAACCGGGAGGCCCCTCTCCCCTACTATTTATAGCAGACCCTCACTCTTTACCCCGAGTGGAAAGGATGTGAAAAAGGCCCAGCACTGGGCTTGGCTGAGAAAACAGGGGCCAGGTAGGAGAGAAGTTGGGTTTCCTGAGGAAGGCCTGCCATTACAAAGACCACTACAGGTTTCTCCGCCCCCTGGTGCAGGGGTCGGCCCTCGGTTCACGGACCTGGATCCCTCACTCACTCGCTCGCTTCAGGAGCGGTCCAGGCTGGGCCCCCCCACCCCGCCCTCTCTCGGGGCTGCTCTCCTCCCAGGCGTCGCAGTTCCCGCCTCAGCTCTCCAACACCCGCGGAGCCCGTGGAGGAGGGACGTCTAGCTGGTTCCAGCGTCTTCGGGCTCAGAGCTCCCGGACCCGCCCCCCGCGCCAGTTGCCAGGGAGCGGTTGCCATAGAGCTGAGCAGTTGTCCGCGTGCGCAGGCGGAAGTCCCGGATTGAGGCGCCGCCATTTTTGCTGCCCGGACACGGAGCGAGAGGCTGAGAGAGTCGGAGACGCTATCCGCTTCCATCCGTCGCGCAGACCCTGCCGGAGCCGCTGCCGCTATGGATGATCGGGAGGATCTGGTGTACCAGGCGAAGCTGGCCGAGCAGGCTGAGCGATACGACGGTAAGTTGGGGGGGCAACAGGGGGCTGGAATTGTCGGACCCTCTGCCGCCGCCCACAGAGGCCGGGAACAGGAGACAAAATGGCGGCATCGCCTCCGAGCCTGGCCGGGGATGTGGATTCGAGAAGTAGGAGATGGCCTGTGGGCTCCCGGAGCGGTGGCAGGCCCCAGGCCCAGGAATTTGATCCCTTTGGTCTCCTCCGCTGCAGACACTGGCGGGCCAGGAGGCCGAGGCGAAAGGGTGGAGGAGTTGGTTGTAAAATGGCGGCTGGGGGGAGGGCGAGTCCCGGGGCGGGGGAGGGGGAGGAGATGGCGGGTGTTATCTCCCGGCGAGCAGTCCCCAGGGGAGCTTCTGGGTCATCTTGGGATGTGGAGAACAATTGGGTGGGGTGATGGGGGAAAGAAACACTGGCCACATGGGGGAGAGTAGCACCAGGAGCTGCAACGCGGACGCCTATCAGGGAAATATGGCGGGTGGGGGCGGTGGCTTTTCCCCGGAGGCCCAGTGTGGGGCGGCGGCTGTGGAGGCTCACAAAGGAGAATCCTTGCGAGCGGAGGGCAGCTTTGGGTGCGTGGTGGAGGGCAGTCTTGGATGAGGGCTGAGGAAGGACCGTGAGAATCACTGCAGTTCATCTTTGAGCAGAGGCCAACTGAGATGCTGCGATCGGATTTCCTTTCTGTAGGCCGGCACATCTCGTGTTGAGGGTATTCCAGGCTTTATGTTCAACCTCGCCTTCTGGGGAGGTCTAGAAAAATCTCACGATCCCTTTCCTCAGACTTACCCTGGAGAGCTCAAAGTTCCTGTAAGCATTTTCTTGCACCGTTAGTTACGGGTTCTGGTGGATACAGCTTTGTACAGGAAACAAGGAGACCATGGCTTAGTCCCTCAATTGCCCAGGCCTCAGTTTACCAGTCTTTAAAAATGATGACTTTCGTGTTTACACTAGACGCGCCGCTGTGACAAATGGAAAGACCTGTTGGAAAATAAAGTTATTTCAAATAACGTTTAGTAACTGTGTTTTGGTTGACTCCCCGGGCTTGGAATGGGTGTTTATACTTCATTGGGAATCTTAACCTATCCCAAGCAATCGCCCGAGGCTTGGGTTTTTGGATTTTGAACATAAGGCTTCCCAGCAGATCCTATTTTATTTTTTCTATTTTAAATAAATGGCTTTGTGTACAGATTTGAACAGTTCTTTGTTCATTGGTTCTTTGCCCCTAAAGGTTCTTTAGTCCTTTTTTTCAGAACTTGATCGAAATGTCCATTGTGTCCGTTTAGTCAGTCTCAGGCTGCTGCTTTTTAAAATTGCCCCCCACTCCCTCCATTTTGGGTCTAGGTACTTGAATTACCCCCATATCCGTTAGATTGTAGTATTATAAAGACACAAATTCTTATATGTGGCTTCTGTGGTTTTAATGCTGTCTGGGGTGAGACAAGGTTGGAATCAAGTGCCATTGATCTTCAGATTTTTTTCGTAATTACTGTGAAGCCACTTTTTCAAAACATTATGTAGGGCCCTTGCTTTCCTTGAATGCCAGATTGGTCATGTGAGTAGCCTCAGGGGTAGTCCCAGTACATCCTCATACCTTAGGATTCAGGAATTTGAAAATCAGGAAAAAAGCCCAAGAACTCAAAATGAGGAAAAGCGTAGTGCACTAAATTTCGTTTTGTAAATCCTTAAATGTCTGCAGTATTGAAGGAGATTCTTGTTGGGAGGGGGAGGGAAAAAAGATGAGGAAGTACAGCTCAAGGTCAGATTTGTCCTTAATTCAGTGTTTAAAAGTGAAACAGTGTAGGTGTGCTGGTAGTGGAAGTTTTTTTTCTTCTTCCCCCTTGTGCACCAAATGGGTTCCTCTGGTAATGCATTGGTGTCCTTGGGAGAAAACTTGAAATTATATTTGAGTGCTTTTTGGTCTGTAAGGATTTAGGCTTTGGCTAAACTTTCTGGGATAACGAAAAGGACGTGGAGGAAGGTTTTTTGTGTCTTTCTTAAAATTTGTTTTAAAAACTTAATTTAGAAGCCCCTGGTTGTAGCTTTCAAATAAGTGCCAGTTTAGTGATCATATTTTGTAGTTGGGTGCTGCGGAATTTTAATGAAAGTCCTTTTTTGGTTATTCAGCATAGCACTGTATAGAGAGAGCCACATCATTAAGTTATTTAAATGTTGTGTCTCCTTCAGGATATAAAGGGGGAAGAATATAGGATCTACCAGGTAGGAGGGACTTATTGGAAAGGAAGAAAAGGAAGGCAGTCATCAGGAATCAGCCTCTACCTGTGTCCATTCCCTTATTGGGTGCAATAATTAACTTTTGTTTGTGGTGACAAAAATTCCCCATAGTTTTAGTCACCGAACAGTATGTGGTTGGGGAGTGGAAGAAAGGAAAAGTGAGTCTGAATGATTTGGGTTTGGATGCTTTGATGTAAGGACTGGCTTTTCTTGTTCCTGCAGTATCTTTTATTTTGCATACTCTGTTGAACCTAATACTTCTGTGTAGCATTATTTAATTATATTTTGGGGAATTGGAATCAATTTATATGGATTACTTAATCGTACTAGAGGAAGAGCTAAGTTGTGTTCAGGAAAAAGACACTTGTGGGTTGCAGATAGGAAATAGGAAGTTTGGAGCTAGGACTCTTCACATTGAACATCCTTTGAAGATTAAATGTAGCCTCTCATCACTTATGAAGTCTGTAGTCTAAGAAGTAGTTTTTATAACATTCGTAGCCATATGAAGCAAATCTATCACCTTTTAGTATTCCTGAACCAAATTTACATTCCCATAAAGAGAAGTAGTCACATTTTTCAGTGTAGAGGGGGCAGCATAAAGTACATTTGGGTTTGTGGGGTAGTTGCTGGTTTTGTCCTTTCCTTACCTTTTCCCTGTGATGATTGACTCTGGGGGTAAGGGTAAAGTTTTGATGGTCACTTTTGCTTCATTCTGTATGTGAGTGCCTCAATATTAGAAATGCATCTATTCTGAGTCACTTACTTGAGAGCTGTCCTTTTAAAACACCAGAGTCTCATCTCTAGCTTATTTTGGTAGTCGGTGAAGGGTGGGGACATATTTTGAAATAACTCTTTAATACACGTTAGGAAAAAATGGGTAAATAGTAATTTTTTTTAAAGGTTTTATTTATTCATGAGAGACACGGAGAGAGAGGCAGAGACATAGGCAGAGGGAGAAGCAGGCTCCACGCAGGGAGCCCGATGTGGGACTCGATCCCAGGACTCCAGGATCACGCCCTGAGCCAAAGGCAGATGCTCAACTGCTGAGCCACTCAGGCATCCCAATAGTAATTTTTTTTAAAGATGTATTTGTTTTAGAGAGTGGGGAAGAGGGGGTGCCCTTGTGGCTTAGTCAATTGTCTGCCTTTGGTTAGTTAGGGTCATGATCCTGGGGTTCTGGGATCGAGCCCCATGTTAGGCTTCCTGCTCAGAGGGGAACCTGTTTCTCCCTCTGCTCGCTCTCTCATGCTCTCTGTCTCAAATAAGTGAATAAAATATTAAAAAAAAAAAAAAAAGAGGGTGTGGTAGAGGCAGGAGAGAGAATCCTAAGCAGACTCCTTGCCCATTTCGGAGCCCGGGGAGCCTGGAGTAGGGCTTGATTTCAGGACCCTGAGATCATAACCTGAGCTGAACCCAAGAGTCCTGCTTAACCAAGTGAGCCACCCAGGCACCCCAACAAATCAACTTTATTTCATTTATTTATCTATCTATTTATTTATTTATTTATTCATTCATGACAGATGCACAGAGAGGCAGAGACACAAGCAGAGGGAGAAGCAGGCCCCATGCAGGGAGCCCCATGTGGGACTCGATCCTGGGACTCCAGGATCACGCCCTGGGCTGAAGGCAGGCACTAAACAGCTGAGCCATCCCCGCAAATTAATTTTAAGTAGTGACTTTATTTTTTTAATTTATTTTTTTAATGTATTTTTTTATTTTTATTTTTTTATTTATGATAGAGAGAGAGAGGCAGAGACATAGGCAGAGGGAGAAGCAGGCTCCATGCACCTGCAGAGGGAGAAGCAGGCTCCATGCACCGGGAGCCCGACGTGGGATTCGATCCCGGGTCTCCAGGATCGCGCCCTGGGCCAAAGGCAGGCGCCAAACAGCTGTGACACCCAGGGATCCCTATTTTTTTAATTTTTTAAAGATTTTATTTATTCATGGGAGACACACAGTCAGAGACATAGGCATAGGGAGAAGCAGGCTCCTTGTGGGGAGCTTGATGCAGGATGCAGGACTCGATACTGGATCATGACCTGAGCCAAAGGCAGATGCTCAACCACTGAGCCACCCAGGTGTCTCTAAGTAATGAGGTGTTTTTTTTTTTTTTTTTAATTTTATTTATTTATTCATGAGAGACACACACAGAGAGAGAGACAGCGAGCGGGAGAGAAAGGCAGAGACATAGGCAGAAGGAGGAGCAGGCTTCATGCAGGAAGCCTGATGTGGGACTCGATCCGGATCCCCAGACTCGGGATCATACCCTGAGCCAAAGGCAGATGCTCAACCACTGAGCCACCCAGGCATCCCTCTAAGTAATGAGTTTAAAACAGGTTGCTATCCTTTGACTGTAGGCCAGTAATAATTTTTATTATTGCTACTTCAGTTAATGGAGTTAACTTTATCGGATATATTTTTTTCTGTATCAGATAATGCAATAGGTCACTTTTAGTCTTCATATTTAAAGCAGATGCTGTTGTGTGTAGAGGTCTTTTTAGTGCTTCAAAAAGAAAGTTTTTTTTTTTTTTTGTTAAGTAAATTACACTACACATGAGGCTTGAACTCACCACCGATTCCAAGATGAGGAGTCACATGCTCCACCAACTGAGCCAGCCAGGCACCTCTACTTCATACTTTTATCCAGTATTGTGCATAGTGGGCAAACTTTCACGTTATTTTGTTGGTTTTCCAAACTATGGAGTATAATGAAATCATTGTAATTTGAGATGATGGGAGTACATTCTTATTACTGTGGACATTCCTAGGCATTCTTTGTACCTTTTTTTATTAAAGATTTTATTTATTTGAGAGAGAGGGAGTGCTCATACACATAGGTGGGGGAGGGGAAGCGGACTCCCTACTCCCTGATGTCAGGCTCCATCTTAAGACCCCGCAGTCATGACCCCCCAGTGGAAGTCAGACGATGCTTAACAGACTGAGCACCCAGGCACCCCCTTTTCAGTTTCATATGAAAAGGTCTCAATTTGAATTCTACTTTGAGGTAGAACACATAATCTGAGCAAAATTTGGACTAAATACAAGAAAACACATTGAAAGTTTATACAAACAAGGGATCCCTGGGTGGCGCAGCGGTTTGGCGCCTGCCTTTGGCCCAGGGCACGATCCTGGAGACCCGGGATCGAATCCCACGTCGGGCTCCCGGTGCATGGAGCCTGCTTCTCGCTCTCCCTCTGCCTGTGTCTCTGCCTCTCTCTCTCTGTGTGTGTGACTGTCATAAATAAATTTAAAAAAAAAAAAAAAAGAAAGTTTATACAAACAAGCAGGCTTTTGATAATTAGCTAATAGCTTAGTCAAGGGAATATGAAATATTTAAAAATATTTCTTGACTTTTATCTGTTACACTAAGTGAATTTTCAGTCTAGTAACTTAATGTACCTAATTTTACAGATGAGTTGGCAATACTTTTAAGAAGTTGATCTGAAAGCATAATTTTATTTTATTTTTTTTTTAAGATTTTATTTATTTATTCATGAGAGAGACACACAGAGGCAGAGACACAGGCAGAGGGAGAAGCAGGCTCCATGCAGGGAGCTTGACGTGGGACTCGATCCCGGGTCTCCAGGATCATATCCCGGGCTGAAGGTGGCGCTAAACCACTGAGCCATCTGGGCTGCCCTGAAAGCATAATTTTATTTATTTATTTATTTATTATTTTTTTGAAAGCATAATTTTAAAAGAAGAAGTCTGTAAGGGTGAGTTTGCTTTTTTTTTTTAATTTTATATTTAAGCATATGTATCTTAAAGTAATGACAGGAGCAGCGTAATGGTTAAATTTTTAAACTGTTTAATCCCACACTTATATAGAACTTGACGTTTCACAAGCTTTTTTTTTTTTTACTTCATGCATCAGTGAACTAGATGATGTTATTTCTTTTTTAGGGTTCAGGAAAGTGAATTTGAGATTTACTGTTTTTTTTTTCCCTCTGTCATATGACTGGTTGGCTAGTAAATGGCAAAGCCAGAACTTGTCTGCTGACCTTTAGACCAGTACTCTTATTTCTCCTAAGCCACTGACAAAAATCCTATGTGTAACTAAGTAAGGTGGTACCTTGGGGGGAGTGTGTGCGCTTATTTCTTTAGCAGTTACTTCAAATAATATGTCTGTGCTTATGACCTGTATCCATCATAAACATTAGAATATCGTCATGTTTTTATGAAGAAACATTGTGGTTTCAAAAAAAAAAAATCCCATCTTGAGGCACCTGGCTAGCTCAGTGGGAAGAGCATGTGACTCTTGATCTTGGGATCATGAGTTTGAACCCCACATTGGGTGTAGAGATTACTACAAACAAAAAATCCCATCTGAAGACACAGTGAATGAAATTAGAATGAGGGATTTTAGGTAGTCGCAAAATGTGTGTTTGCTTGCATATGGTTTCCTTGGCTTGTCATGATGTCTGAGCTATGGCTAATGGCCTGCATTTCTGTAAATTGGTTATAACACATCCTTCCTTCACCCCCACTTTTGTCTTGATGGATGTAGCCTTTTAGTTAATGATGTAGTATAACACTTTTAGGAGGGAGAAAGGTTGGCAATAAATTTGCAAATGTTTCAAATACCAGCTTAGATAGCTGTCAAACAATCCATTAAGAGGTAATGAGGGACAGTAACAAAGAATTATGTCTACTGTTTCTGAAATGATCAGTTAACACTTTGATAACAGTTAAATACTGATGTACCTTAGATGGCAAATTGGTTTGTCAATGTAATTCTGTGGTTTGAGCTCATTAACTAAATATTCTTGTTAGGCTACATGATAATAACTGGGTCATAATAACTCATGATAATTAAAGGGTCATCATAATTTATCATTCAAATCAGGATGCCTTGAAACAAAGGGGTACCAATTCATAGTGCTGGGACAGTAAACATAAACTAGGATTGTTCTGAGCTGCCAACTTGCCTTATGGTTATCATACTTAGACCATTTGTTCTACTCCTTTAGATTCATATAAAAGTTTCTATGGTTTTCATTTTTGTTATTTTTTAGATTTTACTCATTCATGAGAAAAAGAGAGAGAGGCAGAGACCTAGGCAGAAGGAGAAGGAGGCTCCTCACAGGGAGCCCTTGTGGAACTGGATCCTGGGACCTTAGGATCATGCTCTGAGCCGAAGGCAGGTGCTCAACTGCTGAGCCATCCAGGCATCCCAAAAGTTCCTAAGCTTTGTCCATCCTCTCTACCACAGAGGTATCTTAGATTTAAGTCCCCTTCTTTCTGAAATGAAGTTAACATTTGACAGAATATAAGAGAAATCAAAAGCAAAGTGGAAGATTTCCTTCTCCCCTCTCCCCCAGTTGGGAACTGGAAAAGTCAAGGATATGAGTAGTTGCTGAAAATAGAGCATGCTGGCATACCAACTAGTCAACCTGACTGATAGTATGGTGTCAGAGCCAAGTATGTTGGTTTTATGTATGTCTACCTTGAGCTAGATCAGTGTTTAAAAATACTTAGGTATTAGTGGCAGTGTCTATCCTTAAGCTCAGAACTTTTCTCCCAAATACATTTTTATAGTCCATCCATACATGACTATTTGTTTAGAACACTGAATTTTGTTTGATTTAGAAAACATGGCTATGATCCTGGTTTATCTTGTTTGAAATTTAATCTTGAATTTATTGCCATTCTTCCAGTGATCTAGCACGATGGCTGGGCAGTCATAGGTAGGCTTGATTTGTGATCAGGTCAAGATTTTATCCAGCTAAAGCAGTATGAAATATATTTAACTTTTTTCTTTGTATATAAAATTTGAAGGAGACACTTTGTACTAAGGGTTATGACTATTTCATACTTTGACAGATGCAGTATAGTGCAAAGGCTTCGGAATCATCTGGATTCCTTGTCTAATAGAATGGCATTTATTTATTTATTTATTTATTTATTTATTTATTTTTTTTTTTAACTTTTTAATTCTTTTTAATATTTTTTTTTTATAGAATGGCATTTAAAGATACCTATCTTGTCTGCTTATTTACAGGGTTATGAAATTACAGGCTATAGTAAAGGGCAGAGTATAATATTTGTCAGGTAGTATTATTTATTGTGAAAAATTCCTGTTTTCCAGTGTGAAAGATGAAGTAAATGTTTTTGCCACTGATATACTATGTCATACTAAATATGACCTACCTTTGGGACCAACCTATTACGATAAAAAAAAAATCAACTAAGGGGCCCCTGAGTGGCTCAGTGGTCGAGATCTGCCTTCAGCCCAGGGCATGATCCTAGAGTCCTGGGGTCCAGTCCCACGTCAGGCTCCCTGCATGGAGCCTGCTTCTCCTTCTGCCTATGTCTCTGCCTCTCTCTGTGTGTCTCTCATGAATAAATAAGTAAAAATTTTTTTTTTTAATTTTTATTTATTTATGATAGTTACACACAGAGAGAGAGAGGCAGAGACACAGGCAGAGGGAGAAGCAGGCTCCATGCACCAGGAGCCCGACGTGGGATTCGATCTTGAGTCTCCAGGATCGTGCCCTGGGCCAAAGGCAGGCGCCAAACCGCTGCGCCACCCAGGGATCCCAATAAGTAAAATATTTTTAAAAAATTAATTTTCAAAATCCTTAATTGTAACTTAAATCTGAAAATTTGCATATCCTGAAAGTGAAGGTGGCTAAATAATTCCAAAGCAGTATAATCTATAATTTGGCCATGTTGAGCTGGTGTGTAGTTCTTTTGTTTGTGTGTAGTTCTTTTGATAGTAATTTCAGGTTAATATCAGGAGAATATTCCTGTCTCCCTGGCAAATACAACTTGTATATGCATTTGGAATGAAAGGTTCCATAGAATAATAAAAAATAAAGTAATTTAGAGTTGAAATATTTTTGTTAAAGTAGTCTCAGATTACTGACTAGGAACATAATGATACTACATATAACGAATTTTGTGAAATGTGATTTTAAAAGCTTAGTGTAAGTTAGCCTTGAGCAGTGAATGGATTCTGATTAATAGAAAGCTACCAATTAGTATGACAATCCTTAGTGGTTAGTCATTTGAGGTTCTTGTAGGACCTTGGAATGATTATTGTGAACACCTTTTTGTGGTAGAAATGTGCTACTTAAGAATTTGTGTGATTGATTTTTGTGTGTGTGTGTGATTGATTTTTTAAAAGATTTTATTAACTAGAATGAGCAGGAGAAGGGCCAGAGGGACAAGCAGATCCCCCACCCCTTAGGCAAGGAGTCCAATGAAGGGCTTGATCCCAGGACCCAGAGATGACCTAAACTGAAGTCAGACACTCAACTGACTGAGCCACCCAGGGGCCCCTTAGTTGATTTTTTTTTATCGTAATAGGTTGGATTGTAAATTGAGTAATAAAACTTTTATAAAAGTATTACCATGAAAATTTCAAAACATTGTGGACTCTTTTTTTCATTGTGCACTCTACTAGAAAATATCACTTGATGGTTAAAATCCTGTTTATAGATTTTCCAAAAGGAATTCATTAATGAAGTCTTTTCTGTGCAGTATAGACTTCTTTCTCACAACTTTAAAACTGCTTAAATTTTGATGATTTCTAGTCTCTTCAGACTTAAGAAAAGTCAAATTAATAAATCTGAATAAGTAGTACAACTTTTCTCTTAAACTGTATCAGTATAAGGATTACTTCTTTTTTTTTTTTTTTTTTTTTTAATTTTTATTTATTTATGATAGTCACAGAGAGAGAGAGAGAGGCAGAGACACAGGCAGAGGGAGAAGCAGGCTCCATGCACTGGGAGCCCGATGTGGGATTCGATCCCGGGTCTCCAGGATCGCGCCCTAGGCCGAAGGCAGGCGCCAAACCGCTGCGCCACCTAGGGATCCCAGGATTACTTCTTAATTCAGGGAGCCTGCCAGGGAGCCTGATGCAGGACTGGGATCTCATCCTGAGCCAAAGGCAGATGCTCAACCACCTAGCACGCAGGTGTCCCTCTTTGTACTCTTTTTTTTTTTTTTTTGTATACTCTTTTTTATTCTACCATAGCTAAACATATTTGGCTTCTTGAGGGAATATCCTCTTAAATTCTAAGGAAAAATCTTCTGTTTTGATAGAGTAAGGGGGAATTCCCCACCTCCTCCAATTTTGAGACTGATGGGAGAGGCACTTTATTTTTTTTTTAAAAAACTTTTTATTGGAGTTCAATTTGCCAACATTTAGCATAACACCCAGTGCTCCCGCCATTGCCCCCCTCAGTGCCCATCACCCAGTCACCCCAACCCCCCGCCCACCTCCCTTTCCACTTAACCCCTTGTTCGTTTCCCAGAGTTAGGTGTCTGAGAGGTACTTTATTGTAGTCAAAATGGTAGACTCTAGGTAGAAGGTTGTCTTGTTTTCTACCTAACAGCTTAATTGGTAAGGTTTTAATTCTTTAGAAGAATGCTTGAACTTTTTTTCGTTTCTAGGCAAGATAGTTAATTTACAGTGAGAAGTACTTCTGTTTACCAGAAAGAAAAATTGTATTTGCTTGAATGTCAAAGATTGTTTTGAAAAGCCTCAGTATTCAGAGCATTAAAAGTAAGTCCTAGGGATGCCTGGGTGGCTCAGTGGTTGAGTGTCTGCCTTTTCCTCAGGGCTGTGATCCTGAAGTACCGGGATCGAGTCCCACTTTGGGTTCCTTGCATGGAGTTTGCTTTTCCTTCCTCTATGTCTCTGCCTCTCTCTGTGTCAACCATGAATAAATAAAAATCTTTAAAAGAAAGGAAATTTGACAAATCGGTATATTAAAAAAACAAGTTCCAAAGGCATTTGACGAATGCAAATTGAGATCTAACTATGTACCAGGCACTACCAAGACATTTGGGAGAGTCCCTTTAAGGAGCTTATCTTGTGGTAAATGTATAAATACTTTTAGAATTATTCTTCTGTTAGTATATGTAATTGTTAACTTGGATTAGTAACAACAGTGGTGTTGCACATAAGGCACTAAACTTGGGCAGCCAGGGTGGCTCTGCGGTTTAGCGCCCCCTTCAGCCCAGGTCCTGATCCTGGAGACCTGGGATCGAGTCCCATGTCGGGCTCCCTGCATGGAGCCTGCTTCTCCCTCTGCCTCTCTCTCTCTGTCTCTCATGAACAAATAAATAAGATCTTTAAAAAAAAAAATAATAAGGCACCCTACTTGATGCTGATCCTTGCCCTGAATCAAAGACTGTAGAAAACTACAAGTGTTTTTTTTTTTTTTTTTTTTAAAGATTTTATTTATTTAATCATGAGAGAGAGAGGCAGAGAAGCAGGCTCTACTACTGGGCCCCGGGGCTAAACCGCTGAGCCACCTGGGCTTCCCCTCTTTTTTTTTTCTTTCCTTATGTAGGCTCCACGCCCAGCATGGAGTCCAACATGGGGCTTGAACTCACAATCCTGAGATCAAGACCTGAGCTGAGATTAAGAGTCAGATGCTTAACTGACTAAGCTACCCAGGTGTCCTTTATATGTGCTTGCTGTATTGACTACTAATTGTCAAGTGGTGCTAACAAATCGAAAAGCTTTACAAATTTTTCATTGACTCTGTAATTATAAAACTCTATAATAATACCATTTACTATTAACAATTATGCCAGAAACTTACCATTCCTCTCATCCTCAAAACAAAACAGAGAAACACCCTGCAAAGTAGATATACCACCCATTTTACAGGTAAGGATTAAGAACTTCAGGAGAGGTTTGGGTAATCGGTAACCTCATTGAGATCTCTCATTCCCGGCTGGTAAGACTTCCATACTTGTATGTAAACATTAGTCTAAACTGCTTGAAGCTCTATTTCTGTTCCTTAGATTTTAATTTTATAACTTAAAAGTTGCTTTGAACAGCTTTTTGATTTCTGTTTAGCATTTTCTTTCATATGAAGGAGACAGAAGGGTATGTAGTTTGAGTATATTTTCCAGTGGAGAGGCAACAAGAGATGGTAGAATAAACACTGGACCAGAAGTCATTAAATTTAGGGGGAAGTCTGTCATGTCCAGATTTTATCTCAGTTACTCTCTCTTTTAGACCTGTTGCTTTTAGAGCCTATTTTTCTCATCTTTATAAGGACAGATTGCTGAAAGTTATTTTATAAATTACAGGCTGATTTTTCTTTTTTTAATAATTTGTTTTGTGACCAGTGGATGGAAAGCTGTGAAATCTAAATTCAGCTATTTATTACACCTAAAACTTTAATTTCGGGATCCCTGGGTGGCTCAGTGGTTTAGCGCCGCCTTCCGCCCAGGGTGTGATCCTGGAGACCGAGGATCAAGTCCCACGTTAGGCTCCCTGGATGGAGCCTTTTTTCTCCCTCTGCCTGTGTCTCCGCCCCCCCCCCCATGAATAAATAAATAAAATCTTTAAAAAAATTGAACTGTAATTTCTACTCCAGCCAACTTAGCTACTGGTTCATTGAACACAAAATTTCCATTCTCTAAATTTGCACTTATTTATTTATTTTTATAAAGATTATTATTTATTCATGAGAGACAAAGGGAGAGAGGGAGAAGCAGGGTCCTTGCCGGGAGCCCCATATGGGACTGCATCCCCAGACCGCAGGATCAAAGGTGAGCCAAAGACAGACGCTCAACTGCGAGTTTGTAGTTCTTTTAATGCAGCACGTTTAGGGTCATAATGTAGTACAACTTCTAGAACAGTGTAGCATAGGTACTGCAGATATATTTTGAAAATATTGGAGAAAAGGTGGCAGGCACATTCCCCTCATAATGAATGGAATTTACCCTTAAAGATTTTTATTTGTTATTTTTAGATTTATTTGAGAGAGATGGTGAGTGCATGAGTGGCGGGGAGTGGTAGAGGGAGAAACTGAGGGAGAGAAGCAGACTCCACTCTAAGCAGGGAGCCTGACACAGGGCTCCCATCTCTCAACCCTGAGATCATGACCTGAGTTGAGGTCAAGAGTTGGATGCTGGGACGGCTGGGTGGCTCAGTGGTTGAGTGTCTACCCTTTTTTTTTTTTTTTAAGATTTTATTTATTTATTTATTCATTCATGAGAGACACAAAGGGGGAGAGAGAGAGGTAGAGACACAGGTAGAGGGAGAAGCACGCTCCATGCAGGGAGCCTGACGTGGGACTCGATCCCATGTCTCCAGGATCAGGTCCTGGGCCAAAGGCCGTGCTAAACCACTGAGCCACCCAGGCCACCTGAGTGTGTCTACCTTTGGCTCAGGGTGTGATCCCGGGTTCTGGGATTAAGTCCCGCATCGGGATCGCTGCGTGGAACCTGCTTCTCCCTCTGCCTCTCTCTGTGTCTCTCATGAATAAATAAATAAAATCTTTTTTAAAAAAAAGTTGGATGCCGCCGACTGAGCCACCCAGGTTGACCATTAAGCATCATGGCTCAGGTCATGATCCTGGGGTCCTGGGATCGAGCCTGGCATTGGGCTCCCTGCTCAGCAGGGAATCTGCCTCTCCTTCTCCCTCTGCATGCTGCTCCCCCTGCTTGTGCTCTCTTTCTTTCTGTCAAATAAATACAATCTTTAAAAAATAAAGACTAGAAGGTTGAGAAATAAGGATTTGTTAGATTTCAAAGCTAGAAAGAATCTCACAATGGGAGAGGGGAAGAGGAAAGATATCTTTTAAAAAAAAGTAAGAAAATTTCCACATTTGTAAATGGGATTCTACTGGTTGTAGTTAAGTAAGCATGTTACTACTGCATAATCTAACAAATCCATTTTCTTAAAACTGGAGTTTACCAATTGTCTTTATCTTTTACTCTGTCAGACTGCATTAATATTGTTTCCCCAGTTCTCTTTCCTGCACTTCTAAAAGCTGAAAGAATTTTGGAACACTAGTAGCAATCTATTTTATTTTAGTTCTGTATGGCTTTGAAAATAATTAGATTAAGAGAATGTTTATACCTATTTTAGATGCCTTCAGGTCAAGTCTATTTTTTTTTTAAGATTTTATTTATTAATTCATAGAGACATACACAGAGAGAGAGAGAGAGAGAGAGAGAGAGGGGCAGAGACACAGGCAGAGGGAGAAGCAGGCTCCATGCGGGAGCCCGACCTGGGGACTCATCCCAGGTCTCCAGGATCACGCCCTGGGCTGAAGGCGGCGCTAAACCGCTGAACCACCGGGGCTGCCCCAGGTCAAGTCTAGATCAAGTAGACTTAATTTCACTAATTAAGATGTGATTTAAAGAATTAAAATTACTTTTTTGTCTTATTTTTATTTGACATTTAGGTTTTTAAGCTTAATCTCAGACTGACTTTAAATTTCCTGATACTTGTGAAGCAGAGGAATTTAGGAGGACAGTCATTACTAAAAATAGCTGGCTAAATTGCGTGAAAATTAACTTTAGCAACTTGGATATTTTCAGCTATAGTTTCTTTTTTTTTTTTTTTTTTAAAGATTTTTTATTTATTTATTCATGAGAGACACAGAGAGGGGCGGGCAGAGACACAGGCAGAGGGAGAAGCAGGCTCCATGCAGGGAGCCCGACCTGGGACTCAACCCCGGGTCTCCAGGATCAGGCCCTGGGGTGAAGGCGGCACTAAACCGCTGAGCCACCTGGGCTGCCTCAGCTATAGTTTCTATTCGATATATTTTCTGTATTTTTTCAGTATTAATGTGTTTACATATTGGCAGAAAATCTGAAAAAGGTTGGAAGAAAACTTGTATTTTTTTTTTTAAAGATTTTATTTATTTATTCATGAGAGACACAGGGAGAAATAGAGGCAGAAACACAGGCAGAGGGAGAAGCAGGCTCCCTGTGGGGAGCCCACTGTGGAACTGGATCCCCCAGGATCACTCCCTAAGCTGAAGGCAGATTCTCAACCCCTGAGGCACCCAGGGTCCTAGAAGAAAACTTGTATTAACCGGTGTTTTCTAATGCAGTAGTTTTCTGTTTTGCTGTTTCATTGTGCGTTTTTTGTTTCATTGTTTTTTATATATATCTATATCTGGTTTTATTTGATTTTGTACCTTTTTTTTTTTTTTTTACACTTAAAAATATTTATTTAAAGTTCTATGTACAACGTGGGTGGGGCTTGACTTCACAATCTAGAGACTAAGAGTTGCATGCTCCACCAATTGTGCCAGCCAGATGCCACTGGTTTTACTTAATTTTGTATCATGGACATTTTTCTTATATCATGAACTATTTGTGAATATGTTTTTTTTGTGTGTGTGTGTGAATATGTTTTTTAATGATTATTTAACTCAAGTGGCATGTGAGAGGGGAGGGGCTGAGGGAAAGGGGGAGAGAATCTTGGGCTCAGATTCTGCAAGGACTCCAAGCTGAGTGCTGAGGCTGATGTAGGGCTTGGGATCATGACCTGAGATCCAGAATCAAGAGGTTGATGCTTAACCACCTAAGCCACCCAGGTGCTGCTGTTTGCAAATATTTTTTATTGGCTGTAGACATACCAACTAACATACTACTATAAGTTTTTGGTTAGTATGTTGTTAGTAACACTGCAGTGAAATACTTATATCCAAAATAGAACTTTCTGTAATTTAGGCTATTTGCTTAGGAGAGACTCTGAGAAATGGAATTTACTGGTCAAAGTAAATAAACCTAAAGCTTTTGGCTTCTGTGCTCTTGTTCTCTGAAAGGATTTTTTCATTTTACGGTACTACCAATTTATGAACATGCAGTGTATGATTTTTTCCTACAAAACTCATGTATTTAACTATTTTAAATGTTCCTTAAAATGTGAAATGCATACTTTTAATTACAAAATCTAAAATAAAATGTAAGAAAGCTAAACAGTGCAGCCCTATTAAATATATACTGATAGCTACTCTGCTCTGCCTGAAGTAACTTGTAAATGGTTTGAATATACTTTGAGAACTTTTCTTTTTGCTCATGTCAATGCATGTATAAACACAGAAATTTACTTCGTTTTATAGATACCAACGTGCTATTGATTTAACATGCATTATTACTTTAAATAATACTAATAAATAAAAATGCTGCCAGTTGGCACCATTGACACATCAGTAAGAAAAATGTGTATTTCATTCATGTTAATGTGAAAAAATGTTTCCTGGGACACCTGGGTGGCTCAGCGGTTGAGGATCTGCCTTTGGCTCAGGGTGTGATCATCCAGGGATCAGGTCCCACATGGGGCTCCCGGTGAAGAAGCATGCTTCTCCCTCTATATCTCTGCCTCTCTCTGTAGGCTTATAAGTAAATGAAAAAAATCTTTAAAAAAGAAAAATGTTTCCTAAAATAGGTGATGTGAACATCTGTATTATGTTTTTTTGTGGAAACACCTATATTATTTAGCAACATGCCTTTTTCCCTCAACAAAACATTGTGAATATAAAAAAATACTTTAGGGGCACCTGGGTGGCTCAGTTGATGAAGCATCTGACTTTCTTTTGGCTCAAGCAAGCCATGATCTCAGGGTTTTGAGATCCACTCAGCATGGAGTCCCTTTAAGATTTACTCTCTGCCCCTCCCCCCCAAAAGCCAATTGGATGGTTTTAGCCAGATTAACATTTAAACTTATTTTTTAAAGGTTTTATTTATTTATTCATGAGAGATACAGAAAAAAAAATTTAACATGCATTATTACTTTAAATAATACTAATAAATAAAAATGCTGCCAGTTGGCACCATTGACACATCAGTAAGAAAAAATGCGAGGCAGAGACATAGGCAGAGGGAGAAGCAGGCTCCACGCAGGGAGCCCAATGCGGGACTCGATCCCTGGACTCTAGGACCATGCCCCGGGCTGAAGGCAGACGCTTAACTGCTGAGCCACTCAGGTGTCCCCAAAACTTGTTTAATTTATATTTAAACTAGTTTAATCTAGGTCAGTGTAACCTCTTTTTTTTTTTTTTTTTAGGGTCAGTCTAATCTCTAAAAAAAATAAGAACTAAAGGAATTTTAGTGTGCGGCCAGGATTGAGAACCCCTGGAATCCATCATTGTTTCTCATGTGCCTCACTGAGTTTGCTTATTGAAAATTTAGGCATTTGGTCTGTACTCAAATTTAATGCATATCTCTGGATATACAGCTGGGTTAGACTAGATGATGTAATATTCCCTTCTGCAGGCTGTCTCAGCTGTTTTTCAGCCTTAAGTAATTAATTGCCAGGGATTGAGTTTTAGAATATTGGAAGCTATGTAGCTATACTATATAGCTTTTTGTCTATTTTTTTCTGTTTAACTTTTAACAGACAATGGTTATGTGGATATATTTTCCCAGTATTGAAGGATTAGTTACTGCCTTGCAAATGATGGAATTTCACCATTAATTTAAATATTTTTTTTTTTTAATTTTTTTATTTATTTATGATAGTCACAGAGAGAGAGAGAGAGAGGCAGAGACACAGGCAGAGGAAGAAGCAGACTCCATGCACCGGGAGCCCGACGTGGGATTCGATCCCGGGTCTCCAGGATCGCGCCCTGGGCCAAAGGCAGGCGCCAAACCGTTGCGCCACCCAGGGATCCCCTTCACCATTAATTTAACCTCTTTTTTAGTTTTTTGGAATTTATTTTTTAAGTAGGCTCCATGCCCAATGTTGGGTTTGAACTCAAAACCTTGAGATTGAGAGTTGGGTGCTCTACTGATTGAGCCAGACAGGCACTCACTCCATAGAAGTTTAGGCTTAAATTTAGCTATAAATGCTAATCAAATTTAAACTGACTTAAAAGGGACGCCTGGGTGGCTCAGGTCTGCCTTTGGCTAAGGGCGTGATCCCGGGATCCAGGATCCTGCATATGGAGCCTGCTTCTCTCTCTGCCTGTGTCTCTGTCTGTCTCTGTCTTTCTGTCTCTGTGTGTGTGTGTGTCTCATGAATAAATAAATAAAATCTTAAAAAATAAACTGACTTTAAAAATACTATTTATCTTGTTTTATTTATTTTTTATTTATTTAAAGATTTTATTTATTTATTTATCAGAGAGAGAGAGGTAGAGACACAGGCAGAGGGAGAAGCAGGCTCCATGCAGGGAGCCCGATGCCGATCTTGGACTTGATCCCAGGTCTCCAGGATCATGCCCCGGGCTGAAGGCGGTGCTAAACCGCTGAGCCACCAGGGCTGCCCCTATTTATCTTGTTTTAGAGTTGCACTGCATTTCTTAGGGACTTCTTAATGTTTCTTCCCTTCATTTACTGTAGCTTGTTAATTTCTATCATTTTTCACTGTATTGGTTTCTGTATTTTTTTTTTATTTTTTTTTTAAGATTCCGTTTTATTTTAGAGAGAGGGAAAGAGTTGTGTGTGTGCACAAGCTGGAGAGCAACAGAGGGAGAGGGACAAGCAGACTCCTCACTGAGCACAGCCAGATGTGGGACTCTCCTACGACCCTGAGATCATGACCTGAACCAAATCAAAAGTTGGATGCTCAATCGACTGAGCCACCCACGTGCCCGTTCTTAGGCTTTTTAATCAGTAGGTATTTATTTAGTGAGTTTTGGGAATGAGTTTCCCCTTGTGAATGATAAAAGAATTTATCATCATACCTAATAAAGAGCTTACAGTCTAATTTAAGGAAAATTGTGTTTAAAAACAAGAATGAGGGGGTACCTGGGTGGCTCAGTTGGTTAAGCATCTGCTTTTGGCTCAGGTCATGATCTCACCATCCTGAGGTCTGAGGTTGAGCCCTGTAGGTTTCCTTGCTGAGCGGAGAGTCTGTTTCTCCCTCTTCCCCTGCCTCTCACCCCTCAAATAAATTTTTTTAAAGATTTTATTTATTTATTCATAAGAGACACAGAGAGAGGAGGGGCAGACATAGGCAAAGGGAGAAGCAGACTTCATGCAGGGAGCCTAATGTGGGACTCCATCCCAGGACTCCGGGATCACACCGTGAGCTGAAGGCAGACACTCAACCGCTGAGCCACCGAGGTGTCTCTCAAATAAAATCCCTTCCCTTCTCCTTCCCTTCTCCTTCCCTTCTCCTTCCCTTCTCCTCCCCTTCTCCTCCCCTTCCCCTTTCCTTCTCTTTTCTTTTCTAAGATCTTATTTATTGGGCAGCCCCGGTGGCGCAGCGGTTTAGCGCCGCCTGCAGCCCAGGGCGTGATCCTGGAGACCCTGGATCGAGTCCCACGTCAGGCTCTCTGTATGGTGCCTGCTTCTCCCTCTGCCTGTGTCTCTGCCTCTCTCTCTCTCTGTCTCTATGAATAAATAAATTAAATCTTAAAAAAAAAGATCTTATTTATTCATGAGAGAGGCAGAGACACAGGCAGAGGGAGAAGCAGGCTCCATGCAAGGACGACCCCAGTGTGGGACTCGATCCCTATCCCAGGGTCATGCCCTGAGCCAAAGGCAGAAGTTCAACCACTGAGCCACCCAGGCATCCCTCAAGTTAAAATCTTAAAAAAAAAAAAAAAAAAAAAAACAGGACTGATAATTGCTAACTTCTGTGACCCAGGAATTTCAGAAAAGGGGAATTGAAGGCATATGGGCTGTGGTTATCAGGGAAATCCTGAATTACTCAGATAGAAATGAGTAGGTATTCATTGTGGTGGATAAGATTTGAGTGGTGGGGGGATCCCTGGGTGGCTCAGCGGTTTAGCGCCTGGTTTAGCGCCTGCCTTCGGCCCAAGGAGTGATCCTGGAGTCCTGGGATCGAGTCCCGCATCAGGCTCCCCTGCATGGAGCCTGCTTCTCCCTCTGCCTGTGCCCCCCCCCTGTCTTTCATGAATAAATAAATAAAATCTTAAAAAAAAAAAGATTTGAGTGGTGGGAGAGGGAGGTTCTTTCAGGTATCATCAAAACTACAGTATTGGAATTAAGCATATGAAGCTTAAGAATGGAGTATCTGAGCTAGAAAGAGGAAATGGAGTCAGATTATTGCAAAAGGTTGTATTTATTTAGGTTTAGGTTCTAAACTGTGTTCTTTATTTAGCTCATTACTACATCAAGTACGTTGTTAACATTCCTCTAAAGGGCTTATATCCTCCTGGATTCCTCCTTCCCCCTTTAAAAAAAAATATTGTTATTTAGATTTTATTTATTCATGAGGGACAGAGAGAGAGAGAGAGAGAGAGAGGCAGAGACACAGGCAGAGGGAGAAGCAGGCTCCATGCAGGGAGCCCGACGTGGGACTCGATTCCGGGTCTCCAGGATCACACCCTGGGCCGAAGGCAGTGCTAAACCGCTGAGCCACCCGGGCTGCCCTCACTTTTTTTTTTTAAATAAAAAAGATTTTATTTATTTATTCATGAGAGAGAGAGAGAGGGGCAGAGACGTAGGCAGAGGGAGAAGCAAGCTCCTTGCAGGGAGCCCGATGTGGGACTGGACCCCAGGACTCTAGGATCACTCCCTGAGCTGAGGGCAGATGCTCAACCGTTGAGCCACCCAGGCATCCCCTAAATCAATTCTTAATCCTGTCCACTTTAAGCTGTTTAGCCATTTGCTTAAAGAAAAATTCCAGGAGCAATTTCCAAATCTTGACAAATTGTTTACTTTAAATTATTCCTTCCTTATATTCCTTCCTTTATAACTGCTCCCCCGCCCCTCTTCCTCTTTAAGTAATCTTTACATTCAATATGATGTTTGACCTTGTGACCCTAAGATCAGGAGTTGTTTGCTCTATTCACTAAGCCAGCCAGATGCACCTTTATAATTTTTCTTTTTTCTTTCTTTTCTTTTCTTTCTTATAGTCACACACACAGAGAGAGAGGCAGAGACACAGGCAGAGGGAGAAACAGGCTCCATGCACCGGGAGCCCGACGCGGGATTCGATCCCGGGTCTCCAGGATCCCGCCCTGGGCCAAAGGCAGGCGCCAAACCTCTGCGCCACCCAGGGATCCCTAATTTTTCTTAACTGACTCTTAGACCGTATATATCCTGGGGCTCCTGGCTTGCTCAGTTAGCAGAGCATGTGACTCTTGATCTCGGGGTCATGAGTTCAAACTCCACACTTGAGCCTACTTAAAAAATACATTTCTTGGAACGCCTGGGTGGCTCAGCAGTTGAGCATCTGCCTTTGGCTCAGGGCATGATCTTGGGGTCCTGGGATGGAGTCCTGCATCTGGCTCCCTGCAAGGAGCCTACTTCTTCTGCCTGTGCCTCTGCCTCTCTCCGTCTGTCGTGAATAAATAAATCTTTAAAAATATATCTCCTCAATATTTTGCAGGTTTTAACTAAACATGTCTAGTGATTATTGCAATACCATTTTATCTTCCTTGGGAAACATAGGTGATACAAGACTCCTAAAAGCTTACTTCAAGTTTTTTTATTGTACTCTTAGATCTTTTCTACATTATTTGCTGTTGGAATGAAAGTAAATCAGGCTTTTTTTTTTTTTTTTTTAAGGTGTGCCTGGGTGGCTCAGTCATGTGTCTGCCTTCAGATCAGGTCATGATCCCAGGGTCCTGGGATCTAACCCCACATTGGACTTCTGCTCAGTTTGCTTTTCCCTCTCCATTTGCCCCTCCCCGTGCTTTCTCTCGCATGTGTGCTTTCTCTCTCTCAAGTAAATAAAAACTATTTTTTTAAAAGTTTTTGGGGGGGGGTGCCTGGGTGGCTCTGTTAGTTGGACTCTATTGGTTCAGCTCAGGTCATGATTTTGGGGTCTTGGGATCAAGCTCTGTATTGGACTTTGTATTCAGTGGGGATACTACTTAAGGATTCTCTCCTACACCCTCCACCCCCATGCTTGCTCTCAAGTAAATCTTTTTTTAAACTGAGTTTTTTTAATAGATTAAATTATAGTTTTGAGTAATGTAAAATCTTTTTAAAAATATTTATTTATTCATGAGAGACACACAGAGAGAGGCAGAGACACACAGGCAGAGGGAGAAGCAGGCTCCATGCAGGGAGCCTGACGTGGGACTCGATCTCGGACTCGATCTCGGGTCTCCAGGATCACGCCCTGGGCTGAAGGCAGTGCTAAACCGCTGAGCCACCCAGGCTGCCTGAGTAATGTAAAATCTTTTTTTGTTGTCTTTTGTTTTTTGTTTTTTAGTAATGTAAAATCTTAAGGTGTGTTTTAGCATCCCATAGAGCCCTTAAATGATTTGGAAGCATACTTGTACAAATGCAAATAGCCGTTAAAATGATGGCACCACAATCTTTGAGTAGACTGGAGCCGCCAAACAAAAAATTGTTTATTTTTAAAAGATTTGAGACCCATTGAAAGTGTGAACAGGGGGAGGGCCAGCAGGCCAGGATAAGAGAATCCCAAGGGGACTCCCTGCTGAGGATGGAGCCAGAGTTGGGGCTTGATCTCTCGACCCTGAGATCAGGATCTGAACCAAAACCAAGAGTCAGATGTTGAACTGACTGTGCCACCCATGTGCTGCAATATACATAATTTTCTACCAAAATGCCCTAACTGGGAAGTTTAGGTGGCTAGTTGGTAAAGCTTCTGATTCTTTTTTTTCTTTTCTTTTCTTTTTTTTTTTTTTTTTAAAAGCTTCTGATTCTTGATCTCAGCTCGGGTCTTGATCCTCAGGGTTGTGAGTTTGAGCCCAGTGTCATGGAGCTTATTTTAAAAATAATGAAAGAAATGCCCTTATGGATTTCATGAGAACCAGAAGTATACAAGTAAAAACTGCTGCTTCTGTAAATCTAGTGAAACATTTCCTGTCATTATTCCTTTTTTTTTGTTTTAAAGATTTTATTTATTCATAGAAACACAGAGAGAATGAGAGGCAGAGACATAGGCAGAGGGAGAAGCAGGCTCCATGCAGAGAGCCTGACATGGGACTCTATCCAGGGTCTCCAGGATCACGCCCTGGGCTGCAGGCGGCGCTAAACCGCTGTGCCACTGGGGCTGCCCTCATTATTCCTTTTTAAGTAAAGATTGGTATGGTATGAATCTTAGAGTATCTTGGAATACCTCCTCCCAGTAATCTTGCGTACTTCTTTTTTATAAATAATAGTAAAAACAATTTAACCGGGACGCCTGGAAGGCTCAGTAGTTGAGAGTCTGCGTTCAGCTCAGGTCGTGATCCTGTGGTCTTTGGATCAAGTCCCGCATCAGGCTCCCTGCAGGGAGTCTGCTTCTCCCTTTGCCTATATCTCTGCCTCTCTGTGTTTCATAAATAAATAGGTAAAATCTAAGAAAAAAACAAAAACAAAAAGCAAAAAGACATTTTAGATTGTTGCTTTAATTGCTGTTAACCATGGACAAAATTTGCGGTCTTCATTAATTACTCATAATTCCTATGTGTAGCTCTTTTAAATAATGTCTGATTTGACTTGCCAGCCTTTTTTTCTCCCCAAGCATTGATTGATTTATTTTAGAGAGTGGGAGAGGGAGAGAGAATCTCAGGCAGACTCCAAGCATAAAGCCCAAGACAGGGCTTACTCTTACAACCCAGAGATCACTACCTGAGCCCAAACCAAGAGTCTGACGCTGAACCAGCTGTGCCACACAGGTGCCCCAATTTGACAACCTCTTTTATTTTCGTGTGGCTTCACTGGCTTTTCTTTTGATGTGCTGTAACGCTCCCTCCCCTCTTTTCCCAACTTTTCTACTTAGGTGGAAAGGCCTTGTGAGCTGTTGCTATCTTTGAAACTTAAGCAGAACTTATTTAATTGTAGAGGCAGTGAAAACCCCTCTCCTGATAATTTTGTTTTTCCCTCTTTTGCTTTGACCAGGAATCCTCAACTATGAAAGGCATAGCTCCTCACTTAAGAAACCTTTGTTGTGTGAAGTCTCTGAAATTTGGAAGTAATTTGGTTCCCAGACATACCTATCCTGTCCTTTGAGAATACAGAATTTTTACTCAAAATGTAGGTGAAATCCCCTTCATCCCCCAGGCTTATCCATTCTTTAGAAAGAGTTTAAAACATGTTTACACCCTGCTTTTGTGTTTTCAATTTTGAGATGCTAAGCAAATTACATCCAGAATACTTTGCCTTCCAGAATCTTAAGGGATTGTTTAAAAATTATGTGCTAGTAGCTTCTCTGAAGATGAAAATTATCCTTTAACTGTTACATTAAATATGTGCATGCATATGAAGGATACTTTACTTCCATGGCAACCTCAGAACATGAATGAATCCTAAAGGGGCATGATGCCTACCCCCTCTGTGTAGACAAATTCTCTGGTAGAGTTCCTTCTTTTTATTCCTTAATTTCTAAAGTGCATCTCTTTAGAAGTAAGTACTGAAATTTTATCTTAGGTCTTATTTCTCCCTTTGGCCCTTAATCTAGCAATTCTCCAAATTTATTTGCTGGCACAGGTTTGGATTTATGTTTTTTTATTCATTTGGGCCTCTCCTACCTTCCATGCAGACATCAGGTTTTTCTTTGCTGCTGTACTTAACTCCCTTTTTAGCCCAGAAGATACAAATATTTTTTTCCACATATAGTGCAAGAGACATTCATCTTCATGCAGGGGTCTCTGCTCTCACTGTTAATAGTATCTCTGGTAATTAATCATATAATGAGAACATTGCTAAATTTAAGCTATTGACACTCTCCTAAGTTCACTTCTTTTTTATCATCAAAGGATAAAATACCTTTTTGCAGAAGCTGGGAAAATACTACAAGATGTTTTTTCTCTTCCTTCTTGCTGTTCTCTTCTAGTGCAAATGGCTTTCTGTGATGGTAAGTCTTCTCTATTATATTTGTCCTTATTTTTAGGTTTTTAGTTATTTGGGAAGTGTCTGAGGTAATAATCCTCACATGATAAGGGAAAACTCAAGGTGAGGGAAAGATTGTGGCATTTTATTGGAATGTACAGGTCTTAGACTGCCACTTAAAATTGCACAGATTTTCCTTTATTGGTAGAAGTATTCTTCATAGAAATATTTTTTCTGAGGAGGTGAAGACTTGTTTGTTGATACATGCATATAAGATACATTCTGGTAGATCCCAGAGTAACAGGTTCAAACAACCAGGCCTGAGAAGTAATAATTAGTCTATAGAGATTTTTTACTCAGATGATTTTTATAATTACACCAAGGTGAAATTTAGAGAGTTTTATAATTTACAGAGGTACCTTGCTCCCCGCCCCCCCCCTCCCCCATGATGTTTCTGCATCAACACTAAGATAGCTTTGCATTCTTTCCATTTGACATGGTGATTTGGGAAACTTGCCTTCATGCAAGCCAGTCTTTTTTTTTTTTTTTTTTTAATTTTATTTATTTATTATAGTCACACAGAGAGAGAGAGAGGCAGAGACATAGGCAGAGGGAGAAGCAGGCTCCATGCACCGGTAGCCCGACGTGGGATTCGATCCCGGGTCTCCAGGATTGTGTCCTGGGCCAAAGGCAGGCGCTAAACTGCTGCGCCACCCAGGGTTCCCCATGCAAGCCAGTCTTTGCAGGAATTCCTTTCAACAGTCTTGAGTCAGCTGAATATTCCACTGTCAATATCATCATGTCTGTCATCCAAGTTACTTTTTATTGAGAAAGGGTCCTAGTGGGCAGCCCCAGTGGCACAGCGGTTTGGCGCCGCCTGCAGCCTAAGGTGTGATCCTGGAGACCTGGGATTGGGTTCCTTGTGTGGAGCCTGCTTCTCCCTCTGCCTGTGTCTCTGCCTCTGTGTGTATGGGTGTGTCTTTCATGAATAAATAGATAAAATCTTTAAAAAAAAAAAAAAGAGAGAGAGAAGGGTCCTAGAGTTTGGGACATAGCTACTTACTTCATCTTAGTTTATTTTCTCTGTGTTAAAATACACAACAAAATTTATTGTCTTAAACCTTTTTTAAGATTTTATTTATTTCAAAGATTTACTTATTTTAGAGAGGGAATGAGGAAGAGGGAGGGCCAGAGGGGGAGAGAGAATCCCAGGCAGACTCCCAGCCAAATGTAGCCTGATTCTGGGCTCTATTATCCAGGGCCATGAGATTCTACCTGAGCTAAAACCAGGAGTCAGTTGGCTTAACTGACTGAGAAACCAAGGCACCCTGAGATTTTATTTCTTTATTAGAGAGCAAGCACACATGTGTTGGGGGAGGGGCAGTTGGAGAGGGAGAGAGAATCCCAAACACATTCCATGCCAAGCACAGAACCAATGTGGAGCTTGATCCCAGGGCTGCAATGGCCGTCTGAGCCAAAATCAGTCTGATGATCAACCAACTGAGCCACCCAGGTGCCCCCATCTGAACCGTTTAAAAAACCATTTTAAAATTCATCCGTGTTGTAGCATATTGCAGAATTTCCTTTTTTTTTTTTTTTTTAAGATTTTATTTATTCATGAGAGGCACAGAAAGAGGAAGAGGGAGAAGCAGGCTTCATGCAGGGAGCCTGATGTGTGACTTGATCCCAGGATCATGCCCTGAGCCAAAGGCAGACACCCTCAACCGCTGAGCCACCCAAGTGTCCCTCAGGGGACTCTTTTTTTTTTAATTAATGACTTTATTAATGAATATACATCCATATGATGATGTAGATACAAATCACGAACACTATTCCATTCCCATACACATAATTGCACACGAGTAGCTCAAGTTTATGGACAGCTCAGAGGACTCTTTAGGGGACAAATATAAGTTTTCTACTAAATAATACTGGGTGCAGGAGAAAAGGTCTATTGAAAATGCTGAGAAAGGATTCAGAATCCCTGGTCCTACCTAGAGGGAAGCTTTAAAGATTTCATTTACCTTTGACCCACCAGAATATATGTCCTTTTTTCCTTTTTTATAAGATTCTGTTTATTAGCATGCACATGAGACAGGAAGGGGCAGAGGGAGGGGGAGAAGCAGAATTCTCCCTGAGCAGGGAGCCACCTGCAGTATTTGATCCCAGGACCTTGGGCTCATGACCTGAGCTGAAAGCAGAAGCTTAACTGACTGAGCCACCCAGGTGCCCCTGTATCAGTCTTTTTATTTAATGTAATTTGGCATCTTTATTTTTTCATCAAATGTTTGTGTATTAGATAATGTGGCATTAGATATTGTGCTCTTTGGGGAATAAACATGAAGACACAGTTCATGCCTTTTTAGGAAAGTAATTCTTTTTTTAAGGAAGGTAATGTTTGTTGGAGAGAAAAACAAATGTGAACACAAATTGGAAAGCACAGGAAGGCTTTACAGAAAAGATGTTTTAGTTTGATTCAGAGGGTTGAATAGTTTCCCAGGCAGAGGAAGGGTCATTGGCCAACTGATTGACCTCTACATAAAGCAAATCAAAGTTCTCTCTAGAATTTTGACAGGACCTTTTTTTTTTTTTTTTTAATTTATTCGTGAGACAGAGAGAGAGAGAGAGAGAGAAAGAGAGAGAGAGGCAGAGACACAGGCAGAGGGAGAAGCAGGCTCCATGCAGGAAGCCTGACATGGAGGAACTTGAATCAGGTCTCCAGGATCAGACCCTGGGCTCAAGGTGGCGCTAAACCGCCGAGCCACCCAGGCTGCCCCTTGACAGAAGCTTTTTAAGGCAGTGTCTGATGCTCTGGCCCTTTTCTACTCTTGGGGTGATTATTTGTGTTTGGATTTAAGGATTTCTTGTTCCTATGAGCACTTTACTTGGAAATTTAGTTGAAGGTGGTGGTTAAGAGTTCAGGGACTTAAGTTAGATTCGGTTTGAATTCTGGTTTTATCACTTACTAGGTATGTGACTTGAGGCAAGTTATTCAACCTCAAGGTTTTTTGTTTTTTGTTTTTTTTTTTTTTTTGGTCTTTAATAAGTCAGGATTATGTTTTCTAACAGCCGGCAAACATTTTTCCTATGTTGGGAGTAATTATGGGTTATGACCCTATATGCTTCTAAAGTACAAGGTACATTAGTTCTGGCAGCCAGTACAGTGCCTGCTTGTTTTCCCATGACTGATTCTGAACAGTTTGCTTCTATCCTGATCCTGGATCTCATTAGGAACTATAGAATCAGGCTTTGTGGTAGCTTGTCAGTCTAATAGGTAGAAACACACCCTCTTATAGATTGGTACTTTACAAGATCATAAGGCTATTGAATCTCAGCAGAGACTTGCTTTTCCAGGTGTCAAGGACAGTCTTGGGAGAATCATGTTTACTGGAATGTTGATGTAGAAATACTAGTGGCATGGGAGTATCTGCTAAGTATTGGCATTAAGCTTTTTGTAGATAATTTTCCTGGAGGGTTAACTTGGTGGAAAAATGTGCTTTGAACCGGAATACACATTTTAATGTATTAAGCTTGTGTCTCTTGTCATTGCAAGCATTTATTGCATCTGTTCTTAGAAAAGAGAGGATCCTGGGGCACCTGGGGTAGTTGGCTCAGTTGGTTGAGCATCTGACTCTTGGTTTTAGTCAGGTGATGATGATCTCAGAGTCCTGAGATGGAGCCCTATAGCAGAAACCACACTCAGTGGAGAGTCTGCTTGAGATTCTTTCCCTCTGCTCTTTCCCCTCTTGCTTGCACTCGCCTTCCCCCTAAAAATAAATAAATACATCTTTTTTTTTAAATTTTTTTAATTTTTATTTATTTATTTATGATAGTCACAGAGAGAGAGAGAGGCAGAGACATAGGCAGAGGGAGAAGCAGGCTCCATGCACCAGGAGCCTGATGTGGGATTTGATCCCGGGTCTCTAGGATCGCGCCCTGGGCCAAAGGCAGGCGCCAAACCGCTGCGCCACCCAGGGATCCCCTAAATACATCTTTAAAAACAAGCAAAGGGTCCTGTCAGTTACACTTTTAAAGGGGGAAAAAAAAAGAATGGATCCCCATTCAGATGAGGTCAAGTAAATATTCAAATTTGGGGTAATGGGATTAGATCACAGTACAGCTCTGGAGTCAGATTGCCTGGGTTTGTATTGTAATCCGCTGAATTTGTGATTTTGAGCAAGTTTAACATCCATATTCTTCAATTTCCTCATAAAACGAGGATACTACTGCTACCTACTTCAAAGGTTTATTGAGGAAATTAAATGCATTAATACATACAAAGCATTTGCAACAGTGCCTGGCATGATGTGTTTTATTTGTGAATGAGTTTATTGAATGAATACTTCAAAGAGCAAAACTAAGAACCAAAGCTAAATTAAGGTCAGGGTGAAAAATAATGGGACTCTCTTTCTGGCAGGATAGTCCAGTAATGAATAGAGTCAAGCTGGTTTAATGTAATAGATGTCTAAGTAGGCTATTACACAGTGAAGGGAAATTACCTGGAACCAAACAGACTTATCATTAGTGTGTTTACGATGCCTTTTCAGTTGTGAATATTAGAAATTTCAGTTTCTGTAATGTGATTTTCGGTCAGCTACCCATTGTCTTTAAACTTTACTGGAAGTCTCTAAAATTTTACTGCCTAGATTTTATGTACCAAACTGCCTACACATCCACATGTAGTCATTGACTCTTCCATTCTCTAGTTCATAAGTTATGATCATACCTGCTGCAAACAGATTTGACAGCCATCCTCCGTTTCAGAAATACTCGGATCACACTGATGAAAATAGTTGTTGCAAAGATGATTTTATGAAATACTAGTATGTTGAGAATTTTATTTTTTTTTTTATTTTTTTATTTTTTTTAAATTTTTTTTTTATTTATTTATGCTAGGCACACAGTGAGAGAGAGAGAGGCAGAGACACAGGCAGAGGGAGAAGCAGGCTCCATGCACCGGGAGCCCGATGTGGGATTCGATCCCGGGTCTCCAGGATCGCGCCCTGGGCCAAAGGCAGGCGCCAAACCGCTGCGCCACCCAGGGATCCCCTATGTTGAGAATTTTAAATGAGTATAATTCTGTTAATCCTCTGCTGATGGTGGTTTTGAGGTTGTGGCCAGTTTTGGGTAAAATCAGAGCTTTCACATCAAGGTTTGGGGTATGTTATAGTTAGGATCATGTTTCTTTTGCTGGTGTTAAAAGGGTGAGGGTGACACCATGGTCCTCATGGTAGTCATAATTTGTGCAAATTTGTACAAAGCATTGATACAGAACTAGGGGTAGTAGGAAGTGTTTTTCTTTTCTGATTCATGCTACTACTCTCCCTTAATCTACCTTCAGGAATGGAGAAATTCCTGAAGATGAGGGGCTGAGAAGAGTATTTAGAGTTTTAAAACCAAATAGCATAAGTAACTCCTGGAGTACCTAGATGGCTTAGTTGGTTAAGCATCAGACTCTTTTTTTTTTTTTTTTAAAGATTTTATTTATTTATTCATGAGAGACAGAGAGGCAGAGACACAGGCAGAGGGAGAAGCAGGCTCCATGCAGGGAGCTCGATGCGGGACTCGATCCCGGGACTCCAGGATCACGCCCTTGGGCCCAAGGCAGGCACCAAACCGCTGAGCCACCCAGTGATCCCAGCATCAGACTCTTGATTCAACTCAGGTCATGATCTCAGGGTCATGGGATTGTCCTGCATTCATGTGGAGTCTGCTTGAGAGTCTCTCCCTCTGCCCCTCCCCTGCTTTCATGTACACACCTCTATTCTTTCTCAAATTAAAAAAAAAAAATGTTGACAGAGCATTTGAATATTTTCCAAAGAACATACACAAATGGCCAGTAAGTACTTGAAAAACTGCTCAGCATCGTTAGCCGTCAAAGAAATCAAAGTCATGCACTAAGGTGATTTTTTTGCTTTAAGGAAACTAACAAATGTTAGAGGATGGAGAAATTAGAATCTTCCTATATTGCTGGTAGGAATGTAAAAATAGTGCGTGCCACGTGAAAAAGTTTGGCAGTTCTTTCTTCAAAAAGTTACTATAATGACTCTGCAGTTCCATTCTTGGCTATATACAAAAGAGACCTGAAAGCATACTTGAATAAACTATGTTCATAGCATTATTCATAATAGCCCAAAAGTGAAAATTCAACTCAAATATCCATTAACTATAAATATATAAATGTGGTGTATCCATATTATATTGTTAGGTGCTGCACTCTGGGTGAACCTAGAGATGTGCTAAGTGAAAGAAGTCAGTTACAAAAGACAGTGTATTACAGGCATACTTGGAGATATTGAGGGTTTGGTTCTGGACTACTGCAATAAAATGAACATTGCAATAAGCGAGTCACACGGATATTTTTGGTTTGTCATTGCCTGTAAAAGTTATGTTTACAATATACTATAGTCTGTTTTTTCTTTTAAGATTTTATTTATTTATTTATTTATTTATTTATTTATTTATTCATCAGAGACATAGGTAGAGGGAGAAGCAGGCCCCACGCAGGGAGCCCAATGCAGGACTCGATCCTGGACCTCCAGGATCAGGCTCTGGGCTGAAGGTGGCGCTAAATCGCTGAGCCACCTGGGCTGCCCAAGATTTTATTTATTTGACAGAGAGATTAGATTGAGCACAGGCAGGGGGAGTAGAAGAGGGAGAGGGAGAAGCAGGCTCCCCACCAAGCAGGGAGCCAGGTTCTGGGCTTGATCCCACAATCTTGGGATCATGACCCGGGTGGATGGCAGATGCTTAACTGAGCCACTCAGGCGCCCCTGTACTGTAGTCTATTAAGTATACAATAGCTTTATGTCTAAGAAAAATTACATACCTTAGTTAAAAATACTTTATTGCTAAAAAGTGCTAACCATATATGAGTTTTCAGTGAGTCATCTTTTTGCTGGTGGAAAGTCTTGCCTCTAATGTTGATGGATGCTGACTGGTGGTGGTTACTGAAGATAAGGGGCAGCTGTGGCAACAATGAAGTTTTTCTGCATCGATTAACTTCTTTGCAGCAATTTCTCTGTAGGATGCTGTTTTATAAAGTATTTTACATATAGTAGAATTTTTTCTTTTTTTTAAATTTTATTTATTTTTTTAAAGATTTATTTTTATTTATGATAGATCTAGAGAGAGAGAGAGAGAGGGAGGCAGAGACACAGGCAGAGGGAGAAGCAGGCTCAATGCCAGGAGCCCGACGCGGGACTCGATCCCAGGACTCCAGGGTCGGCCCTGGGCCAAAGGCAGGCGCTAAACCGCTGAGCCACCCAGGGATCCCTATTTTTTTATTTTTTTAAGAGAGAGTGTGAGCACGCAGAGGGGAGAAATAAATTCCCCTCTGAGCAGGGAGCCCTATGTGGGGCTTAATCCCAGGACCTTGAGATCACAACCTGAGCCAAAGGCAGACATTTAACCAACCTAGCCACCCAGGTGCACCCTGGATGGTAGAATTTCCTTCAAAATTGAGTCAGGCTTCTTAAACCCTGCCACTGCTTTATCAACTAAATCTAAGTACTGTTCTAAATGCTTTGATGTTATTTCAGCAGTCTTAACCAGGAGTAAATTCCACCTCAAGAAACTGTTTTCTTTTTTCCATTCATAAGAAGCAACCCAACTTGTTAGTTTTATCATGAAATCGAAGCAATTGAGTCAGCCTTTAGACCAACTTTATTTTGTTGTTTTTTTAAGTTGATGTACAGTTTACACACAATGTTAACATTAGTTTCAGGTTTACAGTGTAGTGATTCAACAACTCTATTCTATGCTCACCACAGGTGTAGCTGCCATCTGTCACCTTACAACACTGTTACACCCCACTGACTATATTCCCTATGCTGTACCCTTCATCCCTGTGATTTGGTCATTCCATACTGGAAACCCGTACTTCCCACTCCCCCTTCACCATTTTGCATATGCCTCTACTTTCTTTGCTCTGGCAACCACCAGTTTGTTTTCTGTATTTAGGGTCTGTTTTCTGCTTTTTTGTTTGTTAATTTATTTTGTTCTTTAGATTTTTTATATAGGTGAAACCATATGGTATTTGTCTTTCTCTTATTTCATACTTAGCACAATACCCTCTATGTCCATTTGTGTTGAAATGACAAGATCTCATTCTTTTTTAATGGCTGAGTAATACTCCATTATAAGGATATATATATATGTGTGTGTGTGATTGCTTACATCTTTATCTGTCAGTGGACACTTAAGTTGCTTCTATATCTTGGCTGTTGTAAGTAACACAGCAATAAACAGGGTGCATATATATCTTTTCATTTTCTTTGAGTAAATCATAGTGGAATTACTAGAATATATGGTATTACTGTTTTTAATTTTTTGAGGAATCTCCATTCTGTTTTCCACAGTGCCTATCCTATATCAGTTACCTTTCCACCAAAAATGCATTAGGGTTCCTTTCTCTCCACATGCTCACCAACACTTGTTATTTCTTTTTGATACTAGCCATTCTGACAGGTGATACATCTCATTTTGGTTTTGATTAGGTCCACTTTTTTTTTTTTAAGTTTATTTATGTAATTTCTATACCCCACATTGGTCTTGAGCCCATGACCACAAGATAAAGAGCCACATCCTATACTGTCTGAGCCAGCCAGGTACCCCAGGTTAGGTCCACTTCTAATTCTAGTTATTTTTTTCTGTTTCTACCACATCAGCAGTTAACTTCCACTGAAGTCATGAACCCCACACAAAGTCATCCATGAAAGTTGGAATCAACCTCTTCCAAAACTCCTGTTAATGGTGATCTCTATTGAACTCCTCCCCTCAGTGTTTTTTTTTTTGTTTTTTTGTTTTTGTTTTTTTTAATTATAGTCACGCACAGAGAGAGAGAGGCAGAGACACAGGCAGAGGGAGAAGCAGGCTCCATGCACCTGGAGCCCGATCCCGGGTCTCCAGGATCGCGCCCTGGGCCAAAGGCAGGCACCAAACTGCTGCACCACCCAGGGATCCCGATTTAGCATAATTCTTAAAGGCCTAGGATTTTCAGGAAGGTCAGTGAGCATTCAACTTAAAATCACCAGCTGCATTAGCCCCTACCTAAAAGAGAGTCAGCCTTTCCTTTGAAATTTTGAAGCCTGGTATTGGCTTCTCTTTGGCTGTGAAAGTCTTAGATGGTATTGTCTTCCAATATAAGGTTGTTCCGTCTACACTGAAAAATCTGTTTAGTGTTACCACCTTTAATGATGATGGTGAGATCTGGATAACTTGCTGTAGCTTCTATGTCCATGCTTCCTGCTTCACCTCCCCTAAACCTCATGAACCTACCCCTGCTGTCCTGCAACTTTTCTTCTGCAGCTTCCTCACCTGTGTCAGCCTTCATAAAATGGAAGATAGGGCCTTGCTGTGGAGTAGGAGGTTTTGGCTTAAGGGGATGTTGTGGATAGGGTAATCGTCTATCTAGACCACTAAAATGTTTTCTTTATCAGTGATAGGGGTGTTTTTTTGCCTCTATTCATTCTTGTGTTAACTGGTATAGCACTTTGTATTTCCTTCAAGAATTTTTACTTTGCACTCACAATTTGCAAATTGCTTGGTTTAAGAGGCCTAGCTTTTGGCCTGAGCTTTCAATATGCCTTAACTAAGCTTAATCATTGGTAGCTTTTGATTTATAGTGAGAGATACTGACTTTTCCTTTCACTTGATTTAGAGGCCATTGTAGGGTTCTTAATTGGCCTAATTTCAGTATTGTGTCTCAGAGGATAGGTAGTCCTAAGAGAGAGGGAGAGACAGTGAAGAGTGGGAAGACATGACATCGCACTGAATGGCAGGCAGGTTGGTGGAACAGAATACAACATTTATTAAGTTTATGATCTTATATGGGTGTGGTTTGTGGTGCCCCAAAACAATTACAATAGTACCATCAAAGATCACAGATCACCATAACAAATATAATAATGAAAAATTGCAAAATATTGCAAGAATTGAAATGTGAACACAGAAACATGAAATGAACAAATGCTGTTGGAAAGAAGAACCTGGTAGATTTGCCCCATACAGGGTGGCCACAAACCTTCGCTTTGTAAAAAAACAAAAGCATAATAAAACAAAGTATGCCTGTGTATGCTTCCATTTATATGGAATGTTTAGAGTGGTAAATCCATAGGGATGAAGGTAAGTGGTTACCTAGCTTTGAGGGAGTTGGAATTGAGTGGAGAGTGTGACTACTAATGGGTATGGAGTGTTTCTTTTTCACGTGATGAATATATTCTAAAATTGGCTGTGGTCATAGTTGTACAACTTTGTGAATATACTAAGAACCACTAAATTGTACATCTTGTTTTTTTATTTTTATTTTTATTTTTTTTATTTTTTATTTTTTAAATTTTTATTTATTTATGATAGTCATAGAGAGAGAAATAGAGGCAGAGACATAGGCAGAGGGAGAAGCAGGCTCCATGCACAGGGGGCCCGATGTGGGATTCGATCCCGGGTCTCCAGGATCGCGCCCTGGGCCAAAGGCAGGCGCCAAACCGCTGCGCCACCCAGGGATCCCTGTTTTTTTATTTTTAAAAATATTTTTAAGTTTGTTTATTCATGAGAGACAGAGAAGCAGGTTCACCTTGGAGCAGGGAACCCAGTATGGGACTTTTGATTCCAGGACGCTGGGATCATGACCTGAGCCGAAGGCAGACACTTAACTGAGTGTTAAGTGAGCCACCTAGGCACCCCTAAATTTTACATTTTAAGTGGGTGAATTGTATATGTAAATTAATAAAATCAATAAAATGAAATAGATAAAGCTGTTAGTTAGGAAAACTAGATAACTGCTTCTGTAGTTGTACTATATAGTCTTTTTTGCCTTGTTTTTGGCCTTCTAAATGAAGAGAAGGATATATTTAATTGCATTTGGGATAGGATATCATCGAGTGCTGTATTTATTTAAATTTTTATTTTATTAGAGCAAGTGAGAGAGAGTATGAACAGGGAGAGTCAGATGAAGAGGGAGAGGCTGACTTCCCGCTGAGGAGGTTGCAGCATGGGGCCTGATCCCAGAACCCTGGGATCATGACCTGAGCTGAAGGCAGATGATTAACTCACTGAGCCACCCAGGTGCCCCTCATTGAGTGCTTTAATTTCCCCCCTTTATTATTGTAAAAAATTGTTGAAATGTTGGGAAAAAAATTTTGGGATGTCTGAGTGGCTCAAGTCGGTTAAGAGTCTGCCTTTGGCTCAGGTCATGATCCCAGGATCCTGGGATTGAGCCTGCTTCTCCCTCTCCCTCTGCCTGCTGCTTCCCTTGCTTGTGCTTAGTTGTGCGTGCATGTGTAAATAAATAAGACCTTTATTAAGATGCTGAAAAATTGTAGAGCATAGAAAAGGAAATGTAAATTATCTGAAATAGTACCCAGAGACATATATAATTGTTAAATTTTTGGTGGTATAGGTATTTGTGTATAGTTTTTCCCTATATAATGTTCCAAAGTCCTACAGTTTAAGATAATTCATAGTCTTTTTTGGTGTAGCGAAGTTATTTTTTAAATTGCTTTGTTGGGGTCAATTTAGAAAAGCTAATTACTGGTTCTCTTCTGGGGCATTTTAATTTGTTAGTTTTTAAAAAAATATTCTTTTTTAAAAGAGATTTTATTTACTTATTCATGAGAGACACACAGAGGCAGAGACACAGGTAGAGGGAGAAGCAGGCTCCCTGCAGGGAGCCTGATGTGGGACTCAGTCCCAGGACCCTGGGATCACTACCCGAGCCAAAGGCAGATGCTCACCCGCCTAGCCACCCAGGCGTCCCAATTTGTTAGTTTTTGAAAATAAACTTAGTATGGAAGTGATCTTGAATTTACCCTCTGACTCTGCTGCCTCTGAATTTAGCTTTTTTTTTCATGACTAGTTTAAAGGGGTGGGGGGATGCTTTCAGGCTTCCACAAATGAATTAATGGTCTTGTTACTGTACTTCCTAATCATTCTTTAATGTTTCAGAATTACATTTAAAAATACATCTTATTAAAGTATTTGTATGCAATAAAATAGATCTTCTTTCCATGTACAGTTGACTCTTGAACACATAGGTTTGAACTGTGTGGGTGTACACTTACATGTACACTTATATGTGTGTGTGTCCCCTTCCCCCCCGTAAATCCAGTATAGTACTGTGAATGCTTTTTCTCTTGATTTTCTTTATAGCATTTTCTTTTCTCTAGCTTACTTTATTGTAGAATACAGTATATAATACATATAACATGCACAAATATGTGCTGATTATCAGCAAGGCTTCTGGTCAACAGATTATCAGTAAAGTTTTTGGGGAGTCATTAGGTATACTTGGATTTCAGACTGTGACTGCCTGGTGGGTCTGCTCTCCTGTGTTGTTTTTTTTTTTTTTTCTCCTGTGTTATTCAAGTATTAAGCCATACAGTTCAGTGTTTGATAAATCTATTCAGATGTATAACCACCACAGCAGAGCATTCTTTTTACTCCAGATTTCCTTTGCACACAAGCCTCCCTCGTTTCACCCCCATCCCACTTACTTGCTGTCTTCATAATTTTGCATTCTTAAAAAGTTATTTTATTTATCCATGAGAGCCATAGAGAGGCAGAGACATAGGCAGAGGGAGAAGCAGGCTTACTGTGGGGGGAGCCTGATGCAGTACTTGATCCCAGGACCCCAGGATCACAACCTGAGCCAAAGGCAAGGCACTCAACCACTGAGGCCACCCCCCCCCCCCGCCCCCTGCACTCCTAATTTTGCATTTTATATAACTTAAAGTGAATTATACAGCCTTTTCTGGTCTGGCTTTTTTCAATTAGCATGATTTCGTAACTCATCCATGTTGTTACTTGTACCCATGGTTTATTTTTTGTTCTTGAATAGTATTCCACTGTATACACGGACTTTTGGGATTGTTTTCACCTTAGCTATTTTGAATAAAGTTGCTGTGAACATTTGTGTAAAACGTCTTTGTGGAGATAAATTTTCGTTTCTCTTGGGTAATATCTAGTACTAGAATTGCTAAGTCTTAGGGTGTTCCAATTGTATAAGAACTACTAAACTGGGGACGCTTTGGAGGCTCAGTGATTGTCTGCTTTTTGGCTCAGGGCGTGACTCTGGGGATAGAGTCCCACATTGGGCTCCCTGTGAGGAGCCTGCTTCTCCCTCTGCCCGTGTCTCTGCCTCTCTCATGAGTAAATAAATAAAATCTTAAAGAAAAAAAAAACACCAAAACGACCAAACTGTTTTCCAAAGACCTTACCATCTTAATGTTTCTATTAATTTCCTGATATTCCTGAAAGGATGTTTTTGAACGTATTTCCCTGGGATTAAACAATTTATTATGCAGTGTTTCATAAAGTTACCATCTGCATCATGTCTTAAGGTATTGCTCATGTTTAGAATGTTAATGTATGCTTAGGGTGCTTGTTAAAATGTAGATCCTGGGCAGCCTGGGTGGCTCAGCGGTTTAGCGCTGCCTTCAGCCCGTGGCGTGATCCTGGAGACCCGGGATCAAGTCCCACGTCCGGCTCCCTGCGTGGAGCCTGCTTCTCCCTCTGCCTGTGTCTCTGCCTGCCCTTCTCTCTCTCTCTCTCTCATGAATGAATGAATGAATGAATAAATAAATAAATAAATAAAATCTTTAAAAAAATGAAAAGATACAATGTGTAGATCCTTGGGTCTTAAAGATTCTCAATCAGTAAAGTTGAAGAGCCATATGATAATATGGCATTTTAGTCTTTTCTAAAAGCATAATTTTCATTAATGTATTTATTAGGTTACTGTTCATTGAGCTTTTTTTCGTTTTTCATTTGCATTCCATTGTTTTATCTGAAAATTTTTTTAAAGATTTGAGAGAGAGCATGCGTGCAGTAGGGAGGGAGAGCGCTTGATCTCACAACCCTGAGATCATGACCTGAGCCAGATGCTTAACTGAGCCACCCAGGTGCCCTTTGTTTTAAGTAGGCACCACATCCAGTGTGGGGCTTGAACTCATGGCCCTGCGATCAAGACTTAAGTGTAGATCTAGAGTCCGATACTTAACCAACTGAGCCACCCAGGGGCGCCTCATGTGGATTGTGTTTGTTACCTGTTTTTTCCTTTACTTGGGTATCTCCTAAGATTTATCTGGGCCCCTTTCTTTGGTCGCCACCTAGTGGTAACAAATAGGAACCATCACGAGTTTTGCTGATAAATTGAAATTCATAGTAGGTGAACAGTGTCCCTTCTTAAGAAGGATGGAAACACCCAAAGATAAGTTTGGTTTGTATGTGTGATTAACCAAATGCTCAAATGTGTATGTTTGCTATATGAATGCTCTTTCCTCCAACTTCCTTATTTTTGAAAATACAATTTATTTGGATTTAATTGGGAAATAATTTATTTGTAAGAAAATCTATTTTAGAGCCTATAACTTTTTTTAATTTTTATTTATTTATGAGAGAGAGAGAGAGAGGCAGAGACATAGGCAGAGGGAGAAGCAGGCTCCATGCACCGGGAGCCCGATGTGGGATTCGATCCCAGGTCTCCAGGATCGCGCCCTGGGCCAAAGGCAGGCGCCAAACCGCTGCGCCACCCAGGGATCCCTAGAGCCTATAACTTTTTAAAAAAATATTTATTTCATTTTTTTTTTAAGATTTTATTTATTTATTCATGATAGTCACAGAGAGAGAGAGAGAGAGAGGCAGAGACACAGGCAGAGGGAGAAGCAGGCTCCATGCACCGGGAGCCCGATGTGGGATTCGATCCCTGGTCTCCAGGATCGCGCCCCGGGCCAAAGGCAGGCACCAAACTGCTGCGCCACCCAGCGATCCCTAAAAAAATATTTATTTCAAAGAGAGAGCAGCGAGGAGGGCGGGGAGGGGCAGAAGCAGAGGGAAAGAGAAACAGAAGCCGACTCTGTACTGAGCACCCGGCTTGGTCTTACCACCCTGAGATCATGACCTGAGCCAAAACCAAGAGTCGGATACTCAACTGACTGCCACCCAGGTGCTTCTAGAGCCTATAACTCTTTAATTTTTGTCTAAACTGTCAGCTTAATTATTTTTACTGGGAAATGGGCAGGTGTGCCTTCTTAGTTCCCTTATTTAATGAGATGTTTCCAAACCTTGCTGTGAATTACACTAGGTACTATATGAACTTTTGTTTACATAGAACTTATATTGCAGATTCTCTTATTCTAGGCTTTTAGTTTACTTTGTTTTATATGTTTTTAGTTTTTTACTCCTTTTTAAAAAATATTATTTATTCACGAGAGACACAGAAAGAGGCAGAGACACAGGCAGAGGGAAAAACAGGCTTCCATGCCGGGAGCCCGATCCAGGACTCTATCCCAGGACCCTGGGACCACGCCCTGAGCTGAAGGCAGACACTCACTGCTGAGCCACCCAGGCATCCCAGTTTTTTACTCCTTTTAAAAAAAGATTTATTTGAGAGGGAGAGAGGGGTATAGGGAGAGAGACAAGCATACTCTTCCCCACTGAGTTGGGAGCCCAGTGCAGGGCTCAAGACCCGAGACTAAGGCAGAGGCTCAACCAACTGAACCACCCAGGTACCCTTACTCGTTAGTTTTGATTATTGTATTTTTGTTAAGATTCTTACTTTTTACACTAGTTTGACAGAAAAAAAGAGTTCTATTGTAAAAGGGGTATTGTATATCAAAACTTACTTTGTATGGTCTGATTTTACTTCTCTTTTCCTTTATAGAAATGGTGGAATCAATGAAGAAAGTAGCAGGGATGGATGTGGAGTTGACAGTTGAAGAAAGAAACCTCCTATCTGTTGCATATAAAAATGTGATTGGAGCCAGAAGAGCTTCCTGGAGAATAATCAGCAGCATTGAACAGAAAGAAGAAAACAAGGGAGGAGAAGACAAACTAAAAATGATCCGGGAATATCGGCAAATGGTGAGATTATCATATCCTAGACATCTTTAAAGAAAGTTGCCTTATGGGATCCCTGGGTGGCGCAGCGGTTTGGTGCCTGCCTTTGGCCCAGGGCACGATCCCGGAGACGCGGGATCGAATCCCACATCGGGCTCCCAGTGCATGGAGCCTGCTTCTCCCTCTGCCTGTGTCTCTGCCTCTCTCTCTCTCTCTCTCTCTCTCTCATAAATTAAAAAAAAAAATTAAACAAAAAGGTTGCCTTAGGTTTTGGCTGTTTTATTTTAAAGTTTTATTTATTTAAGTAATCTTTACCCTGATGTGGAACTTGAATTCATGACCCCCAGGATCAGGAGTCTCATGCTTTTTCTAATTAAGCCAACAAGTTGTCCTAGGTTTTGGATATTTTAGATGACGGCCTAGTACTCATGAGTTAAATATGCATAAAATACATATTCTATTTAGTTGATTTGCATTTTTTACTTACCTGGAATTAAGAGATTATGGGCTATACAATATTTCAGGAAAGAGGTAAACTATTTTTCTACAGAAGCTGCAGAGGGTGTTCAATTTTAAGCACCACACAGGTAGAGAACCAGTTTTTTTTTTGTTGTAGTTAGCTGCAAAATGCTATAGTGAGTGACTGGGAATTACCATTCAGGAGAATTGAGCGAGTATATTTGTACTTGTTATGAATCACAGAATTTGCTGGGTGCTATGGGTGTAAAGATGAGACAGATACATATTATATAGCCTCCTTAATGGAGGCTCAGTCTGTTTTTTAAAAAAATTATTTACTTATATTTTTTTAGATTTATTTATTCATGAGAGACACAGAGGCAGAGACAGGCAGAGGGCGAAGCAGGCTCCTTGTGGGGAGCCCAATGCAGGACTCGATCCCCAGGACCCTGGGATTATTACCTGAGCCAAAGGCAGACACTGAACCACCCAGGCACCCGGTCCTTGTTTTTTAATATAAAATGTTAGAGGGCATTGGACATCTCATGAAGTTACTGTTTCAGATGTTACATTTGTATATGTAAATATATGTAATTTTTCTTAATGTGAATTTTGGTGGAAAAGTACAATAACCATTGATCTAGTTCACGGTGTTCTTTTTTAAAAAAATTCATTCATTCATGAGAGAGAGAGAGAGAGGCAGAGACACAGAGGGAGAAACAGGCTCCATCCCGGCAGCCCCACGTGGGACTCGATCTCGGGACTTTTATCTATTCATGAGAGACACAGAGAGAGGCAGAGGGAGAAGCAGGCTCCCCACAGGGAGCCTGGTGTGAGACTCAATCCCAGAACCCTGGGATCATGCCCTGGGCTGAAGACAGGCACTCAACCACTGAGCCACCCAGTATCCCTAGTTCATAGTTTTATTTCCTTTCCTTCCCCTTCCCTAGAAAGAGAGGAAGAGACACAGGTAGAGGGAGGAGAAGCAAGCTCCACGCAAGGAGCCCAATGTGGGACTCCATCACAGGAATCCAGGATCAGGCCCTGAGCCAAAGGCAGACACTCAACCGCTGAGCCATCCATGTGTCCCTAGTTCATGGTTTTCAACTAGGGGGTGATTTTGCCCCTCAAAACATTTGGCAAATCTTTTGAAGACATTTTTGGCTGTCAACGACTTGAAGGGTGCTACTGGTATCCAGTTGGTACAGACAGGGATGCTGCTTGTTATATATTCTATCATGCATGGGACAGCACCACACAACAAAGAATTACCTGGTCCAAAATGTCAATAGGAGTACTGCTGAGAAACTGATCCTGGTGGAAGAGACAGGTATATAAACCCATTTAGAATACAGCAAGGAAAATTACAGGAACCACTCACAAAGTAGCGTGGGCAATGGGAAAACAGAAACTACATTTATTTATTATTTCTACTTTTGTTGGACACTGTTCTGAGTGGGGAGATATTTATTAGTACATATAATGACCCTGTAAAGAATAGGTTATTGTTCTGCTTTATAGATGAGGAAACTGAGGTTCTGAGTGATTAAGTAACATACCTAGAGCCACAAAGAAGTTATATGCTATCAGTGTGTCCATTAACCTCAAATATGTTGGAATAAGAATATGGATTGTCAGTAGAAAAGTTTGGTGTCTCAGCAGGATGATGAAATGAGAAAATTAGAAGTGCTGAAGAGAGAAAAGGCTGTGCTAAATTGTGGGATTTGGAGTAAGTAAGAAAGGAAGCAGGAAGCAAAGAGTAGGACTGATAAAGATGAAAGATTCAAGAGGCTGGGTGTCTTGATGTGTCCCTAAGTACGGATTAACCAGGAATAAAGGAAATAAAAAAAAGGAAGTTACATTCCGATTGTGAAATACTAGAATTTACAACTTGTTGGGTTAAAGCAGTACAATTAGGGATGTTGACAAATAAGGTCATAGAGAAAAGATCAAAGAACAACTGTGTTGAAAGGAACACGGATGTGATGCCAGGAATTGAAGAGGTAGACTGAATGTGAGTGAAAGGCCTATAGAGATCCACTGACTGAGAACAGATTCTTAGAAATTAAATTGAAGGGCAGCCCCGGTGGCTCAGCGGTTTAGCACCTCCTTTGGCCCGGGGTGTGATCCTGGGGACCCGGGATCAGGTCCCATGTCTGGCCCCGTGCATGGAGCCTGCTTCTCCCTCTTCCTGTGTCTCTGCCTCTCTCACTCTGTATCTCTCATGAATGAGTGAATAAAATCTTTAAAAAAGAAAAAAGAAAAGAAAAAGAAATTAAGTTGAAGATGAGCTTCCAAATAGGAACAGTTTGGAGTAATACTGACTTAGTGGGGAACTGAGCGAATCCAGAAATTGTCTTGTCTCTACAGTAATCGCCACTTAAAAAGCCACAAAGGAGGTAAGTTTTTCAGGAAGGAGCTAGTTTAACATAGAATCAGGATGAGATTACAGGAGAAGAGAGAGTGGGGGAATTCTTTACAGTGGAAAGGGCCCAAATAATTATGTGTGTTTGTGGTGGTATGCATTTTTAGTATGATAAATTGAGATGAGTGGCAATATTTACTTGAGTATAAGCATTTTTGGTGTCATGGTGGACTGTGGATCTGAGCCACTCAAATGATTGGCTGTTGAGCATAGTAGTGGTTAGGAATGTGAGCACTGGAGGCAGGCTGTGTCTAGGTTTGAATTTTTTTTTTAAGATTTTATTTATTTATTCATGAGAGACACAGAGTAAGAGAGGCAGAGACCCAGGCAGAGGGAGAAGCAGGCTCCATGCAGGGATCCCGACGCGGGACTTGATCCCGGGTCTCCAGGATCACACCCCAGGCTGCAGGCGGTGCTAAACCACTGTGCCATGGGGGCTGCCCTGTTTTTTTTTTTGTTTTGTTTTTTGTTTTGTTTTGTTTTGTTTTGTTTTTTAAGATTTTATTTGATTTGTGAGAGAGACACAGAGAGAGGCAGAGACCTAGGCAGAGGGAGAAGCAGGCTTCTCGCAGGGAGCCCGACACGGGACTCTATCCCGGGTCTCCAGGATCACACCCTGGGCTGAAGGCGGCACTAAACCGCTGAGCCACCTGGGCTGCCCTAGCTTTTTAATTTTTATTCCATCCCTTAGAAGCTGTGACCTTAGGCTTTATAGCCTACATTGGTTCAGATCCTAGCTCTCCTCCTTTTGGCTAAATACTATATAATCGTTTCCCCATGTAAATAGAGACATAGTTTCTACCTTGTTAAATATGCTAATTAAGTATGCAGCACTTGTAAATAGCAATCAGTATTATACTCAGTTCTGTAGCTAAAACCATGAGGTTGTTGGGTTGGTGTGTTTGTTTAGATTTTATTTTCAAGGGCAGCCCGGGTGGCTCAGTGGTTTAGCGCTGCCTTCAGCCCGGGGTGTGATCCCAGAGACCCGGGATCCAGTCCCATGTCGGGCTCCCTGCATGGAGCCTGCTTCTCCCTCTGCCTGTGTCTCTGCTTCTCTCTCTCTCTCTCTGTCTCTCTGTCTCTCATGAATAAATAAATAAAATCTTCTTTAAAAAGAAAACGATTTTATTTTTAAGTAATCTTTATACCTCACGTGAGGTTTGAATAACTATGAGATTGAGAGTCACATGCTCCACCAGCTGAGCCAACCAGGTTGCCCGTGTGTGTGTGTGTGTGTGTGTGTGTGTGTGTGTGTGTGTGTGTAGGGGGTTGGTTTTGGTTTTTGTTTTTTAGCATGTAGAAGGAAGATAATGTCTAACCTGGAGACAGCTTTTCTCTGCTTTTTTTAAAATCAAGAGCAGGGGAGATTCAGCATTTTTAAAATTTATTTATTTATTTATTTATTTATTTATAAAAATTTTTAAAAAAGATTTAGATAGAGATGTGTATTCTGTTTACTCTGGCTCTCTTCCTCAAAACCAGTGGGCAAATATGTCGTAATTCATGTTACAATTAAGTAAACAAACAATTTTTTACTTTTTTTTTCAGGTTGAGACTGAGCTAAAGTTAATCTGTTGTGACATTCTGGATGTACTGGACAAACACCTCATTCCAGCAGCTAACACTGGCGAGTCCAAGGTTTTCTATTATAAAATGTAGGTTCTATACTAGAAGGGAAAATGTCAGATTAAATGTTAGCCCCCTTAGAATTATCACTTTTTTTTTGAATTATCACTTTTTTGTGTAGGTGTTCAACTTTTATTTAAGAATAATTGTTTAATGTTTAAAGGATAGTTATATGGGAGGAATGATTTTCAAAACTTAGAGTGCTCATTTGCATATTCACTGCTAATGAACAGTTATTGTTGCATTTAAGATGCTCAGACTATTTACTATAAGAGTACTAGGTTTTACCTCTTTTCATTTGTTTTTGTGTGGAGTTAACCCATCAACTGTTGCAATACATTACATAGTTCAGTTTTAATGTTTTATGTAGAAGTTTTATTTCACAATTAACTGTCATGCCATTTTTTGGAACCACTTTTTTATGTTTAATTCTAGTTGGCAATAAATTTATTGATTTTTTTTTTTTAGAGGCTTTTCAATTAATTTCTCTAAGATTTTGCTTATATTTAGTATTCTGAACTCTGAGAAGGAAAACTGAATAGTCTTTCCTGATAGAGTGAAGTTATTGAAGTATACATGCTGATTATTAAAATAATTTTTGTTACATTTCATTTTATAGATTATAGAAAAATTTTAACAGTTTACTTTCATTTAAAAAGCATTCTTCCTAATTCTATTTGTTTTATTTTGTTTTGTTTTAGGAAAGGGGACTACCACAGGTATCTGGCTGAATTTGCCACAGGAAATGACAGGAAGGAGGCTGCAGAGAACAGCCTAGTGGCTTATAAAGCTGCTAGTGATATTGCAATGACAGAACTTCCACCAACGCATCCAATTCGCTTAGGTCTTGCTCTCAACTTTTCTGTATTCTACTATGAAATTCTTAATTCCCCCGACCGTGCCTGCAGGTAAGTCATGGAAGAGAAACAAAAGTTCTCACTGGGAAAGTGAAAAACATTACAAGAGAGAATTATTTGTCTTATTTCCTGGGATTGCCTTTGTGGCCTTGGACATGTAAGAATTCTTTTGGCTTTTAATGAAACTTCTTTGGATTATTTTAAGACCGACTCTATCTCTGTTCACTAGGATAGCAGTTTTAGATTATGTTGATGGGGACAATTTTGGTTGGTAGGTTGAAATTTTAACTTGTTAGTGGGAGGGTGGAATTATTATTATTATTATTTTTTTAAGATTTTATTTGTTAATGAGAGACACAGGCAGAGAGAGAAGCAGGCTCCATGCAGGGAGCTTGAGGTGGGACTCCATCCCAGGACCCCAGGATCACACCCTGGACCGAAGGCAGGCATTCAACCGCTGAGCCACCTAGGTGTCCCAGAGGGTGGATTTAGAATAGAATTATTCTTTTTTTTTAAATTTTATTTATTTATGATAGTCACACAGAGAGAGAGAGAGAGAGAGAGAGAGGCAGAGACACAGGCAGAGGGAGAAGCAGGCTCCATGCACCGGGAGCCTGACGTGGGATTCAATCCCGGGTCTCCAGGATCGCGCCCTGGGCCAAAGGCAGGCGCTAAACCACTGCGCCACCCAGGGATCCCTATTTTCTTTTTTTTTATATATGAGCTTTTAGTCATTTGTAGGTATGTTAACATAGTTAGGCTCTTAGTGTACATATTTTGTATTTTCTATTCTAATATGAATAGTTTTCCATCTTTCTATGTTAATAATTCCCTCATATGTATTTTAGATTGTTGCCAATATTTGATACAGATAGAAATTTAAGGGCTACCTCTATGTACATGGCTTTTTCTTGTAAAAGTTATTGCAAAATATAACAGTTTATCACTCTAACCATTTTTTTAAAGATTTATTATTATTATTATTTTAATTTTAAGGATTTTATTTATTTGAGAGGGAGGGAGAGCATGAGCAGAGAGAGGGAGGGAGACTCCCTGCAGGGCTCGATCCCAGGACCCTAAAATCATGACCTCAGCCAACAGCAGATGGTCAATGGACTGAGCCACCCAGCCACCCAAAAGATTTATTTATTTTAGAGATAATGAGTGAGTGGGGGTGGGGTGCAAAGAGAATCTCCAGCAGACTCCCTGCTGGGCTCAGAGCTGATGCAGAACTTGGTCCTATGACACTGAGATCATAACCTGAGTTGAAATCAAGAATCAGATTCTTCATGACTGAGCCACTCAGGCGCCCCTCATTCTTCTAACCATTTTTAAGTTGTATAATTGAATGGCATTAAATACACCTGCAATATTGTGTAACTGTCACCACTAAGTTATTTCCAAAACTTTTTAATCACCTGAAACAAACACTAACTGGTACCGGGTCATTGTCCAGATTCGCCCACCCTTGACTCCAGTTATTTCTACCTTTTCTCTTTGTGAATTTGCCTATTTTAGGTACTTCATATAATTGGTATAATGTATTTGTTGTTTATAGTTTACAGTCTTCAGTATGTAGGGATCAGATACTCGATGAAAGGGAGAGATTGTCCTTTTGTGAGGTGGATTCATTTGAATGCAGACCATTATTTATTCATCTAAAAACATTCTAAGGGCACCTGGGTGGCTCAGTGGTTGAGCGTCTGCCTTTGGCTCAGGTTGTGATCCCAGGGTCCTGGGGTGGAGTCCCACATTCGGCTCCCATGGGAAGCCTGCTTCTCCCTCTGCCTGTGTCTCTGCCTCTCTCTGTCTCTCATGAATTAATAAAATCTTTAAAAATAAATACTTAAAAATAAAAACATTCTAAATGCCTCGTCGAGTTTAAACAGGTACAGGTCTCAGCTGAAGAAGTTATAGCTATCTCTGTTCAGCTAATAGTATTGATTGGGTCTTTCATTGTCATTCTCCAGTCTGCTTGTCCCACATATCACTTGGAGTTAAGTCTTCTCCATGCCTTTATTTTTATGCATTTGCTTTAATCTTAAGTGTGCATTCATTCTTTTCCCTACCCTTTAAGATGAGTTTATATTTGATTTTTCCTTTTTCTTGTCCTCTAGGGTTTCTGAAGTATTTTCTCCAGAGAAGCACTTCATACTTGTTTTATAATGGTTTTATATGTCAGTCCTCTATTTTCTAGATATTCACTGTGGACTGAGATTGTTTTTTCCCTCTCTTCTGTTTCTCCACCAGTGTTCCACATCACTTGGTATACATCATACAATATATCCAGTAAATGTTGTTTCTTTTAAATTCTAACGAATAGCTTACATACATTTTTGTGGGTTCTATATTGCCCCTCCCCCCATTTTTGGCTTCTGTTAACATTAAATTCTTCGGAAATAAACTGAACTAACATTTCATCTTTTTGCATTAAAATTTTATTAAATAAGTGAGCTGTTAATGCTTGGCTGGCTTAGTGGTTGAGCCAGATATCTGCCTTCGGCTCAAGTCATGATCCCGGGGTCCTGGGATCAAGTCCCACATAGGCTCCCCACAAGAAGCCTGCTTCTCCCTCTGCCTAGGTCTCTGGCTCTCTCTCTCTCTCTCTTCTCTCTTCTATGTATGTGTCTCATGAATAAATACATAAAATTTTTTAAAAACGTGAGCTGTTGACTAGAACTTGGTAATACTTTTATTATGCCTATATTTTGGTTGGTTCAGGATAGAATTTATTTAGTCTATATTCTGTTTATTGATAGGCTTGTCAAAAGCCTAGTAAGAAGTGGTGTTCTGGGGTGCCTGGCTAGCTCAGTAGGTAGAGCATGTGACTCTTGACCTCGAGGTTGAGGTCATGAGTTTGAGCCTCACATGGGGAGTTTTTTAAAAAAATAATGTAGTAGTGCTCCTAACAATTTTATGCCTCCAAATTTGCTAGATTATAAAATTAAATAGAAAATTAATTTTCATCAGTTACATCTATTTTTCCTTTATTACAGTATTTAAACCCAGGATAGTATTATATACTGTGGGATAGCTGAAGAAAAAGATTGATTTCTAACACGTCATTTCTTTTTTTTTTTTCTAACACATCATTTCTGTTTTGAGGCTTTATTACTATAATATATTTATTAAATAATTTTAGGTTGGCAAAAGCAGCTTTTGATGATGCAATTGCAGAACTGGATACGCTGAGTGAAGAAAGCTATAAGGACTCTACACTTATCATGCAGTTGTTACGTGATAATCTGACACTATGGACTTCAGACATGCAGGGTGATGGTAAGGAAACTCCGAAGTTAAATGCATCTCTTTTCAGCTATTGGATATTTTTACTCTTAGGAATTCCTTGGTATTTCTTCATACTAAGCTACAGTTTAGACTCAGCCTATCCCCCAACAAACTATCAAATTTTAATTATTGTTTTTATAGCAAATGATCTCAAAGTACAATTTCCATTTGGGACTGTATGTTAATAATATAAAAGACCTCCTTGGAAAGGGGGATCTTTTTAATATTCAAAGATTTAAAAGTTAAAAGATTTAAAAGTTTTGTCTCTAATGATATTTGCTAACCTTAGTTTTTTTCTCTCACTGTGTTTTGGAAAATGGAGACAGGAATCAGCTCATTTTCTTTTTCTCAGATTCAATTTTAGGGATCTAAGATTGTATTTGATTGTCATGATCACTGCTTTGGCTGACTGGTATCCTGAGGTTAAAACTAGATGGTGTCAAAAAAAAAAAAAAAACTAGATGGTGTCAGTAAATATTTATGAACCATTTTCTCTGGAAATCTTTAAAGAAGGAACTTGTCTCTGGATTTTATAAAGCAAATGGAATGTCCTGCTTTTTGTCTGTAAGAGGTCTGATATAGTCTCTGTTTTGTTGTTATTGTTTGTTTTTAGTTATAAATATTATTTTACAAAACTTAGTCTTGTGATGGGGGGTTAATATTTATTCTAAATGCCCAAATTTGTCATAATTGTTGATTTTAAAGGAGATTTTATTCTTATTCTTTATTTATCCCAAATAATCCTTTTTTATCCATGATAGATTGTTGAAGAGTTGAGGAGAGGGCATGGGGCACATAAACTAGTGTGGCATGCGCATTTTATGAGCTATAGCTCTATAGTTGGTGGTATGTGGAGTGGAAACAAAAAGTTTTGTCAATTTAAGTTGCAGATCCTTTAAGGACTCTGAAGCATATGTTGCATTGCTTGAGGCTGTATAGTCTGTTAGTCAAGACAGCATGCTGAATCCAGCATGTTGTCTTTGGAAGCATTGTACTTAAAAGTATTTCTGGGGATGCCTGGGTGGCTCAGTGGTCAAGCGTCAGCCTTTGGTCAGGTCACAGTCTCAGGTTCCGGGATTGAGTTCTGCATCGGGACTCTCCCTGCAAGGAGCCTGCTTCTCCTGCCTATGTCTCTGCCTGCCTCTCTGTGTCTCTCATGAATAAATAAATAAAATCTTTTTAAAAAATTAAAAAGTACTTCTGAAAATGGGTTTTTCAGGGCATGTATGTTGTAAGTTTCCTTACTCCAGAAGGATAGAGTCAGATTTTAGACTTCTTTAGGTAATAAAGTGAGAATTAGGTGACTCCGCTTTAAAGCTAACTAGCTTTATGAAATATTTAGATATTTGGCTAGGGTTGGCTTGAGATGTGTGGCATATGTGATCTACTTGCACACTTACCCAACAAAGCCAGGTGGAGCCACATACTACTTTTCAACACAGTACTTCAGGCAACCGCTACCAGTCTGTAGGACTCAAAACCAATTTACCATCTCTGAACTAATGACTTGAGGTTCCTTCCAGCTTTGACATTTTGTTGTATTCTAAATAATAATTACTCAGAAGAATGGCCAAACAGCTGTGGACTCTTCACAGTCACTCTCAGCTCAGAGAAGACTAATATCTCTCTGCCTGTTTGAGGGGCTAAAGGAAAACATGTGGAGAGTTTGGTAAGCGGTATTGACCTATAAGTAAGGTATATACCCCTGTGACCTCTGGGGACATTTTTCTGAGGGTGAAAATAACAAAGAAGGTGACCTGGGTTGAAACCTTTCTTTCTTTCTTTCTTTTTTTTTTTTAAAGACATTTCATGCCAACTTTTATAACTAAACTTTTGCTAGATTATAAAAGTAAATAGAAATAAGGTTTATTTTCTAATGCTACTTATTTATCACTGATAACCAGGAATTAAAGTAACTATATGTCCATTCAATTTTTACAAAGAACCAAAGATAACACTTTTTCTTGGTTATAAAGCATTTTATGAAATAGGGTTATTCTCTTGAAACTACTTTTCATAGTTGGAGGGGTTCTTTGTATAGAGATGTTTCATTACATTTCTGATAGATCTCTCTTTAATCCTGTTTTAAATTTAGTGAAATCCAGTTGCTATAGTTCTTATCACTTTGTAAGTTGAACAGTTGATTAAATTTAGTTGAGACAGACTAATTTTCATTGAAGAGCTTTGTATTTGAAATTAGGAAACAAAAAAATTATGAAACATAGTTTATTAAAAATTTAAGTAGTCTTCGGACATTTTAGTAAAATTAACAAATTATCTGAATTTAAAAATTGTGGGTACTAGTAATTTATTATGTGTTTTATTAAATAGGTTTTGTGACTTAGAATATGCAAAATTGCAGTCATGAAATAGGCAGTTCCTCAGGGTGTTAATTTACTTGAACATTATTTAGTTTTTTTCCTTTTTAATTTTATTACGAAAAACGGTGTCAAAAAACTAGAATTAAGGGTTTCTAAAGGAAGAAATAGATGATATTCACAAGCTTTTACGGAGATGTTTTTATCTTTTTTTGAACTGCAGAATATGTTCACTTTTGTCTGTGTTGGAACATCTTTATAAACAGATCACCACTTTTTCTCATCAAGTGATTTCAGTCCTCTTGTGTTCAGAGGACTGTTTCATACATAAATGCATAGAAAGAAAATGTGCATTCTCTGCCTGTTTCCGTCTTCCCCCCAAATCCGAAAACAGTGGGCTAAGAGATACATATCCAAAGAAATCTTTTCCCCCCTTCTGTATACCTTTTAAGAGGATATTATTTCATCCTTTTAAAGGTAAAATGAACAAATACTTTTTGTTGTGTGAGGTTTTTATACAAAGTGAAAAGGCCAAAGTCTGACTCCGCTAAATCATTGATGTTTTCTTTTGTCCTGCTCTCTCGGTTTATTTTTCTTGTAATGTTGCTTTCATATGATTGTTCTCCCTCCCTTTCTCCTTGCAATATAGATTCCTAAAGGAAAATCCAACTCTTCCTTTCCTAAAAACTCTACTTTGTAAGTCATTATCATGGCACAGCGAATTCTGCTTTTTAGTTTTGGTTCTTCACTAATCATGCCTGCATATATCATCATCCTTTTGCTTACAAAACTGCCTGTTCTACATTCTAGGATGTGAAACCTTTTAAGACATTTATGATCTGCTACCCTTGTCTACTTCTGGTTGGGTGTGACTCATCTGACCATACCCTATGCCAAAGTTACTTGGAACTTGTGGCAAATCTAATGGTTGCTTTTAAGTGAATTAGCGTGTGCCCTATTGTTGTTTGTTAACCGTATTTTGGCAGTGTATTGCTGTTAAAAATGAGCGTGAATGTTCCTATCATTTCCTAAGTTTGAGTACATTATTTTGGGGATGGTTGGGTGGTGCATCATTTCTTTCCTCAGGAAATGGATTTTTGTCTTTTTCTGCATGTGTTTTTCTATATAGGAGTCAAAAATCTTTATGTGCCTTAAGTACTTAAGAGTCACATATTAGTGTCAAACATTTTTGTCAGAGAAGAAAATTTGAAGTGTCTAAAACTATCTTTACCCAATCCTTGTTTGTAACAGCGTTTATCATTTATCATATCAAGATCTTTCAGACTATTGAAAAAGCACTCCTTAGGTTAAATATTTTACATTGGTAGGCAGTTGGTCTTAGTGTCATTTGTCCATCCTAGTTAAGTAATTTAACAAGCAATATGAATGGATGGATTGTCTGAACTGTTGTTGGATTAGTTAATTGGTATTCACTTTGATTCACACTAGTAATTACATAGGAATTGTAGCGGTTTATTAAAGCACAAAAGAATGTAACTTTTACCTGTTCCATTATTTTTTAGCAAAAGCCTGCATGCTTTATTATGGCTGACTTATTTTAATGCTTATTAATAGGTAGATGATTCTCCAGTGAATAGGCTGGCTTTCTGTTGCATGTCACAGTGCAGTTGAAACTCCTCAGGCCAATCACCATGTTGTAAGGGAAAGAAAAATGGCATGAGAGAACTGGTCCAAATGCCCTTCTTTAATAACCTCAGCGGTCTGGTTTACTTTGAGCATGCTGTTTCACCCTGGAGTAAGAAATTTGGTTTATGGTTTAGTGTGACTGGCCAAGATCTAAAATGATATAAAACTGAAATCACTTTGAAAAGCAGAACCCTCCCTCTAAAACTATAGAACTTCTTTGGAGCATTTTTCTGCTCAGTTCTCTTTACTAAAGTATTTCACATGGAGCTTATGGGTAGATTTTACAAAAAAACTATAAAGTACCCTTGGTTTTTGAAGGGGTGAGGTTATTGAGAAAGAGTATTTTGACCCAAGAAATACATAAAAGCTTGAAAATCATTTAATAATATGGTTACCTTGGCTGTCTACTTTTAAGAGCTTATTTAGCATAAAAATAGTTTCACTGTGCATCAGTTTTTTTTCATCCTGACTATTGACCATTCAGGACCTTGATCCAGCAGCACCTCTTGGCTTAGGCATTTCAGGTGTCAAGGATGGTAGAAGTCCTTTGGCTGTCCTTGTTTAATACCAATTGTAGCAAATATAAGGAGTCTTTGCTTGGAATGATAGTTTTTTGTTGTTGTTACTACAACAGTCTAATTTAGTATGAAATAATTAACTCATTCTTCTTTGCAGGTGAAGAGCAGAATAAAGAAGCGCTGCAGGATGTGGAAGATGAAAATCAGTGAGACATAAAAGCCAACAAGAGAAACCATCTCTGACCACCCCATTCCTTCCCATCCCACTCCCATTGGAAATTCCCCCATTGTCACTGAGAACCACCAAATCTGACTTTTACATTTGGTCTCAGAATTTAGGTTCCTGCCCTGTTTTGTTTTTTTTGTTTTTTTGTTTTTTGGTTTTTTTTTTTTTGTTTGTTTTGTTTTTTTTTTTTTTAAACAGTTTTCAAAAGTTCTTAAAGGCAAGAGTGAATTTCTGTGGATTTTTACTGGTCCCAGCTTTTAGGTTCTTTAAGACACTAACAGGACTGTGTAGAGGCTTTTTCAGCATTACTGTATTGTCTCCTGCCAGATGTGGCAAGATCACCATTAGAAATGGAAATTACATTTAAAGCCATTAGACTTCTAGGTGATGCAAGCATCTAAGAGAGAGGTTAATCACACTATAGAGGCATTGTGGTGTCATTTTTCCTTTTTCTAATTGTTTAAATCGAATTTTATACCAATGTTAAAAATTAATTGGATGTTAGCTTGAAGTGGTTAAAGATTGTTTGGAGAGTTGTTATAATGGTTTTGCTGTAAAAAGTGTTGCGGAAATGTTGCTGAAAAGCATGGTGCTGGTAACAGTTCAACAATCCGTGGCTGCTCATTCTTGCCTACTTTTACTCTCCCTCTAAAGCAGGTTAGCATTGAAGGTGGTATGGAAAAGCCTGCATGCGTGTTCAGTTCTTTGTTTCTTCTCCTTCCCTTTCCCCTTGGGCCCCCCCTTCCCTCCTTCGCTCGCTCAACCTCTTTTGTTCAGTATGTGTAACTTGAAGCTAATTTGTACTACTGGATATCTGACTGGAGCCACAGATACAGAATCTGTATTGTTCTTACTGAAACACAGCATGGAATTAACATTAAACTTAAATAAAACAAACCTAAATTAAAAATGCCAAATATTATTGCGCCTCCATCCTTTATCTTTTTAAAATAAACTGTAGTCCAAACACGTTGACAGTATTGTTTGCCTGAATGTGGAAAGATCCCCCTCTTTCTTCTACAAATCACTTGGTTTCCCAAAGATGATACATATTTTTAGAAAAAAGTTTTAGAAAAAACTTATAACCTGGTTGTTGAAGAACACTGAATAAGAACACCAAGTCAATTCATTACTATCTTTTCTCAACCAGGTAGCAAAATGGTACTTATTTTTTAATCATTAAAGTACAAATTCATACTTAAGGTACAATTATGGGTCATTTTCTAGCATGGAATTTTGGGTTGTACAACCAAATAAGGCTGAATGTTTCAGAACAGTCCTCCTTAGACTAAAGTAAAATTACCCATTACCACCTCCAAAGGTCAGGGGCAAGAGCAGAAAAGAATAATTACATTCATTTTCAGTAGTACATGTACACGTGGTAGAATCGTGTAGCCACCCTCCTTACTAGACAGACTCATTGTTAACTATTTTCTTCTAGAAATAATCTATACATCAGTGTATATAGGTGTTATAGACCATTCTGTATCAGGCATTAAGATCTAATTTGAGTGTGTAACATGGGTATACTCCTGATTTTTATTTTAAACCAGTTGACTCCTTTGAACATTTCAGATTGTTTTCAGCCTTCCTGTTGTAAATGGTGCTGCATTATAACGGTCTCCACTTAAATATTTGCATGTGTATTTGTGTGATACATTTCTAGATTTCCTGTGTCAGAGAACATAACTTCTCAACTGATAAATACTGCCCATTTCCCTCCATAGAGGTTGTTCCACATTTATAGCCCCCCCCCCCCCCATCAGCAATGTGAGAATATCAGCTCCATCACCATGCTTGACTCTGCTGTTGTCAAGATGTTGACACCAAAAGTAATACCCTGGCTTAATTCTCAGTAGTGAAGTCTTAGGAAATTGACAATAGTGATGTGTTCTAGTAGTTTTTATCTTATTAAAATATATGTTGTATGCCCATAATTAGAATAAGCAAGGTTTTTGGGTATTCCTCTTCTATTATATATTTAGATGTAGAGCTATGTCCAAGAGATTTTCAGGTTGATTTGTTCTCTTCCAGCAGTAAAGTGGCCAAAATGCCTACTGCATCAAGGTGCAAACCTGAAGGGATTTTTAATTCTGTCACAGACTTTTAAAGATAATGGGACTCAGGGTAGTACAGTCTGCTCCCATGGTAAAACAGTGGCACAAATGTGTGGACTTCAAGAGTCGAATGCATAGGCATTGTTTTTACCCAATAGTCTGGCTTGTGGAGGTGATTTCGGTCAAGTTCCATTGTTATGTGAACACGTTTAGTGAAAGGGTTCTCTAGTTGGCATTGTGGATGGACTTCTATATATTCAACAAACTCAGGATGCCACAAGCATTCTCAAGACTATGGCAATCTTGGTATGGAGAGAAAACTTGCCACTCAAACCACTGAAGGCACTTGGGAAGGATTGTGATGATTGGTACAGGTCTTCAGTTACTTATAAAAAGTTGGAAGACAGGCAACCAGGGAAGACTGCGGAAAGATAATGGCTCTGTAAGGACAGTGTCCCTCCTTCTGTCTGTGGTCTGAAAAGGTAGAGTTTCAGCTGTGTTTAGCGCTCTGAGGATCATTTGGTTTCAATAGAAACTCACGTTACCATTACAATTTGCAATTTATGTTTCAGTTATAATTCTTAGTGTTTTGCTTTGAAAAAAGTTTCAAACCCCCAGAAGTTTTTTTAAATGTTGGAAACACCAATAAATGTGTCTCTTTCCATGCTTGGGTTCTGGAACAAGTGGCCAAAACAAATCTCCAAAGTTACGTTTTGCTTCTTTAAGGAAGATGAGCATGAACTTTAAGTTAGATCTTTGTAAAGGGAATTTGATGGAATAAATGTAAACATCTAACTTGGCTTCTGTTTCAGACAAATGCCGCTTTAGAGTTTAGTGAATTCCCAAATCAGCTGCTTGCTCTTGATCCTAGGGACAGTAGGAGAGTGAGCATGATGAGATGGCTTTTTAAAGATGAATATTGCTTCTGAAAGGTTTTGAAAATTTTAACAGGGATGGTGGGTTTCTTAGGGGTTAAACGTCTGCCTTCAGTTTGGTGTGATCCCAGTCCCTCATTGAGTCCCATATCAGGCTCCCTGCATGGAGCCACCTTCTCCCTCTGCCTGTGTCTCTAACTCTCTCTGGGTGTCTCATGAATAAATAGATAAAATCCTAAAAAAAAAAATGATAACAAGTAATAGTTAATAGGGGTCCCTGGGGAAATTCTAAGATGGGTCATTAAAAGGAATTTGTGAGCTTTTAGAGGAAGTGATTCTGGATCTAATCAACTAAGCAAAATCAAGCCCTATCTTGTTTTATGATACAATAACTAATATTTAGCTAAATTCAGTATTGGCTGTGTACCAGGCATTGTGCTAATTTTTAAAGTTTTTATTTTTAAAGATTCTCATTTTGAGAGCATGAATATGGGGGGAAAGGGCAGAGGGAGAGGGACAAGCAGATTGCCTACAGGACCCTGAGACCATGACCTGAGCCATAGTCACACTTAACTGACTGAGCCCACTAGGTGCCCCATCACTGTGCTCATTTTTTTAAAGATTCATTTATTTATTCATGAGAGGCAGAGACGGAGAAGCAGGCTCCCCGCTGGGAACCTGATAAGGGACCTCACCCTGGATCCTGGGATCACCCGGGATCACACCCTGAGCCGAGGCAGACGCCCAACTGCTGAGCCACCCAGTCTTCCCTCACTGTGCTCATTATTAAGCAGTGTCCGTAATGTATATACTCAATAGTATGTTATGTTGGTCACCTGCATTTTGGAAATTGGATAGGGAGAAGTTGCCCAAGGCCACACAGCTAGTTATATTGAACCAGGATTCAGGGATCCCTGGGTGGCACAGCGGTTTAGCGCCTGCCTTTGGCCCAGGGCGCAATCCTGGAGACCCGGGATCGAGTCCCACGTCGGGCTCCCGGTGCATGGAGCCTGCTTCTCCCTCTGCCTGTGTCTCTGCCTCTCTCTCTCTCTGTGACTATCATAAATAAATGAAAAAAAAAAAAAAAAGAAACAGGATTCATGTTTGTATGACTACAGAGCCCATGGTTTTTTTTTTTAAGATTTTTAAATTTTTTATTCATGAGACTCAGAGCAAGAGAGAGAGAGGCAGAGACACAGGCAGAGGGAGAAGCAGGCCCCATGCAGGGAGCCCGATGTGGGACTTGATCCCGGGTCTCCAGGATCACACCCCGGGCTGCAGGTGTCACTAAACCGCTGTGCCACCAGGGCTGCCCAGAGCCCATGTTCTTAACCATTAAGCCATTCTACCTTTTTGCTCTTTATCAAAACTCTTAAGGTTTCATTGCAATATTTTATCTAAGGTGATCATTTAAAAATTTATTTTAACATTTCTGAGATCACCTTTTTTACAATTGATAGACTCCTTTTCAAAAGCTGTAATATACATATTAAGAAATGGGCCCTGTGCTGTTACTACTTTGAGGTAGGCACTCTTGTAGGATTGGTTCACTTTGTCAGGTTGTATGTACAGGCCTGCTATGTGTAAGGAGGGCTGAAAAAAAATTTTTTTGAAGTGCCTTGCTTTTTGGACATTTACTTCTTTCATAATTGAAGAATGTACTTACACAACCCAGGCGGTATAAATTCCTGTCCGGGGGCTACTTCTCTCTCTCTCTCTCTTTTTTTTTTTTTTTAAGATTTTATTTATTCATGAGAGACACATAGAGAGAGGCAGAGACACAGGCAGAGAGAGAAGCATACTCCTCACTAGGAGCCCAATGCTGGACTCGATCCCCAGACTGGGATCTTGTCCTGAGCCAAAGGCAGAAACTCAACCGCTGAGCCAACCCAAGTGTCCCGGGCTTGCTTCCTTTTCCTTTTCCTTTTCCTTTTCCTTTTCCTTTTCCTTTTCCTTTTCCTTTTCCTTTTCCTTTTCCTTTTTTTCTTTTCCTTTTTCTTTTTCCTTTCCTTTTTTCTCTTTTTTCTTTCTTCTTTTCTTCTTTCTTTCCTCTCTTTCCTTCCCTCCCTCCCTTCCTTCCTTCCTTCCTTCCTTCCTTTTTTTTTTTTTTTTCCTACTTTCTTTTAAAGCTACCACTGACCATTCTTCCAATTGTGCTGAAACTCCTGGCATTCAGGCTTCCATCCTATATTGCTTGTTTCTGGTCTTCCCCCGCCCCCCCCTCCCCAATCCTGTCTTTTCGCATTTAAAATTCTGGTGCTTGTACATTTGGGATGGGGCTTATTACAGCATCTAACGCTTTCCCATTAATAACATATTTGTAGCCATGATAACAGGCCACAATAAACTGCTGAGTCCCCTTAGAATTTGTTTTTGATGGAATTCTCAGAAGAAATTGAAGAGCATTTCCCCCCCCACTAAGCTTTGTTCCTCATTAAGATGTGAGCCAGAACATTTAAGAGATGCTAATTTTGCCTAGGTAAATACTCTAATTGTAATTGGCAAAGATTAGATTGTGAAGATGTAGAGAAACATTGTCATATACTGTTGGCATTCTTTAAGTTTTATGTTCAAGTAAAAAGAAAATACATAAAAAACATACAGCTTAATGAACTTCCACAAAGAGAATACACTGTTTAACCCTCAGTCACATCAAGAAATAGAACAAGACCAGCATCCTAGAAGACTCCTTCATGACCCCTTCTCAGTCATGTAATTACTCCCTAACTCCAACTGAAGCCAATTTGATTATTGCCTTCAGTTAGTTTCGCCCGTTTTTGATCTTGATATACAAGGAATCATACAGAATTTTTACCCCTCAGTATTATGTGAGATCATTCCATGTGTTTTCATGGCTATATAGTATTCTGTTGTATTAATATACAACTATCTAGTCTATCAATTAGAATTATTTTAAATTTTAGGATGTTACCAGTAATATTATGGACATTCTTGTACATCTCTTTTGGCATATATACCTGAGAATGGAATTACTGGGTAGTGGGGGATACATATGTTCAGCTTTCATAGATAATTACAAAACCGTTTTCCAAAGTAGTTGTCCTGTTTTATAGTCTTGCCAGCAATGTAGGAGAATCTTAGTTGCTCCACATCCTCACTGGTACTTGGTATGGTCACTGTTTTTAGTCGTAGTCTTCCGGTGGGTATGTTGTGGAATCTAATTCTGGATTTAATTGGCATTTTCTTGATGACTAATGAGACTGAGCACTAAAATATGTTTACTGGACATTTGAATGTCCTCTTTTTTTAAATGCCCACTTTTGCCTGTTTGTTGTCATTTGCTTATTGATTTGTAGGAAATCTTTATATATTAGGAATAGAGTATGTTTTTGGAGTTGTTAACTGCAATTATCTTCTATATTCTGTGCCCTGCTTTTTCATTATATCCATGTCTTTTGACAAACATCTTAATTTTAGTGTAGTCTAATTTATCCATATTTTCCTTTAAGGTAAGTGTTTTACATGTTTTATTTAAGAAATGTTTGCATATCATTATCTTTCATGTTATTTTTCTGGAAGCATTGTTTGACCTATCATACTTAGATCTAGAATCATCTAGAATTTGTTTTGTATATGGTAGTAGGGAGATGTTAAAACTAACACTTTCCTGTACAGATATTCAAAAGAGCCAGCACCACATATTGTTTGATTGGTCTATTTGTCTTGGTGCCACTGCAATTCTATTTTCAATATCTGGTAATGTGAGTCCTGTAGCTTTTTGTTTTTTGTTTTTGTTTTTGTTTTTAGAGATTTTATGTATACATGAGAGACACAGAGAGAGAGGCAGAGACACAGGCAGAGGGAGAAGCAGGCTCCCTGTGAGGAGCCCAACATGGGACTCAGTCCCAGACACCCCGGATCACGACCTGAGCTGAAGGCAGACGCTCAGGCACTGAGCCACCCAGGCGTCCCTCTTTTTGTTCAAGATAGTATTGGTTATTCTTGGCTCTTTGCATTTCCATATATTTTTTAGAATTGGCTTATCCATTTCAATATTAGGAACAGCAGCAACAAAACCTGCTGGGATTTTGATAAGCATTTTATCAAATCTGGGGAGAAGTAATATCTTTACACAATTATGTCTTTTGAACTATGGACATAGTGTATTCCTCCATTCTTTAGATCAATTTTTCTTCAATAATGTGGTTTTCTTTGTAGAGGTCTGATACCTTTTGTTGGCCTTATTCCTAGGTTTTTAATTTTTGATGTTATTTTATTTTATTTTATTTTATTTTTATTTTTTATTTATTTATGATAGTCACAGAGAGAGAGAGAGAGGCAGAGACACAGGCAGAGGGAGAAGCAGGCTCCATGCACCGGGAGCCCGATGTGGGATTCGATCCCGGGTCTCCAGGATCGCGCCCTGGGCCAAAGGCAGGCGCCAAACCGCTGCGCCACCCAGGGATCCCTTTGATGTTATTTTAAATAGCATTTAAGTTTTTTCATTTTCATATCATTGCTATTTAATTTTGAGTACTGTATATTATCTTGTATTCCATGACCTTGTTAAATTATTAATCCCAACAGTTTGATGTAGATTCTGAGACAAGTTTTTTTCTTTTAAGATTTTAAGTAATCTCTACACTCAACATAGGGCTCCAACTTAAAACCCTGAGATCAAGAGTCGCTAGGTACCCTGAGACAGGCTTTTTTAGACAGCATAAATGAAAGTTTTAAACACATGTATTCTGGGGCGCCTGGGTGGCTCAGCGGTTGAGCTGAAGCTCAGGGTGTGATCCTGCGGTTCCGGGATCAAGTCCCATGTCGTGCTCCCTGCATGGAGTCTTCTTCTCCCTCTGCCTGTGTCTCTGCCTCTCTGTGTGTTTCTCATGAATAAATAAATATAATCTTAAAAAAAAATAAAAAACATGTATCCTTTAGTGTGTATATATGCTCACAAATATATGCAGAATATGCTCATTTCAGCATTATAATAGCAAATTAGAAATAACCTAAAATGCCCATCAGTCATGGTACATCCTTGTTATGTACACTATTTTTAAAAAATGAGATAAAAAACATTTCTGCTACTATAGAAATGTAGACTTCTGCATATGTTAACTAAGAAAAGATACATAATCTTGCATGTAAAACAGGAAAAATATTCTGTATGTGTACTTGCCAATCTTTAGAAAATTTCTGAAAGATACAGTTTTTTTAAAGTAAAAAATTCCAGCTTTATTGAGGTATAATTGACATATAAAGTGCATGTATTAAACAATACAGTTTCATAAGTTTTGGCTTGTGTATATACCTATAAAACCATCATCATAATCAAGATAGTCAATATAGCCTTCACCCTCACGAGCTGTATTTTGTAATTCCTCTCCATTCTCGATCAAGCACTAAATCCGCTTTCTGTTATATTAGTTTGTGTTCTTTAGAATTTTATATAAATGGAATCCTATAGTATGTACTTTTTTGTTTTTAGGAGTGTCTAGTTTCTTTCACTAAGTGTAATTGTTTTGAGATTCATCCATGTTGCATGTGTCAGTTCATTCCTTTTTATTGCTGAGAAGTATTCCATTGTTAAGATATACCACAGTTTGTTTATTTACCTATTGATGGACAATTTGGTTGTTTCCGGTTTTTGTCTGTTACAAATAAAGCTGCTGTGAATGTTTGTGTTACAAGTCTTTATGTGGGCATATATTTCCCTTTTTTTTGTGGATAACTAGAAGTGGAAGGGTTGGATAGAATGATAGGTATATATTTAGCTTTTAAAAAAAAACTGTCAAACTGTTCTTCTAATTGATTGTACCATTTTGTATTTCCACCAGCAGTGTCTGAAAGTTATTTTTCCACATTTTCTCCAGCACTAGGTATGGTCAGTCTTAATTTCTCCATTCTTTTTTTTTTTTTTTTTTAAAGAATTTTATTTATTCATGAGCGACACAGCAAGAGACAGAGGCAGAGACATAGGCCTAGGGGAAGCAGGTTCCCTGCAAGGAGCCTGATGTGGGGCTCCATCCCAGGATCATGCCCTGGACCAAAGGCAGACATTCAACCACTGAACCACCCAGGCGTCCCCTTAATTTCTCCATTCTTAAGAGTGTAGAGTTGCATCTCATTATGGATTTTTTTCTCTTTTTTTTTTCTTTTAAGTTGTCTCCACACCCAGCATGGAGCCCAGCATGGGGCTTGAACTAAGATGGAGACCTGAGCTGAGATTAACCAACTGAGCCACCCAGTTGCCACTCATTGTGTTTTCTATTTATATTTTTCTAATGACTAATGAAGTTGAGCATCTTTTTATGTGCTTATTTGCCATCTGTATATCTTTGGTGAAATGTCCTTTAATAATAATATTGCATCTTTTGATCCATGAACAAGGTTGTATATCCAGTAGTTTAGGCATTCTTCAATTTCAGCAATATTTTGAACTATTCAGTGTACAGGTCTTTTGTCAGATTTGTCGCTATAATTTTTGATGTTTTTGTAAGTGCCTGCTTTTTAAAATTCAATTTTTATAGTTCATTGCTAGTATATAGAAATAAAATTTGATATTTTTATGTTGATATTATATCCTGTAACCTTGCTAAACTCATTCTGTAGGTTTGTTGTTTTTTTGTAGATCTTACCAGATTTTCTTCATAGACAATCATATTGTCTGTGAACATAGAGTTTTCAATTATTTTTTCCTCCAATCTAGAGACTTTTTATTTTGCCTGATTGCACTTACTGAAACCTACACTACAATGCTGAATGGAAGTGGTATAGACATTCTTGTATTGTTCCTGGAAAGCATTTGGTGTTTCACCATTAAGTATGATGTTAGTTCTAAGTTTTTCATAGATACCCTTTGTTAGGTTGAGGAATTTACTTAGTTTGCTGAGAGTTCTTTTTTTTTTTTTAAGATTTTATTTATTCATGACAGACACAGAGCAACAGAGAGAGAGGCAGAAACACAGGCAGAGGAGAAGCAGGCTCCATGCAGGAAGCCTGACGTGGGACTCGATCCCAGGTCTCCAGGATCACGCCCTGGGCTGCAGGCGGCACTAAACCGCTGCGCCATGGGGCTGCCCTGCTGAGAGTTTTTATCAGGAATGGAAGTTGGATTTCTCAAATGCCTTTTCTATATTGAGGTGATCATATGAATTTTCTTTCTTTTTTCTTTTAGTTTTTTTTTTATATTTATTCATGAGAGGCAAAGACATAGAGGGAGAAGCAGGCTCCATGCAGGGAGCCCAATGTGGGACTCGATCCCAGGACTCCAGGATCGTGCCCTGGGCCAAAGGCAGACGCTCAACTGCTGAGCCACCCAGGCATCCCTCATACGGGTTTTCTTATCTAGTTTGTTAATATAAAATTGATTGCTTTTTTGAGTATTAAACCAACCATTCCTGGGATAAACTCCAATTGTATATTATCCTTTAGATTTTTTTTAGATTTGATTTGCTAGAATTTTATTTTTTGTATATATATGCATGAGCCCATACCTGAATGTTCTGAGTTGATGAAATGTTAATAGCACCAAAATTTTTCTTCTGTGGCATTGTGGACAATATAGAACAACAGGTGGCATTCACAATGGATGTGCATGAAGGAATGAAAGAACACTCTAAATGGTAAATATGAAGGTAATATAAAAGACTTAGATTTTTTTTAATTTTTATTTATTTATGATAGTCACACAGAGAGAGAGAGAGAGGCAGAGACATAGGAGAGGGAGAAGCAGGCTCCATGCACCGGGAGCCCGATGTGGGATTCGATCCCGGGTCTCCAGGATCGCGCCCTGGGCCAAAGGCAGGTGCCAAACCACTGCGCCACCCATGGATCCCAAAATTTTTAAAGAAATTAAAAAATAAGTATTTAAGGCAAAAATTATAAATATACTGTGGGGTTTATAACATATGTAGGTACATTTACCTATGATTACTATAGCATAAAAAGGCAGCCAGAGGTCAGTAAATGGATCCATTTGTTTTTTTTTGTTTTTTTTTTTTAAAGATTTTATTTATTTATTCATGATAGTCACAGAGAGAGAGAGAGAGGCAGAGACACAGGCAGAGGGAGAAGCAGGCTCCATGCACCGGGAGCCCGATGTGGGATTCGATCCCGGGTCTCCAGGATCGCGCCCTGGGCCAAAGGCAGGCGCCAAACCGCTGCGCCACCCAGGGATCCCAAATGGATCCATTTGAATGCAAAATGTTTCTTACATTTTATTCGGGGTGATACAGTACTTTGAGAAGACTGAGAAATTAACAATATATGGTAATACTTTAGGGCAAGCACTCCATAAAAATAATGCAAAGAGATATAGCTAAAAAATATGTAGATAAACTAAAATGGTAAAAAGTATTCATTTAATCCAAAAGAAGGCAGGAGAGGACAATAGCATTTGTACTGCCAAATCTTTTCTCAGGGAGAGATTGAAAACTCAGTAAGACCTAATTTTGACAGCTGGGAACATTTCTTCTTTGTTTTTTGATGGCTGTGAACTTCTCAACAGTGTTGACGTTTGGAAATGAATCTTCTGAGAAACTTACAGAATAGTTCTGCAGATTATGCTATGTTGTGCTTTTTGAAAACAAAGTCAACTTTAAAAAATAAGTCCAAATAATTTCCTCATCTAAAAATTACTTTGTTCACTGAACTGACATTTCAGCTGCCACCCACTGCTAGTGATACATCATTTATAGTTTTGATTTCAGCCAAGTAACTGCCTGATAAAAATTGTCTTTATTTTTTAAGATTTTATTTACTCGTGAGAGACGCACAGAGAAAGGCAGAGACACAGGCAGAGGGAGAAGCAGGCTCCATGCAGGGAGCCTGATGTGAGACTCAATCCCAGGTTCCCAGGATCATGCCCTGGGCCGAAGGTGGCGCTAAACCACTAAGCCACCGGGGCTGCCCAAAAATTAAGTCTTTAAAGGAGCATAACAATCTAGAGTCTCATCATTAACAATAAAGTGGATACAGTCCAAAACAGCATATGAAGAAACAAAACGTGACCTATACTTGAGACAACCAATGGAGATTATCCCTGAGATGACCCACATCAGTAAATTAGCAGTTTTATTGTCATGTTGTTCTTCCACCATAGCAGACAAGGATTTTAAAGCTGCTATTATTATTATGTTCAAGAAGGAAATGAAAATGTTTGTGACCAGTGAAAAGAAATTCCTGCAGAGAGATTGAAACTATAATAAAGAACTGGGTGGCACAGTTGGTTAAATACCTGCCTTCAGCTCAGGTCATGATCTCTGGGTCCTGGGATTGAGCCCTGCTCAGTGGGGAGTCTGCTTCTTCTTTGTCCCTCTGTCCCTTCCCCCTGCCCATGCTTGCTCTCTCAAAATCTTAAAAAAAGAACCAAGTGGACATTTTGGAACTGAAAAAAGATTATCTGAAATAAAAATTCACTGGATGGGCTTAAATGATGAAAAGAACCTTGAAGTTATCTCAATAGAAATTATCCAATCTAGGGATCCCTGGGTGGCGCAGCGGTTTGGCGCCTGCCTTTGGCCCAGGGCGCGATCCTGGAGACCTGGGATCAAATCCCACGTCGGGCTCCCGGTGCATGGAGCCTGCTTCTCCCTCTGCCTGTGTCTCTGCCTCTCTCTCTCTCTCTCTCTGTGACTATCATAAATAAATAAAAATTGAAAAAAAAGAAATTATCCAATCTGAAAGAGAAAAAGAATTAAAAAAAAATGAGGGTCACCTGGGTGTCTCAGGTCTTGACTCTGGAATCAGAGTCCTGGAATAGAGCCCTGCATTGGGCACCTTGCTCGACAGGGAGTCTGTGCCTCCTTCTGCTCCCCTACCCCCTCGCTCGAGTGCTCACTTGCTCGCTCTCTGCCTCTCAAAGTCGTTTTTTAAAAATGAACACAGCTTTAAGACACCCGTGAGATACTATGAAAAGGTCTAGCATATGTGTAAATGTAGTTCCAAAAGGAGAGAAGAGAGCAAAAGGGAGTGGGAAAACTTAAGTTATACTTTATACTTAAGTTATACTTTAAGTATAACTTAAAGTTTACTCATGTTTTGTGTAGATTTACAATTCAAGGAGCCCAGTGAAAATTAAACAGAAAATGAACACTTAGGCATATTATAGTCAAAGGGCTGAAAATTTAAAACTATTGAAAATAGCATATATAGGCAAATAGACAAATTATATATGAGGGAATGATTCAAATCATGGACTTTATATCAGAAACAACTGAAGCCAGAAGACAAAGAACAGCAAAATTAAAGTGTTCAAAGAAACCAGTACAGAATTCTACAGTGAAAACATTAAGAATGAAGGTGAAATAAAGACATTTTCAGATAAAAGAATGAAGAATTAGTTGTGAGCAGATTTCACAAGAGGGAATGCTGAAGTAGCTCTTCAGGCTGAGAAGAAATTATACCAGATAGAAATGTAGATGTTTAGGAAGGAGTGAAGAGTACTTGAGAAGTACATGGAAGTAAGTATCCTCTTTTAATATCTTTATTATTTTTTGTTTAAGTAGGCTCCATACCCAGCACAGAGCCCAATGTAGAGCCCAACACAGGGCTTGGACTCAACCCTGAGAACTAGACCTGAACTGAAATCAAGAGTTGGATGCTTAACTGAGCCACTCAGGTGCCCCTGTTTTTGATGTCCTTATTTTATATATATTTTTAAAGATTTATTTATTCATGAGAGATACAGAGAGACACAGGCAGAGGGAGAAGCAGACTCCTTACAGGGAGCCTGATGTGGGACTTGATCCCAGGATCCTGGGATCATGCTCCGAGCAAAAGGCAGATGCTCAACCACTGAGCTATCCAGGCGTCTTGCATATCACTGTTTAAATTTAAAACATTATATCATGGGGTTAATAGCTACATATGGCAACCATAACAAGTAACTGAAACACTGGAGAAGTTCAACAGAAGATGTGACCAGTGGAAGAAAGTATCAATAAACTTGAAGAAAAGATAGGAAACTGATATCCATATGCAAAAGAATGAAGTTAGACCTTTATTTACCATACATACAGAAAAATTAAAATGAGTGGAAAACCAACTTAATAGCTAAAACTATAAAACTAGGGCAGCCCGGGTGGCTCAGCGGTTTAGCACCGCCTTTGGCCCGGGACCTGATCCTGGAGACCTGGGATCGAATCCCATGTCGGGCTCCCTGCATGGAGCCTGCTTCTCCCTCTGCCTGTGTCTCTGCCTCTCTCTCTGTGTGTCTCTCATGAATAAATAAATAAAATATTAAAAAAAACTATAAAACTAAAATCTTTTTTAAAAAGGGAGGGGCGTGCCTGGGTGGCTCAGCGGTTGAGCGTCTGTCTTTGGCTTGGGGTGTGATCCTGGAGTCCCGGGATCGAGTCTTACATCGGGCTTCCTGCATGGAGCCTGCTTCTCCCTCTGCCTATGACTCTGCCTTTCTGTGTGTCTTTCATGAATAAGTAAATAGAATCTTAAAATAAATTAAAACTATAAAACTCTTAGAAGAGAGGTGTCTGAATGGCTCAGTTAAGTGTCTGCCTTAAGTTCAGGTCATGATTCCAGGGTCCTAGGATTGAGCTCCAAGTTTGGCTCCTTGCTAAGCAGACAGGTTGCTTCTCCCTCTCCCTCTGCCTTTGCCCCTTGGTCATGCTCTCTTTCTCTCAAATAAATAAATCTTAAAACTCAGGGCACTTAGGTGGCTCAGTCAGATTAGCATGCCTTCTGCTCAAGTCATGATCAGTGGAGAGCCTGCTTCTCCATCGCCCTCTGTCTGCTGCTTCTCCTGCCTGTGCTATCAACTAAACTCAAAAAAAAAAAAAACAAAAAAACAAAAAAACAAAAAAAACAACCCAAAACACCCTCTTAGAAGAAAGCAGGTAAACCTTCATGATGTTGGATTTGGTAATGATATCTTAGGACAGGAAAACCATAAAGTGCAAAAGAAGTTGGTCTTGGGATGCCTGGGTTCAGTTCAGGGTGTGATCCTGGGTCATGGGATCGAGTCCTGCATCTGGCTCCCTGCGAGGAGCCTGCTTCTCCCTCTGCTTGTGCCTCTGCCTCTGTCTGTGTCTCTCATGAGTAAATAAATCTTAAAAAAAAAAAAAAAAAAAAAAGCTGGTCTTAAAATGAAGAACTTGTGACGCTTGGGTGGCTCAATGGTTGAGCATCTGCCTTTGGCTCAGGGCATGATCTTGGGGTCCTGGGATTGGGTCCCACGTCGGGCTCCCTGCATGGAGCCTGCTTCTCCCTCTGCCTGTGTCTGTGCCTCTGTGTGTGTGTGTGTGTGTGTGTGTGTGTGTGTGTGTGTGTCTCATGAATAAATAAATAAAATCTTAAAAAAAAAGAACATAAAAAGATGCTAAATCTCACCAGTCATTATGTAAATGAAAAATGAAAGCCACAGTAAGATACCACTTCACATCCATTAGGGTAGCTATTCTAAAGACCAACAGCAAACAATAAGTTTTGGTGAGGTTGTGGAGAAAATGGAGCCCTTGTGCATTGCTGGCAGAAATGTGGCAGCCACTGTAGAAAACAATTTGGTGATTCCTCAGAAAGTTAAATATATATTCACCATGTCCCAGCAATTCCACTCTTAGATATGACCCAAAAGAATAAAAAGCAAAGACTTGGATACCTGTACAATATTTCTAGCAGCATTATTCACGAAAGCCAAAAGATGGAAATGACCCAAGTATTCATTAATAGATGAATGAATAGGGGTGTGTGGCTGTGTCAGAGAGTAGAGCACATGACTCTTGATCTCAGGGTTATGAGTTCAAGCCCCACTTGAGGCACAGAGCTTACCTAAAAAAAATTCAGATGAATGGATAAACAAAATGTGTTATATTCATATTTTTCAGCCATAAAAGGAACAGAGTTCTGATACATACTACAACATGGAGAAGACTTGAAAATATTATGCTGAATGAGATAAGTCAATCATAATATATGATTCTGGTTATATAAGGTACTTAATATTTAAGTAGTTATATTTAAGTATATATAAGTATATAAGTATATATACTCAAATATAAAGTACTTAGGCAATTCATAAAGACAGTGAAATAGAGGATACCAGGGGCTGAGTATGGGGGGAAATGGGGAATTATATTGTTGTGTAACAAGTACAGAGTATCTGGGATGATGAAAAACTTCTGGAAATAGTGGCAGTAGTTGCACCAGATTGTGAATATACTTAATGCCAGTGAATTGTCAACTTAAAAATGGTTAAAATATATTTTTCCCGTAAAGAAAGGCAGACTGCCACATGCAGCTTATTTGGTTGTGTCTGGAGTCTTGGAAGCCTGACTACCCTACATTTTCCTACAAATGGACCTTGAAAGTTGGTTTGGAGGTCCTAGCAGAGGAGCACAGCTACTCATGTACCCTCGATTGAAAAATGGTCATCCTCTTGGGTACATAGCTTTGGAGGGACACACATGAAGTAGTGGAGGAGGAAGGAGACACCTGCCTAGCCAGCCAGATCAACTGAATCAACCTTGGTGATCAATAGGATGACAAATGTCACAACCAGATTTCCCTCACATCCTAAAATGAAAAAAAAATGTTTTTTAAAAGGTTTTAATTATTTATTCATGAGAGACACACTGAGGAGAGGCAGAGACACAGGCAGCGGATGAAGCAGGCTCCATGCAGGGAGCCCAACATGGGACTCGATCCCAGGACTCCAGGATCATGCCCTGGGCCAAAGGCAGATGCTCAACTGCTGAGCCACCCAGGTGTCCCAAATGAAAAATTTTACTGCATTTTACCACAATGAAATACTTTTTTCATAATAATAGCCCTCTACACTCATTTTTCATTTTGCTTTGTTCCCTTTACTTTCGATCATACATTTCCAAGATATCTCACCATGTTTATAATTAAAAATGGAAATGACTACATGACTTTCTAGTCTTCAGATGGGCTATAATGGAATTTACATCAATTTTTTTGTTTCTGTAGTGTTTTGGTTGCTTACCAGTCTTTGCTTTTTGAAGGATTACTGCCCTAGAATACTACGGCAATGCTTTTTTGGCTTTTGTCCCCTTTTATTGTCTTGGCTGGCACCTCTTCCTCCTTTTCCGCTGGCTCAGGGACTTCTTTTAAGAGACACCCTTGACCCGGTGTGCTTTGCCCATAGCCATGGTTTTGTCATGTGACCTCACCCCCTGGCTCTTTGACCCAAGGAGGTGAGTTATAACCTGAACTGGGCCATTTGTCTCCTGAAAGACTAAGAGTCAGAAAATCTTTCTAAGGATGCCTGGGTGGCTCAACGGCTGAGTGTCTGCCTTTGGCTCAAGGACATGATCCCAGGATCTGGGATCGAGTCCCACGTTGGGCTCTTGCAGAGAGCCTGCTTCTCCCTCTGCCTGTGTCTCTGCCTCTCTCTGTGTGCCAATCATGAATAAATAAATAAAATCTTTTTTTTTTTTTTAAAGAATCTAGGTAGCAGTGGCTGAAAAAATCACTGGACTTGGGGTTGAGGCCATTTTAGATCATTTATATACGGATGAATCAGAAAGCCTGTGTTGTCAGAGGCAGGATGGAGGCAGGTACAAAGTAGTGAAGAAAACCCAGGAGGCTCTGAGACATCTTGGTCTCTTTCTCATAATGTAGTGATTTCATCGGCTCATAGCTCACAGCCACACAAGTGCTCCGCAGTTCAACATGTTCTCTAGGTAAGAGATCTTGCCTACCTGTGGCCAGGGAACACACAGAAGGGAACTGGGGCCTATGACAGATAGGAACCCACTGGGCAAAGGTGAGCATTGAATTTGGTCAAGATGATAGCAAGGACCCTCAGAGTGAACACTGGAAAATCTTTCCTAGCAGAGCAGGACACTGCTAGATCTGGGAACTTGGGGATGAATACGGCTGAACCTACAAGAAAACTAGTGGGACCTGGGCATTTTCCACTAGACCTGGCAACACCATTTGCTTCTTATAGCAGCATAAGGTAGAGATTAAGAGTATGGATTCTGGAGCCACAAGGCTTGGGTCCAAATTCCAGCTCTACCCTTTAATTATCCTTGAGCATTCTCCTCTGTTCCTTAGTTTTCCCATCTATAAAATGGGAAAACAGTATTATACAGTATTAGAGTATTATAATTATGAGGATTAAATGAATATAACACAAAACAGTCTGCATGTCTGAGAGCTCTATATGGCTATTTTTGCTGCTGATATTATAGTTCTGGCACCTTCTCTCTGGCTCCAATTATTAGAGTCCTTAAGGACTACCTTCCTGCTGAAATAGCACAAGAACTAATTGCCTTTCCTCAAATGATCTTTCTCTCTCTTTTTTTATAATAATACTTTTTTTTAAAAGATTTTATTTATTCATGATAGACACACAGAGAGAGAGAGAGAGAGAGAGAGAGAGGCAGAGACACAGGCAGAGGGAGAAGCAGGCTCCACGCAGGGAGCCCGACACGGGACTCCATCCCGGGTCTCCAGGATCAGGCCCTGGACTGAAGGCGGCGCTAAACCGCTGAGCCACCAGGGCTGCCCTGATCTTTCTCTTTTTACCCTCCCTTGTGCTCCGGGCTTGTGTAGGATTTGCTGCTTTCGTTATGGTGGTGGAATATCTAAGAGGAGAGACTATAGGCTTTTACTCTCCCAGGTGGCCTCTTAGAACTGAAATAAGCTCTCATCACACAGAGTGAAAACTTGTCTTTATAAAGTCCTACTTGATCTAGCCCTCTGTTCTGTGCCCCCATTTAGGGCTTGTCCCTTGCCCTCCCCTGCTTTGACCCCATTGGCCTTCCTTGCTATTCTCAGTCATGCCATGCTGGCCCCTAGGGACACTGGCCACTTCCTCTACCTAAAACATGCCATTCCTGGTATCTCCACAGCTCCGTATCTCAAACCCTCCAAGTCTTAGCTTAGAAATCACCTTTGGAGGTCTACCTCACCTCCCTATTTAAATCCAACCTCCCCCAACCCTACCCCACCTAATTCCTTTCTTCCTTTTTTAAAGTAATCTCTACTCCCAATGTGGGTCTCAAACTCATGAGCTGGAGAGGGAGTCCCATGCTCCACTGATGGAGCCAGCCAAGTGCTCCTATTGCCATCATTTAAGATGCTAGATTTACTGTGTATTGGCTGTCTCGCTGATGAATCTGCCCTAGGTGCCTAGGTGGTAGAGTTAATACTCCACAGCTGTTTGCTGAGCAGTAGATGACAGCATGGCATAGTGATCCTGATATAAAGTCTTGGGGGGGAGGGGGCATTAGTTGAATCCTGGTCGTGTCACTTACCAGCTGTGTGGTTCAGCCAAATATTTAACTTCTCTGAGTTTAGTTTTTCCATCTGTAACTCCAGACCTACCTCTCATGAGTTCTTGGTGAAGAGTTAAAGGAGACAACGTGCTGCGTGAGCCTGTTGCCATTCTCTCGCTCTTTCCGGCCCTTTCATCAATCTGTTTAAAGCAGTCTCCCAAACAAATGCCATTGCAGTGAACGTTTTCATTTATTTTGAATTACAGGTCATTATAAATATTAGCAAATAAGACTTAAAAAGGACACCCTCGAGTAGGTCAGACATAAGTACAAAAATTGTGTGTGGGGCTGCAGTTTAAGGACATTTTTCTGCAGCCGCCACATGGTAGCAAAACGGTGGTAAGCAGTGCACGAGTCTGCGTCGACGACAGCCAGAGTCCATGCATCGGGAGGTTCTCTCGGTTTGAGAAGAAACGGTAGGACATGCACGGGCCGGGAGGTGCAGTTTCTCGCTCCTGCCACTAGGGGTCAGGAGGTGGCCGCCTCAGGGCTGGGAGGTGGGCCCGTCTGGGATTGGCTAGCGGCGGCGGGAGGCGGGGCGGAGGGTGCCGCGCGCCGTCCGGCGACTTCCTGTCAGAGGCCAGACTTCGGAGTTACTTTTTGGAGGTGGGGGGAGGGGCGTCAGCTTTCCCGTCTTTTCGTGGGGCTGACAGACCGGAGGGAAGATGCCAGTTTGGGGTCAAAGGCAGAGCTGATACTGCAGCTTCCAGAACTTTTTCTTTCGCTGAAATGCAATCTGCAAGGGGCCCGGCGGTCCTGGTGAAGACTACTCGCTCATTCCCCGGGGGCCTCCTCCCTGCGCGCCCCATCCGCCGCGTGGGCCGGCCGTCCCGAAGACCTAGCTTCCATCCTGTCCCTGTGGTCAGCTGGGACCATCTTTCAGGGCCCGTGTACTCTTTGCACAGCCTTGGTCAGTTAGCCCTAAATGGTTCCTTACCCTCGCCGGCTGGGCCTCAGTTTCCCTGGTGTCTAGTAAGGAATTTGTATTCGGTTGAGAGTCAAGGCCCCTTCCAGCCTTGCCCTTCGGCCTTTCAGTATCCTCAAGGAGAAGCGGTGAGACTCCTCTCCAAACAAGGCCCTTCAAGAAGCAAAGCTAGAAGATACTTAGGGCTCACCCAGCCGGGAGGTCCCTCAAAAACAGGCCATCCCTTTCCTTAGGCCCCCAGCGGTTCCCCTATTCCAGCCTTGTGGAGAAGAGAGAGCCCTGGCCTACAGACTCCGAGCTAGGGAGGGATTGCTGAGCTCCCAGCGGACCCTGGGGACCTCTGGGGGTAGCTCTAACCGGACCAGTGATTTCAAAGCCATCTAGGGGATGAGGCAGCAGGACACAATGGGGTCTCACCCCTTCCTCATGCACTGCGTCTTCTGAGTCTATCTGCTGAGCAGTCCTCAGCTCAGGAGGGAGAGCACTCGGGAGTTCTCCAGAGGATGTGGCAGTCACGGGACCTGGCCTGAGACCTAGTTTGCCCTTTCCCAGCTCTGTGACACTGACAAATTACTCAGCCTCTCTGAATCAGTTTCTTCATCTGTCAAATGAGGATGACACACCCACCTCAGAATTGTGAAAATTCATTAAGAGAGTGCGTGTAAAACTCTTAACATACACAAAGCCGCCTTGAAGACAGGAAACCCAAGGCTCTGTGACCAGCAATGTTGCCAGGTGCCATGTGGGGGCTGGAGTCCTGTCGTCCCTGCAAACTGGGAAAGGGCTGATGGGCACTTGGTGGAATTCGAATCATCACCCCAGACCTCAGATGGTGATGTGCTTTGTGTCTGCAGCAGGGAGAGGTGAGCCCCAGGCAGGCAGCTGACAGAGCCCGGCTCCCTCCTTCCCCTGAACTGTGTTGTCCAGAGCTCTGGGCTAGAGGTGAGCCTGGCTTACCCCTGCTGTGGTGGGGCGGGAAGGTCTCCCTCCGGCAGGTTACTCTTCCCCTCTCTGGGCCTCTGTTTTGCATTAGTGCAGTGCTGGGGCAAACAGACATTCCCCTCGCTCCGCATTTGTTCACACGGCAGTCTTGAAGTCTCCTTGGTAGGCAGGAAAAGCTTGGGGCTTCCTACTTGGGCTCCAAAATCCCGATACCCTCCATCTGACTCAGGGTGCCAGGCCCACCAAGCAGGGGTCTCTCTTGGCTCTTGGAAGCGGGATCCAGCCTCACAGGCCTTCCCAGAAATGAGGCCCGGGACTCCCACCCAGCACTCCCGAAAGGGACACCAGTGGCCCCAGCAGAGCCAGGATGTATGGGTATCACCTGGGCCTCTCACTCCCTGGCCCTGAACTCAGAAGTGGGGGGTGGGCAAAGGGGAGGAAAAGGTGAAGATGAGGATTTTTTGCTTCTTTTCATGAAAAAAAGGGGGGGGGGATCCTTTTCTTGATGATAGCTGACCTCATGCTTATGCTAGTAAGAATGAAAGGCAGGATCCATCCTCGAAGCTCCTTGGGAGGAGAAAGATTAAAGGTGGGAGAACTGGGTCTAAGGACTGAACTTGACCCTGCTGCCCCAAGATCAGTTTCACCACAGTGCTTCCATCACTTCCCCCCAAGCTATGAGCTGAGGCTGGCCTGGCAGGCAGGGGTGGGGGTTGGAGCAGGGGTGGGGGTTGGAGCAGGGGTGGGTGACATCCTGTAGGCCCCACTCCTGTCCTAACAAACTCTGTCTCTAGGGGAGACCTCAGGTCTTGCACAGCAACCCTAGCCCAATCACCATACTCTTCCTTCCATTCCTGCTGCACACACCGCCCTTCCCCTTTGTCTGCCTAGAAACTATACTCACCCTTCAAGGCCTTGCTGAAGCATCACCTCCTCCAGGAAACCCTCCCTGCCTCCCAGCAGAGTCAGAGTCCAGGCCACTCACAGGTATGTCAGCCAGGTCTTGGCATTCCTCATTCCCTGTTGTAATGGTTTGTTTCTAGTTCCTTGATTAGCCAAGGAACTCTCAGAGGGCAGTCCCTGGGTCTCATTCATCCCCAAGGGCTCATGGAAACATTGAGTGAAGTGCTTGCCAATCGCCCATGTTCAGTGAGAGCCTGTAGGAACTTTATCATACTCTGCTCTCAGGTCAACTTTTTCCCACCTGCCCACTAATGCCAGAGATGAACAGATGTAGTAGGAACCTCTTTTTGGTAATACTTTCCCAAATCTCCTTCCCCCCATATCCCTCTTGGGAGTTCTCACTGGCCCTGCCAAGGCTCCCCTGCACTCCTGTTCTCAGCCTGGGGTCCCTGTGATTTCTGGTTGACCTCCAGTAGGGTCCTCACTCCCTGGGTGACCCCATTCCCTTCCCTGGGGTGGATGCTGAGGCCAGGGTCCTCTCCTACCTCCTGCCCTCTGGGGCCCCAGGAGCTGAAAGCAGGCCCAGCTCTCTGGTCTTGCTGTCCCTTGAAGGGACTAGGCCCTCCACAGCCTCTAAGCAGGGGCTGCGGTGGCTCTGTGTCCGAGCAGGCATCCTGGATCTCCCCCAAGATGAGGGCCGAGGCCCTTGGTGGCAGCTGAGGAGGCCCAGGGCCAGGCCGGTGCCGGGCCAGGTGACAGGCAGGGGTGGGTGCAGCAGCAGGTGGGGGCTGGTCAGTCGCTGAGCACAGCCCCTGGGAGTTCGTTGGTGAGAGTGTGCCAGCGCTCTATCCGCTTGTCCTTGTTTTTCAGGCAGTCAAACCAGTGCTTCAGGCGTTCACCCTTAGCATTGATGCCCAGAACCACACCTCCTGCAGGAAGGGAGTCAAGGGGGTAGCCAGGGACACAGTGACCTTCTGACTCCCAGGGGCCTGGGGGCAGGTACTCCCATAAGACCATCTCTCTGGAACCAGTGCCCCTCCCCCAAAACTACCCTTTCCAGATTCTGTGCTCCAAGGCTGTACTCTCTACCCTGCCCACTGGGCTCTGAGGGTGGGCAGTGGTCTGACCACCACACCACACTCTTAGCCTGCCCCCTTCCCCCACCTGATCAGGGCCCTGGGATCCTGTCCTTCCCCTCTCCAGGACGGAGCAATGCTGGGGTGAAGTGCAACGTCATGTTTTAGGGAATTTCTAGTCGGCTTTATGGCTATGCATAGAACCAGGAATTCAGGGCCACCTGAAGCTTTTTGTTCCACAGAGTCCAGCCCAAAACACCATCATCATCTCTCACCCCTGCTCCACCACAGGCTGCTGTGTGACCCTCCCAGACTTCTCTCCCTTTCACGGACCTATCTATTCCTCTGTCACATAGAGTCAGGCTGGAGAAGGTCTGAGGCCCCTTGTTTCTGAGGGCAGATAGTCTGGGGAAAGCTGGGGCCATAGAGGCCAGTAAGGAGGGGCTGTGGCTTAGATTTACGGACACTGCCCTCTATGAATTCAGAATAGGCCTGTGGCTAAACGGTATTCTCATTGTTCCTCTTACCGATGAAATCGTTGGATTTTCCAATGTCATAATCCCAAACAGTGACTTCCAGGGTCTTCTTGGCCAGGTCCCCATGCTTAATCTCATAACAGAATTCCTGGTGGCCAGAAGAAGAGAGTCAGGAGCAATGCCATAGGGCCTCGATCTTGGCCAGTGGCCAGGAAGGCTCTGAGGTGTGGTGAGGGGATGAATGAATGGAGAGAGCAAGGGAGGGAGAGATGAAGGGTGGCCAGTGCTCGATGGTGGACAAGAGTGGATTCTCACCCATTCCATTCACTCTGCCTGAGAGCCTGGCTGGGGTCCTCAGGGCCCCCTGCCCTCCAACCTACCTGCTCCTCTGTCACTGACGCTGCTCTCTCCAAATCCCCAAGAGCCTCCTTACTGCTAGATTAATATACACATGGGAGCCTTGGTGTGCTTGGCGTTTCTTGAGTCTGGCTCTGCTCACCACTCCCTTGTTTGTAAGACTCTCTCACAGGCTCCTGGGATGATATGATTTGCCCCTCTGCTCCTCTCCACGTGCATCTGCCCTCTGGGCTGAGGACCTGGGGATCTACCTGGACCAGATCTTCTCAAGGCCCTGGGGCATCTCAGATTCTCACATCCCACCCAGAGCATCCCGTGTGTCACTTGCACCTCCCCTCTGGCTGTTGGGTCCCTCCATTCCACCTCCACATCCTACATGGCCACAGTCCCATCAATTTGATTCTCTGAAGAGCTTTCCAGGCTTCCCTGTCCTCCATCTGTACCACCTTGGCCTTGTCTCTCCCCTGCCCCCCACAGCCAGGGGCTCTCCTGGTGGCCCCTTCCCACCTCTCAGTTTCCACAGTAGCTCTTGGAAAACTCAGTCCTCCAGGCCCTCTGCCCTGGGGGACAGCAAGCAGCTTCCCAGCAGCTTCGCCAGCCCCTTGTACCTCGTTGAATTCGGGGTTCAGGGTCTTCTTCTTTACTGCTGTCTTATGTTTAGATTTCTTGTCCACATCTGGCTTCAGGTATCTGGAATTATAACCAACAAATGGGCAGAGGGTGGGGAGAAGCTATGGGTACAAATGGAGCCAGCAGGGATTGGGAGAGCTTTTTGTTCCTAGAGAGAGATCCGTGGGCCTCCTGTCCCTACTAATCATAGGATACCCCAGCACTGCCCTGTGGCAAACATTAGTGGCCAGCTGCAGTGGAAGGAGCAAGTGGTTCCTTTGTCACTTAGACTTTTCTCCACATGCCCTTTCCTTCCTTCTTTCTCTCTCTCTTTCTTTCTTTCTTTCTTTCTTTCTTTCTTTCTTTCTTTCTTTCTTTCTTTCTTTCTTTCTTTCTTCTTTCTTTCCCTTTCTTTCTTTCTTTCTTTCTTTCTTTCTTTCTTTCTTTCTTTCTTTCTTTCCCTTTCTTTCTTCTTTCTTCTCTCTTTCTCTCTTTCTTTTTCTTTCTCTTTCTCTTTGATTTTATTCATTTATTTGACAGAGGTAGTGCATGAGCACAAGCAGGGGAAACAGCAGGGAGGGAGAGGGAGAAGCAGGCAGAGGTGGAGGGAGAGGGAGAAGCAGACTCCCCACTGGGCAGGGACTCTGATGTGATGCGGGACTTGATCCCAGGACCCCAAGATCATGACATGAGCCAAAGGCAGACGCTTAACAAATGAGCCACCCAGATGCCCCCACATGCCCACTTCTGAAGTTAATCACAGAGTCCCCTTTTCCCCTTGAGGTTTTTCTTTGCTTCTGGAAGTTTAATTTTCATAAAGCTTACGTTTCCCACCAGAAAAACATTTTTAGCAGAGTTGGTCCGTTAGAGATTTTCCCTTTTTTAAATAGCAGATTTATTGAGATATGATTCACATACGATGAAAATCATCTTCCAAAAAATAATCTTCCTAAAGTATATGACTTATAGTACGTAATTATATAAATACTGCCTATAGTATATAACGTATTAGTATATTCCTACAGTTATATGACCATTGCCTCTACTTCAATGACTCTTTGAGGAAGTTACAACAGTGCCTCCTGTTGGGAGAGGGAAGCCTGGCCTGTGAGCCAGCTCTTCTATAGGTATTAGTTCCTTAGACTTTGATGCCCAAGAGCTGCTTTCATCAGGCTCAGAGAGATAGAAGGACTTGCCCAAGGTCACACAGCTTCTCAGCACAGGGCTAGTACTCAGAAGCCATAACAGGAGTTCCTTTGCAGAACTTCTTACCCTGTTCCTGTATAGACACTTGCGCAGTAATTGTACTGCCTCTGCTGAGGGTGCTTTGGGGGTGGGAACTACATCTATCTCACCACCAGCTTCCTAGCACCCTATTTGGGACCCAGTACACTGGGTAGGTCAGCAAACATCTGTTGAATGAATGACTGAATTCCCAGAAGTAAAATTACCCACCCAAAGGCACACATGTATCAAACTTCTTGCTTCATTATGCCAAACTATCCTCTGAAAAGGCCATATAGATGATGCACAGTACCCTCAGCAAAGCTGAGTATCGTTGCCTTAAATCCTTGCTGATTTGCAGTTATCTCTTGAACATCATCAGCCTTAGCAACATATTTATGGATGTGTCTCCTCAGGCAAGGGAAACAAAAGCAAAAAATAAACTGTTGGGAATACACCAAAATAAAAAGCTTTTGCACAGCAAAGGAAACTATCAACAAAATGAAACAACTTACTGAATGAGAGAAGATATTTGCAAATGATTTATCTGACAAGGGGTTAATACCCAGAATACATGGAGAACTTATACAACTCAACACCAAAAAACCCCCAAATAATCTGATTTAAAAATAGGCAGGGAACCTGAAAAGACATTTTTTTAAAGAAGACATACAGATGGCCAACAGATACATGAAATTCAATAATCACCAAGGAAATGCAAATCAAACCATGATGAGATACCACCTCACACGAGTCAGAATGGCTAGTATCAAAAAGATAAGAGGTAAATGTTGGTGAAGATGTGGAGAATTTACATTCACTGCTGGTAGGAATGTAAATTGGTGCAGCCACTGGGAAAACAAAATGGAGGTTCCTCAAAAGATTAAAAATAGAAATACTAAGTTCCATTACTGGGTATTTACCCAAAGAAAATGAAAACACTAATTCAAAAAGATATCTATACCCCTGTGTTTACTGAAGCATTATATACAACAGCCAAATTATGGAAGCAACCCAAGTGTCCACTGATAGATGAACGGATAAAGAAGATGTGGTATGTGTATGTATATTTGTGTATGTGTATATGTTATGTGTATATATATATATGTTGTGTGTACAACATATATAGTATATGTATACATACATGTATGTATATACATAGAGTATATATGTGTGTGTGTGTACATATGTGTATGTACACACACACACATAATGGAATATTAACCATAAAATATAATGAGATCTTGCTATTTGTGGTGTGGTGACATGGATGGACCTAGAGGGTGCTGTGCTAGGTGAAATCAGAGAGACAAAGACCATGTGATTTCACCTATATATGAAATATGAAAGACAAAGCAAATGAACAAAACACCAGAATCATCCTTATAAACATAGAACAAACTGGTGCTTGCCAGAGGAGAGAAGGAGGAAGGGGAGGGACAGGCGAAATAGGTTAAGGGAATTAAGAGGTACCGACTTCCAGTTATTTATTTATTTTTATATATTTATTTATTCATGAGGGATGGGGGGCGGGGCAGAGACATAGGCAGAGGCAGGAGAAGCAAGCTCCGTGTAGAAAGCCTGATGTGGGACTTGATCCCAGGACTCTGGGATTGCACCCTGAGCCAAAGGCAGACACTCAACTGCTGAGCCACCCAGGTGTGCAGTTATTAAAAAAGATATCTATATCTTCCAGTTATTAAAAAAGAAATCCTTGCTGGTTTGAAAGTGGTATCTCATTGATTTTTTAGTTGTGATTTTTATTATAAATATATAAATAACACTAATTCATTATAAAAACACTACAAAATATTTATTTAAAAAGGCTGGAGGTGGGAGAGAGAACTAAAGACATAGATCCACACAAAAACCCATTCTTCAGCAGCTTTATGAAGTCATCAATAACTGGAAACTCATAAAAAACAATAGGAAACAATTAGCAAAATGGCAATAAATACACACCTATCAATAATTAGTTTAAATCTAAAAGGTCTAGGGACACCTGGGTGGCTCAGCGATTGAATGCCTGCCTTTGGCTCAGGGCATGATCCCGGAGTCCTCGGATCGAGTCCCTCCCCTTCATGGAGCCTGCTTCTCCCTCTGCCTCTCTGTGTGTGTGTGTGTGTGTCTCTCAAGAATAAATAAATGGGTAAAATCTTTAACTAACTAAATAAATAAAGCTTTAAAAAAATTCTAAAAGGTCTAAATTCTCCAATCAAAAGACAGAGGGTGACAGAATGTATAAAAAAAGACAAGACTCATCTATATGCTGCCTACAAGATACACAGTTCAGACTTAAAGATACAGTCTGAAAATGAAGGGATGGAAAAAGATATGCCATGCAAATGGAAGCAGGGGTGGGGGTGAGGGAAAAGCTGAGGAGCAATACTTACTTACATTAGACAGATTTTATTTTTTATTTTTTTTTAAGATTTTTATTTATTTACTCATGAGAGACACACGCAGAGAGAGACAGGGACAGAGGCAGAGGGAGAAGCAGACTCCTTGAGGGGAGCCCAATGTGGGACTTGATCCCAGGACCCCAGAATCACCCTCTGAGCCAAAGGCAGATGCTCAACCACTGAGCCACCCAGGTGCCCCAACAAAACAGACTTTAAACCAAAGACTAACAAGAGATGAAGAAGGACATTGTAAAATGATAAGGGCATCAGTTCAACAAGAAAATATGATAAATATCTATGCACCCAATATTGTAGCATCTAAATACATAAAGCAAATATGAACAGACATAAAGAACAAAACGGACAGTAATACAGTAATAGTAGGTGACTAACACCCCAATTACGTCAATGGATGGATCATCCAGGCAGAAAGTCAATAAGGAAACAGTGTCTTTGAATGGCACATTAGACCAGATGGACTCAACAGATATGTACAGAACTTTCCATCCAAAATCAACACAACATACATTCTTTTCAGGTGCACATGGAACATTCTCCAGGATTGATGACCTGTTAGGCCACAAAACAAATCTCTACATTTAAGGGATGCCTGTGTGGCTCAGTCGATTAAGCATCCAACTCTTGATTTTGGCTCAGGTCATGATCTCAGGGTTATGAGATCAAGCCCCAGGACAGGCTCCATGCTCAGCTTAGGATTCTCTCTCTCTCCCTCTCCCCCCCCCCTTGGCTCCTCCCCCTGCTCATTCTCTCTCTCTCTCAAATTAAAAAAAATATATAAAAAACTCTACATTTAAGAAGACTAAAATCATATGAAACTTTCCCCCCCAACTACAACAGTATGAAACTAGAGATCAAAAGAAAAAACTGGAAAAACCCATAAACATGGAGGATAAACAATATGCTACTAAATAGCCAACGGGTCAACAAGAAATTGAAAAGAAAATTTAAAAATACATGGAGACATGGAAAATGAAAACACAATGGTGCAAAATCTTTGGGATGCAGCAAAAGTAGTTCTAAGAGGGAAATTTACAGTGATACAGTCCTATCTCAAGAAACAAGAAAAATCTCAAATAAACAATCTAACCGTACACCTAAAGGAACTAGGAAAAGAACAAAAACACCCTGAAGTTAAAAGTAGGAAATAATATAAAGATCAGAGTAGAGGTGCCCCTGGGTGGCTCAGTTAGTTGAGTGTCTGCCTTTATTTTTTTTTTTTAAGTATTTTTGTTTATTTATTCATGAGAGACACACAGAAAGAGAGGCAGAGACAGGCAGAGGGAGAAGCAGGCTCCCCAGAGGGAGGATGTGGGACTTGATCCCAGGACTCTGGGATCACAACCTGAGCCAAAGGCCGACACTCAACGACAGAGCCACCAAGGCGTCCCAGAGCGTCTGCCTTGGACTCAGGTCATGATCCCAGGGTACTGGGATTGAGTCCCACATCGCGTTCCCTGCTTGGTGGGAATCTGTTTCTCCCTCTACATGCTTGTTCTCTCTCTCTCTCTCTCTCTCTCTCTCTGCAGAATAAATAAATAAAACCTTAAAAAATTTTTAAGAAAGATCAGAGTAGAAATAAATGAAGTAAAGACTTAAACAATAGGAAAATACCAAAAGAAAAAAAAGTAAATACCTTGTTTTCTCTTTTTTTATGAAAGCAAGAGCTGGTTTTTTAAAAATATAAAACTGGGGATCCCTGGGTGGCGCAGCGGTTTGGCGCCTGCCTTTGGCCCAGGGCGCGATCCTGGAGACCCGGGATCGAATCCCATGTCGGGCTCCCAGTGCATGGGGCCTGCTTCTCGCTCTGCTTCTCTCTCTCTCTCTCTCTCCCTCTCTCTCTCTTTCTGTGACTATCATGAATAAATAAATAAAATCTTAAAAAATAAAATTAAATTAAAAAAATATAAAACTGGTTGGGGGGATGGGATAACTGAGTAATGGGCATTAAGGAGGGCATGTGATGTGATGAGTACTGGGTGTTATATGCAACTGAAGAATTACTGAAAACTACATCTGGGGACACCTGGGTGGTCAGCATTTGAGCGTCCACCTTCAGCTCAGGACCTGATGTCCTCCCTCTCTCTGTCTCTCTGTGTCTCTCATGAATAAATAAATAATTTAAAAAAAAGATTTTTATTCACCTAATCATGAGAGACACACAGAGAGAGAGAGAGAGGCAGAGACACAAGCAGAGGGAGAAGAAGGCTCCACGCAGGGAGCCCAAAAGGGGAGTCAATCCCAGGACTCCAGGGTCATGCCCTGGGCTGAAGGCAGGCACTCAATCACTGAGCCACCCCGGCATCCCTAAATAAATAAATCTAAAAAAAAAAAAAAAAGAAAAGAAAATTACATCTGAAACTAATGATGTACTATATGTTGGCTAACTGAATTTAAATAAAAAAAACAAAACAAAACAAAATTGATAAACTTTTAGCCAGACTCATCAAGAAAAAAAGAGAGGACCCAAATACATAAAATCAGAAATGAAAGAGAACAATGACTACTAAGAGACTACTATGAAAAATTATATGTCAAAAACTAGACAACTTTGAAGAAATCAATTTCTAGAAACATACAATCCTTCAAAACTAATGAAAAAGAACCAGAAAATCTGAACAGACTGATTACTAGTAATGATATTGAATCAGCAATCAAAAAGAACTCCCAATAGGGATGCCTGGATGGCTTAATGGTTGAGCATGTGCGTTTGGCTCAGGGTGTGATCCCATGGTCCTGGGATCAAGTTCCACATTGGGCTGCCAGCATGGAGCCTGCTTTCTCCCTCTGCCTCTGTTTCTGCCTCTCTCTCCATGTTTCTCATGGATAAATAAATAAAATATTAACCCCCCCCCCAAAAAAAAAAAACCTCCCAACAAACAAAAGTCCAGGACCAGATGGATTCACAGGTGAATTCTACGAAACATTTAAAGAAGAGTTAATACCTATTCTCTTTAAACAATTCCAAAAAATGGACAAAGAAGGAAAGCTTACCAATACATTCTATGAGCACAGTATTATCCTGATACCAAAACCAAAGACACTACAAAAAGAAAGGAAGAAAGGAAGAAAGGAAGAAAGGAAGGAAGAAAGGAAGAAAGGAAGAAAGAAAGAAAGAAAGAAAGAAAGAAAGAAAGAAAAGAAAGAAAGAAAGAAAGAAAGAAAGAAAGAAAGAAAGAAAGAAAGAAAGATGAACAAACTATATAGGCCAACATCTCTGATGAACATAGATGCAAAAATCCTCTAGGAAATATTAGCAAAGCACATTGAACAATACATTAAAAAAATCATTCATGGGATGCCTGGGTGGCTCAGCGGTTGAGCGTCTGCCTTTGGCTCAGGGTGTGATCCCGGGGTCCCGGGATAGAGTCCCGCATGGGGCTCCCTGGATGGAGCCTGCTTCTCCCTCTGCCTGTGTCTCTGCCCCCTATCTCTGTGTCTCTCATGAATAAATAAATAAAATATTTTTTAAAAAATCATTCACCATGATCAAGTGGGATCTGTTCCAGACATGCAAGGATGGTTCAATATCAACATGATACACCACATTAACAAAATGAAAGATAAACATTATATGATCATCTCATTGGATGCAGAAAAAACATTGACAAAATACAATATCAATTCATGATAACAACTCTCAATAAAGTGGTTCTAGGGGGAACATATTTCAACATAATAAATGCCACATATGACAAGACCACAACTAACATCATACTTGGTGAAAACCTCAGAGCTTTTCTTCTTAGATCAGGAACAAGACAAGGACACTTGTCACTTTTTTTCAACATACTACTGGTAGTCCTAGCCACAACAATCAGATAAAAAATAAAAAGGCATCCATACTGACAAGGAAGAAGCAAAACTGTCTCTATTAGCAGATGACATGATACTATACATAGAAAACCCTAAAGAATACACCAAAAAACTGCTAGAATAAGTGAATTCAGTAAAGCTGCAGGACAGGTAATTAATATACAGAAATCTGTTGCTATTCTATGCACTAATATTGAATTAGTAGAAAGAGAAATTAAGAAGACAATTCCAGGGACGCTTGAGTGGCTCAGTCAGTTAAGCATCTGACTATTTTAGCTCAGGTCATGATCTCAGGGTTGTGAGATTGAACCCTATGTCAGGCTCTGTGCTGGGCATGGAGCCTGCTTGAGATTCTCTCTTTCTTCCCTTGGCCCCTACCCCCTGCTTTCTTAATAAAAAGAAAAAGAAAAAAAGAAAAAACAAAGAAAAAATTCCATTTACAGTTGCACCAAAAAATAAATAAATAAAAACCACCTAGGAATAAACTTAACCCAGAAGGTGAAAGACCTGTACTCTGAAAAATATAAAATGCAGATGATAGAAATTGAAGATGGGGATCCCTGGGTGGCGCAGCGGTTTGGCACCTGCCTTTGGCCCAGGGTGCGATCCTGGAGACCCGGGATCGAATCCCACGTCGGGCTCCCGGTGCATGGAGCCTGCTTCTCCCTCTGCCTATGTCTCTGCCTCTCTCTCTCTCTCTGTGTGACTATCATAAATAAATAAATAAATAAATAAATAAATAGAAATTGAAGATGATACAAATGGAATGATACACCATACATGGATTGGAAGAATTAATATTGATAAAATGTCCATACTATCCAAAACAATCTACAGATTCAGTACAATCCCTATCAAAATAGCAAATACATTTTTCACTCAACTAGAGAAAATAATTCTAAAATTTGTATAGAATCACAAAAGACCCCAAATATCCAAAGCAATCTTGAGAAAGAAGAACAAAACTGAAGGTATCACACTCCCAGATTTCAAGACCTACTACAAAGCCATACTAACCAAAAGAATATGGTACTGGGGTGCCTGGATGGCTCAGTTGGTTAAGCATCTGAATCTTGATTTTGGCTCAGGTCATGATTTTGGGGTCATCAGATTGAGACCCTCATTGGGCTCTGTGCTAGATGTGAAGCCTGTTTGGGATTCTCTCTCTTCCTTTCCCTCTGCCTCCCTCATCCCCCCACTATACTCTCTCAAAAACAAAAACAATATGGTGGTACTGGTACAAAAATAGGCATATACATCAGTGAAACAGAATAGAGAGATCATAAATCCATGCTTGTATGGTCAATTAATATACAACAAAGGAGGCAAGAATATACAATAAGGAGACGCGCCTGCATGGCTCAGCAGTTGAGCATCTGCCTTTGGCTCAGGTTGTGATCCCGGGGTCCAGGGATCAAGTTCCACATCAGGCTCCCTGCAGAAGCCTGCTTCTCCCCCTGTCCACATCTCTGCCTCTTTCTCTCTGTGTCTTTCATGAATAAATATATAAATCTTTTTTTATTTTTATTTTTTTAAAGATGTTATTTATTCATGAGAGAGACACAGAGAGAAAGAGAGAGGCAGAGACACAGGCAGAGGGAGAAGCAGGCTCCACGCAGAGAGCCTGATGTGGGACTCGATCCAGGGTCTCCAGGATCATGCCCTGGGCTGCAGGCGGCGCTAAACCGCTGCACCACTGGGGCTGCCCTAAATATATAAATCTTAAAAAAAGAAAAAGAAAAAAGAATATACAATGGGGAACGGACAGTCTCTTTAATAAATGGTATTGAGAAAACTGGACCACTCTTTCTTAAACCATATACAAAAATAAACTCAAAATGGACTAAAGACTTAAATATAAGACCTGAAACCATCAAACTCCTAGAAAAAAATATAGACAGCAAACTCTCTGACATCAGCCTTAGCACCATTTTTCTAGATATGTCTCCTCAGACAAGGGAAGCAAAAGCAAAAATAAGATATTGGGACTACCTCAAAATAAAAGGCTTTTGCACATTAAAGGAAGACATCAACAAGATGAAAAGAAACCCACTGAATGTGAGGATATTTGCAAATGATATATTTGTCATCGGGGTTAATACCCAAAATATATAAAGAACTTATGCAACTCACCATCAAAAATATTTGATTAGAACATGGGTAGAATAGACTTTTTTTTTTTTTTAAAGACGACATACAGCTGGCTAACAGACACATGGAAAGATGCTCATCATCACTCATCATTAGGGGAAAGTCAATCAAAACCACAATGAGATACCACCTCACATGTATCAGAATGACTAATATCGGAAGTAACAAGTATTGACAAGGATGTGGGGAAGAAAGAACCTTTATGCAGTGTTGATGGGAATGTAAACTGGTGCAACCACTGGTGGAAAACTGCATGGAGGTTCCTCAAAAAATACCAAGGAGAAGGGCAGCTGGGTGGCTCAATCGGTTAAGCATCCTGTTATTGATTTCAGCTCAGGTGATGATCTCAGAGTGGTGAGATCGAGCCCCGAGTCAGGCTCTTAATTGGGCATGGAGACTGCTTAAGATTCTGTGTCTCCCTCTGTCCCTTCCCTGCCCTGCTTGTGCACGTGTGTGCACATGGATGTGGGTACACACATATGCACACTCTAAAAAGAAAAAAAAATACTAAGGGGTGTGGGAAATTCAAGCTTCCAGTTATAAAATCAATCAGTCATGGGAATAAAAGGTACACCAAAGGGAATATAGTCAGCAGTATTGTAATAGCGGTGTATGGTGACAGATGGTAGCTACACCTGTGTGGAGAATAACATAAAGTATATACTTGTTATATACCTGAAACTATTGTAACATGTGTCCACTATCCTTCAGTAAAAAAAAAAAAAATACATAGTAGAATGGAAAAAAGAAATTGTCTGGAATGCCTGGGTGGCTCAGCGGTTGGGCATCTGCCTTCAGCCCTGGGCGTGATTCTGGAGAGACCTGGTATTGAGTCCCACATCCCGCTCCCTGCATGGAGCCTGCTTCTCCTCCGTCTCTGCCTTCTGTGTCTCTCATGAATAAATAAATAAAATCTTTATAAAACAAAAAACAAAAAGCAATGAGATCTTGCTATTTGCAACAACATGGATGGAGCTGCAGAGTATGATGCTAAGTGAAATAGGTCAGACAGAGAAAGACAAATACCATATGATTTCTCTCGTACCATGGAATCTAAAGGATAAAACAAGAGCACTTGGGTGGCTTAGTTGGTTGAGTGTCTGACCCTTGATTTCTTTTTCTTTTTTTAAAAAATATTTTATTTATTCATTTATGAGAGACACAGAGAGAGGAGCAGAGACACAGGCAGAGGGAGAAGCAGGCTCCAGGTAGGGAGCCCGATGTGGGACTTGACCCAGGTCTCCAGGATCACACCCTGGGTTGAAGGTGATGCTAAACCGCTGAGCCACCCAGGCTGCCCATGACCCTTGATTTTGACTCAGGTCATGATCTCAGGGTTGTGGGATCGAGCCCTGGGGTTGTGGGATTGAGCCCCATGTCAGGCTCTGTGCTCAGTGTGGAGTCTGCTTGAGATCCTCTCTCCCCCTGCTCTCACACTCTAAATAAATAAATAAATAAATAAATAAATAAATAAATAAATAAACAAACAAACAAATAAAATCTAAAAAAAAAGAGAGAGAACAAATGAACAAATAAAGCAGAAACAGACCCATAAACAGAGAACTAGTGGGTGCCAGAGGGGAGGGAGGTGATCACAGGGATAGGCAAAATGGATGTAGGGGGGTGGGAAGTCCATGCTTCCAGTTATGGGATGAATCAGTCATGGAGATGAGAGACACAGCACAGGGAATATAATCAGTGGTGCTGTAATAGTGTTATATGGTGACAGGTTAGCTATACTTCGGTGAGCAGAGCATAATGTATAGAGACGTCCAGTTACTACTTTGTGCACAAACTAATGAAACATTGTAGGTCAATTACACTCAAAAAGAAAAAAAAAAAGAAAAAGGAAACTCATATGCATTTCAACACAACTGAGCAAAGGCAACAACTTTGGTTTCTCTATGAATGACTCTTTGGCAATAAGGAAGACCAAACTAGGGATGCCTGGGTGGCTCAGTGGTTGAGGGTCCAGGGCGTGATCCTGGGATCGAGTTCCATATTGGGCTCCCTGCGAGGAGCCTGCTTCTCCCTCTGTGTTTGTCTCTACCTCTCTCTCTGTGTCTCTCATGAATAAACAAATAAAAGCTTTTTAAAAAAAAAAAAACTATTGGCACACATAAGCATGTGGATGAATCGCCAATGCATTATGCTATGTGAAAGAAGCTAGATTCGAGAGCCAAAATACTGAAAGTTTGCCTTTATAAGAAAGTCTGGAAAAGGCAAAGCTATTGGGACAGAAAATATATCAGTGGTTGCCTGGGGCTGGGGAAGTTTCCTGGGGTGACAGAAGTATTCTTTATTTTGACCGGTGGTAGTAAGATTGTATACATCAGCTGAGCTTCAAGAGGGGAGAAACTTATAGTGTGTAAATTATATCTCAATAAACCTTTTATTTTATTTTTAAAGAGTTTATTTATTTGGGAGAAAGCATGAGAGAGAGAACACACAAGCAGTGGGAGGGGCAGAGGGAGAGGGAGAAGCAGCTCCCTGCTGAGCCGAGGCTCCATCCCAGGATCCTGAGATCATGACCTGAGCCAAAGGCAGATGCTTCACTGACTCAGGCACCCAGGTGCCCCTAAATCTGATTTTTAATCCAGCATAGGACCCTGGAATTCCTGTCAACCTGGCAGTTGGACACTGAGCCAGATTTTTAAAAAAATTATTTATTTACTTTTAAAGATTTTATTTATTTGAGAGAGAGAGAGCGAGAGAGAGCATAACTAGGGGGAGCAGCAGGCAGAGGGAGAGGGAGAAGCAGGCCTGATGCAGGGCTGCATCCCAGGACGCTGGGATCACGACCTAAGCTGAAGGCAGACGCTTCACCAACTGAGCCACCCAAGTGCCCCACTGAGCCAGATTTTAAAACTTATACCATTTTGACTTTGGATTATCTTTCCTTCTGTATGGGAACTGTAGCCTCACAAGTACCAGTGCAGGCACTTTGTTGCCTCCCAGTCCCTTCCTCCCTCCCTCTCCAGAGACCACCAATACCTTGAGATTCTCTGCAGGGCTGGAGATACACAAATGTACAGAAACAGTATCACACTGTGTGCACTGTTCTGAAGTTTGCTTTTGGGATCAGCATGTTTGGATAGCTGTCCATGTTAATTTACCAAGTCCTAATTTATTCACTTTAACTGCCTAGTACTTCATTATACGCATATGCCACATTTTATTAATCTACTCCTCTGCTGATGAATGCTTGGCTGTTTCTAGTGCATTGCTATGACAGGCAATGCTGCGATGAACAGCACTTCACCCGTACCTGGGTTTCTAGAATACAAACCTGGAAGGGAAACAATGCAGCCATACACACTGGCCTAGTTGACTAGATATTACTGACTTGCCCTCCAATGGTTATAAAGAGTCTCCTGATGAGCTTCTGAATGGTTATGGCATTTCCTCTCACAATGGTCTCTAATTCAGTGGAAATCATGGTTTTGCTAATGGTTGAAGTGGGGACCCAGTTCACTTTTTTTTTTTTTTTTAACGTGGAAAACCAGTAGCCCCTGTGCCATGTGCAGGGAACCTGCCTTCCCCCAGTGATCCTGGTCAGCTTCCTGTTAAACCTGGTACTGCTCCTGGGCCCGGTGGCACTGGATTTTTAAAAAATAACACCTCTACTAGAATATGATTCACATGTATAATGCACCCTTTTAAAGTATACAATTGAAGGATGCCTGGGTGGCTCAGCGGTTGAGCTTCTGCCTTTGGCTTGGGGCATGATCCCGGGATCCCTGACGGAGTCCCGGAGTCCCGCATAGGGCTCCCTGTGTGGGGCCTGCTTCTCCCTCTGCCTATGTCTCTGCCTCTCTCTTTGTGTCTCTCATGAATAAATAAAATCTTTAAAAAAAAAGTATACAATTGAATGGTTTTTAGTACACTCACAGACAGTGGTGTCACTGTCACAATCACAATTTTAGAACATTTCATCTCCTCAGAAATCCAGTTACTCCCTGTTCTCCCCAACCCTCCTCCAGCCCTTGGCACTACTAATCTAATCTGCTCTCTGCCTCTATGGATTTGCCTATTTCGGACTTTCACATAAATGAAATTATATAAGGTGTGGTCTTTTGTGTTTGGTTTCTTTCAGTTAGCCTAATCTAATATTTTTTTTTTTTAAGATTTTATTTATTTATTTGAGAGAGAGAGTGCAAGTGAGAGAAGAGAGCACAAGTGGGGGAAGGGACAGAGGAAGAGGGACAAGCAGACTCCCTTCCGAGCAGGAAGCCTGACACTGCGGATCCCAGGACCTGGGATCATGACTTGAGCCGAAGGTAGACACTCAACCCACTGAGCCATCCAGGCGCCATCTTTTTTCTTTTCTTTTCTTTTCTTTTCTTTTCTTTTCTTTTCTTTTCTTTTCTTTTCTTTTCTTTTCTTTTCTTCTTTTCTTTTCTTTTCTTTTCTTTTTTCTTTTCTTTTTTTTTCTTCTTTTTTTCTTTTAAGATTTTACTTATTTGTCCATGAGAGACCCAGAGAGAGAGAGAGGCAGAGACACAGGCAGAGAGAAAAGCAGTCTCCACGCAGGGAGCCCAATGTAGGACTCGATCCCGGGACCCTGGGCCAAAGGCAGATGCTCAACCACTGAGCCACCCAGGAGTCCTACCTAATCCAATAATCTTTTCAAGGTTCATATATTATAGCATGAATTAATACTTCAGTCCTTTAATTTTTTTTTTTTTTTTAAGAGAGAGCAAGTACGCTGTGGGGAGAGGGGAGGGAGAAAGAGAATCTCAAGTAGACTCCATACCCAGTGCAGAGCCCAACTCGGGGCTCAACCCCACAACGCTCAGAATATGACCCAAGCTGAAATCAAGAGTCAGGCACTTAACTGAGTGAGCCAGCCAGGTGCCCCTTCACTCCTTTCTATAGCTGAATAATATTCCATTGTATGGATATGCCACAGTTTGTTTATCCATTCATTAGCTGATGGACATTTTAGGTGGTTTCCTTTTTGCCTATTGTGAATATTGCTGCTGTGAACATTCGTGTATAAGTGTTTGTGTGGACATGTGTTTCCAGTTCTCTTGGGTGTGCACCTGGGAGTAGAACTGCCGGGTTGCGTGGTATTCCATGTTTAACTTTTGAACACACCAGGCTATTTTCCAAAGTGGCTGCACCATTTTTGCAATAGGATTTTATTTATTTATTTACCTAAAAATAAAATCTTTAAAAATAAATAATCTCTACATCCAATATGGAGTACACACATTGTGGGTTGTGAACCCACAACCCCAAGGGAGAGTCACTGCTCCACTGACTAAGCCAGCCAGGTGCCCCTGTAATAGGATTTTAAAACTGACAGAAATATAATAGTGGCCAGTGGGCATGGTAGCTCCAGAGTTGGGTCATGGGAGCACTGGGGCTCCTCACTGTCCCCTCAGGCCAGGCTCATCCCTGCTTCTACGTCTTCACTCCTTTATTCCTCTACTTAAATAGGAATACCTCCTTTCTGCTGACCCCAATTCTTCCCCACATCTACCCTTTGAGAAAGCCTCAATGGGAATCCAGACTAATATCCATCTTTTATTTGCAGAAGGCCCAGGGCCCTGAGGGTGCTCAGTGCGCCACCTGCCTCCTTCCTAACTGGAGGGCCACCAGCCCCTGCCTCCCTCTCAGAGTCATAGCCCATGCTGGCACAGGTTCATGACTCTGGAGCCCATGGTACTTTGCATGGCCCCCTGACTTAGGGTTTCTCTCCAGCACCACCATGAGTCCCACTGGCAGGGTGGGTGGACTTTCTCAGCTTCTGTGCTACCAGCATAGGCCTGGGTGCACACAGGCAGCACTGAGTCTTCACTGGATCTCCTGGTCTGGCCCAGGCCCAGTCCTACCTCCAACCCAGTCCTTTCTGAGGTCACAGTCAATGGGAGGTCTGAATGGGGTGTCAGGAGAGAACTATTCTCTCTCTCTCTCTCTCTCTCTCTCTCTCTGCATGACCTGGGAAAGTCTACAGGCCTCAGTTTCCCCATCTGTGAAATGGGGCTGGTCAGACTTAACCCCCAGCATTGCCAAAGGAGTACAGAAGAGGATACACCCCCAGGGGTGCAGTACCCGCTGTGCTTCAGGAGCTCTTTTAGTGCTTGCCACATTAGACTCCTGATCTCATCCACAGACCTCCTGTCCTTTGAGGTGAGGGGGCTAGGAGATGGCTGGCCTGGGCCATGCACTCACGTCTTCACGTAGGGGTCCGAGTAGCCGTTGGCATCCATGGCAGCCAGGTGTGCACAGCGCACAATGCCGACCAGCAGGCCCTGCTTCTGTGAGCTGTACTTGAGGGAGATCAGGATTCGTCCCCGCTCCTCCAGGGACTTGTCTTCTGTCTTGTCCACCTGTTGGGCAGGGAGCCACTTGGCTAGCCTCACCTGTTCCCACTCCCTCCCTCAGCTATGGGCTACTGAGGCTGTCTGCTGGCCCAGGGGATGTAGGGGATAGCCCCCTTGTGGAGAACCCAGAAGTCAGAGCTTTGACATATTCCCAACCCCAAGGGGAGCAGGGAGGCACGGAGGGGCTGTCTGGGTCTCTCTCATGCTCCAGCGGCTACCCAGGGCTCTCCTCAGGGGTCAGACCTCAGCTATAGGCGTGGTGTCCCAGTCTACCTCCCTGTCCCAATTAGCCTGAGAGTTTCCATTCCCTATCCTTCTGAGACCACTTTCCACCGTCTGGCTCCTGCTCTTCTGGAACTCCTCCCTACCCTCTGTCTACCCGGACATACCAGTTAGAGCCCCCAGGGCTCCTCCTTAGGCCTCTCTGCTAGGCTCCTCTCACTGAAGTCCCAGCCACATCCCTTTGTCCACGATGGTCTGCTGGTTGTCCCTAAAGTGATGCCCCATGTGGATCCTCATAGGCAGGGGCCCTGCCTACACCTCTCTGGAGATGGGCTCCTATGAGGTGAAGTAAGAGCCACCTTCCCCAACTCCCACTCCCAGAGCAGAGATGACTAATTGATCACTGCACTTACTCTGAGCTCATATGAAGCCTCAGCACCTTTCAGTGCTGACTGGGCAGCCACAATTAACGGAGACTAAGCCTGCGAGATTTACCTATCTGCCACTCTGGCCTAGGGCTCTGTGCAGGATGGCCTCACTAAACAGTGATCTTATGCTAGTTTGTGAGATGTGTGAAAATTAAACAATACCAGTGAGCAGGAATATTTGCAGCTGTCTTTCTGGGGTGGGACATTACATACTGCGGTGTTTCATAGGAAGCCCACTGAACTGGGAATGACTGATGTTCACAGACTGTGTAAAATCTAAAATGTAGCATCAAAATGTGTCTTTCCTGCCAGAGCAGATACCCTAAACTGCACTCCTGTGGTCACCGTATGTCTCTGAAACCAGACAAATGAGCTACCAGCAAATTCAAGCAAGGCGTGCCCATGCTCTCACCCATCCACGTGCACGAACACACAGGCATGCACGCAGTCCACATACTTGAAAATATGCCCGCCTGCACTTTCACAGGCATACACTCATACACACATCCCTGCACGCTCACGTCCCCACATGGCTGTTTGTTGTGCCAGGGCTCAAAACTCAGAAACAACCATAGTAGGGAGCTGATGTTGCCTTTTATAAGTCACATTGATCATTTGGAAAAACTGGGTTTTGGTTAGTGACTAATAATAAAATAAAAAAGGTCTTACCTATAATGCAAAGGTCTATGAGTAGGAAAGAATATGACCAGGGAATAAAATTTGGTCAAATTATGCAAAAAGGCAGAGCCAGGATGTTGGCCTCAGGTAGACTTTTTCCCAGGGCTTGGCTTGGGCCAGCCTGCACTGAGCATTCGTCCCCATGCCCAAGCCCCAGCAGGGATGGGTTGGCTGCCGGGCTATGTCCTCTTGAGCTTTTCCCCTGCCCAGGACTCTTAGGGGGAAGATGTCCTCAAAAGGGGATTGTGCCCTGAACATTGGGCTGCTGGAGGGTCTCAGGACCCTGGGGCCTCCTGGCCAATGCCTCCCTGCACTTCTGAATAGGGTCAAGGCCAGGCCTCCAAAAGAGGCAGGGGAGAGAGGACGGGGTCAGGAGGGGAGGGGAAGGGAGACACCCATGGACAGAGTTTGGGAGGCTCAGCTGCTGCAGACAACAGGAGACAAAATTGGTTTGGATATGATTTTTAACAAATTGCAATTTCTAGGAAAGAATTATTTTCTCTTCTCTAGGCAGCTCACAGGTGCCTCATGCCTGTCGTGTTCCGGTTGAGCTCCAGAGCATCCCCAGTTGTTCCTCCCAGGGCCCTCCACACCACAGTTAATGACACCTCATCTCTCCAGGTGCTCAACTCCCAGGTCCGGGAAAGTTTGACCTGCCAGCGCACCCAACCAGGATCTCACCCTTCTCTCCCTCTGCTACAGCTCCCGTCCAGGCTGGGTCAGGCTCATCCCCTCATGACCGTCCCCATCCTTAGCCCCTTTTCCCTCCCGGTCTGCACCCAACGACCCTGTTAAAATAGTCAGATGCCCTAGTCCCTGCTCGGCATAGTCCCTAGTCCCTCTGTGGCCCACCTCACTTACGGTCAAGAGTCCCTCCCAGCTCCCTCCACTCCACCAACCTCTGATCTCACCTCCTAGGACCTAGTCCCATCCTGCTCCCTGCTCCACACAGTGGGCCTCTTGCTCGGGCCTCCAACAGGCTTGGTACTTGCTGTTTCCTCTGCCAGGAATATCCCCCAAACCTCCATCTAAACCACTGGGCTCTCATGCTTTTCTCTGTGACCCTGATCACTGTCTAACACAGGCTGTTTGGGTGATTCACGTCCTTGAATCTGTCTCCTGCCCAAGCTCCACGAGGGCAGGGATTGTGGTCTGTTCCCCCAGCACCTGAAGCTGTGCCAGGCACAGAGCAGCCTGGGCAGCCTGGGCAGCCTGCGGAGCCCCATCCCCAACTCACCGGCAGCTGCTTCTCCAGGCAGATGCTGAACGTCTTTGTGTGGTTGGCTTTCAGCTTCTTCAGGGGCACGCGCGTCTCCCCAATGAATTCGTTATGACGGAATTTGTCCTCGTCACACACGGAGATCCTGGAGGACGGGAGGCATGGCCAGCTCTTCAGACACAGAGGTGCTCCTGCTTTGCTTCCATGCTTCCAAAATCAGTAGGGATTCCCACACATGGGGCAGGCAGGGACATTGGGGGCAGAGTGGGGCCCCAGAGGTGAGGCTGGGGAGGGGCGTGGGGGACCAGGGCGTCTGAGGCCCTCACCCACCGCAGGGTCTTTCGAATCATGTCTTCATCCGTGATCCCGTAGTAAGTAAGGGTCTCGTTCCATGTGGGGTTCAGAGTGTTTCGGAGAGTTTTCGTTCTGAGTTTATTTGCCTGGTGAGAGCAGAAAAGATGCTCTGAGCATCTGGGAGCCCGAGGGGCAGAATAATGCCCCAAAGACGGCCTTGCCTGGTCCCTGGGACCTAAATATGCCAAGGGGAATTAAGGTTGTTAATCGGCTGATTTTTTGAAGACGTTATGTATTTATTTGGCAGAGGGAAAGAGTGAGCACGAGAAGGGGGAGCGAGAGGCAGGGGCAGAGGCAGAGGGAGAAGCAGGCTCCCCACTGAGCAGGGAGCCCAACCCGGGGCTCGACTCCAGGACCCTGGGATCATGAACAGAGCAGAAGGCAGACGCTTAACTCACTGAGCCACCAAAGTGCCCCTGGGCTGACTTAAATGTACGGAGATTATCTAGGTGATCTGGGCAGGTCCCACGTGATTATAGGGCCTTTGAAAGCAGAAGAGGGAGGCAGGAGAGGAGCATCAGGGGGACACGTAAGGAGGGAGAGGTACCAGGTGGACACTGGTGGAAAATGGAGGAACTGGCCAGAGTTGAGCGATGTGGGTAGCCTCTAGGTGCTGGAAAAGGATGGGAATTGCTTCTCTCCTGGAGCCCCCAGAATGGACTGCAGCCCCCCACACTGGAGTTGACCCGGGTAGGAGCTGTGCCAGCTTCAAACCTGCAGCACTGGAAGATAAGTAATGTGTGTGGCAAGCCACTCAGTTGATGACTGGCTACTGCAGCCCTAGGACACTAAAAGAGGAGGCTCCTCGCCTCCAGGTCCCTGTGTATGCTTGGGGTGGAGGTTCTGCAGGAGGTGCTGGGGCTGGACGCCCTCCCACATACCTCCTTGCCTTTGCCCAGGCCCTGCCCTCCACCTGGAATGCCATCTCTCCTAGAAATGCCTGTGGGTGGTACGTCCCAGCTGCCACACTGCCTCCCCTCCTCTCTCTGGGCTTCTGTAGCTCCGGGTCCTCATATTCCTCACTGTGCTGCCCATTTAGACTCAGCCCCATGCCGGCCTCCCCTTGCTGTCTGCCGGCCTGGCTCTGGGGTCAGACAGGCCTGGGTCCCCAGGCCGCTCCATCCCTTGCCTAAGCTCTGTGGAGCCCAGCAGGTTACTTATCCTCTGTGGGCATCAGGTTCTCCACTATAAAAAAGGGCATAATAATACCTCTTTCTCAGCATGGTTTTCAGGAGCCTTCTTTATCAGGAGACTGCTTTTTTTTTTTAGATTTTTATTTATTCAATCATGAGAGAGAGAGAGAGAGAGGCAGAGACACAGGCAGAGGGTGAAGCAGGCTTCATGCAGGGAGCCCGACCTGGGACTCGATCCTGGTTCTCCAGAATCACGCCCTGGGCTGAAGGCCACGTTAAACTGCTGAGCCACCCGGGCTGCCCAGGAGACTGCTTTTTATGAAACACTGCCTACGTGGGAAATCCTGTGCGTGTGGTAAGGTCCCTAGGACTAGCTTTCCAGCACTGTCAATTTGAGGTCCCATGAATCTAGGGACTCACAGCATTGAGTTCCTGAGTTAGGGACACTCCCCTGGTCATAGTGCCCTCAGCCTTCAGCGCCCTGGGAGTCCCACCTGCCAATGAGGACACTAGGCCTAGAGCGGGGAGCAGCTTCTCTAGGCACAGGTGGTGGGCTGCTGCTGTTTCCCCAACAGCCCTGCACCCCCAAGAGGGAATCATCACCTCTGTCGGGGTGGCCCTCCTGCCTTGTGGGGAGCCTCAGCCCTTACAAACCAGCCCAGGGAGTTTGAGTCTCAGGCTCAACGGGGGCCCTAGCAGCCTGGGGCTCCTCAGCCCGGGGGTAGGACTGCTCAGTCGGGCTGCAAGAATCGGTGGCAAGGCAGGCTCCCTGCCCAGGAGGGCATACCCATTACAGACTCTTCCTATCAGGCCACTTGAAGACCCAGAAGGAATTCCCCAACTACTGGTTTCTTAGAAAGAGGTCAGGACAAGAACACCAGCCACTGGGCTCTGGGGCTCATGCTCCTGTGTCCCATGTCCCCCATCTCCCTCTGGTCTCCTCTTAGAAGTGAAGCCGCTAGTCTCTAGTTGATTCCCTGCCCCTAAACAATGGGGTCCACATAACCTGCCCCTTGAAAAGTCTGTGGGTTCCAGACCCAACTCTGAAAGGATGATATAACCCTCTCTTCCCGTGAAATTAAAAAATAAGACAACACTGAACTATAAGACACATGTAAAGAAGTGTTATCGGTTTTGTTCCTCCAGGGCTAAAGGTCAGCGTGATGCTTTTGTTTAATAGCAACTTTTTTCTGAAAAAAACTTTCTTGGCTGTTTGGGTGACTCAGTGGTTGAGCATCTGCCTTTGGCCCAGGGCGTGATCCCAGGGTCCTGGGATCGAGTCCCACGTCGGGCTCCCCGCATGAAGCCTGCTTCTCCCTCTGCCTATGTCTCTGCCTCTCTCTCTGTGTGTATCTCATGAATAAATAAATAAAATCTTAAAAAATAAAAAAAAATTATTCAATAAAAAAAAAAAACTTTCTCTTTTCCCAGGTGCACCAAGTGCTTAGTCTGCCCGCTGGGTCACCGAGTACAGGAACAAGGGTTCTGTGGCCCCCAAACTGGGCAGCACCTACCCACTCCATCTACCTTGTGTAGTGTCACAGGGTAGCCCACAAACATTTTAAAGGCTCTGATAAGTCCTAGAGTAAAGACACCTGTTTAACAAGGTTTCCCAATGTTATTTGGCCACAGAGCACCCCCCCCCACCCCAAACACAATAGTAACCTCCAATCGAGTCTGCTTCTCATAAAATGCTGGCCTAGAAATTCTCTGGAGGGTTTCCCCAATTCATCAGGCAAGCGGTGCTGACCTGAGGTTCCCAGGAAGTCTGGGGGCTGTGGGGCTAACTGGGTGCTCTGGGTGGAGGTGAATCACGGAGATCCCATCAACTTGCTTGATCTGTGAGAGGCCATGGGAGGTATGCACCTCCTTGGGCATCCTGAGTTCAGCCTGGGCCCAACCCAGCAGGCAGAGTTGGCTGACAGGCCTGGGATGGACCCCCTCACCTTACTGGCTCCTGGCAGCAGATGCAGCTTGACATAGGGGTCTGCTAGCCCGTTGTGGTCCATCGGCTTCAGGCCCTGCGTGGAGGGGAACAGCAAAAGGTGTGAGATGGGAGCTGGAGACACAGAGCAGCCAGGGCCTCCAGGCACCTCGGTGGGCAGGTATCCCTTGTCCCTGGGCCTCCCAGCTGGGTCCATTCAAGACCCTCTCTGCATAGGCCCCCTGCGCCCATGCTCTCAGAACAGTGAGGATGACCCAGGGCTGGTGCTCTCCCCTTCCCCTCAGTGTCCTGGCCCAGGGCAGGTGTCATGGGATGTCTTTCAAGACCAGACTTTGTCTTTCTATTCTCCCTTTCTGTGGATGCCAGGTGACTCCTCCACCTCTGAATGAGGTCCTCATTATCCTGCTTTGGTGTGGCCCTTCCTTCTTCTGGATTCCCCTTCCCCCATTCCCCAACAGAGACTTCCCTCACTGATCCCATGTCCACGTGACCCTCTTGACTTTCTGTCCACTCACCTATAGATTTCCCTCTTTACCATGGGAAAATGTTCTGTGTCCTGGAGACCAGGCTCAATTTCTTTCTGGATTTGCCACAGCTCCCTGCCAGCCTAAGTCTAAGGAGGCCATACAACCTGGCTGGCCATGGAGGGTCCCTCCACAAGATGGCATCCCTCACTAACTTTGAATAACCAGTCAAGTATGCACAGCCAGGGACCCGATGGAACCAGAAACAGACAGGGGCTTATCTGACCTCATGACTGCTCTTAGCTCTGAAAATTATACTCTTTTTCTTCTGCGGTGGCACACAGACATGTAGGGAGGCAGCTGTGATATGTGTGGCATCACAGATGAGCTGCCAAGTTGGCTACTCAGGAGCAGACCCACCTCTAAGGAGGACTGAGGCTCCCTCCTCCCCCTGACCTTGGTTTGGTTTGGAGAGCTGGGGGGAAGAGGAAGCTGAGATAGGAGGTGGGCTCCTCCAGTCCCCCCATGGCTCTACTCCTGGGAAGGAGTACACAGACTTTAGAGCCAGGCTGGCTGGGGCCCACATCTCTGCTCCTGCACTTATTAGCTGGGAGGGTGGAGGAGTGACTTTGCCCCAGAGCCTCAGTGTTATCTATAAAAGGGGTTACTAGTCCTCATTTCCCAGGGGTAGGCAGGAGTAGAGGTGGCAATAGTACCGCGTGGTAATTTGTTCCCCTTCCTCACCCGCTGGGCCCCTTTGAAGATGCTGGAGAGGGGGCCGAGGGCTGGTGTGAGGGTATCTGAGCTGTGCAGGAGCTTCTGGGGCTCCGCCTATGCCCGGCTCTGCAGCCCCGTGTGCACCCATGGCGAGGACACAGGTCCCCCATCTCGGCCTCACCGCCTGTCCCTGATGTGCCCAGGGCTGGCCATTCGGTCAGTGCCTTCCCAGTCGTTCTGGGCATGAATTCCCAGGTGTGCGTGTTTGTGTGGGTGGGGGGCTGGGTACCTGCCTCCTCTAGGACAGCAGCTGGGACCTGTGACTGCACACTTACTCACTTGATGCTCACAGCCACTGCATAGGCGGGGTGCTTACCCTATTTTTACAGAAGCAAACTGAAGCTGCCCTGCTTACCCAGAGGGTATGGCCGAGTTAGGGTCCCAAGTCCATGGCATATGGCCCCCCGTGCAGGGCCTCTCCACCTGTCAGCCCTACTTCAGCCTCCTTAACCCCCTTTTGCTCCCTCCCCAAACCCCAATTCAGAGCCCCAGTTCCTCCTAGCACCCCCTCCCCTGCAAAACTGGATCTCAGCAGATAATGACCTGGAGGATGGGATCATTCTATGGCTTGGGGTCCTCTCATGCCCCACCTCCAGTGTTTTGAGCGACACATCCCAAAGGACACACACAGGTACCCACAGAGACTCACAGATGCACACATGCACCCCCCTCCCCAGTACAGCCCCACAATCCTTCTAGAGCCTGGGTAGGGAAGGCAGGGCACAGAGGGGCCTGGTGTCTGGGCTGGGAAGGGGAATGGATGGCTCTGGCCAGAGTGGCCTGCCAGCAGGTGCCCATTCCCCAGTTCCCAAGCCTGGACAACTACTACAAAGCTGGGTGAAGAGAGAGGGAGAGGGATATGCCAGGGCCCTGCAGCCTGCCCTCCCCTTGGCACAGCTGGGAGTCACCATTCTCGACTCCTTTCCTAGGGGCAGGTCTGGAACCCTGGCAGCAAGCCCGGGCAGCTCCCCAAGGAGAGGGCTGTGCCCCATCACGACACTGGGCCCAAAGTGGACACTGCCGTGGCAGCCCAGGCGTGCGGGGCCCAGGCGGGGGGGGGGGGGGGGGGGAGGGAGGCGCCAGGCAGCCTGACCCTCTGAGTGGCAGAGGCATGGCTGGGGGCGCTGTGGGCAGGGAAGCTCACAGGGTGGGTTGAGGGCAGGGTCTGGGCCCAGGCAGCTCTGATTTTAGTCCCTTGCCCTGAGACCAGCCCAGGCCCAGACCCCTCCACGGCTCTACGGGGAGTCCTACCTTGGCTACACTACTACCCTTACCTTGGGAGAGAACATCAACTTTGGCACCTTCCACCCAGAGGGATCGATGGATCGATGCACAGGGCAAAGGGAACAGCACGGCTAAGAAGAAAGCTGATGCCTGGCAGCCCAAAGCGGGACATGCTCCTGGTTCCAACCCAGGGGCCAAAGAGCAATGCTGGGGTCCCGAGCCCCAGAGATGGAGCTCCTGCCTGGAGCCCACTCACTCCGGGTGGGAACCTTCAGGAGGCCAGAGGCAACCAATCCAACCCCTGCCCCCCTGGCCATCAGGACAGCCTGTCAGCTCTCCCCTTCCCTCCTCCCTGCCACAGGCCCTCCCCAGCTCTTGCCCCACACTGCTGTCCCCCACGCCTTCCTCCTTTCATTCTCTTCTTGCCTTTTTCTTCTACTCCTTCCCTGGATGTCTGGCTGCGGGAGGCTCTTAGGGCAGCTGAGGAGATTTAGGCAAGATGCACCCATGGTGCAGATGCCACAGAGCCTGGACAGGAAACAGTGTGGGGGACAGGCCCTCGGACCTCAGCCCCTCACCTGCACCCAAGGCCCTGGACCCGGGGGACCGAGGCGGCCGGCGGGGGCCTACCTTGGCCTTGCTGATGGTACAGTGGAGGGCGTTGTTTTCCTGGTCGTAGAGCAGGCTGAAATCCAGCGTGCCCAGGGCAGCTGCGGACAGAGGGCTCAGGTCATGCTCTGGCCACACAGTGGAGGAGAGACACCCACCCCTGTGCGGTGGGACAAGGTGCCACATTGCCACAGTGACTGCCATCAATTGAGCACCTACTGGGTGCAATCCCTCCGCCCAGCCTCCCAGTGCTACCAGCACAGCCAGGTTCCAGATGCGGGAGGAGTGGAGGCTCAGTGAGGTTAGGTCGGCCCCAGTCACCACAGGTGGTGGCCCAAGTCAAACCCAGGCAGTAGGCCCCACAGCCCAGGCCCCTGTGGCTGGTCCCATGTTGTGCAATCATACAGGGCACTCAGCCAAAGGTCCCTGTCCTCCTGCCCTCTTCATGCAACTGCCAGTCTTGGCGCCATGCCTCGGTTTCCCTGATGGTTAACTGTCACAAGGATTGTATAGGGAGGCAGGACAGGGCCTTGAGAACCTCTGGGCCCTGGCCGGGCTGACAGGCTGATCCACCCCCAACAACACTTAGCGCTGCAGCTCCCCAGTCTCTCCATCCCTTGGGGGGCCCTGGGCAGGCTGCCAGAAGCCAGCTGGGTCCTCACGCTACAACCTGCCAGCCTCTTCAAGGCAGTGGGTGAGTCCCTAGGGGCGGGCAGAGCGGGCAGCGATAACTAGGTGCAGCCATAGCCATCAGGGACAATCACGCGTGGCAGCTGTGGCTCGTTGTGCTCACGTGGCTCATGGCGTGAAGGTGGGGGTTGTGGGTTGGGGGACAGCAGACCTCAGGGGGCAAATCTCTAGACAGCAAGATGCACATTGACAGATGTCTTTAGAAACCCCGATCCTGCACACAGACTGCTGGGCTGGTCAACTGGCAACCTGTTTGTTCGTTCGTTCGTTCATTCATTCATTCATTCATTCATCCATTCCCAAGCTTTATTACAATAAGCTGGCCTCTAGGGATGAAAATATCAATAAGGCGGGGTTCCTGCCCCAAGGAAAGCATAACTTAATGGGAGACACTGATGAAAAGAATCTGCCCTAGCAGAGTCTGGTGAGCCAGGAGCAATAGGAGTTCAAGGGGTATGCCTTGCCTGGCTGTGAATGGGGGCCACCAGGGAAGGATCCCTAGAGGAGGTGACGCTTCACCAGAGCCACGAAAGATGAGTAGGAGTTGGCCAGTGCACAGTGGTGCAGGGAGAAAGGGCATTCCAATCGCAGGCCAACTGGAGGTGAGAGGCTGAGCCGCTGAGGTGAGGCTGGGGGAAGGGCGAGGCTCTCCAGGCCAGCAGCACCTAACGCGGTTCTAGATTCATGCTGAGCCTGGATATGCTCATCTCATGTATCTGCTGCTTTTGCACTACAATGCCACAGCTGAGTAGATGCCATACACCTGACCTCGGGGCGTCGTGGGGGTGGGGGTGCGGACAGTATGGCAAAATTTGGCTTTGCAGAGAAACAGGCAAATTAAGGTCCATGTGGAGCCTCCCTTATTCTGAGGTGATGGTACTAGGTTGCATTTGTCTTGCTCTCTAAGCTTCTAAGACAGGGTAAGGAAGGCACTCGGCTCAGTCTCTGCCCTTGCCCAGGAGGGGCACAAGTGGGGTACAAGATCCGCCGCACCTCTGACACCTGACCCTGGGTTCAAGTCCTGGCTCTATGCTTCCTTGCTGTTTGACTTTAGCTAGCTTTTCTAGCCTCCTTGTTCTCAGTTTCCTCATCTGCAAAATGGAGACGCAATAGTATCCAGTTCACAGCACTGTGCTTTGACAGCCCCTGGGGTACAGAAAATGCTCAGTACGTAATTATAAAAGGAGCAGATCCACTTAGGTTATTTTTCTGGATAAATGTACTTGCCCCTCTGAGACGCCTGCTGGAATGAACTCGTTCCAAACTGGATCACTCCCCTCCCAGCCTTTGTGAAGACAGTACACAAGTGGTCACTTACACTCTTCTGAATGACCTGAGTCATCGCTGTGACTACAACTCCCATTCCATGCGTTGTGGTTGCAGCCTGGATGAAGTGATCCCCAGCAGCCACTCTTTGAGGTTTTCCTAGGTTTTCTTCATTTTTCTGCCTCCCCCTTTGCCAACAGCCTGAAACTCCTCTTAGAATACTTGCCTCTGATAGCACAAACGGCCCTCCTTCCTTTTCCATAGCACTTGTTCCTCCTACCAAACCAGGTGCGAACACCTGCTAGAATTGTGTCCAAACTATGAGTCAGTAGGCCTTGAGCAGAGCCTATCGTGCTTTTCCTAAGTAGAGTTAGGGTGCTTTGGCGCTCGCTGTATCTGGCCGGTTTCCGGACTCCCATCTATGCAGGCTGGAAGTGAGGTATATAACACCATGCCTATAACGACAACCACAGCCATGGTCCCAAGATTCTCCAGGTCCACGCTTTTCTAATATTCTCCGAAGCTGTTGGCTTTATGTGAGAGTAAATTAGTCTGCTGCTCAGTTCAGGCCTACCCATGGCTTGTTCTCTCAAGACATCAGCCTCCAGAGAGTAGCGACCATGCCTCGAGCCACACCAGCGACACTGGCAAAGAACAGACGTTTGATCTGCACAGCCAGGCCATTCGACCCAATTTGCTCTCCAGCTGTTCACAGGAGCAGGGATTTGGTGATGCCCACGAGTTAAGATGCACACTCCGCAATCTTGCCCATTTCCCACTCTCAGAGGAGGCCAGCCAGACAGACATTGGGGCCACCTGCTCCACACTGGGAATCTCAGGTCCCGGAGAAGAAAGGAGCCCCCTTGCTGGCTCTGCAGACATCTCTGTTTAAGGAGGGCTGACACTCAGTGAAAGCGACACGTATGATCAATTCCCAGAAACAGCACACCCTGGGTCCCCTCCATGCGATTGATGAATTCTTTTGACTGCCACTGGAGGTTTTGTAAGAAATAATGGTTTATAAATGTTTATAATAGTTTATTATAGTTTATAAATAGAAGTATGGTCACAATTTTTAGAGATTTGCTGATGGTGGAGCTCTCTTAGGGATCTTACAGTCCGAAGTCTTCATTTCCCATTCAGAGAAATGAGGCTCAGAGAGCGTCGGTGACCTGGTCAGGGTGGCCCAGCAGAACTAGACACAGAATCCAGACCTCTTCATTTCCATCATGACAGTTCTTTTCTTAAAGCCTACTGGCTTGGGAGCAGCCCAGGTGGCTCAGAGGTTTAGCGCTGCCTTCAGCCCAGGACATGATCCTGGAGACCCAGGATCAAGTCCCACGTCGGGCTCCCTATATGGAGCCTGCTACTCCCTCTGCCTGTGTCTCTGCCTTTTTCTCTCTGTGTGTCTCTCATGAATAAATAAATAAAATCTTAAAAAAAAAAAAGCCTACTGGCTTGGGACACCGGGGTCACTCAGTGGTTGAGCATCTGCCTTTGGGTCAGGTCGTGACCCCGGGGTCCTGGGATCGAGTCCCCACATAGGGCTCCTTGCAGGGAGCCTGCTTCTCCCTCTGCCTGTGTCTCTGCCTCTCTGTCTCTCTGTCTCTCTCTCTCTCTCTTGAATGAATGAATAAATCTTAAAAAAAAAAAAAGCCTACTGGCATCCCCTCCCCATCTTTTTTGTCTGCTACTTTGTGTAGCTGAAATCTCAGGATGATGCAACAGAGAACCAGAGAGAGAAAAGCAGAGTTGCTGACAGGGACAAGGGAGGGCTGGGCCACCGTCCTAGAGGGGCCTCTGAGCTGGAAAGGGAGCTGTGGGCTTCTGGTACAGATAAGGAGGGTCCTAAGGGTAGGGGAAGGTGCTTATCTGTGTGAGCCACTGCATCCTGCCCTCCACCCACTGAAGTCACATGCCCTGGCTAAAGTTTACAACCTTGGAAAAATAATGAGGGTTGGTCACTAATGGGCCGGTGAGAGTTGTCACTCGCTTGTCGATAATTATAGAGCTTTAATGGGGCTAATTCAGAGAAAATCAGGCTCAAGCCCCTGTCAGTTCCTGTAAGGCCAAACATCCCTTTGCTCTGCTGATGGAGACTGACAGCATCATTCTGACATTGGTTTGTACCTGGACTTTCCTCACCCCCGTATACCCTTGGGAATAGGAAATCAGCCCTTGCTCGTTTTTTTTTTTTTTTTTTTTTTAAGAAAAATGTCAGTCTCTCAAATAGTTCTAAAAAACTGTGGCAAGAACCACAGAAAGTGCATTTCATAGATGGGGAGGCACTATGAGGCACTGAGCCTAGCACTGCAGGGGAGACAAAGAAGAAGGAGCCCTATGTCCCTGCCTCCCAGGAGCTCAGAGGCCAAGGATTAGAACTTTAGGACCTTCAGAAGTCTATTCATTCTCCCGCTTTAAATTATTCAAAGGTTCACCACTGCCCCCTGGACTTGGTTTAACCTCCTTGGTGTAGCATTTAAGGCCCTCTGTGACCACTTTGTCCTCATTCTGGGTCTTTCTCCCTTACTTCAGACACTTGACTGTGGCACCTCTGGGTTGTTTCTTCTACCTCTACCTGTGCACATGGCAGTCCCTGTGTCAGGAGCATCTTGCTTTCCTAATTCCACTTAGCCTGCTTCCTCCCTTCTCCCAGCCTGGAGCAGAACCTTCTCTGTAGGTAAACTATGTAAACCAGCACTTCCATTTGGGTTGCTGCCTCCCTCTCGTCACTGCTGGGCTACTTGTGCCTCTGTGTTTCCACGAACTCCCTCATGTCAGAGACTCTGTCTCAGGCATTCTTAAATCTCAGCACAGTGCCCGACACACAGCTGATCTTCTTATGTTGAGTATATAAAACTGTGGTCTGAGCCGGCATGTGCGGAAGGAAGGGGACTCGCAACCAGCAGGGACTGGGAAATGCTCCCAGCTGAGGGCCTTTGGGACAGTGCTTCCTCCACTCCATCCTTGCTCCAGGCGCTCATGGGCACCACTCCTGACCCAGCCCAGGGTGAATCATGTAACGGCAGGTGTAAGCGCAGGCATGTGACACAATTCTGGCCAATGAGACAGAAGGACAGGTCTCCTGGGGACTCTGGGAGAGCTCTCCTCACTTTCCAACCGAGATATGGGCAAGGAAACTTGTCCTTCTCATATTTAGGATCTTAGTGTTACATGTGACACCTGGACCAACAGCAGCCACCCTGGACCAGGAGGGAGGTCAGCCTAAGAAGAGCAGAGCACAGCCAGGTGGAAAGGGGGACAGAACCAGCACCTTTGAGTTGTTGACGAGCCTGGGCACAAACCTCCCTGAGCATTTGCCATCTCACTGTCCTCATTGTTTCAGGCACTTTGAGTTTTTTGTTATTTGCAACCCAAACATTCTAGTCCTCATAGTTTGAAGAATGGACTGGGCTTCCACAGGTGGAGGTTGGGTGGGAGAGCATGGGGAGGGGGGAGGGGGAGGGGGGAGGGGGGAGGGGGAGGGGGGAGGGGGGGGAGAACCTGACTGGGGGGCAGCAGGCAGTGGAGTCCACTGGGCCAGGCCACACTAGGGACCAGTGGGAGGAAGGACACTTCTCACCCCAATGTTCACTGCCTTTTCTCCCTATCATGGCCCCTATTAGATCAGTCTGGAACATGTGAATTTCGTGCTTGTGTCTTGAGGTGACTTAATAAAGCATAGGCTTTAAAGAGAAGGGGAAAAAAGGCTGAATAAATAAACAGCACTTCATTCTCAGCTTGGACAACAGAGCAACCGCCCTAATTTCTTTTTGTTAGAACAGAGATAATCCAATAATTAGGGCAGCAAATAGCATAACCCCGGCTAAAGCCATAATGAACCATCTGGCTTAAATCATTTAGGCTAATTCTAGGGATCTGGTTGTCAGAGCCGAGAGGGGTCCAGGCCAGGGTATGGGCTGGAGAGTGGTCCCACCCCAGAACCCGGTCCCACCACAGGAAGGAGCCAAGATTTCTGTGTCCCCATGCCTGGGAAGTCTGCTCGGCCACTGATGAGATCCAAGCCTGGGGTGGGCTGTTCCTTGAAGGGGACAAGTGACCCAAGCTGGCCCAGGCTCAGCCACAAGCCTCCTCCTTAGCTTTTTTCAGGAGACCACCCGGTGATATGGGTGTGGCCAGCCCACCATCCAGACTGGCCAGGCTGTGACTCATGTGAATCTGTCCCCTGCTAGGACATGTGAGCTCCCTGGGTGGTGAGACCCACTCCTGTTCCCCTTTGCCACACTCTCTGCTGCTGGGACAGTGCTCAGTGGAGAACTGGAGTCGATGGGCTGGAGATGAGGCAGCTGACCTGCTTTGGGGACTTTCGGGACTGTTCCTCCTCACCTGGGGGTTGAGGGAGGGCCTGAAGAAATGACAAGATTTCTCACCCTGTAACAGTGTGTCATCCAGAGGGCCTTTGGTGGCACCAGGAGGGTTGCCTGAAGTTCATGTGGAAGCCCTGCCCTGCCCTCTCACTCCGTTGGCACAGCACGAAAGATGTCCAAAGGGGAACAAGTTCCCTACCCCTTCTGGAGGTGGCTTTGGATTCAGGGCATCCAAAGGGGTGACTTGGGTTCCAGTTAGGGCCTGCCCAGATGCATGGAAGGTGAGGGGGTGCGATTTGCCCAGGGTGCGGGGAGCTGGGGGTGGGGAAGATTCGGGGCACAGCCCTGAGGGCATATACTCTCTGCAACCCAATTTCCCCCAGCTGGCAGGGAAGTGGAGGGAGAGGGCTGCTCCCCGCCCCCACACCCAGAGGCAAGGCCTCAATACCCCAGGATTCGGCCAGCGTCCAGGCCCACAGAAAGTGCACAGGGGACAGTTTCTCTCCTTGGAGGGCAGAGGACAGGCCTCCTCCAGCTCTCTCCTCCCGGGCCTCCCTCGGTAGGACGCTGAGAGGTCGGCCACCTCCCCCAGTGACACTGGTGATCTCCCCCTTCAGCTTCCAGAGACCCACTTTATGCTTGGGGAAACTCCAGGCCCCCGGGCCTAGGCCCACGGGAGCCCGCAAACCAGGCGCGGCCACCCTCGCGGCGCCGAGCGACCCTCGGCTCAGGCCGCGAGCGACCCCTGCCAGGAAGGGTGCGCCCCCCGGCGGGCCGGGGAGGGGGGCCACAGCGGGGCTGGGTGGGGCCCAGCGAGCTGCGCTACCTCCCAGCCCCTCCCCCATCCCGCGCTAACCCCTCCCGAACCCGGCCTCGGTTTCCCCTCCAGTCCCGGGTCCCGCGGGGCAGGCGCTCTCGGAGACCCGAAAGGCAAGCAGCGCCCGCCGGCCCGGCCTCGCCCCGGGGGCCCCGGCGCTCGCCCACTGCCCGGGGCCCGGGGCTCAGCCCGGAGAGAGGGCGGCGCGGGCTGGGGGCCCTTCCCGGCCTTGGGAAGCGGGCGTAACAGGTGGGCGAAGGTCGGCGGCCGGGACAGCGCCGCGGCGGGGTCCGCGGGCGCGGGAGGTGGCTCGGCCAAGGGTTTTCCAGAGGATGAGCGGCCCCGCGGCCCCCCGTGCTCGGCCCGGACCGGGAGCCGCTGCGCTCTGCGGGCCGCCGGGCCCACTCGGGAGGGAGGCCCGCCCGGCCCCCGCCCCCGCCCCTCGGCGGCGAGGCCGGCCCGCAGCGGCTCCGGGCGGGGAGGACCGCGCGGCCCGCAGCAACTGGTGTCTCCCCGGGGCGCAGCTCCGCCCTTCCCGGGAACAAAAGCCGCCGCCCGCGCCGGAACTCCCCGCCGGCGGGCCGAGAGGGGGCGCGGCGCGGGAGCGCAGATCCGGGCCCGGAAACCGGACGCCCTCAGCGGGCGCCCCCAAACTTCCCACCTCTCGGGGACGGGCCCGGGGAGGGGTCGGGGTTGGGTCCGCAGGGCGCGCGAAGGGCGCGCGGAGCGGGCGGGGGCGGCCCCGCGGGAGTGGGTGCCGGCGACAGGGAGCGCGCGGAGGCCGGGCGCGGGCGGCGAGGTCGGGGTCGGGGAGCGCGCGGAGGCCGGACCGGGGGGGCGGGGGGGGCGGGGCGGCGGGCCTCGGCGGTGGGAAACTTACTGCAGTCGTCGGACTCGTAGCCGTCGGCGTCCGGCTCGTCCTCCGGCGGCTTGGCGGGCGGCCGCCCCGGGGCGGGGCCGGGGCCGGGGCCGGGGCCGGGGCCGGGGCCGGGGCCGGGGCCCGGGCCGTAGGCTCCGAAGAGCTGGTCGACGTCCTCGTCGTCGTCGCGGGCGCCGTCGGAGGGGCTGCGGCGGCCCGCGCTGGCCGCGGCGGGGCGCGCGGGGGCGTCCGGGGCCGCGGCGGCGCGGGGCCCGGCGTCCGGGGGCAGGCCCCGGGGGAAGCGGGGGAAGTAGTCGGAGATCTGCTTGATGGGCCGAATGGGGCCGGGGCACACGTCGATGGCCATATGCTCCTGGATGCTGATGGTCGCTTTCTCCCCGCGCCGCCGGAGGGTCATGCAGGCAGCGCGGCCCCGCCCGGGCGCGGCCCTGCCCGGCCCGGGGACGGCGGGGAGGCGGTCGGCAGGCCCGGCGGGGCGCGGCGAGGGCTGCGGGCACCGCCGGCGGCGCCCCCGGACGGCCCTGACGCGGCTGCTGTCGGCTCGGCGGCGGCCGGCTGGAGAGCGCCGGGGGCCGGCAGGCGGGGGGCGGGCCCAGGCCGCGTCACGGCGGAGCCAGGCGGTGTGAGCGAGCCGGCTGCGCGGGCGGGCGCCGAGCGGAGCGAGCCGAGCGGGCGGCGCCGCACTCCCTCGCGCTGGCCCCGGCGCGCGCACCCCCGCGGGCCCCGGCGCCTTCCACGCGCGCACAGCGGCGGGCCCGCGGGGAGGCTGGGCAGGGAGCCGCAGGACGCGCCGCCGCGTTCCCGCCCGTGCCAGCCCTCGCTGGGTTCTGTTCGCTCGCACAGGACACGCGGGGGTGCCGAGTCACTCCAAGCAGAGAAGCCTGTGCAGACACTTGGCTCACCTCGCAGGACGCACACGCAGACCGATGGACCCTTGCAGAGTTGGTTGGGGTGGCTGTAGTACACCACGCTCCCAGGACACGCCCGCCTAACGGGACACACGCGCTCGTGGGCGTGATGGGGGACTCGGAGCGCCGCCCAGCAGGACACACGGGAGCGTGCGGACAGGTACATCCTCGCTGGTCCAAGGTCATGGGCAGTCTGTTCACACTTCCTCCCAGGTCGCGTACAAGCACACACCCTCCGTAGCCCCGAGTCAGTCCCTCAGCTGGTTAGGGAGCCGCCACCTCTCCTGGTGGGGACGGGGTAGGTGAGAACCTTGACCGCCAGCTGTGGTCAGGAGAGGGGACGGCGGGGACGGGGCCTGGGCAGAAGGCACCTTCCCAGTGAGCGATGGATGAGGTGGAAGTGGGGAGGCAGGGCGCTGCCGCCCGCAGGCTCAGGCTCCCCACCTGGTAAGAAAGCCGGGCCCAGTGCTTTCCGGGGGCGGCTCTGTGGGGAATGGCCGCGGCTTATACAGGTGTGTCTCCGGGAAGCCCTGGGCCGGGACAGGATCCTGTTTACTCCCCAGTTTCTAGTGACATATTAGAAACGCTTATCTTCAGAAAACCTGGGTAGCTCAGTGGGTGAGCATCTGTCTTTGGCTAAGGTCGTGATCCCAGGGTGGCGGGATCCAGTCCCGCATCCCACATCCAGCTCCCTACAGCCTGCTTCTCCCTCTGCCTGTGTCTCTGCTTCTCTCTGTGTGTCTCTCATGGATAAATAAATAAACTCTTAAAGAAAGAGGGAAAGAAAGAAAGAAGAAAGAAGAAAAGAAATGCTTTGCTGGGTCCCTTCCATGAGTGTAAATGAGGGGCCCCAAGCCAGTGTCCCTTCCTCCACCATAACCCCTTGAAAGGGGTGGAGAGGAGAGAGAAGAGACCCTTTCTCATCACTTCCAGCTGCTACATTCTGACAGATCATTTGATCTCTTTGAACCTGTTTTCTCATCTGTGAAATGGGGCTAATTCCAACCTAACAGCATTGTGGTGAGGCCCCATCTAGCACAGAACATGACAGATCAGAGGTGCCCAGTAGGGTTGGCTTTCTCTTTCTCTCCTCTGGGGAGACAAGACTCACTGGTAAGAAATGATGGAAAACCATATGCTGTTTTGTGGTAAGTTCTGTGCTGACTGAGCGGTGACAGTCGGTATACTGTACCTAGACCGTTCACAGCAGTCAGCGCAGTGATTCCTTACATTAGCCATGACGTAGACAAGGATACTGTTCCCATGTTCCCGTGAGGAAATTAAAGCTCAGGCACACTGACTTACCCACAGTGACCACCACTGTTTGCAGCAGAGCTGGGATTAGAAACCTAGGTGTCCTGACTTTTTTTGAAGCTTCCACGTCCCCTTCCTCTGCCTCTTCCTTCTCACCCCTTCAAAGCTTGAGGGGTCAAAGCAGAGCTGGAAACGCAGGTAAAATGCTGTTCCCCAGAGCTACTCCTGAGCTTCTGGGGTGGAGACAGCCCAAATTAAGGTGGAAAGGGAGGGGAAGAATTAAGGAGGAAGAGGCGGGGTAGAGGGAAGGGCCGGTAGCCTCAGGGCTTACACTGGGAAAGAGCGGGGCTGGCAGCTCCCCAAAGACTATTTGGGGTCCTGCTAGGAGAAGAATTCAGCCTTCCAGGAGTCTAAGGCCAAGGGAAGGACTAGAGAGCCTGGAAGCCTAGTGGGTTTCCAGTTTCTGGGCATGCTTAAGGGGATTCGTCCTTAAATAGGCATAGAGTGACTTCTGTGCCACAGGTGGCTGCTTCACAAAGTGATTATGTAATGATACAGGTATTAAAATACAGACACTGAACCATCATTTCGTAATTTCTTCACTTGAGAAAGAGAGTGCTGTTACCATTTTACAGTTGGGGAAAAGGAGGCTTCAGGAAGTCAGGTGACTGGGAATGAGAGTGGATATCGTGACCCCTGACCCTGTGCCCTTTTGACATCAAAGGTATACCCCTGGGGTTGCCTGGGTGGCTCAGTTGGTTAAGCATTTGCCTCTGGCTTGGGTCATGAGCGAGATCCTGGGATTGAGCCCTGTGTGTGGGAGGGTTTTCTACTCGGAGGGGTGTCTGCTTATGCCTCTCCCTCTGCCCCTCTTCCCCACTTGTGCTCACTTTCTCTTTAATAAATAAATAAAATCTTGTTTGTTTGTTTGTTTGTTTGTTTATAAAGGTATACCTCTGTATTCACTGCGGATGGGGACAGGAGGGGGCTGACCTCTTCCTCTGCCCTCTTTGACCTTCTGTGGGTCTGGCTTTTTGGAGCATCTACTCACAGCTTTTGACTCTGCAGGTGCTGGCTCTCAGAGGGTCTGGAAGAAGTGGGGAGGGCCCAGCCTCCAAAGCACTGAGTCAGGGAATCCTGAGATGTTCCTTGGAAAAAGAGGTGGCATATGTAGGGTCAACCTCTGGCAGGTGGCAGAGTGGAGAGCCACTCTGAGGTCTGAGTTCCTCCAGCTATGAGCCCCAGTGAGGTGGGGGTAGAATTGGTGCTATCTGGGCAGGTATCCATCTTCTAGAAAGAGTATGGGCTGGAGAATCAGGCAAATTTGGATCCAAAAGCCAGTGTCTCCCAGCTCCTGTGTCTGACTTTGGGCAAGTTGCTGAACTTAGGCCCAGTCAGTCCCACTGGTGGAATGGGGGAGGCCACGGACAGTTTTCTGAGAGATGCTGATGAGGACGGATAGAAAGTGCCTGGTGTGCAACCGGCACTCAGTCACTGGTAATTCTCTTGCCCCTGCCGTCCTGGTGCAAACCATCTCCATCTGCCCTGAGCCTGCCTCAGTTTCACTATCAGTGAAGTATATTTGGCCGCCCTCTTCTGCAAGGACCAGGTGAGGATGCTGGGGGAAGTGCAGTGAGAAGTGAATGTACTTGCCCAGGCTGGGGTGCTGACTGGCATGAATGAGCATCTTTTAGCACCTGGACGTGTCCAGACTCCATCAGTCATGTTGCCTTCCATGTTGGCAGCTGAATCGGCCCTTAATGAAGTTGAGTGGGACAGTCTGCCCTAGGTCATAGCCCTCAGGAACCCTGTGCTTATACTTGCTTCCTTTCTACCTGCTTCTCTTAACAGGCTTCCGAGCACCACCCCCAAAAGGCCCCCATCCAATGAAGTAGAAGTGCGTTCCTCGAAGGCTGGCCCAGGTGTCTGTACCAGCAGGATGCTTATTAATGATGCAGATTCCAGGTCCCTACCTCACACCCACTGAGTCAGATATGTGCGCGAAGACTCAGGATGCATCTTAACCAGCACCCCTGGATTATCTTTATGCACAATTATTTTTATAAGAATTGCTGGGTTAGAGGGTGCCAAGGTTTAATAATTCTCAACTCATCTTGCTGCCTCCACACTGTTCAATGAACAATGTACGACACCCAGGGAGGGGGTGGGTGTTGGAATTTCTAGAGTGCTTTGGCAAAGATCCCCACATGTCGCTTTGGGCATTGAGACTTCTTTCCTGGCTGAGAATGAACAGTTAAAGCCTTTCCTTTCAGTAGGTGACAGGCATTTCACAGGAAATGACTCTGCACTTGGCTAGATGTCCTTGGTTGGCATCTCTGGCTGGTGTCCAAGTGCCCTGGGAGGAGGGCGCCCCCCCCCTCCTGGGCTCTGGCCTAACATGTACCCCCAATTTCCACTATTCCTTGATTACTGGAGGAGCTCTTAGCATGTTGTGCTGAAAGAACCTTCTCTGTATTCGTAGGAATGTCTTACCCAAAGGAGGGCCTGAGGGACAAATTCTAAGCCCTGTGGCTGGTTGATGGAGAGGCCTTTCAGGGTCTCTTGAAAATCCATACATTTACAAGTACTTATTCAGCACCTAGGCTGTGACAGGCTCTGTTGCGTTCTGCAGGGGGCCTGGTGATGAAGTCCCCTTTGTCTTTAGATTCCAGTGATGGAGGGCAGATCAGGAAGGGACCTGGGAGCCTTCCACTCTGGCCAATGGCTGCCTCCTCCTTGCTCCACACGGTGGCCTCAGCATGGAGAGCATGGTGGAGTGCTGAGGAAGCAAGTCACCGCAAGCGTTTGCAGTGGAGCCTGTGGCTGCTGAGGGCAAACTTGATGTGATAATTTATTATGCACATTCTCATAAACAGATTACACTCGTCACAGTACATTTACAACCATTAGGTCTATCAGTGGGGAAAAGTTAACACTTACCTGATGATGTTTTGCAGATGTCAAATGTTCTTGGAACTGCCATCATGGGCTAAATGGCTTAGAGATGCTCGTCGTCTTCCCCTTCTGGGACGCCTGTTCAGTGGTGTGTGGACCACAGACGTGTGAGCCCCTCACTCGCCCCCCTCGATTCCTATGTGAGGAAACAGGCCTGTGGAGATGGAGAACCTGGCCCAAGGTCACACAAGGTAGAGCCAGACTCATACCCAGGGGTTTGGGTAGAAGGACCACAGCCCTGTCTCCCTCATGCAGGGTGTGGTCTGTGCTGCTGGACAGGAAAGAGACCCCGGTGAGAAGCTCATCTGCTAGGAGGGGGCTTGCCTGGGATCAGGCTCCCTCTGGCTGGAGATCAGATGCCAGCAAAAGATAATGCTGAATCTTAAGGGAAGCTCCAGAAATGACCTGCTGGAGGACAAGAGTGTAGCCTGAGGCTAGGGTGACAGCACAGAGGAGGCAGTGGCCCCACCACCCTGCCCTCAGAGACCTACGGGCCCCTGGAGCCAAGGGTCTTGTCTCAGTGTCTCTGGGACTGGGGTGGTCATGTCAGCATTATGGGAGGTTAGAATGGGCAGGAGCTCTAACTGGCAATTTTTGTTCATTTGTTTTGTTTTAAAGATTTTATTTATTCATTAGAGACACACACACAGAGAGAGAGGCATAGACCCAGACAGAGGGAGAAGCAGGCTCCCTGCAGGGAGCCCGATGTGGGACTCCATCCCAGGTCCCATGCCCTGGGACCAGGGCACCCAGAATCATGCCCTGAGCCAAAGGCAAACGCTCAACCACTGAACCACCCAGGTGCCCCTAACTGGCAATTTTGAAATCCAGGTCAATAGCCACAAATGTTCCCTCAAACAGCTTTATATTAATGATGCAATTCAGAAAGCACAGCGCAAATAGTGGCTTCCAATTTTAACTCATTCTACTTTTAATGTTCAGGTAACTCATTCTACTTTTTAAAATTTATGAAATATTTCTTTTAAAAAAAATTTTTAAAGATCTTATTTATTTATTCATAGAGACACACACACACACAGAGAGAGAGAGAGAGAGAGGCAGAGACACAGGCAGAGGGAGAAGCAGGCTCCATGCAGGGAGCCCGACGTGGGACTCGATTCCGGGTCTCCAGGATCACACCCCGGGCTGCAAGCGGTGCTAAACCACTAAGCCACCAGGGTTGCCCTAAAATTTATGAAATATTTCAATCATACAAAAAAGGCCCAGAGTTTAATGTAAAGATTGCCTGAACCCATAAGCCAGGCTTCAAATAAAACATTACAGGCTCCTCAAAAAGCTAAATATAGAATTATCACAATTAAAAAAAATTACAAGGGGGATCCCTGGGTGGCGCAGTGGTTTGGCGCCTGCCTTTGGCCCAGGGCGCGATCCTGGAGACCTGGGATCGAGTCCCACGTCGGGCTCCCGGTGCATGGAGCCTGCTTCTCCCTCTGCCTGTGTCTCTGCCTCTCTCTCTCTCACTGTGTGCCTATCATAAAAAAAAAAAAAAAAAAAATTACAGGGCAGCCCAGGTGGCTCAGCGGTTTAGCGCTGCCTTCAGCCCAGGGTGCGATCCTAGAGACCCGGGATCGAGTCCCGTATTGGGCTCCCTGCATGGAGCCTGCTTCTCCTGCTGTGTCTCTGCCTCTCTCTCTGTGTCTCTCATAAATAAATAAAATCTAAAAAAAAAAAAAAATTGCAGATGCATTTAAAATGCCCCAATATTTCTCCTCCATCCTATTGCCCTCCCCAGGGGATGTCGCATCTTGGAATTTTAAAAAAAGATTTTATTTATTTTTTCATGAGAGACCCAGAGAGAGGCAGAGACACAGGCAGAGGGAGAAGCAGCTCCCCACAGGGAGCCCGATGTGGGACTCAAACCCCAGGACCACGGGATCGCGCCCTGAGCTGAAGGCAGACACTCAACCGCTGAGCCACCCAGGCGTCCCCACATCTTGATTTTTTTAAAAAAGATTTTTAAAATTTATTTATTCAGAGGGAGAGAGAGAAAGAGAGAGAGAGAGGCAGAGACACAGGCAGAGGGAGAAGCAGGCTCCATGCAGGGAGCCCGATGTGGGACTTGATCCCAGGACTCCAAGATCACACCCTGGGCCAAAGGCAGGCGCTAAACCCCTGAACCACCCAGGGATCCCTGATATTGTTTTTTAAATAAGATTTTATTTATTTATTTGGGAGAGAGCACAAGCAAAGGTAGTTACAGAGGGAGAGGGAGAAGCAGGCTCCCCCCTGAATAGAGAGCCCGATGTGGGACTGGATCCCAGGACCCCAAGATCCTGACCTGAGCCAAAGGCAGATGCTTAACAGATTGAGCCACCCAGGCGCCCCTCTATTGATATTCTGATGCACTAAAAACCTTTTCATCTCAGAAGTATGGTTAAATTAAAAAAGAGGAGGCATAAACAGTATATAAAATGATGCATACACACATGGATATTTTCATATCTTTCAGATACCTCTGGGACTCTTGGTTTCAGCTCAGGTCATGAGCTAAGGGTTGTGGGATAGAGCCCCGCATTGGGCTTCACACTCAGCATGGAGTCTGCTGGTCCCTCTTCCTCTGCTCCTCCCTGTGCTCTTGTTCTCTCTCTCTCTCTCTCTCTCTCTCTCTCTCTCAGGTAAATAAATAAATAAATAAATAAATTTTAAAAATCTTTAAAAAAATAAAATAGTTCATCTGGGAAGGGAATTGGGGGATAGGGAGACATTTTTCTGCTCTGTGCACTTTTACTACATACATGTATTACCAACTCAAAAAAAAAAAAATCAGCCTGGAATAGATGAATTGAGAGAGATAGAAAGTATATAGAAGTTACCAGAGGCTTGAGGGGCGGTGGTTATTTTTTAATGATTATGGAGTTTCTCTTTGGGAAGATGAAAAAGTTCTAGAAATAGCAGTGATTCTTGCACAACGTTGTGAAAGTACTTAGCCCACTGATCATACTCTTAAAAATGGTGAACATGTGGGTTTTATGTTATGTATATTTTACCACAATAAAAAAGTAGGAAAAAAATAAGCCCACAACGTAAACACGTTTTTAATTGCACCATTAAAAAATAATAATGATGGGGCAGCCCTGGTGGCCCAGTGGTTTGGCGCTGCCTTTGGCCTGGGGCATGATCCTTGGGACCCGGGATCGGGTCCCACATCGGGCTCCCTGCGTGGAGCCTGTTTCTCCCTCTGCCTGTGTCTCTGCCTCTCTCTCTCTCTCTCTCTCTCTCTCTGTGTTTCTCATGAATAAATAAATAAAATCTTTTTTAAAAAATTAAAAATAAAAATAAAATAATGCTGAGAGAGTAGGTCTTCTGTAAGTAGGCTCCAACATGGGGCTTCAACCCACGACCCTGAGCTCATGACCTGAGCTGAGATCAAGAGTCAGATACTTAACTGACTGAGCCACCGAGGCACCCCAAGAGAATATCTTAAAAGTTCTCACCATGAAGGGCAGCCCAGGTGGCCCAGCGGTTTAGTGATGCCTTCAGCCCAGGGCCTGATCCTGGAGACCAGAGATCGAGTCCCACGTCAGGCTCCCTGCATGGAGCCTGCTTCTCCCTCTACCTGTGTCTCTGCCTCTCTCTCTGTGTGTGTCTCTCCCAAATAAATAAATAAAATCTTAAAAAAAAAAAGTTCTCACCATGAGACAAAAAATGAGGGGTGCCTGGGTGGCTCAGTGGTTGAGAGTCTGCCTTCAGCTCAGGCTGTGATACTGGGGTCCTGGGATCGAGTTCTGCGTTGGGCTCCCCGCAGGGAGCCTGCTTCTCCCTCTGGCTCTGTGTCTGCCTCTCTCTCTCTCTGTGTCTCTCATGAATAAATAAATAAAATCTTTAAACAAAATAAATAAAAAGAAAATGAGACAAGAAATGATAACTATGTGTGGTGATGGATGTTAACTAGACTATGTTGATCGTCTTGCAATATACACTAATATTGAATCATGATGTTGTATACCTACATGAATATATGTCAATTATACCTCAATAAAAAATTATAATTGTTTAAACAGTCACTGTCTGTATTTCCAGCCCCCAGGGCAAGTCCTAAACCTGGATCCAGGGCTGGAATGGTGGGATTCAGGAGAAGCACGGGGATCCACCAAGGCAGGAATCCCCACGGGAGGGCGCTGTGACTTCCCAGGTCCTCCACTGGGCTGAGGCGGCTGCTCCAGAGGCCTCCCCTTGGCCGAGCACTGCCTACCTCCCAGCGGGACTCCTGTCCACAATGACCCAACCAACCGACAGACCGGAGCCCTGGGTGCCCAGGCATCTCTGAGCTTCCCTAGCTCCACGTTTCCTCCCACTGCTGGCTTCCCTCTCAGCCCTGTCCCTAGGGCTCAGAGATTCTTGCTCCTCTGTAGGTAAGACTTCTGAAGACCTGGGCCTTCCCCACCATTTCAGCACCCTCCTCCATCCCTGGCAGTGGAGTCTCCCCAAATCCCTCTGAGGCTCCTCCCAGCACATCCCCCGCATCCCAGGCCCTGTCAACACCCACACTATCCATGCCATTCCAGGGGCTCCCGACGCCTTGGCGGCCAACACAACAGATCCAGGCCTGGACACCTCAACCACCAACCACCTTCCTGGTAGCTTCATTTCAGTCACCATCCCCCATGGTCACACCCTGGGCCCTGCTATGTTCCTAAACCACATCTTTGAGCCCAGACAGGGTGCAGGGATCAGGCACCAGATGTGGGAGTGCCTGGCTCACAGTCCAGAGGTGCTTCCTTCATGGCCCTCTGCTGCTATGGACCACTCTGTCACCCAATAGGCCATGCATCTCCACCTGCCCAGGCTTCTGGGGTCCCAAGGTCTGAAGAACAGTTTGAAAACCATTACCCCTGTGAAACCCCAAAGCGGAGCTAAGCAGGCCCTGACACTGGCATTCCTCAGGCTCTGTTGCTTATGAGCCAGCTTCTCAACTGAGACCTGCATTATTTACTTTATAGTTTTCTTTACAAATCAACTTGTTTTATTTTTTTTTTAAAGATCTTATTTATTTATTCATGAGGGACACAGAGAGAGAGGCAGAGACATAGGCATAAGGAGAAGCAGGCTTCCTGCAGGGAGCCTGATGTGGGACTCGATCCCAAGACCCCAGGATCATGCCCTGGGCCAAAGGGCTCAACCATTGAGCCACCCAGGTGTCCCAAATCAACTTGCCTTAAAGCTGCTTTAAATATCCAGCTTAGCTTTGTCCTAACAATAGCACCTGTGACAGAAATCGATGTGTCAGTTATATTTCTCTACCGCACACTGACATAAACATGTAGTTATTACAATGAAATATTTTTCATTAAGTACATGAGGGTGAGTCAGTTGCCCAAGGTCTCACCAACTGAAATGAGACAGAAGCCACATTTGAGCCCAGGCAGTTTGGCTCCAGAATCTGTGCTCTTAACCATCCCCTGTCCCGATGTGTTCAGCCCCATCACCCTGGCTGTGACAGCGACTGTCCCCCAACTTCCACGGACAATCCAAGTTTGCCACACATATTTAAGCTGAAGATAACAGAGCACAGCTCTTTGCAAGTGTGTTAGGGGGTCTGGAGCCTGGCTGGGGTTTGCTTACTGTCCCCCACGGTGATGGTCAATCCCAGGTCAATCCCCTGCCTGCATGGGACAACCGTTCTGGGGCCCAGGCTCCTGCAGGGTAGGCCTCAGGGCTCGCCCCCAGCTCTTCGGAGGACCCAGGGTCGGTGTGGGGGAGTGGGGTTAGCAGCAGCAGCCCTGCCTCCCTTGCCCCACTTGCTGGGTCCCCGAAACCCAAGGCTGAGAACGAGTTAGCCTCGTGAAGGCGGTGGAAGAGCGAGAAGGGGTCCTTGCAGGGGGCACAGCCCGCACTAAAGGCCATGTGGGAAGGTGTGGCTGCTGGCAGAACTGTTTCTGGTTGAGTTGGCTGGAGCGTGTGGTGTGCAGGGGCCCAGGGGATGGGGTGGGGGGGGGCCTGAGGCCCAGCTGTCACCCCCCCCTTGCCCCCATGCTGCCTGCCTTCTGGGCGAGTGTGTGGAGCACTTGGTGGCATCTGTACTTAGAGTCAAAGAGTTAGGGACAGTGAAGGGCTCCTCCAACTCCTTGGGCACCTCTCCTGCTGCTCAGGCCGGTGCCCAGACAGCCGCTGGCGGGGCTGCCTCTGCCCTCACCCCTCCCTGAGCAGCCAGCCCCTCGGTGCCCTCCGCGCCAGCACAGGTGTTCTTCCCACCATGTCCCCTTGTGGCCACGTCCGTGACATGTTACAGGGCTTGTCACACATCTGGTGATTTTAGTTTAAGAGTCTGTCTCCCCAACAGGGTCAAATTTCTTGAGGACCTGGAGGGAACCGCTCCATCTCTGTGGCCCTTGAGATGTGGGGTGTTACTTCAGGTGACTTTGGACCGCCCAGGAGGTCCTCGGGACTCACCCTCAGAGAGGCCTGGAGCTGGAGTGGGGCCTGGGAATCACCCACGTTCCCAGGGTTCTGCAGTCAGGGGCAGGCAGGGTCCACAAGCATGGCACATCTTGGCTAACATGGAAACCGAGGTCCCGAGAGGTGCCCCAACCTGTCCAAGGTCATCCAGTAATTTTGAGGCAGGGTCAGGGCTTGAGGCTCCCTACCTCCCTCTGCTCTGAGGGGCAGAGAGGGTGGTCGTCCCCTCTCCTGCCATCTGGGATCCTCTAGAAGCAACCTTAGGTTCAAGGCTTAAAGCCCACTCAGTAAGCCAGTGGGGGTTTCCTGGGGCTCCTCCCTTGGCCCTGCCTGGGTTCTGGTGGCCCTGGTGGTGACTCTACCTTGACACCTCCCCTTGCCCTCCAGGGCCATGGCAGAGGGTATTCAGTCTTGAGGAGGAATCCATTTCATTTCCTTCATCCAATCCTCCCCTGAACAGAAGCATGGGCTTGCCTCAGGGCATTTGTACTAGCCTGCTCCTTTTCTCTTTCCCTCCCTCCCTCCCTTCTTTCTTTTCTTTTTAAAATATTTTATTTATTTGAGAGAGAAACAAAGAGATAGGGAGAGCGCACCATGAGCAGGGGGCAGGGGCAGAGGGAGAAGCAGATGCCCTGCGAGTGAGAGCCCCCAGACGGGACACAATCCAGGACCCCGAGATCATGACCTGAGCCTAAATTAGTTGCTTAAGCCACTGAGCCACCCAGGCGGCCCCAGTCAGCTTCTTTTCTAAAATATTCTTACACCAAATCACTTGATGGGTGCCTCATTCTCACCTTTTAGATCTCTGTTCCAGACCCTCTTCTAGAGAGGCCTGACAACCCCACCGAAGCCAAGGGTGCTCATTGTTTACTGTCCAGGGGCTCCCTTGGGGCAGGGATCTAGCTCAGGGCCTGGACCCTGCTGGTGGAGCTCCGTTCACAGGAGTTGAAGGGGAGGGATCTGAGCAAGACAGCACCCCAGGCCTAGCTCTGGCTGTGGGTGAGACCCCGGGGTTACTGGCAGGGCAGCTTGGGTGGAAGGAGGCCGGAAGGCCAGCCCAGGCCCTGCCAGCCCGCCCAGCTCCTCCCGCCTGTGAACGTGCTCCCACTCTGGGCGGGTGGCCTTGGAGACAGAAGCATTTAGAGGGAGGAGAGAGGGAAAGCACAGGTCATCCATCAGCAGGGAGACGTGGAGAGCCTGGTAAATCAGGGAGGCTGTCTGAGGCCCCTTTGGCAACTGTCTGCCAGCGCTCAGTGCGTCTGGGAGCCCGGGGAGGGGGTGAGGCTGAGGGGCCGCTGCAGTGCAGCTGCTCCCATGGGGACTGAGAGCAGCCAAGGTAACCCCAGGGCCACCCTGGTTGAGGAGGGAGGACCGAGGTGATGCTCAGGGCTCTGCCCCCCTCCTGTGCGCTTCAGTCTGTGGTCCCAGAAGAGTCTCATTACCCTCTACAACCCTCACCCCAGCCCGCAGGCAAGCCATTATCTTGTTTTAACTATTTTGAATTTCAACAAATAAGAGTATAGAGATTAACATAACAAACCCCAAAACATTCTCAACAAAATGAACCCTTTCATGTTTGTTTGTTTGTTTGTTTGTTTGTTGAGGGTTTCAACTTAAAAAGAAAAAAAGTGCTTGAAAATTGCCTGGAGCACGGATGCATAATCACATTTCCACCCCAAAGTCCTGAAATAAGGAAGTGACTTCTGGATGCCAAGCCTCCAGCAAGGGTCCTTCAGTCACGCTTCTCAGCTTCTCCTGCCCCCTTGTGCTCTGGTTCTGTGACACCATGGCCTGGATTTCCCAGTTTTAAAAATGTCCATATTGTGAAATACCACAGATAAAACTTTCCCTTCCTGGGTCTCATGGCCAACCCCCTCTCCCGCGAGTGAACATAATGATGCAGCTGATGTGGGTCCCCTCGGGGCAGCCTTCAAGATTTTTACTATGGGTATTTGTATAACAGCAGTATTGTTTTATACAGTTTAGAACTGTCCATAAATGGCACAATACTGCATGCATTATTCTGCAACTCAGCTCTGAATGCCTTATTAAAAAAACAGCTTTAATTGAGGCATAATTTATATGCTATAAAACTCAACCGTTTTGTGTACGAGATAATGATTTTTAGTAAATTTACATGGTTGTGTAACTATCCGCACAATCCAATTTTAGAACTGTTTCATCCCTCCTGAAAAGTCTAAATAGTTTTTTGTTTTCTCTTTTTCTCTAAATGCTTCTCAACACACATTTTACTGGCTGCCGTTATAAAGCTCCCACTGTGTGCCAAGCACTGTTCACACAGTATATCACTCACTGAGCCCTGACAGCCCCTGTGTCAGGGAGGGTCTCTTAGAGACCGGGACACGGGGCACAGAGAGGGCGAGAAACCACCCGAGCTCACACTGCAAGAAACCTGCAGGACAGGCTGTGAATGCGGCCTCCTGAGCCCAGAGCCTGCAATGCAACAGTCCCATGTGTGCCTGCTCCGGCGTCCGAGAGCCCGCGTTGGCCTGTGGTGCAGTCTGTCAAGCAAACACCCCCAGAAGGGACTCTGAGGCTTTGGATGGGAACTGGCCGAGCTGGCATTCAGACCCATGGCCCTGTGACTTCCAGGTCCCCTGGCCCTCTTCTAGTCTCCTCTGCAGCTTGTCTTTTTTTATTATAGGGAAGGGAGAAAAGGAGAAAAAAGGAAGGGGAGGACGGATGGAAAGAGAGAGAGAGGGAGAGAGAGGTCAGAATTTTAAGGGGATCCCCGGGGGGCTCAGCAGTTTAGCACCTGCCTTTGGCCCAGGGTGTGATCCTGGAGTCCTGCATCAGGTTCCCTGCATGGAGCCTGCTTCTCCCTCTGCCTGTGTCTCTGCCTCTCTCTCTGTGTCTCTCATGAATAAATAAATAAAATCTTAAAAAAAAAAAGAACTAACTTTTAAATTCTTTTGTGCTCATGCATATACCACAAAAACACATATATACCTGTATCTGTGCATGCACACCCACACTTGGACATGTGACCGCATGTGCTTACATGCTTGTGCACACATCTGCACATACCCATACAAATGCACATTCATGCTCACGTGCACACATGGCCACGTGTGCACAGTGTACACACACTCAGCTGACCAGAGTCAGTGTTCAGAGATCCTCTGGTGCTGAGGGAAGAGACTGTCAGAGTGCATACATGCATGCATGGGTGTGTGTGCATGTGTGTGTGTGTGTGCGTGTGTGCATGGTAGGAGAGGGGGTTTCAGCCCCGCCTCTGTACCCACAGCCCCCTCTTCTGCCCCATGCCTGCTGAGGACCTTTGTTAAAGTTTCAGCGGAGCCGGGCATGGTCTCTGGAGACTTCCTGGAGCTGCTGGAGCCACAGGGCCAGCCCCACCTTGCACTGCCAGGAGTCCAATCCACCGTGTCTCTGCTCCCTGGCCTGGATGCTTCCTGTCCCCAATGATCATTCCTGTCCCTAGGCTCTTTTGAACATACACAGACCTGCAAGGAACTGTGGGAGCTCATTGAAAAGCACCTCTCTCTGTGCTCCTCCCTCTGCTCATGCTCTCTCTCTCTAATAAGTAAATAAAATTTAAAAAAATAAAATGGTTTAAAAACAAAAAAGAAAGAGCACCAGTAAACATCGAGTGAGCAGGCGCTGTGTGCCAGATATGTGGCCTCATCATAGGCCCATGAGGTGTGCGTGGTCACTGCTGCCATTATAGATGGGAAACTGAGGCATGCAGGTCTTTAGCAGGATCTTACAACTAACAAGAAGAGAGCTCTTGATGCAAAGCCAGGCTGTGTCTCTGCTCTGGCTGGCTGGGGAACAGCCAGCCCCATGCCATGCAACAGCACAGGAGCTGCCCTGGGCCCAGACCCAGGAGTTCTGGCATCTAGCTCCCAAGTCTTGGTCCTGCCTGGTGGTTTGCAAAGGCTAGGAAGCTGACGGGTCGTGACGAAGGCTTTGCCCAGCCATGGTAAAAGAGGAAAAGCAGAGGACAACATAGTAAGTTTTAAACAAGGTTAAATCCCCCCCCGCCTCTTTTTTTTAGATTTTATTTATTTATTCACGAGAGACAGAGAGCTAGGCAGAGACACAGGCAGAGGGAGAAGCAGGCTCTTCAAAGGGAGCCCGATGTGGGACTCGATCCCCGGATCATGACCCGAGCCAAAGGCAGACACTCAACCACTGAGCCAGGTGTCCCGAGAGTGATCTTCTACAGTGGTTATGATTTGATATTCTTACTTGGCAAGACAAAAATGTGGGCAACATCATGCTAGTCCCCAAATCCGGGGGAGATTTTTTCTGGTTTGTGCCCCCCCTGAAAGTTTGGGTCTCTTTGGGATGACCACCACTTGGCATACCTCAGCCTGCAACTGGGACCTATCCTGTATCTATCCTTCCCCGTTTCATATTTGCATTTGCCAAGACAATCTAGTTGGGGAAATGCTATCCAGGATGTTTGCAATTTCTATGTTACCAGCTCAGACTCTGGATTGAGTTAACAACAAAATGGACGGAAACTCTTTCTCCTTCAGCAATCAGACTTCAAGGCAACCTCAACCCTGGGAACTCAGCCAGTTCCCAGGAAGTGAAGGAATCAAAGGCCTCTGAACAATAAAAAAAAAATAAAAAAAATAAAGTCTTTAGAACGGAGCTCAATTCAGAGCCCAAGCTTTGGCCTCACTGCAAATTAAGAACAATGAGTTGGTAAAGCTTGTTTATCTCCCTTGCGCCAGCCCCAGCCCCGGGGGCAGTGAGCATCAGGTTCCAAAGGCAACTGGGAGGACTGCCGAGGGCTGGTCTGCTAACAAGAGCATTTACTTATTTATTTATTTTTTAAAAGATTTTATTTATTTATTTGCCAGAGAGAGCAAGCGCAAGCAGGGGGAGCGGCAGACAGAGGGGGAAGCAGGCAGAGGGGAAAGCAGGCTCGCCACTAAGCAGGGAGCCTGAAGCGGGCTCAATCCCAGTGATGAAGTTTTGGAAAATAGGTGAGGTCTGGAGCCGACGACCAAAAAAGAATTCTTGAGACATTTTTGGTGCAAAATGGTGGTTTTATTAAAGCCTAGGGACAGGACTCTTGGGCCTGTGAGGGGAGGCTGGGAGTTGGGAGGGGTTTGAGGATAGCGTCCTCTCTAAGGTATTTTGGAAGCAAGGTTTCAAGGACCTTGAGGGGGCAGCTATTGTTGGGAAAAGGTCACTTACTACTGCCCAATAAAACCTGAGTCATGAGACCCTTCAGATGAATATCGGTGGGCCATGTGCTTGGGGGATGATCGATGGCCAATATATATCTTGGGGGTTTAGAGATAAAGGAAATTTCTAAAGGAATTTCTATATGTTTAGGTAGACTTACAGGATCCTGGGGGTTGGGCTAAGATTCCCTTCTGCCCTTAGCAAAGTATAACATCCAGGCAGTTGAGTCAGTTGAGTCCGTAGAGGAATGTCCCTTTGCCTGTTTCAAGGATTGTCAATGTGTTGCCCCAGGCTCGTGCCTTGTCCTCAGCTAGCCCTGTGTTTTCCCATCACCAGGACACTGGGATCATGACCTGAACCGAAGGCAGATGCTCAACTACTGAGCCACCCAGGTGTCCCTAACAAAAGCACTTAGAGGGAAGGCTGCTGCCCCCAAAACCGAGGGTCATTTAGTGTGGGGGCAAAGAGCTCTCATTTCCACAGCACCCTGTATGGTCAACCAAAATGGACAAGACACTGATAGGCTGATCTGGAGAAACAGGATGCTCTTAATACATCTCAGGAAGTTTCCATAAAACTGGCTAGGAAGCAATCATAAAACCAAAACAAGACCCCACTGGCAAGAGAAAGGATGAACATCAGTTCTCTGGCAGCTTCACAGAGAGTGGAGAGCACCCCAGGGTGAGCGCCTCGGCTGGTGGGAGGCAGACATCAGCATGGGCATGAGCTTTTCTTTGGGAGCTGGCCCTTGGAGTGGGCCCGGTACCCCGGGGCCATGGGTCCAATTGCTTCCGGTCCTGGCCTTGCTGGCTGAACCTGCACCCGGAGCCCGGTAGCCATCCTGTGTCCCCCTCTGATTCTGGGGAGTGGGCAGAGCCAGAAACAGTGGGTGTCAGGGCATTTCCCGCCCTCCCCTTGGACGAGGCAGTGTTGAAGCCCGCGCCATGCACGGGTTCACACTTGTTACTCCCGGAGACTGAGTCCTCACGGGGGTTCCCGGCCTCCCATCCCGCCGCGCTGCGCCCCCGGAGAGGACACAGCTCTGCTGCCCGTCCCCGGGGCCTGGGCTTCCCGCCGTGGCCTCTCCAGCCTCTTGGGCCAGCGGGCCGCAGGTTCTGCTGCCTGGGGATCCCTCTCGGGGCAGCCAGCCGTGGGCCCGGCCTGGGCTTGACCTCACCTCCTCTCTCACCCCTAGAGAGGCATGACAGCGCCAGCAGAGTGCTTTCATTCCTCCTTCCCAGATACCAGCTCCGACACCTCCAATTTCTACTGTGATCACTGTTTTCTGAGTCAAGCAGGGTATAAGGAAAATTGCTCTTTCCCTGGCATAATTTATCATCTTGTTATTTCCATTAGCTGACTCTGTTTGAGCCTATTCCATGCTGAGCTGTTTGAATTCCCTGTTTGGAAATCCCTTGAAAATGCTGCTTCCCACTGGGGGCGTGGCTGGAGGAGTGCTGTGGTCAGATGGGGGACGGGGCTGAGGGTAAGAACCAGGGCAGGAAGCAGGGGGCGTTCTTGCTTCTGCTGACTCCACACGTGTGCGTGTGCATGCGTGCGTGCGTGTGTGTGTGTGTGTGTGTGTGTGTGGTGGAGGGGTTCCACAGGGCCCTGTTGGCTGATGGTGGGGGGTAGCAGAGCACCCCTTGGGCCCACAGCTAGGGGACATAAGGAAGGCAAAGCCACTGGAGGGTTCCAGAAAACGGGACTGTGGCCCTGGACCAGGGCCTGGAGTGAGGCTGGGAAGGATGCTGACTTCAGTTTCCGTTTTCCACCAGTTGCGCATCCTCAAGAGACCATGGACAGGCGCACACAGCTTGAGAGCAGGAGCCTTGGGTGCAGGCCCCGTGCTGGCTGTGTTATCTTGTGTAAATTGCTTTCCCTCTCCCAGCCTCAGTTTTTTCATCTGCAAAGTGGGAGGAATACTAATGCCTTCCTCTCAGGGTTGTGAGAACTAATGGGGGGGGGCGGGGGGAGTACGGGAGGGGTTTAGTCTAGCAGCCAGCCGTGGCATGTGTGACTCAGATGGACATGGGCTCTTCCCAGGCTGCCCAGGGACTCTGCTGGCTTGGGCATTTTTATTGTGCATCCTGGGCATCCTCTTAGTTGTGGGGAGACTGGGACGGTGGTCGAGCTGGCTCCAGGATGGAAGCTCTCAGAGCCCACCTCAGCGCCCTGGGGAAGGCCAGAGCCTTTGCCAAGGTTCTGTATAATCCTGAGCGCCAGCGTCACTCGGGCTCTGAGCTCTTGCTCTGGCTGAGGGAACTCCTTGTTGGGGGACAAACTTAAGTTTCCTTATTCAAGATTCTGAACCACAGAGATCCAGATGTGAAACTCGGGCCTTTCTTCACTCAAATCCATATGCATAAGCTTCCGGGTGTGCAGGTGACCCTGGGGGCGATCAGGGTGGGGTGAGGAGTGGCTTCTATTGCTGCAGCACCCATGGCACCAAAGAGAACATGGCACGCTGCTGCTTCTGCCACCCCTGAGGGGAGAGTGGTCATGTCGGGGGCAGTAGGGGTGACAGTCAGGGATCCCCATCTCTCTAGTTTCGGCCTCTGACCTCTTTCCCTTCATTAAATACCTGTTCACTTCTGATATCTTTTTTTGGCCTCGGTCCCCTGGTGAAACATGTTCTTAGGATCATCTATGATCATCAGCCTTTAAAAGTAATTTCCTAGGGCAGCCTGGGTGGCTCAGCGATTTAGTGCCGCCTTCAGCCGAGGGCGTGATCCTGGAGACCCGGGATCAGGTCCCACGTCGGGCTCCCTGCACGGAGCCTGCTTCTCCCTCTGCCTGTGTCTCTGCCTCTCTCTGTGTCTCTGTGTGTCTCTCATGAATAAATAAATAAAATCTTTAAAAATAAATAAATAAAAGTTTTTTAAAAAAAGTATTTTCCTAAACAAAGACAGTTCCTCCCTAGGGGGACTCCCGGGGCCAACCGCCCAGATATTAGCAGCTGTGCTTCACAGGGAACGGTGCTGAGTCATCTGTTTAGATTTGGAAAGCCCTGCACATGGGAAAGGCCACGTTTGGGATCCGTTCCATCCCTCTCTCCCTCCCTCTCTCTACCCTGTCTGCCCACTCATCCACCTGTCTGCCTCCCATCTACCAATCTCTTTCTCTCTCTTTTTTTAAAGATTTTATTTATTTATTCATGAGAGACACAGAGAGAGAGGCAGAGACACAGGCACAGGGAGAAGCAGGATCCATGCAGGGAGCCCGACGTGGGACTCGATCCTGGGTCCCCAGGATCACGCCCTGGGCTGAAGGCGGTGCTAAACTGCTGAGCCACCCAGGGATCCTCTAATCCAGCAATATCTCTTGCCAGCTAAACCAAAGATGAATAAGGCCAGGCCTCTGCCTTTAAGTCGGTGGGATGTCTGGATGCCAGGGAACCCAGCCCTGCACGCACACAGTGTGCAAGCAGAGTCCAGGCAGTGAGTCCCGGGCACTGATCTGAGCAGGCCTGTGTGCTGATGGGGGGAGGGCAGGAAGACAACCCCCAGCCTTCTGTTCCTCTGCCCTCCTGAACCATGATGAGCTGGAGAGCTTGCAGTCAGGAAGGAGGGAGTGAGCAAGGGAGAGGCTTCACTTGTCAGCTGCTCTGCAGGTACAGTCAGAATTAAAATGTCCCCAAAGAGTGTCTGCTGAGAGGCAGGGGGTGAGCACGCTGAATTATTTCTCCAGTAATTGGCCCCGAACAAGCCGCAGACATCCTGGGGTCTGCCCAGAGCTCGCCTGTCTGGGTGAAGATTAGGGGGCAGCTTGTCTGGGTCTCCTGGGGCTCTGGCAGCCCCACCGTCCTGTCCTTTCCCCTCCCCCTTCCGACTGATGGGGTGAGCGAGCTCTCCTTGGCTTTCTGCGCAGGCAGCCGGGGGTGGGGCTGGGTGCGGGCAGGTCAGAGCCCTGGCTGTCTGCAGTGGGGCCTCGAGCCTGCTGCGGAGGAAGGGCCAGGGATGAGCACACACATCGAGCATCATCCACCGAGCATCCAGGCCCTTCTCTGCAGGGAACAGCCTTGCCAGAGGCTCTGTCTCTGCCCGGTAGCGGTGTGGGCAAGGCCAGTGCTGGGTTTTCCTTTGGTCCCATCCTTCGGTGCAGAAGAGCCTGTGCTGGCATTTTGGATGAGCAATCTGAACCGACCGGTCAGACAGTTTGTCAGTGGTTAAATCTTTCTGTGTCTGTTTGCACTAGCGTGTGCATGTGTGTAGGTGCTCGGTGTCTGTCTCCCTAGGCAAGGGTTTCTGGCTGGCCCCTGGGGCACCTGTCCCACAGCTGGGCCCTCCAGCTGGTAGCCTCATGCTGGAGGCTTCTCCTCCCTCCTGAGAGGCAGACTACTTAGGTCGGCAGCTCGGGGTGGGGGTTCCAGACAGGCCAGTTCCTAGCCATCTCTGCCTCCTTCCTGCCGTGGAACCAAGGATTGAGAACAGGTCAAAGGGGAGCCCCTATGTTGGCAGAAGGGGTGGGCATGGGTCTGAGACTGCCCCCTAGGACTTCCTGTGCCCCCACCCTCACCCCAGGCACTCTGGGGAACATGATTAGAGAAAACTTTCTATTTGGTTCAGTTCCCCCGTCTCATGGATGGGGCGTGACAAAAGCAGAGGGCTGGCAGCAGGGCCAGGATGAGGGCCCATGTCCCACATTGCCAGGCAGGGGCTCCGGCCCCCAGCCCAAGTGGAGAGCTGAAGGACTCTCTTCATCCGGCCTCCACGGAGGATCCGGCCCTACTCACAGAGTAGTAGTTCTTCAGCCATAAGATGGAAGGAAATTCTGACGTAGGTTACAACGTGGATGGACCTTGAAAACATTCCACGAAGTAAAATAAGCCTGATGTGAAAGAACACATGGCGTCTGAGTCCATGTACACGAAGTACATGGAGAGTGGAGCTTGTAAAGGTAGAGGGATGCGCGCTGGCTCCCCGGCAGTGGGGGGGGGGGGGGGGCTTGCTCAGTGGGTGTGGAGTTCAATTTGAAATGACCAAAAAGTTCTGGAGATGGATGGTGGGGATGGCCGCCTGACTATGTAAAGGTAGTTAATGTCACTGAACTGTACATGTAAAAATGGCTAAAATGGTTAACTTCTGTGGATTTTGCTGCAATAGGGAGAAAAAGGAAAGAAAGGCAGGTGGCATGGGAAGACAAGACAGTTGTGGGGCTAATAAGATGTGCTGGGGGCTGAGGAAAGGTAGCTCCCCCTCCTGGAGTTCAGGAGCCAGGTTCAGGTGCAGCTCCCCTAGGCCTTGGAGGAGCTGCAGGGCAGTCCAGAGACAGGCCCTCGTGCCAAAGGCCCCGAGAAGCTACTTGATGGATGGAAGCTCTTGGAAACCCTCTAAGCCAAATCCATCCCTGCCTGCAATTGCCTATACATTGTGGCCGGAAAAGAGCCACTTTACCGAACCCACCCCGGGTGTCCCCAAGAGGCATGATTTATGAGAGCGCCTGGTGTTCTCAGCCACACTGGGCCACGGGCACAGGACAGCGTCCAACATGGGGGCAAAATCTCTGGGCTGTGCCTGAGCCTAATTTTCATTTATTACATTAGCAATGGAAAAACACCCCAGTGGGACAAGTGGCTGACTTTACCCTATTTATCTAGAAGTTGGGATCTGTGCTGCTGACACAGCCCCACTCCCCTTCTATCTGTGCCCAGCTCCCCCAGTCTCAGAATCCCTATTAACCCCCCACCCTGCACTGAATGTGGTCTTTGGCATCCAACTGCCCTGCATTCAATATGGGCTCTTTTGACTCCTCTGGGTCTCAGTTTCCTCTTCTATTAAACAGGAACAATAGAAATATCTGCCTTATAGGTGGGTGAGGATCCCTAAAGCTGGTAGGTAATTGACTCTCTAGATGGTGGCTATAATGGTGTTTTGTTTTTTTTTAAAGATTTTATTTACTTGAGAGAGAAGGAGAGAGAGCACCAGCAGGAGCTGGGGGAGCAGGGACAGAGGGAGAAGCAGACTCCCCACTGAGCAGGGGGCCCAATGCAGGGCTCTGAGATCATGACCTGAGCTGAAGGTGGATGCTTAACCAACTGAGCCACCCAGGCGCCCCCATGATGGATATTATGCAGCAAAATGCGCCCTTTCTCCCTGGCCCTGGCTCAGTGGACTTGAGGGCTCTGCTTGTCCTCTGCAAACAAAGTGGTGTGAGGAGGTTGGGGAGGGCAGCGAGGGAAGCCAGGGAGCCCGCCCAGCAGGGAGCCTCCCTCTGGAGCCCGCCCAGCAGCTTCTCTCTCAGTCCTGCTGTACCCGCCCTCAAGCAGAACACAGAGACAATTCATGGGAGAAGCAGAGACAGGCAGAAACAGAGACCTCCGGCTTCTGGGAGCCTTGAGCTGCAATGCCTGGAAGGGGGTGTTTTCTCATTGGGGAAGATCTCGCCCCACTTTGTGGGTACAACAGCCCTCACCTGCTGGGCTGTGCATGCTCTCGGCTCCAGGCAGCGCATCTGTCCCCCTGCTGATATGGCAGCAGGACTCTGTCGGAGGTTTGTCCCCTCAGCTTGTGGGGGCCGCGTTTTCTCTGCCGGTTCAGTCCTCATCACTGCTTCCCTGCCTGGGTTGGCCTAGGGATGGCTGTCCAAGAAAATGCAGGTAAACTGCCTCCCACAGACCAGTCCTTTTTTTTTTTTTTTTTAAGATTTTAAATTCATTTATTCATGAGAGACACAGAGACACAGGCAGAGGGAGAAGCAGGCTCCATGCAGGGAGCCCGACGCAGGACTTGATCCCCGGTCTCCAGGATCACGCCCTGGGCTGAAGGCAGATGCTTAACCGCTGAGCCACCCGGTTGCCCTAGACCAGTCCTTCTTGAGGTGCGATCTCCCAGTGAGGAGCATTGACAGTGCCCAGTGTTCAACAAACCCGTCGGGTGATTCTGATGCTACCGGAGGGCAGGGACCACGTGTTTTGTCCACGCCTGAGCTTCAGCCTCTAGCCCTACACTTGACACCAGGCAGCTGCCCGGTGAATACTGGATGGAAGCAGATGAGCATCATTATCCCAAAGGGAAGAGTGTATCTAGTATGCCCCCGACTCCATGCAACCACGGCCCTCATATTCTTATGTCATCTGAACACCTTGCGGGGCAAGCACCACATCTGAGTTCTACGGGAGTCATAGGTAATAGCAGTGGTTGGAGTTTTATATGTGCTTTCAGGCTTTGAATTTCCATGATGGTCCTGTGAGAAGTATGATCCCATTTCATAGTGGAGGAAGCTGAGGCACAGAGAGGTACCCATAATTTCAGCTACTAAGTGGTAGAGTGGGATTTATAACTAGGTGTCCAACTTCATGAGCTCTCCACTTGCTATGTGTCTTAGGGACTACTTGGGTTATCCAGTACTGATGACAAATCAGGTCATGTCTCTACTCCCTGATTTTTGCAGATGACATAACATTTTCCACCCCCCTGCCAGGAAAGGCCTAGTTCTAAAAGTTAATTTTTTTTAAAGATTTATTTTTTTTATTTTTTTATTTTATTTTTTGTGAGAGGCAGGGAGCTTGGGTGGCTCAGCTGGTTAAGCATCTGCCTTCCACTCTGGTCATGATCCTGATCCTGGAGTCCTGGGGTCGAACCCTGCATCGGGCTCTCTGCTCAATGGGGAGTCTGCTTCTCCCTCTGCCCCTCCCCCTGTTCATGTTTGACTCTCTCTTTCCAAAATAAATAAATAAAATCTTTAAAAAAAGATTCACAGGCCAGTATCTGGATAGAGACCTCCCAGGTTGTATATTCACCAGGAAGGTCTTCATTGCTCCCTCTCCCTCACCTGCTATGGCCTCAGGATTCTCACTACTACCCTGTGCAGTTATTTTGAATTTGACATGTTTCTTCTTTTAAAAAGAGTTCAGTGTTAGAAATGCAATATGCTATAAGATGAAATAAGGGCAACCGTCCTCCAAAGTTTATAACATAGGGCAGCAACTCCTTCCTCACGTCCCTCTCTAGGCTACCTTCGAATTCCTAACCCCTCTGCTGGTATTCACGTGTGTGGTTTTTTTTTAATTATTTATTCATTCATAAGAGACACAGAAAGAGCGAGGCAGAGACATAGACAGAGGGAGAAACAGCCTCATCACAGGGAGCCCAACATGGGACTTGATCCCAGAACTCCAGGATCATGCCCCAAGCCAAAGGCAGACACTCAACCACTGAGCCACTCAGGCCTCCTGTGGTATTCACGTTTGTAACTGAAATTTCATGCTGATTCTATTTCTTGATTTTTTTAGTTTATATATTTTTCAGTATTACATATTATATGTCACAATATAAAATATCATACCATATACAATCTCTCCAAAACACATGTGCTTCTTATACTTTTATATCCTTATATACCTCCTCTGTGCTCATGCTCCAGACTGGGCTGGCTGGCCTTGGCTGCTAGCCTGGCACGCAGCCACTGCCATCACACTGGGGATTCTCTTTCCTCCTGTCCTGTTTGGATCTCCAGTTTCCTGTGTCCCCATATCCACTTTCCTAGTTTTCTCTCTTGTTTGGTTGGGGTACATCCTCTAGTAGCTGTTTGAGAAAGAATGTATGGGAGGTAAATTTTTAAAAAAACTCACGTTCTGAAAGTATCTTTATTCTACTATCACTGAAATTTGGCTGGATACAAATCTAGATTAGAAACCATTTCCTATCGGGACACCTGGGTGGCTCAGTGGTTGAACATCTGTCTTCAGCTCAGGACGCGATCCCAAAGTCCCGGGATGGAGTCCTGCATCGGGCTCCTCACAGGGAGCCTGCTTCTCCCTCTGCCTGTGTCTCTGCCTCTCTCTGTGTGTCTCTGATAAATAAATAAATTAAAAAAAAAAAAAAGAAACAATTTCTTATCAGAATTCAGATCTTTTTCTTTTCAAAAAGATTTTATTTATTTATTCATGAGAGACACAGAGAAAGAGGCACAGACATAGGTAGAGGGAGAAGCAGGGTACCTGTGGAGAGCCCGAAGCAGAACTCAATCCCAGGACCCCAGGATCATGACTTGAGCCCAAGGCAGATGTTCAATTACTGAGGAACCCAGGTGTCCCAGAATTCAGAAGATATTACTTCAAAATCTGCTTTGAGAATTTTAGTGTCATTTAAAATCCCTGATCCTTGGTATGTGACTTGTTGGTTTTTTTCTCTTTTTCCCTTTCAGATTTTTAATCCCAGAATCCTGAAACTTCATGATAAGAAGTCTTGCTATAGTTCCTTAAATTGTTTAATATTGAAAGATTTCAGACCTATAAAAATAATGCATATGTAATAATGAAGTATTATAATATAAATATTGCAAAACCATCTATCCATCATTGACATTAAAACATTAACACGTTGAAACCCCCCCTTAGCTGGCCCTGTCTTCTCAAGACATGCCTTGAGATCTGTTGTTTATCCTTCCTGTGCATTTATTCTTTCGCTGCATAAAATATATGTTAATATATGTCATTTCTCCCTGTTTTAGAATCTATATATAGATGGTGTCATAAAGTATGTATTTTTCTGCCATCTGTTTCTTAGCTCATGGTTGTAGAGTCATCTACGCTGAGAATACCCACTCATTTCCACCAGCATGATATTCCATTGTTTGACTACACTGTATCACCACTTATGCATCTATTCTTCTGTTGATGCTATGTAGGTTGTTTTCTTTCTTTCTTTTTTTTTTTTTTTGTAGGTTGTTTTCAATTTTTAGCTAATAAAAAGGTACTGCTCTAAATTAACACTCTGTCCACATCTCCTGGAGCCCACTTAGAGGAGCTTCTGTATGAAAATGGTTCTCAGTTTCACTAGCACATTGGAGTCATGTATGGAGGTTCACAGAATCCTACTATCAAGGTTGTGCTCCCAATTTTTTTTTAAGATTTTATTTATTCATGAGAGACACACAGAGAGAGAGGCAGAGACACAGGCAGAAGGAGAAGCAGGCTCCATGCAGGGAACCCGATGTGGGACTGGATCCCCAGACTCCAGGATCACGCCCTGGGCTGAAGGCAGACACTCAACTGCTGAGCCACCCAGGGATCCCCTGTGCCCCCAATTTTTTAAAAAAAGATTTTATTTATCTTTTCATGAGAGACATAGAGGCAGAGACAAAGGCAGAGGGAGAAGCAGGCAGGGGAGCCTGATGTGGGACTTGATCCCAGGACCCCAGTCAACCATGGAGCCACCAAGGCGTCCCTAGAATCCTACTATCAAGGCTATGCCCCAAATTGATGAAATCAGAATCTCTCGGGGAGGTGGAGGAGGGGAAGACTGGTGTGATGTGCTTGTAAAACGTCCCAGGCAATTCCAGTTAATAGCCAGTGGTGACAACCACTGCCCTAGACTGGTGCTACAGAGTGTGGTCCTCCAGCCTGATGTGGGACTGGATCCCAGGACCCAGGGATCATGACCCAAGCCAAAGGCAGACGCTCAACCGCTGAGCCATCCAGGGGTTCCTATATTTTAATTTTTAAGAGTCTTAACACTTCCTTTTTCTTTTTTAAAAAGATTTATTTATTTATTTGAAAGAGGGAGAATGTGAGCAGGGAGAAAAGGAGAGGGAGAGAAAATCCTCAGACTCCCTGACAAGCATGGGGCCTGACTTGGGTCTCAATCCCAGGACCCTGAGATTGTGATCTGAGCCAAAATCAAGAGTCGGATGCTTAACTGACTAAGTCACCCAGGCACCCTAAGAATGTTATTTTTTTTAAGAAGGAAGTGTTAAAAAAATAAAAAATAAAAAGGGACACGTGGGTGGCTCAGGGAGTTAAGCAACCAACTCTTGGTTTCAGGTCAAGTCATGATCTCAGGGTCATGAGATCGAGCCCCACATTGGCCTCTGCACTCAGCGGTGAGTCAGCCTGGGGATGCTCTCTCCCTCTGCCCCCTCCCCCTTCACTTGCTTGATTTTTCTCTAAACATAAATAACTGAATAACTAAATAACATTCTTTTCCTGTTTCATGGGTAGGTGTCTTCAGAGGGTTGTTCCCTAACTCCTTCTTCCTGTTTATTAGAATCTCTGTATTTTTAGTTGTTGGTTTTGGTCAACTGTTGGTGCCTTTGGCTGTTTCAATTGAGTGTAACACAGCCAAGCTACAAGCTAAATTGTACGTGCAGGTGGGGCTTGCGGAAAGGAGGCCTTGCAGGGGGTGACTGGGCAGAGAAGGGGGAGTTGCTGACAGCAGGATCTATGTCCATCTTTTCTCTTTAGTCAGTTCTCCAGTGATGGGCTGAGTAACATCTTGCCTGGGGGGTGGGTAGATGGAGAATAGCCAGGTGTTGGAGGGGGAGAGGATGGAGGGTCTCTCCATTAACTGCTGCCTCCCTCCAGCCTTTGGCTGGGCTTGGGGTCCCCAGTACCAACTTTCTAGTTCACCCTTGGCCAACAGTAAACCTGTTTTCTCCCAGGGCCAGGGAAGGGCCCTGTGGGCTAGGGAAAGGGACTTGGGGGTCTCAGTGCTTGCAACCAATATGACTTTCATATCCATCCTAGTTTCCACCTTAGGAACACCTGGTCCCTCCAAGTTCTCCAATTTGGTGGATTCTGCAAAGCAAATGGACTGGTTCATGGCTGCCTTTCTCCCCTGCAGACATTTTGGGGAGCTGGGGAAGCTGGCACTAAACAAAGTATACTCTTCCATCTTTCAAAGTTTTCAGACCTCTCCTCTCCTTTCTGGCTTTGTAATTCACGCATTTCATTCCTTTAGGTTACTCTGATAGAGCCTGGGGGGCAGAGGAGATATAAATGTATCCAGCCCAGTGTATTTAACCACAAGTCCCTGTCTGCTTTACAAGCATTTTCACATCTGTGCACAGAAGTTCATACAATTCATTTGGTTAATTTTTTTTTCTAAATGTGAATGGCCTTGTTTTTCCATTCAACACCAGGTTTGTGAGCTCTACCACACGGAGACCGAGCTCATTCCTTTCACTGTGGCTCAGAGAGCGCTCCAGCGGTCAACATACGACATTCTCTTCCATCCATTTGTCTATCGATGCATCTCGGAAACACAAGTGACTACAGCCTTTTGATCAGCACACTGGCTCAATGCAAATTCTAATTTTTATTGTTAGAATTCTGAAGCGTAACTTGTCACAGGGAAAACAGTCTTTTTACCATCTGCCAGCGGCAAGAGCCAAAAAACTAATGGTGGGGGCCTAAGAGCCCAGAGAGGACTTTCAAGGACCAGGTATGAGGGGTGGTGGATGAGGGGCAGGAAGAAAAGATATGGACACAAAACACATGCACGCGCGTGCGCGCGCACACACACACACACACACACACATTCTCAATCTCTTTCAATCTCTGTCTTCATTTTCCAGAAGCATTTGCTCACATGCTGAATTAATTATTTTTCATGCCAAATCAAACCTACTGAAGAGAAGTGAATTAAAGGCTTCGGGGGGCCTTGTACCCCACCTGGGGATGCAACAGAAGGCTGTTCTTCAATGAGTGAACTCATAGTATCCACTAGAACCCTTCCCCACTCCACAAGCTGGGGAGAGGCTGAGCAGAGCCTGGGGAGGCTGTCAGAGGGGTTCCACAAGGAACCCAAGTGAGAGCCAGGTCTGGATACTGCTCCTGAGCCAGTCTCGAGCAAAGGGCAGGCGACCTTCACTCTCTAGGATCTGCTGCTCATCTCTTGGGGCCAAGTTCAGCCTGGAAGGGCAATGTTCAGGGATGGATTCCTCTTCCATTAATACAAATATGGAGAAAGCCCAGTCCAGTGTCCTCCGAAACCGCAGTGCATATGGGAGGGCCCCCTGAGTTGGGGCTGTAGGCCCTTCTGGCCCAACCCAGGACAAGGACAAACCTAAAATGAACGTGGAGGTAGCCTGGGGGAGGGAGCGGAGGCGAGCGGTAGAGAATAAATAAAGGTCATGGCTGAGGGTTGTGGCAGTGGGGGGTGCCTCCCAGGACAGAAGGGTGCAGAAAGGCACTGAGTGGGGGGAAAGGAGACTCAGCACCCCCAAACACTGGTTTGCTGGGTCTGAGGTCACGTCTAACAGGGCTGGTCCACTGAGGGCTCCAACACCGCTCCCCAGACCCACCCAGCTTGCTTTCTCCCTCGAACTCTTCCACTGGGACATCTGCTCCCTGCACCAAGCGGGCCCGTGCCAGGGCTGGCGGACGGAGCTTCGGAGGCCGTGTCAGCAGCGGGGGATTGTCCAGGTGTGCTTCTTGCCTTCAGGGGAGAGAAAAAAAGGCCACTATAGGGTGAGCAGAGGCGGGGATCCTCCCCAGTGACAGGCGGGCTCCAGCCTGCACCTGAAGCAGCTTCCCTTTCTGCCCCTAAACGGGGGTGGGCGGGGAGGACTGGGGCTGGTGCCCTGGGCAGGGGACACACGCTCCAGCAGAGCTCTGCTCCTTCCGCTGTCGCTGCCAACAAATCATCTACTCCCTGTGCTTCAGCGTGGCCATTGAGACGGGGGCAGCGAACACGGGCGATCTTAGATGCCAGGAAGAACAAACGACGTGGAGTCTAAAACTCCCCTCGGGTTGTCTCACAAGCCCCGGGCCCCTTCTAGGCTCTGGGCCACATGGCCTCCCCCTTATTGGATATATGTTTCATCTCACCCTCCTCGTGGCCCTATGAGGAACACAGCTGGTCCCCACTTTTGCAATAATGGAAACAGGGTCAGTGAGATGAGATATTAGGTTGAGTCAGATCGATGCCAATACTTGACTATTTTTGATCAAAGGATCAAAGGAAATTTCCTATGGTTGAATCTGATGGCTTGCCCAAGCTCACGTGTCTGTGGGTGGTAGGGCTGGGACACAAACGTGGTTGATTCCAAACTGTCCTCTGCGGAGGATTTCAGGAGGCCAGGCGGAGGGGAGCTGGTCTGCTCCACGGCCCTGCCAAGGGGCCTACCTCTCCCAGAGACCTGCCCACCTGTGGCCTCTCTTACGTGCCCTGCCCTGCAGCTTCCTGGCATTATGACGGTAGAGAGGGGGAGGAGGGAAGACAGGGAGCAGGTGCGGGCACTGGGGCGGGGGGCTCCCGCAGGCTTGCATGCAGATTCCCGCAGTGAGCTGTCCTCGGACCCCTGGGGAGGTCAGCTGCTGTGCAGATCCATGTGTGCACTACATGTCCCGGGGTCTTCTGGCCCAGAGGTCCCAGGTCCAGCTGGGGCTTTTTTCTTGAAGGAGACTGAGGGCAGGACTGAGGACCCTCAGCCTGCCCACCCCCATTGCACGATGATCCCAGGTTGGTCAGGTAGGGGCAGTGGGCCTGGTGGGATAGAGCCTGGGTTCCCACCCTTAGTTTCCATACCCATCAAATGGGGATAATAAGCTTTCCATCTACTGCTCCAACAGAATGCAAGTGGCCCTTAGGGGTGCGAGGGCAGGCTAGGCTCCACGCCACCAGCTCTTGTGGATCTGAATTCTCACACTGATTTAGGTCTGGGTTGTTTTGGGTGAATTGATTGGGCTTCTTCAGCCACGTGGTAGGTAGTTGTAGGTAGGTGACCTTTCTGAAGGTCAGGGACTGTGTTGTACCTGCCCAGGCTGGGCACACGATTGGGCCTGGTGAGGACTGGTTGCCTGGTGCATGGCAGGTGTTCCTGAAACAGTAGTTACTAAGGCTACTGTGGAGATGGGTAGATGCTTTGAAAAATGACATGTTTCACAAAGCAGAGGATGGTAAGAACCATTGTTAGGATTACTAAGAATGGATAGGGGTGGTTCCCCTTATTATTTTGGGTCCCTTTCTCTGTTCATTGCAGGCAGGGGTGGGGTCTGGCTCACCTCTGTTCCCCCCAGTGCCTGGCACAGCGCTCAATAAACAGAGAATTGCAAATATCATCTAGCACTCTCCAGTTTGGGTGGATTGAGTAAGGAAGGAGGAGGAGCATGGGGAAGCAGAAGAGGGAGAGGCCGGTAGGTTAGAAGGTATGGCTTGGTACTCACTGGGGCCCTTTGGGTCTGGCCAGGATGGGGTGCCCAGCTGTGGGTCTGCAGAGCCCATTCCAGTCTCACTTGCCAGGCTGCTCTGGCTTCCTGAGAGGTGGCTGGGCCGGCGGGCAGGCCCCATCCTGGGGGACTCCACACTGCCACCTGCAAGAGACATGGGTGCTCTTTGGGCCTTGAACAGAGACAAGGATGATCTCAGACTGATAAGGAGCTAGTCTAAAGTCTTCTCATTTGTGGGACACCTGGGTGGCTCAATCAGTTGGGGATCCAACTCTTGATCTCAGCTTAAGTCTCAATCTCAGGGTCATGAGTTCGAGCCCCATGTTGGGCTCCACACTCAGTGTGGAGTCTACTTAAAAACAAACAAATCTTCTCATCTAGAACTGTGGTAGGTATCTGTGGGATTGTCTGCTCAGAGCCCATCAACCCTCTGCCCCCACGTGGTTGCCATGTTCTAGTGAGATCTTCCTCTCTGGCCAGTGCTAATTGGTTCAGGATATATAAAGGCCACTACATAGGTCCCCAGATTGGTTCAGTAAGGAACAAGTCATCAACATGAAAACTTACAGTGAGGAGGAGTTTTTCTTGCCTTTATAGAATGAGGGGGAAAGGTATATATCTCCATTAACCCAATGACATTTTAAAAAACTTATTTATATATTTAAGTAATCTCTATATCCAATGTGGGGCTTGAATTCACGACCTTGAAATCAAGAGTTGCATGCTCTACTGACTGAGCCAGCTAGGTGCCCCCCGCCATGGGTTTTTTCTTTAAAAGCTGGCTGTGGAGCCTAATATGGGGCTTGAACTCACCATCATGAGATCAAGACCTGAGCTGAGGGCAGCCTGGGTGGCTCAGTGGTTTAGTGCTGCCTTTGGCCTGGGGTGTGATCCTGGAGACCCGGGATCAAGTCCCATGTTGGGCTCCCTGCATGGAGCCTGTTTCTCCCTCTGACTGTGTCTCTGCCTCTCCCTCTCTCTCTCTCTCTCTGTGTCTCTCATGAATAAATAAATTTTTAAAATCTTTAAAAAAAAAAAAAAAAAGACCTGAGCTGAGGGGCACCTGGGTGGCTCAGGTCCTGATTGGAGGGTCCTTGGATCAAGGCCCACATTGGGCTCCCTGCAGGGAGTCTGCTTCTCCATCTGCCTATGTCTCTGCTTCTCCCTCTGTGTCTCTCATGAATAAATAAGATCTTTAAGGAAAAAAAAAAAAGATCTGAGCTGAGATCTAGAGTTGGACACCAACCAGCTGAGCCACCCAGGCTCCCCCCCACCAATGGGGTTATTCATTGCTGCCTTTATTAACTAAGGAAACTTCCTTCAGATATGGTTGCTACCTTGCTGTCTGGGAGCACAGAGGCGGGACCTGTAATACTGCACTCCATCTTCTCCCTGTCTCCCAGACCACCCTGGTCATAGCTGAGAGCTGGTGTTAGTGGGGTTTAAGAGCTCTATAAGGGGAACAGGTTATAAAACCTGCCCTGGAAACCAAGGCTGGCAAGTAGGTTTCCTTCCTTCCTTTCATTTCCTTCCCTTCCCTTCCTTCCTCTTCCCTCCTCCTCCCTTCCTCCCTTCCTTCTCTATTCCTCCTCCTTCCTCCCTTCTCCCTTCCTCCTCCCTTCCTCCCTCCCTTCTTTCTACCTTCCTTCTTCCTTCCTTCCTTCCTTCCTTCCTTCCTTCCTTCCTTCCTTCCTTCCTTCTTTCCTTTCCTTTCCTTTCCTTTCCTTTCCTTTCCTTTCCTTTCCTTTCCTTTCCTTTCCTTTCTTTTTAAAGATTTTCTTTATTTATTCATGAGACACACACACACACACACAGAGAAAGAGAGAGAGAGAGAGAGGCAGAGACATAGACAGAGGGAGAAGCAGACTCCTTACAGGGAGCCCAGTGTGGGACTCGATCCCCAAACCCTGGGATCATGCCCTGAGCCGAAGGCAGACACTCAACCATTGAGCTACTCAGGTGCCCCTCTTTTATACTTTTCTAAGATAGAATCTTTAGCTTGAGAAGCCTAAGAGATCATCTGGTCCAGAAGCTGGTGTCGTCTCTTGTGCTGTTTCCACCTGATACTAACCACTTGGAAAACTATGCGGAGGAGGACTCTGAGGCCATGTCAGGCTCTGTGGGAGAGTACCATGATCAACTAGTAATGTCTGCCAAGGGCACAGGAGTGGGAGTGGAAGTACGTGTGCTAGGCATTTGCCATCTCCCATCTAGCCTGAATTCAGCCTCCACCAGGAATTTCTTCCATAACAGCTCTAGGAGATCACTCAGCCTTGGTCCTAGGACAGCACCCTGAGGTGTTCCAGTTTGGAAAGTTATTATAAAGCTCTCTGCTTATGCACTAAAATCAGCCTCCCTGAACTTTCAAATATTCTGGTTCTAACCTCTGCAGTAATTCTGAATGACATTGGTCCTTTTCCCAGGAAGGCCCTTCCAGTGTTTAAAGGAAAGAAAAATGTGCCCCCAGGCTATCTCTGCACCAGCCTCAAGGCCCTGTTAACTCTCTTCCATATGAGGTCACAGAGGAGAGCTCTGGTGTTAAATCCGGAAGACACTTGGGGGACCACCTGCTCCATCACATTTGTGCTGAACAGAAGGGGACAGGAGCCCAAGAGGTCAAGATATGTGTTCAGGGCCCCACTGTGGTTTCATGGCAGAGCTGAGCTAGCTCAAGGAACTGCATACCTGATTTTTTGCAGCTCTCAGCGTTCACGAGACACAATCTCATCTAGGGAATGCTCACAGGGAGACTGAGGAATTCTGGGTGTGCAGGCAGGCTGGCTAGGTCTGCCTCCCTCCCTCCACCCCTGCACACACAGCTGGGTCTGCCCTCCTCCCTCCACCCTTGCAAGTACAGCGGGGTCTGCTTTCTGTCCTGCTCTGCAGTGGTGCTAACACTTTAGCTCCTAGCCATCCCAGCCTCAGGCCCCCTCCTCCTTCCTCATTGAGAGTGGCTCTGTAGACATTAGCTGGGGAGCCATGATCTGAGGAAGCAGCAAAGCCATCTGCACCAGGGGGGCTTCAGAAACAAGCAGTATCCTTGCTGTGCTTACCTGGTTCACTGTAGGGTTTGTCACTTTTGGGCTCCTTGACCACCGACAGAGGAAGTCGGTCCTCCAGGCTAGAGGAGCTGAGATCCGAGTCACTGTCGCTGTCACTGGAAACCACTGGAACAGACACAGGCATAGGAGATTACCCTGACCAGTCACTCTCAGCAGACACATGGGACGGAGGGGCTGGGGCAGGCCTCCCCTCTGCCTGGACAAAGCGGCACACGACTTCAGCTGGTCCTTGTGTTTGGGACACAGAAAAGTGGCCTGGGGACAGGGATGGCAGTTCTGTCAGCCGAAGAGGCAAGTCCTGGTGTGAGGAGGCCCTGACTCGGGGCCAGAGTGACTGGCACCAGCGGGGAGGGCTGGCCCCTCAGCCAGCGGCCTCCATGTGTGACCCCATCCCAGGGGCAGACTCAGAAGCCTCTCGCTGGAGGAGGAGCCAATTATCCTCTTTGGTGCAGGCACAACCTCTCTGAGGCTTGTACCCGGTAACGCTCAGGGGTGCAATGCTGCTCTACCTTTTAATGAGGCAAAGCAGCTCTGCTTGTAACAAAATTTCCAGTCCTCGCCAGCCCTTATGAAGCACTCCTGACACTCTACATATGCTAGCTTGCTGAAGCCTCAGAACATCCCTGGAAGACAGGACTGTGCTCATTTTACAGGTGAGGAACCCAAAGCACTTGCCCAAGGTAGTAAGTGGGAGAGCTCGGACGATTACCCTGGCAGCTGGCTCTACACCTTGTGTTTGTAACCACTGTGATTTTGCTGGAAGGAATGAAGTGGGGAGGCCTGGGCCCTCATTTCAGTTCGTCTAGGAATTCACAACAGGGCCTTGTGAATGCAGAGGGGAGCCAGACTGATGGGGCTGGTGTTCCAGGAGAGGGGAGGGCAGGGAGCTCTCATGGGGAACTCCCACTGTGGTAGAAATCTTCTTTTCTGGACTAAATGGGACCATATTTGGCTGGTTGGTCAATCATGAGAGTCATTATACAGGATGTATTAATAGATTAAACATCCTATATTGATTTTAAGCATAGACATGTACATCCATTCACCAATCCTCTGATGGAGGGCTTTGAGATAGGGCCCACATGGTCTTTCATGTCCGAGCTGCACCCACATTGCACCGTCTGTGATCCCTGTGCTTAGTGTCTCTAAACTGCAGCACAGCTTAGACACTAGCAAATCCCTAGAATCCCTCTCTGCTGTTCCATTTCTTTCTCTTGCTTTTTACAGTTGTCCTGCCCACACCTGGTCCAATAGCTTTTTTAAGCAAGTAGGCTTCTATCAAGACTTTCCAAAGTCCTGGTTTTAATGAAACAACTCTGTCTTTCCTGGCTCTTTTCATCTGTTTACATAACATTTGATTATGCGATGTAACTCTAATAACAAGTTCAACAGCACAGAAAGGTTTGGGATCACAGGTAAGGAGCACTCACAGATGACTGACCTGGTGGATGGGGTAAGAGTCAGTGTGCCTTGCTAGTGAGTGTGCAAAATGCTGATTACAGAGGGAGCTGAGGAGAGTTTGGGCACTCTGCTTGGCACAGTGCCAGGTGCCCAGATGGCACTACTGCCAATCAACCCTATGCCACAGGGACCAGTCTGGTGGGAGATGAGACTGGAAATAAAATCGGTCTATGCCAAGAGTGGCTAAGAGGTTTCATCTGATGGTCCGGGCTCCTTGTGGAGCAGTGTGTAGAGGAGGGCCCTGAGACAGCATTAGCAGCCCACAGCAAGGAGAGCCTGATCAGGTAGGGAAATCCGCTGTGGGCACTGGAGCAGCAGTGGCAGGACTTGTGTCATGTAGCTTCTACCCGGAAGGGTCTTTTGGAAAGCCTTTGTGCCTTCAGCCCATGTCAAAAGGAGTCACAGGTCACAGAATTTGGGCAACCAGACAGATGGAGCTGGCCAAACATTTCAGCTCTAGGAGATTGTCAACCGTGTGCTTCCATAGCAGAGCATCTGGTACCTAGTAGGTGCTTCGGGAAGCACTGAGGACTACTTCACTCTTTTCTCCCCCTCACCCCACATTCTGCCAGCTTTGCCTCCTAAACAGTTCTTCAAACAGTGGCCTCCTCACCTTGGCCACAGCCCTTGATTAGCTCAAGAGCTCAGTGTCTCCAGCCTGGACTCCTTCAATAGCTTCCCACCTGGGCCCCACCTGTGGGCACCTCTCTCTGCACAGAGGGGAATGCTCCAACTAACACACAAATACTAGCTTACCCGTCTTAGAAGCTCCCTGTAACCTACATGCCCATGGCCCTGTTCTTCATCTACTTCTTGAGCCTTGTTCTGCACAATCTTTTTTTTTTTCAAGATTGCATTTATTTATTTGAGAGAGAGAGAGAGAGAGAGCATAAAGAGCGGGAGGGGCAGAGGAAGAAGCAGACTCCCCACTGAGCAGGGAGCCCATGTAGGGCTGAGTCCCAGCATCCTGGGATCGTGACCTGAGCCAAAGGCAGATGCTTAACTGACTGAGCCACGTACACGCTCCCATCCTGCACAATCTTACCCAGGTTTTTCCACATGGCTGAATTCTTACCAAACTGCTGGTCGGTACCTCCTACAGCAAGTTACTTCCTACCGCCCAGAATGCCCTGCTCATGGCTCTTCTTCTGGCTCATATTATTTTTTTAGTTATCTCAACACTCAACATGGGGCTTGAACTCACAATCTCAAGGTCAAGAGTCGCATGCTGTAATGACTGAGCCAGGGATCCCTGGGTGGCGCAGCGGTTTGGTGACTGCCTTTGGCCCAGGGCGCGATCCTGGAGACCCTGGATCGAATCCCACGTCGGGCTCCCAGTGCATGGAGCCTGCCTCTCTCTCTCTCTCTCTCTGTGACTATCATAAATAAATTAAAAAAAAAAATGTAATGACTGAGCCAGCCAGGTGCCCCTTTCCTGGCTCCTTTTGGACACCATCTCTTCCAGGGAGCCTTCCTTATCTCCTGTGCCTGGCTGGCTGAATGCCCTATGCATTCTGCTACAGCCACTCTCTGCTTTCAGAGTGTGTGTGTGTGTACATGTGTGCGTGTGTGTGTATGTGTGTGTGCACGTGTGCGCTTCCCCCAGCAGACTCCCAGGCTCCTAGTAGGGGCCAAAGCACACTGTGAATGATGTGCTTTTCCTGCACAGCCAGGCCCACACAGGCGGGGCGAGAGTGATGCTAACCTGATTTTTCCCAGCTTTTTCTTCCTCTATCTGCTCAAGGATCTTGCCTTTTCTGCTCTTTCCCTCCTTGCCTTCATGAGAAAGAGTTTTGCTTTGGCTTTTTGGGCTTTCGTGCTGTAGAATCAAGAGGGAATTCAGAGGGGCTGTGATCCACATGCCCCTTCATAGTATCTGAAAAATGCAAAGGCCTGATTTATTTTGCAATTGCTTTGCGGGTCCCAGATTGGGTTTCTTTGATCACGACTCCCCCGACTGGACCTTGCAGCGTTGGTTTTATAGGCATTTACATATTTTTGACTCACTCGGTCACTGACTAAGCACCAACCCTGTGGGTCCCCAGATAAAGGGAGTGGGAGGTAGGCTAGAGGTAGCAAGTGGTGCCCCCACCAAGGGAGACCCTTGAGGGGGCAGCTGTAAAGGAATCAGCAGAGGGTCTGGTAGCCTGTTAGGCAGACAGAAGTCCCTGAGGAGAGCCAGGACTCCTGTCCACACTGGCTTCCCCTTGTCTCTGGCAGCCGTTCTTCCTGATCTGGAATGCAGGATCATCCTGGGGCCAGCCCACAGCTGGGGCAGGGGGAGGAGGGGTGGGCAATGTGCAGCACCCGAATGTTGAAACAATGCCTGGGTCCTTTGGTGCTCTTGTGCCGGTGACAGAGAGCACAAAATACTTGGAGCTCCAAAGGAGACAATGGGGAAGGGTGTCACCATAAAACCCAAACCTGGGCTAATTTGCCATTGGATTGCTGATTGCCACCTTTCTCGCTGCGCGGCAGCTGTGATTGTAAATCTTCCAGGTCTATTAACAAAGCTTTCAAGCTCATAAATCTTCTGGCCCTTGCTCTTCCATCCTCAACAGAACACTCTGTGTGTCTGAAGGCTGATTGTTCCCTTCTAATTCCCCAAAGACAGTCTAGGATGGCTTGGCGATGAGTGCTTGCCTTCAACCCACGCCTCATTTTTCAGATCGAAGTTGGGAAAACACCAGGGAGAAGACTGTCCCACTTGTCCTCCCAAGAAGGAGGAGTCACCAAATGGACTCACCTGGGCTCTGCCAGGAGGCAGGGAGGAGGTTGGGCCTCCCCCACTCCTGTGGCCTGAGACCCTGGACCTCTTGCTTAGGGAGCTGTCATCTCTGAGATTTTCCCATCATGCCCCAGAAGGGGTGCCCCCCTCTGCTTGGCTCTCATCCTTAGCAGCGGCCGGCCCCAGTGCCAGCCATGCCCACTTCTCTGGGGATAGGCCAGATTTTTTTCTTTCCTGGCTCACTCTTAGATGGATCTGCAATTTGACTGTCACCATGGAAACTTAGAGTTTTGGTACATGAAGGTGGGGGGAAGTCTTCCCTTTTGGAAAGTCTTTTCTGACTCCCTCAAAGGACACATGTGGCAGCTGCCATCCTGTGAAGACACCTCGCCTGGGATGGTCCAGGCGAGAGGTAGGATGCTGACCACTTGACCTCATAGCACCATACTGGGATTTGGGGTGACCTAATTTCTGGCTCTTCTCTGCCACCACCTCTCTTTGTGACCCTGGGCATCTCTCAGGGGTCACACACAGAGAATCCAACCTGGACAGCTACTCGGTCTGAATCCTAGGATTCAACTTCAGATTAGCTCTATTTCATCAGTAGAGGGATCCCAGTGTTCCTCTCTGGTTAAGAGATGGGGTGATGTGACTTCTGGGCCACAACATCCGCCTGCCTGGCACAAGAACAGCCCAGGAGCCTGGGAGGCACTTGCGAGCTGCTGCTGTTCCACTTGGAGGCTTCCAAAGGCCCCCCAAAACTACGGGAATTAGAGAGGAAGAGAGATATTTTCAGCAAACATTCTGCCAAGGCAAAGCAGATGGTGGAAAATTTTGCATACTAAAAACAAAATAATTTTTTTTAATGTAAAGGGAAGATGATAAGGCCCTGGGGAATGCATAGACATCCCCAATTAGCCTTACTCTGCCTACCAGGCTGCAGAGGGGAGCCGCAGGACTGTCCCCTGGGACAGGCGAGAGCTGCCTCACTTCTAAATAGAGCCAGGCTTGCAGACTGAATCCCACTGAGATGCCTCCCAAGTCTGGGGCTCTGGTGGTAGCAGGAGGAAGGTATGGGGTGGTGAAGAGGCACTGGCCTGGTTGGGCCCTTTTCTGGGTTGTTAGTATCATCAGTAACGTAACACAGGTATCTAGCACATGGTAGGAGCTTTTTACTTGAGGGACTCTTCCTGAATTCGTGGCCCACACCACATGGCGCGTGGCTGGCCTCTGGAGTTAGAATGTTTGGTGCCAGGGCCAACCTCACAGGGGTGGACTCGCCTTCCCCAAGGGGACTTAGATTTCTAGGTTGTGTTGCACAGGACATTGGAGGCACGAGATGCCTTCAGGGGCCATTTGCAGGCTGAGCTGAGATGTGAGCCCAGGCCTAGCTCCTGCTGACACCTCTGCTCTTTCCTCCCCACTCAGCAGGCAGGGCACCCCGCAGTCTGGCCTTGCCCTAAGGGCTCTGCTCCCTCAGGAGTTCCCCTCTCCAGGCATGCCAGCTCCTCCTCAGTCTCCGTAACATGCCCTTCCCAGGCTTCTGTCTGGGCCTTTCCTTTCAGAGGTAGGTGCTGCGATGTGAGTGCGAGGCTCCCTGCTCCCTCCGCACATCGTGGGTGGAGTCCAGCCTCTAACATTCCTGAGCAAAGACCTTCATCTCTCTGAGCCTCAATCTTCTCATGTGGAAAACAGAGACAATAGCCACCCCAAGGAAATATGATCGAGCAGGACAAAAAGCATTACAAGTTCAAAAAACTATGCAAGACTGTATATATTTTTAAAAATTCGATTCCAGTTCATCCTCCAGGAACCTATTTAAATCGTGCCTCTACTGAAAAGTGTCTCTGGCCTGGGGAAGAAGAGATGGAAGACAGGCCTTTCCTCGCTCTCCCCATGACTGCTGGGGCAGCTCTTCTGGCCCCCCAGACACTGCCTGGCATTGCATTTCTTTACCATGGATGCCTGCCTTCATTTCCCCAACTGTACCAGGAACCACTTGAGGGCAGGGCCGCATCCTAATCTGCATCTGGCTTCTTCTGGGCTCCCAGCACTGAGCCTTCAGTCAAGCAGGCACTCAGTAAATACCTGACTGCTTCCTGGAAGAACCTCCCAGGAGAGGACAGGGCACTCACTGTACAGAGACAGCAGGACCGGACGGCAGTCGGCACGGTTGGCACAGTGGTGGTGAGCCAGCTCCATCTCCAGAAGAGGTGGACTCCCCATCAGGCAGGCGCCTCCTCACAGCCTCCTCCTGCTTCAAGGACACTCAAGTGGGACAAGCCAGGCTGCTGGTGGAGCCAGGGACAGACTAATGGGGGGAGGGGCTGTCAGAGGCTGCTTGTCACAGACATGGGGTGATGGGCCCTGGGCTGGTGGTGGTAGGTGGGAGGGATGATGCACTGCTCACAGAGAGCCTGCTCTTCTTTCAAATCCAAGGCCAAGCCAGAGGAACAGGTTCTTCCTTTGTTTGGCAAACTCCCTCCAGGGCCCGGACAAGGAGAAAGGTGGCCTCAAGGCCAGGGGAGGCCATTCCTTCTCTGTGAAGGAAGAAGTAGAGGTATCACAGGACCACCTCAAAGCGTGGGTGAGCCTGTGGCACCAAGGGAGGCCCTTTGCCTTGGTCTCCCTCCTGGGCTGCCACCAAGGACACCAGTAGGGATAACACAGACCAGGCTGGGAACTGACAGCTGGGGGATGGAGGGTTTCCTGGGATTGTTTGTGCGTGCCCCATTGATTTTAATTAACTACCTCCTTTGGGCTCGCAGACAGACAGGAGGCACTGGGTAATGAAGACGAATCAATCAATAGTGATGTGGTCACCAGCACTGAAATCCTGTAGTCCTGGCTTTGCTGGAGGAGCTCCAGATAGAATGAGAGGTGGGTGGATAGAAGACAAGAACAGCTTCCTCCAGAGAGAACCGGATACTCTCAAGGGGAGGCAGAGAGTGTTCAGGGAGAAGGGAAGTCAGGGAAGTACATGTTTCCTGCCTTTGCTGGGATGCAGAATGTGCCTTGGTTCTGTCCTTGACCACAGCTCTCTCTCTGTCTCCTTCTGCCTCTGTGGGTCTTTGGGCCTTCATCTTTTAGTTGGTCTCTTGGTGCCTCTTTTAAGGCTGATGTTTTAAAAAGCCCCTCTCTGCCTTTGCTTTCCCTCGTTCTGCCTTGTATGTCTGGTGTGTCTTTGTGTTCTGGGGCTTCCTGGTTTTCTCTTGGTTCCTCTTTCTGCTTTCAATCAGGTTCTCTCTCTCCTGTCTCATCTCTTGGCATCTCCACTCATCTGTCTCTGGGTCTCTTTCTCTCTCTCCTCAGGCCTCACTGAGGAGAGAGAGAGAGAGTCCATTCCTTAAGGGTCTAGCCTTCCTGGCCTCTGGGTTCATCCTTCCGGCTCCTGCACCTAAGCAGAGACTCAGAGCCTAGGGGTTGGGGTGGGCTGCTGGATCTACCTGGACCCTGGGTGGACCCAGAGACAAGTGAGGCAGGAGAGGCCTGGCCTCCTGTCCTGCATGGAGATCTGGGCTCGGCCAGACTCTCTTCTCCTTGCTGTGGTTGCCAGGTCAGCAGTGGGGAATCAGCTCAGCCTGTGTGCCAGGCCAGGCTTCACCTATGATGGACAGAAGACCCCAGGAGACAGCTGCGGAAGAACGGAGCCAAGTTGGCATGGCTATCTCCTTGGGCTTTACTGGAGTCAGACAGGGCAGGCAGGCCCAGGTTTATTCACTTCAGCTAGGCCCCTGAAGGCTGAGAAATCTAGAGTGGGTAGGATGGGGTTATAGGTTCCCACAGTGAGACAGGTGAATAGCTGGAGAGGGTGCGCACCTCACAGGGTTGGAGCCCAGCCCTGCCTGGCCCCTGGAGGCTGTGACAGGAACTCTGTGCACATCTACTGAACCAAAGCCAGAGGCTGGCTGGAAGCCCTGCTTCCCTGTGTCCATTCAGATGGGGTGGGAGTGGGGACAAAGAGGCCTAAGACCTTGCCTTGCACTTGGAATTGGCTAATCAACTGAGGTTATTACTGGCTTGGACAAATCAGAATGGACAGCCATGCCCCCGACCTCTGTGGTGTGGCTAACGAGGGCCTTCTGCTCTTGGGGAATCAATCCCCAAGCCAGTGAGGATGCCCAGGATAAGCAGGAGGGCTTCTGGGGCAGGAGTGCAGTGCAGCCGAGGTGCTTCTGTTCTGAGGGTGGCCCTCCCATTCCCAAACACTGGCATTGGGCTCGTGTTTGGCTTCACCAAGGGCTCTGAAGGTCAAGACAAATTAGTATGCATGGGTTTTTCTTTCAAAATACAGCCACATAAGAGATGGCCAAGCCTCTACTTCCCTGGGATTTAGGGAAAGGACAGAGTTTCCTGAACACTGAGGGGATCCCTCTGTCCACACTGAGATCACCTCTCCATGCCCTACTATGCAATGGGACAAGAGTAGCTCCCCCCACTGCCCCGCCCCAGTTATCTGGGGATTCCATGAAACAAGGAGTGCACAGAGCCTGGCACAGGCTGCAGTGAGCAACCATGCAATCCTTGGCAGCTACAGTTGTTGCTGATTTTATTTGGCCACTCAGCACTGAGGCCTGAGGCTGCCTCTTTCACCTGCACAGACCTACAGGCAAACAGCACCCGGGCCCTCAGAGCGTGGAGAAATGGTGGCCACGTGAGAAGACTGCCAACTGCCTGACTATGGGTGTTTGCCCTGGTGTGGTCCACAGGGGTTTGGGCAACCTAGCACCATCCCCATCACCTTCTCCTGCTCATGGAGAAGGATAACATTCAGTTCCCCAAATGGCTGGTGGGAGCCCCAGACAGCGCTGTCTCTGACTCTTCTTTATTTACCTTCTGGACCCAAACAGCAGACCTACACCATGCAGACCTGAGCCAGGGGGTGTCTGGGGTTCTGTGAGGGACCCACAGTGCCTTCTCAGATGGCTAGAAGCCTCTCCCGCCCTCCTCTCTAAACCTCCTGGCTCGTGTGTGTGTGTGTGGTGTGTTTAGTGGTTTCTATTAACTTTATATATAAAAAACTACCAGGTACTTCCACCACCCTAGGACTCCAGAAGCCATGCAAGGAGTAAAATGGACACGACAGAGAAGGCCATGATTAAGTGAGTGACATGATCCCGGGGACAGAACTTTGAAAGGAAGATTCAGTCAGTTGATAGACACTTAGTGAGCACTTACCACAAGCACCATGCACAGGTGTGGTGGGGGTGGCACGAGGTACTCGGGGGTCTGAGGGGCTCCACTGGCAGTACACACTAGGGACTGTGTGTGTGTGTGTGTGTGTGTATGTGTGTACACGCGTACCCACGTGTATGCACAGAGGGCAGGGTCAGTGCTGAAAGGAGGCTGATCTCTGCAAGACGGGCAGCCTTAGTGTACGATCTGCAAGCTACCTCACCACCTGCCAGAAATTTCTCCAGAAAGTTTCCTTCCCTTGGATTTGGAACCGTAAGATATGAAAGCTGGAAGAGAACAGACTCTGTCCTGGCTCCCTGGTCTCCATCCTATTCTTGGGGCAACCAGAGTCCAGAGAGAAGGAAGGACTTCCAAAAACTCATTTCCCTAGCCTGGGATCAGGACTAGGAGTGGGAATGCACAGATGTGATACGATCAGGCCTGTCCTTGGCTGGTCAAAGGGTCAGTGGGTGACGTGGGCTGGATATGATATTTATTTTGATATACTTATTATGATATTTCTGGATATGAGTAGTGATTTCCACAGAGAAGTGTGTCCACTTTTGTTGCAACAGATGCTCCCACTGGTCTAATTCCTATTGTTCCTCTTTTTTTAATAAAGATTTTAATTTATTTATTCACGAGAGACACAGAGAGAGAGGCAGAAACATAGGCAGAGGGAGAGCAGACTCCCGGCGGGGAGCCCAATGTGGGACTTGATCCCAGGACCCCAGGATCATGCCCTGAGCCGAAGGCAATGCTCAACCGCTGAGCCACCCAGGTGCCCCTTGCCCCTCCTTTTGTAGGGATGTGGAAACAAGAACTATTTCACTTTCTTCTTAATAACCGTGTAAGGTGGTGATCAGAGTGCCAAGGGACACCAGAGAATGGTGGGGACCACGGTAAACCCAAGACTGCGAGCCCAGCGTGGAGGGGGAAGCTGCTACTTAAGCCTGTTCAATTTGTCCAAGGAGGGGGAAGTATTGGCAGACATTCTGATTTTCAAAAAAGTAGCCAGAATTCCATAATTTTTTAGTAAGAATTCTCCATGTTTAAAAAAGTTGTCAGTGAATGTAAAGCAGTGAGCCAGATCGAGTCACTGCTCCACCAGTTTGCAACCGCTAACACCAGCAAATGTCTAACCCTTGGAGGACAGATGGCATCCCACCTCCCAACCTGGAAGCCTTCCTGCTCTGATGTCCTCTGCTTCTTTCTCCAAGCCTCAGCCAGCCTGGCCCCCCTGCACAAACATACCCTCCCAGCTGCTCCAAAGGCTGCAGGGAGTTCACATGCCATTTTTGGGCCAATGTGACAGAAATGGCAAGTCCAGAGTCTGCTGGGGAAACGTTGGGGGAGGGGGTGTTGAGTCGTGGGTGGGAGAGGGCAGCTGAGCACTCGGAGTAGCTTCCAAAATGCTAATTTCTTAGGAACAGAAGAAGAAGGAAGGTGGCATAGCAACAGCTGGCTCTGGGCAGTGAGCAATCCTGTATGAAAATAAAACATTTTACAATCTACAACCGTGGCTCATTAAGAATGAATGGATCTACTGGTATAAATAGCACGCTGCGTTAAGAAGTCAGGAAACAGCATATGGGTTTGATGGAAAAACGGCTGCCACCGAACTGCTGATTAGCTCAGTTGGCTGCAGCTCTGCACTACCGAGACAGAGGTCTCTGGTCCCAAGCTTTCAGGAGCCATGTGGACTTCTCTATCTTGTATCCCCATCTCTCCAGCCCTGATCACAGTATGGGGGCTAACTCTGGGCACACAGTAACAAATCCATATTGAATTTCTCTCAGTATCTAAAGCATAGCATCCTCACTATCATAGCCCGTCTCTTCTCGAATGCTCCCAAAGATAGGGAACTCACTACCATATCAGATACAAGATACCCAATTCTGTGACTCAGCGGCTACTGAGCAAGATATGCGAATTCCTTCCTATGCTGTCCCAGCCTGCTTTCAGGGAAAGTAGCCCTAACTAGCCATGTCATCTATTATATCTGATAGGACACAAGCTATATGCAAAAAGGACAGCCTGAGTAGGAATGAGTTGGGCCTATCACCTCCTCCTTGAGTGCAGATGTGGGGTTCCGAGGAGAGCAGGCCAGAGGAAGGGCATATGCAGATGTGAGACTGAAGATGGAGCTGATCTAAGAGTTCCCTGAGAAGCAGAAGTGGCCGCTGCCATACTCCTCTCCACCACAGGGCTTGCAAGCCTTATCTCCTTCCCTGCTCTGGAAGACCTCCCCGAGTGCCTGGCACTGATCCCTCTACTTGAGCTGGCCTCGGTGGTCTCTGTTCCTGGCAACCAAATATCCTCTTGCCAAGTCTGAATGGGGACAGCCAGTGTTCGTGGTGATTTGGGCAATAGCCTAGTCGGTGTTAAATTCGGGGGGCTGGGGGGAACAGGCTGGGATTCAGAGGCTTCTTGGCCGCAGCCTCTAGGACAGCTTCCCCCTCCTCATCCATCCTGAAGCTGCCCCCACGGGCTGGCTGAGCACCCACAGAACTCCAGCTGTGCCAACATGGCACCCAAGGAACGTGGTGGCATAGGGGTAGGTGGGCCAGCCGGGTTCTTCAGGAAGGCTGGCCCAGGGCAAACATGTGTAGCCTGACTTGAACCAGACCGCTCAGCCCAAGCAACCCTAAAGCTTGCTTTTCTGGACTGCAAACAGAACTGCAGCTGAGGATTTTTAAAAAATTGCTTAAAATGTAGTGAACCAATGAAGCGATAATGAAACCCCTCTATTTTTCTCAAAACGATCCAACTGGAACAAATCCAAAACCTTGAAGTATTTTTCTGGAACAGACCTTGAAAGTCAACTGGTGTGTAAATCTGTTCAAATCCAGGAAGCCCCTGCTCTGCTCATGGGCTGCCAGAGGGCGGGAGGTGGGGGAGGGCGTCCCTGCAGAGGGACAGTGATACAGCCTCATGGAGATGGGATGGGAAAGTGCACTTGCTCCATGGCCATGGGAGCTTTAGAGGTCTGCTTTTGCCTCAGCCAGGGGCCTTTTGGCCTACCATGGTTTCTTATCCATCTTGGAGGAGATGGAGTGGGAGGAAATGGGTATTTGTACCCTGTGGGTAGGGCTTTATGGGGTCTAGGGTGGAAGGCAAAATGAAAGGGCCTCCCTAATCCGGCCAGGCCACAGGGCAGTGATGAAGGCTTTAGACAAGGGGTCCCCTCCCACCTGCCCAGCCCCAGGCTCCCAGGGAGAGGCTAACACAGCAAAGCTTCCCAAGCCAGGGTCACTCATCTCTCTGGTTCCCATCTGAGAAAAGTATACAGATCCTAGGAAGCCCTGTGAACAGTATATGGACTCTAGACTCAGGGCTTCAGGCCTCTAATTTCAGGAGCTCAGACCCACTTGGGTAGGTTGGGGCAGACCAATCACAGAGCAGATCCAGAGTAATGTTGCCTCTAGTCAGAGGTGGAGGCTGAAGAAAATAAGAAGCCCCATCATGTTAAGGATCTTTGCCACTGGAGAGAGAGAAGCACAAAATCCTATCTGAGAATAATGACTTCAGTCAGATAAATTCAGCTCTCTCTCTGTCTTTTTTTTTTTTTTAAGATTTTATTTGCTCATGAGAGACCCAGAGAGAGAGAGAGAGAGAGAGGCAGAGACACAGGCAGAGGGAGAAGCAGGCCTCCTGTGGGGACCCTGAGCTGGGACTTGATCCGGTGACTCCTGGATCACATCCTGAGCCAAAGGCAGATAGATGCTCAATCACTGAGGCACCCAGGTGTCCGTCTCTCTAGCTCTTATAGGGAATTAGGCTCATCCAGTGTCCAGTACCAGCCCCTCCCCATTGCCTCCTTCTATTATAATGCAAGGCTGCAGAAGTGGAAGGCTTGATTTTTCAGGCTCCCCTTTTAACTTTCTTCCATTTATAATGATGGCTGGAACTGCAGCAACCATCTTGTGACCATGAGGGAAAGGGCATTACGGAGCTGCTGAACCAAAGTTGTGGGCGCCTTCTCTAAACTTTCTAACATATGACCAGAAAAGTAATCTGATTAATATGGTACCCACCACCACTACTGCCAGCAAATACCTCTGTACATAGCCCAAAGGTGGGAATCCAGCTCAAAGGAAAGAAGTTTGCTGAAGAAGTGGGCCGAGCTCTACAGCAATAAAGACCCAAGAACCCACAGTACTGGTTCTACATTTTACACCTTTTATTTCACAGGGGAACAATGAGACTCACGAGTGTGCAAAAGCTGGCTTTGGTCATTGTTGCCATACACTTGGAGCAATGATCTGCCACTGAAAAGTAGTATGTAACACACACACTCCATTTAGACTGATCAAGTGGGAGGGTGGACCTCTCCCAGAAGTATGCAGGTCACCCCAGGGCCACTCAGGTCACACTGTTCCCTACCCCATTCTGGGGAAAGAACGAATGACCTGGTATAAGCAAGCTTGCAGAGGGCTCACTGAGGGGTCTACAGGCAAATGCTTGCCCCACAGGAATACCCACTGTCCAGAAGAGGAAGAGAGTAGCAAACTCAGGTAGTCAGCCAGTCTGTCCCGCAGGTGCTAGAGTGTCACCAGCTCTCTTTGAGATAACACAGCAGAAAAAAATAGTTTGGATATTTCTCTAATGCATTCTTTGTCTTTTTTTTTTTTTAAAGATATTATTTATTTATTCATGAGAGACACAGAGGGAGAGGCAGAGACATAGGCAGAGGGAAAAGCAGGCTCTATGCAGGGAGCCTGATGTGGGACTCGATTCCAGGACCCCAGGATCACAACCTGAGCCAAAGATAGATGCTCCACCACTGAGCCATCCAGATGCCCTAAAAAACATTTAGGTTTTTATTTTTATTTATTTTTATTTTTTATTTTTTATTTAAAGAGAGGTAGGGGTAGGGAGGGGCAGAGGGAAAAAGAATCTTAGGCAGGCTCCATCTCAGGACCCTGAGATAGTAACCTGAGCTGGCAGCAAAAGTCGGATGCTCAACCAACTGAGCTACCCAGGTGCCCTTAACATTTAGATCTTTAATCTATCTGCAGTGTGTTTCTGAATACACATGGAATGGGGTGGAAATCTAATTATGCTAATTCCGGTTGTTACATAAACCTGTTATTTTCTCACTGAATTGAAAAACTACCTATGTTCAGCTTCCATACATCCTTAGGTCTATTACTTCTCTATTCTGTTCTACTTCTCTATTCTATTCACTTATTCTATAAATAAATATTCTATTTATTCTGGTGCCAATACTATACTATTTCTATTGATTATAGTCACTTTATAGTAACCCTTATCATTTGGTCAGGCAGCTCCTTCTACTATCTTGCCACACTTAAAAAAAAACAAGCAAACCATTTTGTTAAATTGAAATATAACTCATATACCATAAACTTCACTCTTTGAAAGTGTATGATTCTGTGGTTTTTTAGTATGTTTGTTGAGTCGTGCAACTATCGGCACTATCCAGGTTCCAGAACATCTTTGTCACATGTTCTCTGTACCCATTAGCAATTGCTCCCCTGACCCCTGCTTCCCTGGCCCTGGCAATCCGGAATCTACTTTCTGTCTCCGCGGATTTGGCTGTTCTGAACATTTCGTAGAATTGGAGTAATGCGTTGTATGACCTTTGTCTCTGGCATCTTTCACTTAGCATAGAGTGTGCACATTGTAGCCTATGTCTGTAGTTCAATTCCTTTTTAAGGCTGAATAATATTCCACTGCATGATTATGCCACATTTTGTTTATCTAGTGGATAAAAGAAACTTTTGAATCCATTCCTTCCTAAAACCTCCACTGGCAATCAGACAGGAATTATTACACTTATTAATTTGAAGGAATCAAGATCTTTGCCTCTCTGTTTGTGTCTTACTTTTGGTCCTTTGATAAGACTCTATATAATTTTCTTCAAGTTAGACCTCTAATTGTCTTTTTTTTTTTCTAATTGTCTTTTCAATTTCACTTCTAGGCATCATTTTTGTTGCAAAGATGAGTGAATTTTCCCATTGCTCCTTCTAAATTGTCAGCATAGAGTAAAACTACTGTTTTTTTTTTTGGGGGGGGGGGGTATAAACTACCGGTTTACTTTGTATCCTGTCAGTTCCCAAACTGTCTTATTAAACCCACTAGGTTGTTTTAGTAGGTTCTCTTGGGTTTTCTTAGTATGCAACCACATCATCTGCAAATAAGATCATTTCTTCTTTTTTCAACAGCAACAGATTATTTCCTTGCCTTATTATATTAGTTAAAGACTATGAAACACTGTCAAGTGATGGTGGTGATGGGGTGGGGATTTGCATCTCAATAGAACATGGCTTCAGTTCTTTACCAATGAATATAATACTTGGTGTTAGATTCTTTTCTTCTTTGGTAATTTTATCATGTTATTTAATTTCCTTTTATTCTTATATTAATTTTTTAAATTTAGCATATACTTCTTTAATCTTGGAGAGGAAGACATTTAGAATTAAGACAGGAAACCTAGAAACCACAAAACCAACAAAAGACACACTTGACTTCACAAAAATGAAAAGGAACAGGTTTTGAATGGCCAAATACTATGAGTAAAGACTAAGGTCAAACAAAATGGGAAGTCAAGGAGGAAAGCATTGTTAGCCATTTACCATCCCTAACACAAGAGCAGCACTGACAAATTAATATGAGAAAATAAACCACTTAATAAAAAATGAGGAATGGATTAAAACAGGTAATTTTTAGTATCTGTGCTACCAAAGCAAGCACCAAGATTTATTCATTTGAGAGAGAGAGAGAGAGAGAAAGAGAGAGAGAAAGAGAGAGAGAACACACACAAGCAGGAGGGAGGGGCAGGAGAGAGAGAATCTCCAGCAGACTCCCTGCTGACTTGGAGCCTGCCATGGGGCTCGAGCTCAGAACCCTGAGATCATGACCTAAGCCGAAATCAAGAATCAGATACTCAACCAACTGAGCCACCCAGCCACCTCAAATGTGTATGAAAATTTGAAACACACATCCCATTTTTGGAAACCCACCCCATGGAAATAAAAGCATCATATACACTTAAAGACTTCTCAGTATTGCCTGCATCAGTGAAAAGCCAGAAACAATTTGAAATGTCCATCAATAGATGAATAATTAAATCATAATACATGGTAACATGAAAAAGAATAAAGTAAAATATCTATTAATTTGGAGGGATGTTCACGATGTTCTTTTAAGTGAAAAAAGTAACATGCAGAGTTATAGGTAAGAGCCTATTTTTGTTGTTAAAAGCAATAAAACAAAGAACCAATCCTACATAAAGTGTTTGTAGGAATAGGGACAAAGGGGTTGGGGATGACAGCAAGCAGAAGAGATTTTAAATTTTCATACATTTTTGAATTGCTTAACTTGTTAAAATATATTATGTATACTTATGTAATTAAAAATCAACATGGAGCACCTGGGTGGCTCAGTCTGTTAAGCGGCTCTTTGATTTCAGCTCCAGTCATGATCTTGGGGTTGTGGGATTGAGCCTCACATTGGGTTCCGCACCCAGTGTGGAGTCTGCTTGAGATTTTCTCCCTCCCTCTGCCTCTGTCCCTCCCCCCTACTCACACTCTAAAATCAATCAATCTATCTTTTTAAAAAATTAGTACAAAAAATTTAAAGGAGAAAAAAAAGGAACCTGCCTCAAAAACATCAATATATATTACCTGATTGACCTATGGCCTGAAAAGTTCATGGCTTATATGTGTTGATTATTCTTCCTCTTGTAACAGGGCACGAGAAAGAAAGTAGGGTGGGGTGGACTGGGGAAGAAGCTGGAAGTCACAGGTGTACGAGTGCAAGGGCAGAGAGAGAGAGAGAGAGAGGGAGAGGGAGAATGAAAGAGTGAGAGAGGAAGGGAAGAACAGGGGCAGGGGAAGAAGAGAGCAGCTTTTTTTTTTTTTTTTTTTTTTTTAATTTATTTGAGAGAGGAAGAAAGAGAGAGAACACACAAGCAAGGGTGGGGAGGGGCAGAGGGAGAGGGAGAAACAGGCTCTCCACTGAGCAGGGAACCTGATGTCGGGCTAGATCCCAGGACCCTGAGATCATGACCTGAGCAGATGCTAAATCCACTGAGCCACTCAGGCACCCGCAGGAGCAGCTTTCTCCCTGGGAAGCAGGGACTGTGGGGCAGGAGAGGGATGATGACCCTAGGGTTCCCAGAGGCAGAGCCTGGGAGTGGGGGTGGTTTGAATAGTCTTCAAGGGTCTCTTGGGGCTGCCCAGAACAGAACTCTGATCCAGGGGAGCCTGCAGGCCCTAAGGAAAATCCTTCTACAGTTTTTCAAATATCTTAGCAGGGAGTGGGTGGTTCATCCATTCCTTCATCCACTCATTGACCTAAGAAGCATCTGTCCCATGCACCTCCCATGCTAGGTGGTAAGAAATTGGCCTATTCAGGACAGACAGGGCCCTGCTCATAGGCAGCTTCCAGGGTGGTGGGGGTCCACACCCCAATGCAGATCACTGTATTTCCGCCCGGCCCTGAGCTCAGTTTGGGCTGGGCTTACCCGACAGGCCCTAATCTGGACCACAAACTACAGCTTTGACCCCAGCCAGCTGCCAGGCACCCAGGCATCATGGTGGGGCGGGGGAGGGGAAGCCACTCTTGGAGCCAGAAAAATGCTTATTGGCTCCCCAGCTGTCAGTGGTCTGGGAAGGCCCAGGGGTGCCCCCACGCCAGCCTCCCAAGGCTGCCAGCTGAGGGCTGTCTGCTGTCAGGAGTCTGACAGCCTGGAGACCAGCTTGAAAAGGAATTGGGGCTGAGGCAGCAGCCCCCCCAGCTTGGGAGACTTCCCAGACAGGCCAGGCCAACATTTCCCTTGTGGCTGCCACAGACTTGACCTCTAGGTCATGTACACCACCAGAAAGCCACAGAAGGGCTTGCATGGGGCTGCCCTCCCTAACCCCCAGGCCCTGGACCAGCTATAAGGAAGGCTATAAGGATGGTTCCAGTTGGCCTAGGGCCTCTAGTCCCCTACAGGTGTCCAGTAGCCACCTGAATGCCTCTGTGAGTACATGGCCATGTCTGCAATGGCCAGGGGACCCCAACTCAATTGGAAAGCACAGATCTGGGCAGCCCGGGCGGCTCAGCGGTTTAGTGCCACCTTCAGCCCAGGGCCTGATCCTGGAGACCCGGGAGTCCCACGTCGGGTTCCCTGCATGGGGCCTGCTTCTCCCTCTGCCTGTGTCTCTGCCTCTCTCTCTGTGTGTGTGTCTCTCATGAATAAATAAATAAATAAAATAAAATCTTAAAAAAAAAAAAAAAGGAAAGCACAGATCCTGGCTTCCACATAGGCCAATCAGAGGACCACAGGATCAGGCGTGGAAGCTGTTCAGGAGCAGTTGGCTTGTTAGTGGCTCCCTCCTTGCAAATGCCTGGTGCTCTGGTTCCCTGGTTCCTGTGGCTTAGAATCTCTTGGCTTTCCTCCTCCCTCCTCAGCAATGCCTCCTACTTTGTCTCCTCTGCCAGCTCCGATTCTTCCTTCCTCTCCTCTTGACTGTGGGTTTCTTTGAGTTCAGGTACCCCCATGCACCCCCAGTGTGTCCCATTTCTGGGTGTGTGCAGATGCTCCCTGGGCCTCCCCAACCAGCCTGGGGCCAGCAGCCCTCACCCTTCTGCTGTCCACAGGCAAGACACATAGGTCATCCATCTGGGCCACCTCCTCCTGCTTGGCAGGAAAAGGTGGGTGGTCACATAGCTGCAACATGCCGCCGGGCCCTGGACCTGGCAGGAAAGATGCACTGCCTCATGCTCTGGGGTCCTGGAGGCCTCTGACTCAATCTGCAGAAGGAGCTCAAGTTCACAGGGAGACCTCCACATAGCCTAGCCTGGCCACAGTGCAAACTCAGTTAATAAGCCGTGCTGGCTGCAAGCATGTGGGCCGCTGGCCTCCTCGCTCGCATTATTAAAAGGCCATCTGTGCCTGCGTGATCGAGGAGATGGAGGCTCTGCCCTCCCCAGGGGTGTGTCTGTATGTGTGTGTGCATGGATGCGTGCTCTGTGCTGAGTCTGAGCAGACAGGGCCCCCCACCTCAACCCACTTGAAGCCACATTGTTTCCCTAGCTGCAATGTCCCCCCTGAGCCCGAAGGACAAAGATGTGCCCTGACAGGGATGGGGCAGGAGAAAGCCCCAGCTCAAGGGTGGAAATGGGACTGAGTAGAGGAGGGAGCCCCTTCCCCATCAAACCCCATTTCGGGCTCCTCTCCTGGGGGCCAGTCCCAGCAGGGCTTGCTCCTCTGCCTGCCGGCCCAGGGCCCACCCGCACTTGCCCACAGTCCTACAAGGGCTTTGCCGTGGCAGTGATGGCAGGAGAGGCAAACTTATGGGAATGAGAAGTGTAAATGGAGTCCGACAGAATTAGGGAGGAGGGCCCTTTGCAGAAAGAGCCGGGGGATGCTGAGGAGATTTCAGGAGAACAGAGGCCCAGCTGTTAATACCAGTCCTGTCTGAAGGGGCTGCCCTATAGCAGATTTTTACCTTCTACATAGTATCATTTGACAACCTTCAACACTTTATAATAAACACACCTTACTTTTGCAACAAGAGAGGAAAAAAAGCCCAAACGAGATAAAGATAGATGCCAACTCATAATCCAAAGACAGAAATCTCTAAGAGCCCTTCACGTCTGCCTGCCCGCCCCAGCATCAGGTAAGCCGCTTGTCCCTCTGACTGCTCTCTCTCATTAAGGACCCTCAGTCTCTAAGTCTTGGGCTGAAACTTGGACCCTTTAGGACAGAAGGAGCCAGGGCCCAGAGGACAGGACGCTGCCTTTTGGTCTCAGCTCAGCCATACAGGGGCTCAGTAAGTGCCTCCTCTTCTTGGGGCCTCAGGCTACACATTCACAAAACAGGACTTAAATACCTGCCCTGGTCACCTCCGGAGCCTGTTGTGAGATGAGAATTTTAAAAATTAAAATCATGAACATGCAAGCCTCATGCAAGCTGTGGAGGGTCATCTACCACATCAGGAATGCTCCCGCTGGTGGGGCTGAGCTCCCCTTCTGACGGCGGCTGCCCGGGATGCAATCACAGTAGCGTAACCTCCATGAATACCAAAGGGCCCTGGGCATGAAGTCATTTTGCTCATTAGGACCAGGGACTCCAGGAGTCTTCCCTTATTGAGATGCAAGACAAGCACCAAGAAGAGATGGTACAGGCCAACTTTGGAAAGATGCATTTTCATACTCTGCAAAAAACCTTGAGGGAATCACATTTCTGCAAAGATCCATAGTGCTCACAGCATCCCCAGCCCCAAATTAGCGCTTGTTTGTGAAATGGCCTCCAGTGGATCCTCCTGCTTCGAGCAGTCACTGTTCTAAGGCCCCACTGCCCACACAAGGGCACAGGGAGGGACGAAGCACCAGTATGAGCCACCTGGAGGGTATGGCAGACGCTGGCCTGGTGCCCATGGCACTGCCCGGCTAGCGGACAGTTGCTCTCCCAGTAGAGGGGGCCAGAGGGGACTTACCTCTCCCTCGGGCCCATGTGTAGATGCGACTAGTCTCAATGCTTCTGGGCTTTGGCTCGGTGGGCTCCATGGGCAAAGGTCGGAAGTGGGAGTCATCAGCCCGGCCGGGGGTCTTCAGTGGCAGGATGTACTTGGGGAGCCCTTTGTAGAACCAGGCCCCTGACCTCTTCCAGACCTGGCAGGGGTGACATCTGCTTAGAGCAAGGGGTGCAGAGCAGCCTTCCCTGTGCCATGCTCCCACGCACACCCACCCTCCTCCCCTGTTGGAAAGTGCTTAACACTCAGTAGATGCCAATTGCATTCCTCTTGCCGCCCCTTCCCTCAAGGCTCTGGGGCAGAGCGAGCCAGGGCTGGGTGACAGCACAGTACTCAAAGCTGTCCCAGAGAGCTCCCCAGGGATGAGACTATGTCTGGGAAGGCACGGGGCGGGGGGGGGGGGGGGGGGCGGGGCAGACCTCTGAGAACCCCAGATTAGAATTCAGAGCAGCACGGAGATAAGACCCCTGAACTCTTAATGCCTACTTCAAGAAACACCAAGTACTCCATAATCTCTTTTCCACTGAAGTAAATATATTCAGGGTATTTAGTAAGATCAGAAGAGTGTGAAGGAATGTGGCCTTCTCAGGGAAGAGCAAGCCTTGGTTTGCTAGAGCAAACAGCCTGGGTTTGAGCCCTGGATCTGTCACCTGGCAGCTGTGAGATTTGGACACATCAGCCTTCTGGATCCCTAGTTTCATCATCAGTAGGTGGAATGTAGGAACAGTGCCCACCTCATAGAGCAGCCATGAGATTTTTTTTTTTTTTAAGATTTTATTTTATTTGAGAGAGAGTGAGAGCCAGAGAAATCACAGGAGGCAGAGGGAGAAGCAGCCTTCCTACTGAGCAGGAACCCCAATGAGGGGCCCAATCTCAGGACTCCAAGATCACGACCTGAGCTGAATGCAGACACTCAACTGACTGAGTCACTCAGGCATCCCAAGGACCAAACTCTTTTTTTTTTTTTTTCGTATCTTTCCTTTTTTTTTTTTTTTTTTTTTTAGATTTTATTTATTTATTCATAAACACAGAGAGAGAGAGAGAGAGAGGCAGAGACATAGGCAGAGGGAGAAGCAGGCTCCATGCAGGGAGCCTGATGTGGGACTCAATCCCAGGTCTCCAGGATCACACCCCAGGCTGCAGGCGGCGCCAAACTGCTGCGCCACCGGGGCTGCCCAAGGACCAAACTCTTGAATGAATGTAAGGTCCCATGGCCCAGTGCCAGGCATGAGCAGCCATTTCACAGATGTGATGCTTGTGATTATCATGATCACCCTCTTCCTCTCATCTGACAAACATGGAAGTTTAGCAACTAGTGGACCATGTTCCCTACTCAAAATACAGAATTCATTCATTCAGGAAGGAAGGAAGGAAGGAAAGAGAGGGGGTAGGGGCAGAAGGAGATAAGAGAGAGAATCTTAAGCAGGTTCCATGCCCAGTGTGGAGCCTACTATGGGGCTTGATCTCACAACCTTGAGATCATGACCTGAGCCGAAATCAAGAGTTGGATGCTTCACCAACTGAGTCACTCAAGCATCCCTCAAAAGAGATAATTTAAAATCAGAAGGCCAGAGGGTACCCTGCTTTTCTCTAGGACAAGTTTTCCTAATCCTCAGTCTTCCTCTGTACATTAATTCTGTGAGATATTAACATGGACTGGACCCCCCCCCCACACACACACACAAAGGTTTTTGATCATGTACACTTGGGAAGCACTAGGTGGTTAAACCAAGCATTACTGCAGGACTTGTCAGAGCCTTGAATGTGCCAATATACAAAGAGTTCTCCATCAGAGCCAAAAAACACCAAGTGGTGTTTCCCACTTGGAATCTACTCAACAAGTTTTCCTACAGATGCTCAACCCTAGTAATTGGTCTGTGTAGACTCAGCACCTAACTGTGCAGCACCGGAATCACTCAACTATCATGAGTCATCTCTTTATGCTCCAGAGTGCCAGACACAGTGCCACTGAGTCCCAACCCTGTCTCTGGCTTGAAGGGGTTGAATGGCTCATGGAGCCCCCTTTAAAAAATCCTTTCCGGTCCTCTCATGGCCCTCCTATGGGAAGTATTTATTTGAATTGACAGCGTGTATACATGGTCTAAAATTCACAGAGTGCAAAATTAAAGTCTCCTCCCCATTCCCAGAGGCATCCAGTGAGAAATTCTTTGAGGAAGCTCTTATTATCCCCACTTTCCAGATGGGAAAACCGAGGCTCTGACAACTTAAGCAACTCGCCCAAGGCCAGCCCACCATTCTATTGGCCTCTATTCCACACCGGAGGCCCCAGAGTCTCATCCCAGTGTTTACAGAAGCAAAGAAGATGCTCACTAAGTGTGGCTGAGTGGTGAGTAAAGCCTCAGCAGGGCAGACATCACCATGGACTCTAAGTGTCCTGCAGACTGGGTGCCTAGAGAGAAGGGAGCTGCTGTGACTGCCAAGGCCACCCTGTCTTTGCACAGCTGCCACATGGTTTCTGAGAACATGTGCCCAAGCCCATGAAGCCACTGGTGGCCAGTGAGGAGCTCACTTGGCCTCCCTGTGCTGAGCAAAGGTCTGAGCACCTGTCACCCTGAGCGTACCAGCCTCCTGCCCCCCAACATGCACTGGGCCTCAGAGGGAACAAATGAAGCAAGCCTTCAAGAGCCAACTGTATACCTGGGGTATATATGCAATTTTTTTGAAGGATCATGTAGATGCAACCTGTGTTTGCCTCTCTCCTAACTATGTATCACAGCAACTGTTTTGTGTTAATAAGTAATGGTGGTCTCCACTGCCATTATTTAATAGCTTCATTGTTTGGACTTATTAAACTTAATTAAACCAGCCCTCCACTCATAGATATTTAAGTTGCTTCCAGATTATCACTCTTGTTAACAGTGCTGCAACGATCGTCTTAGCACACACATCAGACAGGTGTCAGTTTCGGCCTTAGAAAACACTCCAAGGGGCGGATCTGCCAGGTCAAGAGATGTGTATATTTAGATGATGACATATATCATCAGACCACCCTCCAGGAAGAAAAGTTGAATATCCAGTGAAGTGCTAAGCGTCTTCAAGGTGGGAAGCCCACACTACACTTCCTGGTGGGATCTAGGGTCTGGCCTTGGGGCCCTGCTCAGGAGCAGTTCCCATGGGCTGTTGGGTGTGGGGAAGGTGCTTGTTAGGACCCAAGGCCACCAGAGTTAAGTGCCATAGCAGGGAGGATGGGGACCCCACTGTCCCCATCCTGGGGATGGGGCACACTGTCACATGTGCTGTTTGAAGGGGAGTGGGCAGGACAACATCAAGGGTGACTCAATGAGATGTAAACTACATCACTGTTATGTGGCTTTCAGTGGGAGAGACCAAGAAATGCTATAGAGCTGCATTCGGGGGTTCCACAGGGCCAGACACATCACTGATCCTCCTTAAGGCCTCATCTTGGGCTCCTGGGCAGTTCCTGCCGAGCTGGGACAACAGTTCTGGTCTATGTGTGTGCATAGTCCTTTCTTTCCTTTTTTGTTTTCAATTAAAATTAAGTTTTAATAGCAGAAAATATCCATAACATAAAATTTACCATCTTAGCTATCTCTAGGTATATAGTTCAGTAGTGTTAAACACACTCATGTTGTACACCCAGTCTCTAGAACTTCCTTTGTAAAACAGACCCTGCACCCATTAAACAATTCTCTATTCCTCTGTGCCCCGCCAGCCCCTGACAGCCACCATTCTACTTTCTGATAATCTGACTCAGAAAGAATTTGATTACTCTAGATATTTCATATGAATGGAATTGTATGGTATTGATCTTTTTTGTGACTGGCTTTTTTCACTTAGCATAATAACCTCAGGTGTTGCAACCCTGTGTCAGAATTTTCTTCCTTTTTGAGGTTGAATGGTGTTCCATTGCAGGTATGCATCACATTTTGTCTAGTTATTCATCCATTGATGGACACTTGGGTCATGTCTACCTTTTGGCTGGTCCTTTCATTTATTTATTTATTTATTTTAAAGATTTTATTTATTATTTATTCCTGAGAGAGAGAGAGAGAGAGAGAGAGAGCGCGCACGCGCGTGCAAGAGCAACAGCGGCAGAGAAACAGGCAGAGAGGGTGCAGCAGGCTCCATGCAGGGAACCCGATGTGAGACTCAATCCCAAGTCTCTAGGATCAGGCCCTGGGCTGAAGGTGGCGCTAAACCGCTGAGTCACCTGGGCTGCCCTGGTCCTTTCATTTTTAGAAACCACTTGACTTAAACTCCAGGGGGGCAGGTCCAGGGCACTGTGTTCACCACTGTATCTTCAAATTTCTAGCACAGGCTTGACACACAATAGGTGCTCAGCAAACACGGGCTGTATGGCTGAAGTAGAGTTATAGGTAGTTTGCTGGAACGTGCCCAATCTATATAGTTGCCACCTTTCTGGAGATGTGGCCTGAGGGTTTCTCACCTAAATTCTTGTAATTAATCAAATGGATTTATTGTTTCAGATTAAAGAAGGATAAAGGAGAAGTGCTTAGCAGGGCCTGCCAGTGAAGAGCAAGCGGCAGTGAACCTCCCTGGCTGTGCGCTCCCAGCTCCTCATCAAGCACCAATGTGCCCCTGGCTGCCCCTGGCTCCCCTGGAATGTCACGGCCAGCAGTCCCCATGTCCTCAGCCTCATCTTCCGTTGCAACAATCCACCTCTACCCCTCCCCCATGCTTAAAAAATACTAATCAGTAAAGTGCTTTTAGAAAATAGGATAAAGAGGCCAAGATCCAAAGTATTAGGGTGAATTGCATGAACATGCTGATAATCAATGGTTTTTTTGGTATTTGATCATTTTTTATCTATAAATCCTCCCATAAGGTTCATATAATTCATTCTGATATTTATACTCAGCAGGGCAATGACCCCATGGGGTTGCCAGGCCTGCAGCACCTCCCTGGGGCCCAGGAGGTCAGTCATTCTACCTGAGTCCATGGTCATGGGGCCTGGGGTCTGCCTCCTTCTCTCCCGTTGGCACGGTGGTCCAGGCAGAAGGACCAAGACTGAGACCAGAAAGGCCCATGGTCCTGGACCAGCTTGAGGAGCTGCAGTTCCTGAGACCCCACTGTAGGGGTACTGGAGCACACAGGTGGGGCCAATATGGAGGGGCCCTCCTGGGTAGGAGTGCATGAAACATGGTGTTTTGGAAACTGCCTTCCCCATGGGAGAGCAGGACTGCTGAGGTGAGGCATAAGGGACCCCAGCTGGGCTGAATTCTGAGCTGCCACCCCTCTTCCCTTCATGTCAATCCATGGCCATCCTCAGACCTTCTCTAGCCTTGCTGCCCATTCCACCCTGCAAAATGCACAACTGTAGCTTTTAATCACATGATGTCTGCTCTGTGCATCCAGGCCTATCACCCACTGCATGGCCCAACACCCAGCCACCTCTCCAAGAACAGTAGCAAGAAATGCCCTCCACAGATTGGAAAACCTTCACTTTCTAGTGAAGCTGTGGGATCTGCAAAACCCTAGTTGGCTCCTCATGTGTGGTTTACTGTGATAAGGCCAGCACAACAGCCAATCTTGAAAATGCCATTTAATAAGAAAAGACCCACACAGCCGCCATGGCACTCACAGGAGTGGCCAGCAGCATTAAATCCTCCCCATAGCACTGCTTTGTGCTCTGCTTCAAGGTTTTCATTAGGATTTCAGTTCACAGCCAACCTGACTGCTGATGGATATTAGCCAAGCCGTTCCCAGGGAATTTTAATTACCATGATAACAATTGCTAATCATTGGCATTTCCTAAATGGCTGTGGCTGGAGAAGGTGGTGATTGCCAGGCCCCATTGGGAAGAAGAGGATCCTAGGGGACCAGTCACTGAGGAGGGTGGGCAAAGGACAGCCCAAGACCTCTGTCCTTGCCCACTGCCCCACCCCTTCTGAATGTTACCACCTCTTCTTGCCTCCCAAGCAACTCTGGAATGCACCTGCACAGATTCAGGCAAGAAGTCCACACCTGGGTCGGAGCAGGGGTACAGTTTGCAGACTTTGCACATGCTGTTCCTTCTACTTGTGATGCCCTTCATCCTCATCTCCCACCAAGACTGTGACACTGCCCCTAGGAAGTCTTCTGTGCCACCTGGTGCAGAACAAGAGCACCTCTGCCATGCTCTTGGAGGCCACATGGAGCTGAGCCCAATGGCAAGGCTGTGTCTGTGCCACCCCTGTACTCCCAGGACCCCACGAGGAGCCTGTGTGAGGCAAGAATGCTGCTGACTAACAAAACGGATGAATGAACGAAGAAGGCAAAGAAAAGGAATCATCCTCAGGGGACAGAACATGGGACTCTGTCTTTGGGGAGACAAGTTCTGTCTGCTTAACAAGCTTCCGGCTGGTCCAGTCTTGAAAAGCCACAAGAAATGGCCTATAAAAAAAAAAAAAAAAAAAAAAAAAAGAAAAGAAAAGAAAAGAAAAGAAATAAAAGAAAAAAAGAAAAAAAAGAAATGGCCTATTATAGAGAAGTTTTCTTGCTTACACTTTGGTATTTTAAAAAAGGGCTCTTAAAGGGGCAACCCACCTGGCAGAGAGGCCGGACAGCCTTCCCCCTTCAGTTACCTGAACACACACACACACATATGCACAGAGTGCCAGCCTGCCAGGAGCTCTACCAGGCAAGCAAAACTCCTGTTAGCATGACCAACAGGACCCCAGAACTCTGCCATCCTTGCCACCCTCACCAGACTCATCTCTTGCCTCCTCCTGGTCCATGCTTGGGATCAGCCAGACACAGCCACTCTCACTCCCTGGTCACATTAAGCTTGCTTCCAGGTTTTTGTACATGCTTTTCCTTCTTCCCTCCATGGGCTAGGATAAAGAAATCCAGCCTTTAGGAAATTACTATTATCCAGAAGCTTCCACAGAACTGTCAGGTCTCCCACTGCAATGCACACAAAATTATGTACGCCTGTTTCCCGCACCAGATCAAAAGCTCAAAACTCCATACTGGTAGGATGCATACAGGGGCCCCAATGCATGATAGCACACAAAAATCTGTCATCTGAGGCTACTGAGCACATCCAAATTTCAAGGCTTTATGTAACTCAGGTTACTTAAGAGAAGCACTGGCTTAGAGGGTGTCATAGACTAAGCTGTGCCCCATGCCCCAATTCATATGTTGAAGCCCTAGGGGGCAGTGTTGGAACATGGGCCTTTGGGCAGTGGTGAGGGCTAGATGGGGCTATAAGGGTGGGCCCCTCATCGTGGGATTAGTGCCCTAGAAGAGACACCAGAGGGCTTTCATCTCTCTCCTCTGTGTAAGGACATAGAGAGGTGGCTGACATCTGTGAGCCAGGAAGAGCACTCTCACAGGGAACCCTGACAGTACTTTGATCTAGGACTCCAGCCTCCAGAACCATGAGCAGTAAACTTGTTGTTTAAGGATCCTGTCTACGCTCTCTAGTTATGGCAGCCTGAGCTGAGGACAACACAGGAGAAGATTCTCAGGAGGCTGTAGAAGATGAAAAATGGCCCCCAGTTATTTTCCTCTCGTCCCATCAAATGGTGAGGTCTATGTCCCCCACCTGCTCTAGGCGGGTGACTTGTTTTGACCAACAGAATGTGGTGGTGGTGCCATGGGACTTCTGACCAGACCTCAAGAGGCCCAGCAGTTTCCTTTCTCACCGTCTGGGAACACCTTGGCCACCACGAGAGACTGCCTTGTCCAGTGGATGAGATGAGAGGCCCGGTGGACAACCAAGACACCCCAGCCATAGCGAGTGCCACCAGCAGAGGAGTGAGCCTTCCTGGGTCCCTCCCTATTGAATTGTCCAGGCCTGCAACCCTTGGATGAGCCCTGCTCAACCTCCTTGCTGAGCCCAGCCCAAACTGCTGGATCACAAGCAAAGGAATGTTGTCGTTTTAAGCCATTTAAGGCTCCTTGCCTCCAGTAGGTCACCTATCCTCTGTTTAGACACTCCTAAAAAAAGAAACAATCAGGTATGTTGATAACTAATTGAATAAAGCAATAGAGTTAAATTCAGGGACTTAAACGAAATAATTAGAAAGGAAAAGGCTCCTAGGAAGAATACAGTGCAGAAATATAAAAATGTAAAATAAAGGCTCAAAGATAAAAATGAGGCCATTTGGAATGTGGAGCACAAAGATAAACAGAAAAATGTAAAAGAAGTGATAAGGGTGGGGGGGGGGGGGCGCCTGAGTGGCTCAGTGGTTGGGCTCCTCTCTTTGGCCCAGGGCATGATCCTAGAGTCCTGGGATTGAGTCCCGTGTAGGGCTCCCTGCATGAAGCCTGCTTCTCTGCCTGTGTCTCTGCCTCTCTCTGTGTCTCTCATGAATAAATAAATAAAAATCTTTAAAAAAAAACAGTGATAAGGGACAGGGTCACCTGGGTGGCTCAGTGGTTGAGCTGCTGCCTTCAGCTCAGGTCTTGTTCCTGGGGTCCTAGGATCGAGCCCTGCATTGGGCTCCCTGCAGGGAGCCTGCTTCTCCCTCTGCCTATGTCTCTGCCTTTGTGTTTCTCATGAATAAATAAAATCTTAAAAAAAAAAGAAGTGATAAGGGACAAAAATGCTCAATTTGAGGGGTCTATTTCCTAATAATAGACTCCCCAGAGAGAGAAAAATGAAAAAAATCTCCAGGCACTGAAGAAGAACGTGTCTTTAGATTAAAAGATTTTTATTGAATATAAGGCAGGAAAAATGAAAAGTAAAAAGCAATAGACACACATACTCATAAAATCATTTAGTTCCAAATATAAAAAGAAGATCCTGAAACTTCCAGAAAGAAAAAAACAGGCCTATGAGGAAACCAGAATCAGAACAACATCAGTCTTATCATCAGCAATACTAGACGCTAAAAAAACCATGCATCTAGAATTCTATCAAACTATCAATCAAACATGAGAGCAGAATAGAGACATTTTTAGACTTGCAAGGACTCCAAACTTTTCTTTGTATGGGTTTGTACAGATGGGTTCCAGCAAAATACTGGTGAAAAATAAGAAAGAGGAAGACACTGGGATCCTAGAAACAGTGTCTCCAACTCAGGAGGGCAGTGGAAGGAGATCCCATGAGGCTGGCTCTCAGTAACTAGTGCAGGCTGGAGCTGGGAAGGTTGTGCAGGGGTTTCTGACACGGCAAGAGAAGGCTCTGTACAACAGAAGATAAAGGTAAAGTTGCACAAAAGGGCACCTGGGGGGCTTAGTCGGTTGAGTATTTGCCTTCCGCTCAGGTCATGATCCTAGGGTCCTGGGATTGAGTCCCACGTCCGGCTCCCTCCTTCTTGGGAAGCCTGCTTCTCCCTTTTCCTCTCTCCCCTGCTCATGCTCTCTCTCAAATAAATAAATAAAATCTTTAAAAAAAAGGAGCTGCATAAAAGGACATAAGTTTCATGATTCTTTTGTCATTAGAAAAAAATCAATAAAAACCTTGAGGGAAAATTAAAAATCAGATCGGAAAGGTCATGATCTAAATATTAGGTAAATTAAAATGTGACAGAAATGAAAAATTTTTTTTTTCAGAAATGAAAAATTAAAAAGGAATGCATCAGGTCATGTTATTAGGATCATTTTCATTTGGGGGATGCAGGGGTCAAGGTAGTTACCAAAATGTGATCTTCACATACCATTTGACCCTGAGCTGTTTAATGTTTATATACAAATTTTTAAAAATTCAAATCCCCAATAATTACTGAGCACTTGGTATATGTCAGGCACTGTCCTAAGAATTTTAAATACAATAACTTATTTAACCCTCAGCATTATCCTATGCTGTAGGTACTACCATCAGCTCTATTTTACAGACAAGGACACACCAGGTGCAGAGAGAACAGGGAAGAAAAGGACAAAACTGGAACCCAGGCAGTCTAGCTCTGGGATCTGCCCTCTTTACCCTCTCATAAAATCATATACGGGTTTGCTAAATTAAATGCTATTTATAGATTTCTCAACCTGCACTAACCTGGAGACAAAGTGCTCTAACTTTTCTTAGATTCTTTATTTGTCTATCTGGCATCCATTAATCACATGGCCAAAATAATGGCCAAAGATGTTGCTATTTATCCTGTGATGTGGCTTTTGCAGGCCTGTGAAAGTCATGTTGCAAACCCTCCGGCCAATCCTGAGTCCACACTACACCACTGCCTCAGCTAACCCTCACATACCACGCCAAACTCCTCTACTGTAAATCACCCAGGGTCCCTCCCTATTCCCCAATGCCTCCCTAAACTGCTTAAACTAGCCAATCTGAAGATAAGTACCCTGCCCTACCTTGCCTTTCCCATAGAAACCCCAATAAAGGAGAGCCTGGGTGGCTCAGTTGGTTAAGTGTCTTCCTTCAGCTCAGGTCATGATCCTGGGGTCCTGGGATTGAGCTCTACATTGGGATCCCTGCTCAGAGGGAAGCCTGCTTCTCCCTCTCCCTCTGCCTGCTGCTCCCCCTGCTTGTGCTCATTCTCTCTCTGTCAAATAAATAAAGTAAAAAAAAAATATTAAAGTTCTAACAAATTGGTCATTGGATGTTCATGTTATTGAATTCCTGGGCTGCATGGCAGGTGGACACATGTGGAGTTGGGCCATCTATGGCTAGTATACTGAACCTGGATGTGATTAAGAGAGAAAAGTTGGTAGTTCAGGAAAGGAAAAGAAAGCAGTAATTAAATTTTTAAAAAAGATCTTATTTATTTATTCATGAGAGTCACAGAGAGAGGCAGAGACATAGGCAGAGGAAGAAGCAGTCTCCCTACTGGGAGCCCAATACGGGACTCAATCCCAGGACCCCGAGATCACGACCTGAGTCAAAGGCAAGACGTTCAACCACTGAGCCACCCAAGTGCCCGGTAATTAAAAATTTTTGTAGTAGCACAGGATAGGAAAAGAACCAAACTATGCTTAGTTGAAAAACACCTGCATGAGTTCATATTACTGAAATTTCTGTCCCTGAAGAAAGCCAAGTTCCCCCTCAGATGTCACTGTACCCATCTAACCTCCAGGAGTCAGAGATGGGAAAAACTTGAACAGTTTTTCAAAGGGAACCAGGGCTTCCAAGCATAAAAGGCAGGCAGAGCTGGATCCCTCAGAAAACAGGAAGGGCCAGGAGCATTGGGTTAGAGGGAGACTGCTCTCAAAGACAGCTGGCCAGTACCCTTTGACCAGGTTTCCGTGGTGACAAGCTGAGTATGAAAAGCCATAATTACAGCCAAGGCGACAAGCTGATACTGAGCAAGGCAAGCTGACATGAGATGTGCTAGTGCAATGCACATATACGTTTTACTACCAGTTCGTGCTGGTAATGCTGTCGCTCAAACCAGATTGGGATCATCCTACCTTAAAGTTCTGGCTGGCAGCTTGATAACTTGCTGCCCTACTCAAGGAGCAAGGAGACTCAGCGTTTACACAGTGTGTGTGACTCTGGCATGGACTTGACCGTGTGCATTTGTTCAACATGAGCAGTGAGTGGGGGCAGGGAGCAGGTCCCCAAGGCCTGTTACCACAGAGGCAGCCCAGGGAGCCCTCTGTCAGCTGTAATGCCTACAACAGCAACCTCTACATACTCCAGGAAACTGGGTGCCTCTGTGATCCAGAAGGTGGCTGCGATTCTTGTCCTGAAAAGGTACTGTGGATCACATTAGCAAAAAACAGAAATCAGGTGCATCCAGTCTGCCTAAAAAAATTGCTCAGAAGTAGAGTTCATTTGATCAACAGATGAATTAAAATAAAAAGCTCATGAATGAGGAACTCGTGGTACCAGAAAATGAAATGATCAATGAAATAAAGACAGAGTTTAGTCTAAATAACTAGTGTATGTATAACTACAAAATGATAAAAAATGTGAAGGAAATGATGCTTAAAATATTGATGTAAAATAATCAGTTAACAAAAATAATCTGACCCCAGATTTCAGATTGTCTCAAGAAAAGTGAAATGTGGCTTCAAACCATAAGATACTTTGGAATAAACCTAACCAAAGAGAGAAAGGATCTGTACTCAGAAAACTATAGAACACTCATGAAAGAAATTGAGGAAGATACCAAGAAATAGAAAAACATTCCATGCTCATGGATTGGAAGAACAAATATTGTTAAAATGTTATAAAAATTAAAAAAAATAAATAAAAATTAAAAAAAAAATGGGATCCCTGGGTGGTGCAGCGGTTTGGCGCCTGCCTTTGGCCCAGGGCGCGATCCTGGAGACCCGGGATCGAATCCCACATCGGGCTCCCGGTGCATGGAGCCTGCTTCTCCCTCTGCCTGTGTCTCTGCCTCTCTCTCTCTCTCTCTCTCTCTCTCTCTGTGACTATCATAAATAAATAAAAATTTAAAAAAATAAAATAAAATAAAATGTTTATACTACCTAGAGCAATCTATACATTCAATGCTATTCCTATCAAAATATCATCAGCATTTTCCACAGAGCTGGAATAAATAATCCTAAAATTTGTATGGAACCAGAAAAGACCCCAAATAGCCGAAGGAATGTTGAAAAGGAAAATCAAAGCTGGTGGCATCATAATTCCAGATGTCAGGCTATATTACAAAGCTGTAATAACCATCAAGATAGTGTGGTACTGGCACAAAAATAGACACAGATCAATGGAACAGAATAGAGGACCCAGAAATGGAACCTCAACTCTATGGTCAACTAATCTTCGACAAAGCAGGGAAGAATATCCAATGGAGAAAAGACAGTCTCCTCAACAAATGGTGTTGGGAAAATTGGACAGCCACATGCAGAAGAATGAAACCAGACCATTTTCTTAAACCATACACAAAAATAGACTCAGAATGGATTAAAGACCTAAGTGTGAAACAGAAATCCATCAAAATCCTAGAGGAGAACACAGGCAGCAACCTTTGTGACCTCAGCCATAGTAACTTCTTTTAGACCACATCACCAAAGGCAAGAAACAAAGGCAAAAATGAACTATTAGGATTTCATCAAGATAAAAAGCTTTTGCACAACAAAGGAAACAGTTGACAAAACCAAAAGACAACCAATGGGATGGGAGAAGATTTTTGCAAAGAATTGTCAGATAAAGGGCTAGTATCCAAGATCTATAAAGAACTTGCCAAAATCAACACCCAAAGAACAAATAATCCAATCAAGAAATGGGCTGAAGACATGAACAGACATTTCTCCAATGAAGACATACAAATGGCCAAGAGACACATGAAAAAATGCTCAACATCACTTGGCACTAGGGAAATAAAAATCAAAACCACAACGTATTTCAAGTCAGGAAATGACTGATGTTGGTGAGGATGCAGAAAAAGGGGAACCCTCGTACACTGTTGGTGGGAATGCAAGCTGGTGCAGCCATTCTGGAAAACAGTATGGAGGTTCCTCAAAAAGTTGAAAATAGAGCTACCTATGCCCTAGCAATTGTACTATTGGGTATTTACCCCAAAATACAAATGTACAGATGTCCATCAACAGATGAATGGATAAAGAAGATGTGGTGTACATATATACAATGGAATACTATTCAGCCAACAAAAAATGAAACCTTGCCATTTGCAACGACATGAATGGAACTAGAGGGTATCATGCTTATGATTTCACTCATATGTGAAATTTAAGAAACACAACAGGCGACAACCATAAGGGAAGGGAGGGAGAATAAAACAAGACAACATCAGAGAGAGAGACTCTAAATTATAGGAAACAAACCAAGGGTTGCTGGAGAGGAGGGGGTGGTGGGATGGGGTAACTGGGTGATGGGCATTAAGGAGGGTATGTAATGTAATGAGAACTGGGTATTATATACAACAGATGAATCACTGAACTCTATCTCTGACACTAATAATATACTATATGTTAATTAACTGAATTTAAAGAAGTTAAAAAAAGTGGCTGAAAAAAAGCTTTGGACTCCTCATCCTCAGCAGCAAGGGAAGTTATTAGACACTGTTTCTATTATAATATAAGCAATTAGACAAATACTGGCTTAAATATTTAAACACTAATATGTGTGTATATATATATACATATATATATGTATATATATATGTATATCTATATATATATACTTATCTGTCCCTTTAAGACAATCAGCAGAATTTAAACTAGGGAAAAGTTTTGTCACACCAAAATACATGATTTTTGAGTTTTTTTTTTCCTCTTCCTTCTTCCCTCCCTTTCTCTCTCTCTGTCTCTCTCTCTGTCTCTCTCTCTCTCGGTTTTAAAAATTTTCTCCTTGTTCTTGCCATTTTTGCTTTGAGCAGAAATTGAGTTTTAGAGCAGCCATCTTTTCCTCATTGCTTGCTTCCCCTCCTTCAGAAAGCTGAAGCTGGCGGTCAACCCCTGAAGACAGAGTGAGTAGATATTAATTTATTCAAATAACATTTATTCAGCACCTCCTATGTGTTAAGACAGAGCCTCGGAGAAGAAAAGATCAAATGTTCTTGCAAATGAGTGGTCCAAGGCATAAATCCATACCAGGCTGGGGTCTGTGTCCATGTTTTCCTTCCACATGAGAGTGTTCATGCTCTGCCTTCGTGAGCTGTTCCGCGCTGATGCAGCTTCCCTACATCCATCCCCCAAGCACCTGGGGTGAAACCTTCAGTCTGTGATGTAGAGTGTGAGTAATCAATCCTGAGCCAACAGTGGGCTTTGAGAAGCACCAGGGCAGCGGGACAGAGCTCTCCTCCTCCCCCAGGCTCTCCACTTATCCCTTGGGAAGTGCTAACTCAGAACTGAGGCTTTAGCAGAAAACTAAATGAGACTCCTCTCAGGAGTATTTGTGTATTTGCATTTTAAAGAATGCTACTTTAAAACCTCCAGGTGTGTGTGTGGTGTGTGTATTGGTGAGTCAGAGAGAAAGCCTCCACTGTCCTCGAGCTCACCCTGCTCACCCTGTCTGAAAAGCCTCCAGTTCTTTGGGTACTGCTGATGGCTGGCCAGCTCCCCACCCTGGGGCCAGGCCTGCATCTCACCAGGAGGTAGGTGGGAAATTAAGCCCCAGCAAAGATGGAGCACACACTTGATGACCCTTTCTGCAACCCCACTGCAGGCAGCTCCTCCCTCACCCCAGGAGCAGGTGGCCCCAAGAGCAGGAGGGAGCCCTTGTGAATTTTCTTTTTCATTTCAAGTGGGTTTTGAGTAACCAGGTCAATCTGGAAGGCAAGCCAATTTGCCAGCATAGTAGAACGGAAAAAAATGCAGTGAGCAAAATCTTCTGAGAGTGCTGTTTTCTTGACAGATAATTTAAACACCTTGGCTAGATTATTTCTGAACCAAAGGAAATGCTTTGGCTTCCATTAACCTCTGGCGAGGGGCTTGCTCCAGTGAAGCTTCTGCACAATTACTGGTGAGGTAATTCTGCACAATTACTTGCCAGCCTCAGAGGGAGGTGGCTCCCAACAATGGCTCTCCACGTCTGCGGGCTGTGGGGCTGTGTGCCCCCAAGGTGTCTAGCCCTGCATCTCCCTCATTACCTGCACTGTGCAAAGGTCCCTGCAAGCCACTGAAAACAGGGACCCCATCTCCCCTCTCTCTCTGGTCCCACAGGCCATCTTCTCCCCGTATTCAGAATGGTCTCCGGAATTCAACAAATCCATGCAGGCTAATGATACTCTTTCACAACTGTTCTTAATTACTTGCTTTGTCAACACTGCATATAGGCCCCCTCGCACTCTTCATTTGCATGCAGCATGAAATCCCTTTGAATCCAAAATATTTAACTATCTTCTCGGGTCCAAGACAGATTTGAGAGGACAAGCGTGTTCCAGTGGTGTTTGGCTGCAGAGCACGCCTCTGTCCCCAGATGGAGTGGGCCATACACGGGAAATGAATAGAGCTGGAATCAGAAAATTGGACAGGCCAATTAGACCCAGCCAGGTCTTTTCAGAGGAGCTTTATGATTTTGATTCAATTCCCAGAACAACAAACATGCCTATGTTTAAACACAGTTTCAGAAACATATTCCAAAGCCAATATGACAGCATTTCTGGGCTGACCACTCCCTGGCAGGGCTCGTGGGCCTTGCAGGAATGCTTTCCTCAGCTGTGGATTTGATTATTGCTTCATTTCCAATTGGTCTTGTCCCTTCTTGGGGGAAAACCTAGAATTCTGAGGTTCCATGGCCATCCATCTTCCAGATTCACTGTAGTGTCTCTTACTGTTTTCAGCTCTTTTGTCCCTGCCTTCTGGAAGAGCTTTAAAAAAAATTTTTTTTTAAGATTTTATTTATTCATGAGAGAGAGAGAGAGAGAGGCAGAGACATACATAGGCTGAGGGAGAAGCAGGCTTTCTGTGGGGAGCCTGATGCAGGACTTGATCCCAGGAACCCAGAATCATGACCTGAGCCAAAGGCAGATGCCCAACCACTGAGCCACCCAGATATCCCTAAAGTTTTTGTTCCTATCACTGATTCAAGCTTTTTGGGGGTCTGACTTTTGCGATCCCTTGTTATATTTAAGAGGTGTGCCTGTGAAATCCAGCATCCATACTAAAGTACATAAAGACATAGTACACTTCAAAGAAACATACTCAACTCAGCACCTGTGAACTCATGGAGAAATTAAATATTACTGAATCTGAGAGGCCTCTTTAAGCCCTCTTTGTCTTCCAGAGGTAAGCACTGGGAATCTTGCATTAAGCAGTCCCTCACTTTTCTATTCAACAACAACAATAACAAAAAACATTTTGTTTTTTGTGTGCATTTCTAAATAAAATTAATATTTACTATTACTTGTTTGATCATATTCTTGAATCAATGTATTCGTTGGTAAATTTTTTTCTTTTGCTTATTGTGTTTTCAATTTATCCTTTGATGAGTTTAGCTGAAGTTCTTTTTTTTTTCACTGCTATTATTTTTTTTTTTTTTTTAAATAATTTTTTTAAATTTTTATTTATTTATGATAGTCACACAGAGAGAGAGAGAGGCATAGACACAGGCAGAGGGAGAAGCAGGCTCCATGCACCGGGAGCCTGACGTGGGATTCGATCCCGGGTCTCCAGGATCGCGCCCTGGGCCAAAGGCAGGCGCCAAACCGCTGCGCCACCCAGGGTTCCCGACTGCTATTATTTTATAGCCACGATTTATCTATCCATTGCACCATGAAAGGCCAATTGGGTAGTCTCCAATTTTTTTGTTGTTACAGAATATGCTGCTACATGCATTCTTGGTCATGCTTCCTAGGGAGCCTTGTGAAAGTTTCTCTAGGTCGTACAACTGGGAGTGGGGTGTGAGGTGGAGCATCTTGCATAGAAGATGATACTCACAAAGTCCAGGGGCAGTGTGGAGATGAACCAGCCAAGGATGCTACTGAATGGGCCCCTCTGATTTAGTTTGTAGACAAGAGAGCATCAGGACCTGGCCCACGACCATGACATGACCCTCAATTTGATGCATCTTGGGAGCAGTGAGAAAAAATTCAAGGGACAAGGGGACAACCAGGTGCTGGGACCAGGCTCAGAGATGCAAATCATTATTAGAAAGTGGTCAGGGCCAGGCTGGGCTTCAGTTCTGGGTACATCAGCCCAGTCTGGGATGTAATTACTTACAAAGTCAAAGCAAGAAGAAGTGAGGCAGAGAGCTAGGAGTCCCCCAGACATTGGGGGATGACCACTTTGGCAAAGAAGGGGAGAAAGGCTGAGGGCCTCTATTTATTTATCCTGTCTTCCTCCAGCCCCAGAGCTGTCCTGGAATAGGAAGGGGTGAGGGCCTATTCTTGAGAGAAGTGGTCACAGGTTTGGTAGAAAACCAGGAGCAGGAAGCTGACCTAGTGGCAAGAACCAGTCGGACAGGTTCAAATCCCAGTTCTTTGTGTCTTCGCTGTGTCTCCTTGGGCTTGTCACTTAACATCCCAGAGCTTCCATTTGGCTGGAAAATGAGACACAGAGCCCCATGCCTGCTTCAGAGGAGGATCCCAATAAAGGCCGGTTCTTTTCTGCTTCCTTTTTTGATAGACGGTTTTCTGGCACTGTGGTATGTTATGTGTCTTGAGTTATTTCCTTAGAAGAGGGGATGGATGTGTTTTTCCAGGGCTGGCACCACCTAGGAGCTTAATAAATACTTCCTGAAGGATGCAGTCACACTCTACTCCCTAGTCTCCATCTGCAAAACCACTTGCTAGGGAGAAGGGCACAACTGTACTAGCCAATGTCATTTGACATCTGAAAAATGGGCAGGAAAATCTGATTATTCAAAATTTTATTCAAATTAATGCAGGAAAACGACCAAATTATATGCTTTCTCCCTAGCTTTTTGCCCACCGCCCCAGGAGGGTACCATGGCAAGGAAAACCAGGTCATAGAGGCCCAAGACAGGGGGAGCCTGGGGGAGCTAGGCTGTGGTGTCACGACACTATTATACCAACACATCCAGAGGGACAGTGAAGCCGGTCTGCACCTTGTTATACTCAAGGCTGGTCACATGATTCCTAACTCCACAGGCTGCTGAGTACCCTGGGGTGGCTGAGTAAGCAGGGGCTAGAGGGATATTGGTGTGACAGAGCCAAGTGCTAGGAGCTGTGGGCCATGCTCCTGGTGGGGCTTCATATCAGGCCATGTCAACTAATTTCCCTACTCCCTGTAGCCAAAAAGCCTCTAGTACTCAAGCCTTCCTGCCCCCACCTCAGTAGAACCCAGGACCTTGAACGTGGAAGGCGAAGAATTTCACTGGCTCCATGCTGCTCTGTGAACACGGTACAGTGTGTCCCCATCCTGGACGGCCCCTGGCCTCCCTGCTATACCTTCTCTAGGTCTTTGTTCACATCTTATCTTCTCAAAGAGCTTCAAGCCCTGGTTCTATTGATTACCACTTGGGGTCTTTGGGCAAGTGATCTCCTTTCTCAGTTTCCCCATCTGTCACATAGGACTACAATGAGTACCTCACTGGGCTCCTGAGAGGATAAAGCTAGATATTCACTGTCTAGCCCACAGTGGGTGCCAGACTGGATTCCTTTGGCATGCATGGGCAGGACAACTGGCCCAGTAGACTAGAGCACAGTGGTGACAAAGTCCTCTTGGACTGGAGAGCAACTCTGAATGTTCTTTCTCCAGCACATAGACACAGGCACAGGTAGGCACCCCAAATAAGGGGCAGGGAAGTGGGGGGGACTACTCTGCCCCCACACCCTACAGGAGGAAGGGGGGCTGGTGGGCCCCAGCATCCTACTCCTCCTGCCACTTCTACATGTGTGGGAGGCCAGGAGCCTGTACTGATGGTTGGCTTGGCAGAGCCATGGAGTGTGGGAGGTGACCAACACAATGAGGAAGTCTGACCACCCGGGTCCCCCCGGGACGCTGTGACAGCAGTCCAGAGCCAGACACAGATGGTGGGGCACTCAAGCAGCCGCTCGCCTGCCTGCTCCAGTGCCAGCCACCCACTCCTGAGTGCGCTTGTGGGCCTCCGGGGGGGTTCCTCTGGCAAAGCTGTTTGCAGCAAAAATCCAAACTGCAAGTAACAGCAGGACCAGGAGAGAACCAGCGTGGGGAAGCAGATGGCAGTGAGCACAGGCTGCCAGCCTGGAAGGCAGGCGCCATGAGGGTGCCGGGCTTGGTTGGCACAGCTGCTCCCCACTGGTGCTGGCTTGCCGTTGAGGAGCTCTTGCTTCTCCTGGCTTCCTGCAAGCCTGTGCCAAGGTGGACCCTCCACGGGGCCTACCCGGGCTGTACTGGTCACCATCCAGGCTGTGCAATTGAGAGATGAGTTAAAGACCACCATGTGAAGCCACTTTCCTACTTCAGAAGCCCCTCTTTCAGTCAATCAACAAACAGAAGAGAGGGGCCAGGAGATGAGAATACAGACTCGGCACCAATGGGCATCAGTGTAGGACCCCAGCCAGGGCCAGCTGCGATGAGACTTTGGGGGAAAATCAAATCAAAAGCGCCCTGCTGGGAAAAGGTTCTAAAGTGATCTGAACAAGGAACCGGCTTTCCTTTTTTGCAAATGTCTCTTTCAATCAGCAAATGTTTCCTGAGCACCTTTCATGTGCAGAGCACTGCAGGAAACAGAGTAAGTGTCCATGGCCCCCCTCCCCCTTCCCGGACTCTGCTGAGTTATAATCAGGATGTGGAATGAAACTGGGAAGGCAGAGCATGTGCTCTAATTGTATTAATCAGCTTTCAATTGCTTAAATTGGTCTTCTCCCCTCTCCAGCTCAGCTGCCTTGGAGAATGCCTGCATCCTCAAAGACTTACTCCAGAGCTACAGGCCCTAAAAAGAGCTAGAGGAAAGGTTTCTAGAATCCTGGGGAATTTATTTTTTTAAAGATTTTATTTATTTATTCATGAGAAACAGAGAGACTGAGAGGCAGAGACACAGGCAGAGGGTGAAGCAGACTCCATGCAGGGACCCGATCCCTGGTCTCCAGGGGTCACGCCCTGGGCCAAAGGCAGGCGCTGAACAACTGAGCCATCCAGGGATCCCCAATCCTGGGGAATTTAGAATCTAATTAACTTCTCCATGGGTTACAGTGTAACTTTGAGTGTGTGCCACTCTATTTTTTTTTTTAATGAATCGAGATTAAAGGCTAATATATATATAAAACATGTCCATAGCTTATTTAAAGAGGAATAAAAGCAAAGTCTGGCTCTAGACTTCTCCCCCATGTCTGTGCTTGCGTGAAAACTACTTTCTGTTGTGCACTGGATCTTGTCATCCCGCCTTCTCTTTTTCTCAGTTTTCTCTTAACGGGCTTCATCTACTTGTAGGCTCAGCTGCATCCTTGAAATGGTCCTCTGGCTCACAAAGTCTGTCTTGGGGTTCTGTGGTCCTGCCTGATGTGCCATTTAACCAGTCTACCGAGGGCTGCTTCATTCCCCCTTCTGGTTTTGTTTTGTTTTTTTAAATTCCATTTGCCAACATATAGTATAACACCCAGTGCTCATCCCATCAAGTGCCCTCCTTAGTGCCCATCACCCAGTTACCCTGTCCCCTCACCCTCCTCCCTTCCACAACTCTTTGTTTCCCAGAGTCAGGAGTCTCTCATGGCTTGTCCCTTCTGGTTATTTAAATCTTGAACACATGTCTGAGTTTATTCATTTGACCACAAAGAAGTCAGGAAAGTGACCACAAAGTGTGCCTGTTCAGGGAGGGAATGGAGATGGGGGTGGGGGGAAGGAGTTCAGAGATCGAAAGCTTACCTAGAAGCAAATTGAAAAAAGGCTAATTGGGTAAGGATTGTAGTTTTGTGTGGTCACAAAGACTTCATATTCACGACAGTTGGTATAGCAGAAATAAAGACTCGGGACTCCAGGCTGTTGGGTGTGCCAACCAGAGATCAAAAATCAAAAACAGTAAGAAGCAAATGGTAAGGAAACGTGTGTGGCTGCTAATGGGAATGACAAGGTTTATTGCTTTACAAAATTACTGAAGCATGGTTCAGTTGAGTTTTTAAATTTATAACATTTCTCATTTTTAGAAATGAAAACGTTTCAATGGGTATTTTTCAAATTTGCTGATTCCCTTTTTAAAGGTCCTATTTGTTCAGTGTGGTTTCTCCTCTGTCTCTTATCTCTTTTATTTCACTAATTTAAAAAATGTATTTATATCTCTTAATTTCTCTATTATCCCCAGTTTTATAGACACCAATCCTAGCTGTTACATTTGCTGACTCTCCCTCATGGTGATTCTTTCCACATATGGTTGGCAGACAACAGGGGCACAGAATTTTGAGTGGGAAAGATTATTATCAATTCTACCATCAGTCAATTTGTCTTTTTGTGTAAAGGCAAGAACTACTGGGGTGCCTGGGTGGCTCAGTCGATTGGGGTTGTAAGATGGAGCTGCATGTTTTCTGGTTCTGTGCTCAGCGGGGAGTGTGCTTGAGATTTCTCTCTCCTCCCTCAGCCCCCTCCCCTGCTCTCTCTCTTTATCAAATAAATATTTTTGAAAAATTAAAGAATAAAAGCAAGAGTTATTATTAGATAGCAAAAGACTCAGAAAACACCATCCATGTGCCCTTATTTACAATTACATAAAATTATATACCAGCTAATTATTGGATGAATCAAAATAGTAACTTGAGAGCCTATAAGAAAAGAGGGAATATAAATGCTGGTGTTTATTTTCCCCTTCTAAGAACCCATTCTGAGGATATAATTTAAAATTTAGGCAAAGAGTTGTGTACAGATGTATACTGCGGTTGTTAAAAAGAAGGGAAAAAAAGGAAGTAACTTAGATATCCTAAATTAAAAGAAATAGCCATATGGCAGAATATTTACAAAGAGTTACTGATTATTTTGGAACTACTTACGATATAATGTTAATTTTAAAACACAGGTTCAATAAAGAAAAAAAGTCAGAAAAAAAGTCAGAAGTAAACATGCCAAGATGTTAGCAGTGATTGTCTCTGAATCATAAGATTTTCGATTTGGGGGATATTTCTGTTTTTTAATACACTGTAAATGTCAATGATTCATATTAATTTCATAATCAGAAAAGAGTAAAATGTATATAATGTTTCAAAAAAAAGGAAAACTTTGGGGCGCCTGGCTGGCTGAGTCAGTAGAGCATGTAACTCCTGATCTCAGTGGTGTGTTTGAGCCCTGCAATGGGGAAAGAGGTCACTTAAAAATAAAAAAAAACTTTAAAATTTTAAAAAATTTATTATTTTTATTATTTTTTAAAGATTTTATTTATTTATTCATGAGAGACACAGAGAGAGGCAGAGACATAGGCAGAGAGAGAAGCAGGCTCTATGCAAGGAGCCCAATGTGGGACTCGATCCTAGGAATCCAGGATCACATGCTGAGCCAAAGGCAGACACTTAACAGCTGAGCCACCCAGGCGTCCCCTAAAAAAAATTTTTAAAACGAAAACTTCTGAGAGTAACAACAGCTAAGAACTTAAATAACATGATTAGGAGAGATGAAACACTGACATTATAGTACATGATTTATTCTCAAAACAATATAGCCAGAGCATCCTTTAAAAAGAGGGAGAGGAGGGGCACCTGGGTGGCTCAGTCGCATCTGCCCTCTGCTCAGGTCGTGATCTCAGGGTCCTGGGATCAACCCCTGCATTGGGCTCCCTGCTCAATGGGGAGCCTGCTTCTCCCTCTCGCTCTGTGTGTGTGCTCGTTCTCTCCATCTCTCTCAAATAAATAAATAAAATTAAAAATAAAAAGAGGGAGAGGATTCGGGTCATGTCTCTCCTCTACTCAAGACCCTCCATGGGTTCCCCATTTCACTTAGAGTAAAATCCAAAGTCCTTATAATGGTCTAGAAGGACCAACCTGCTCTGACCCTGGCCTTACTCTGACCTCCTCATCCAGTCACACTGGTCTCCTTGCTGCTCCTCAAACCCACCAAGGACACACCTACTTCAGGGCCTTTGCACTCACTGTACCCTCCACTTGGAATATGTTCCGATCACATAGCCACATAGTGTCTCCAACGTCATCTTGTCAGTAAGCCCTTCCCTGACTCCCATGTAAAATATAGCAGCTACCAATGTTTTCAGCACCCTGCTCTTTGTCCTGAGCATTTTGTCACCATCTGTAACATGCCAGAATTTACTTTAGGGTGTCTGTGATCTCCTTTCCCCACAAGAGAGTTATTTTGCCTGGCACATAGAAGATGCTCAATAAATACGTGTTGAATGCTTGAATAAATATATGCATTAGATTAGGGACTGCATGGCAGCCCGGGTGGCTCAGCAGTTTAGCGCCGCCTTCAGCCCAGGGCCTGATCTTGGAGACCTGGGATCGAGTCCCATGTCAGGCTCCCTGCAGGGAGCCGGCTTCTCCCTCTGCCTGTGTCTCTGCCTCTCTCTCTGTGTCTCTCATGAATAAATAAATAAAATCTTAAAAAAAAAAAAAAGATTAGGGGCTGCAGTTCGCACTGCTGTACCACTGAGGTACATAAGGTGGGCAGCAAACCAACGTGACAGCCCCAGGGACATTTAACCAGTATCCAGAAAAAATAACATACAATTACAGTCAGAGAGGACAGAAGGGAAGCATCAAAAGGAAAGATAGACAGGAGTGTCTGGGCATAGCAGTAAGAGTTTCCATTGGAAAATTCAAGTTCTCCCATTGGATGTGGCTTCTGCTGCAGGACAGTGTTATCACAGACTCAGAATCAGCTATGTGCGGCACTTAAAATGACATTCTAAATGCTCTATCTTCTTGTGATTAGATAATTTTTTAAGACAAAAAGGCATGAGAAAACCAATTACCCTGTCACTCTCTCACCCCAAAAGCAGGCAGGGAAATGCAGCATCCAGGTATGGTCCCCACAGGCACCCAGATGCCTAGACACATGCACTTTCACAGCCTGTCTACACACTCACCCTCCCAGCTGTCCACTGTGTGCCCAGTGCTGCAGAGAGGAAATGGGCCATTCCTGGTCCTGCTAAGTTATATCAACCTCTAGAAATTCAAGGACAAACTGATAGCATAATGCACAGCCTCATATTCTTTGCCTTAGAAGAGATAAGAAAATTCACCCTAAGTTATTTTGGACTTTTCTGGGCACCAGAGCACTCTGAAGATTAGGATGGGCCAGTGGTGGGCCCTGTGCGTGGCAGCTCAGGAAGGTGAGGGGGTGTGAGGGCACCCTGTGGGGGGCTGGTCAGGGGCAGCTGCCTCCTCAATGCTCCACTAAAGTGTTCTGTTTGCTAAATTTGTCTTCCACCTCCTTTTCCCGGATAGCTCCTTCCTCTCTGTCCTCCCACAGCTTGGCAGGTGGAGGGGTGACCGGCACTTCATCCTGCTCAGTGTCTGCCACAGGATAATCTCTGGAGGGATTTCCTTTCTCCTGACAGTTGGTATCTGCATCTTAAAAAGGGAGCCCCCCACCTCCAAGACCAGAAGGACCTCAGGTTCAAGGTGGGATTTCTGGCTGGGTGAGAGGGAGGCCTCTGATATTACGAAGTACCTATCCTAGGCCAGACATTCTGTGCATTTTATACGCTTCAGTGACCTTGCTGATTTCCATGACACCTCTAGGAAATTGGTGCTTTCATCTCCATTTCAGGGAGAGAAATCAGGTACCTCTGGGCAAGACAAAGTGTTGATCCATACTCTTAAGACCTTCTCTGTTCCAAAAACACAGCAGTGACAGATAAAAATATTCTAAAAACAAACAGAAAACTTATCTGTGTTTAAAAATAAGATCTATCTACCTATCCAACAGATCAGAAACTCCAAAGTTACTATTTTGAGGGGCTGAAGACAGAGCCTGCTGGGGTCTGGGTACAGAAGCAGATGGAGGAAGCCAAAAGCCAGGGAACAGGGGTTAAAAGTGGTGCCTGGGGGGTGGGGCCCAAGAGCCAGAGTCACTGAAAATGGGAACTGGTGAAGGGATTTCCCACCTTGAGAAGGAGGCTGAAAAAAGCAGAGACTGCCTCCTGGCCCAAGACCAAGAATGTGACCGCTGAGGCAGCTGGAAGTAGCACACACACATCCAGGGCCTGGCTAAGCTGCCTGACGTAGTGATGCTCAGCTCTGGGCACTGTCACTATGGACACAAAGCCCATCGCTAACCCAAGACACCCGGCTCTGCACTGACATGGGAGGTGAGAAGAGGGACCCAGGACCTGGGTGGAGGAAATGCAAGATCTTTTCGCAAGGACAGCTGGGTGGAGATGGTGGGAAGGGAGACAGATGGACTCCCACTCAAGTGTACAAACGCAAATTCCAAAAACACCTGAGGAAAGCAGACGCTAAGAATGGCATCCGACAAAACCAACAGTTGGGAGTTAACCTCTAAGGTTTAGTGAACTAAAGACTCTCCAGAAAGTATCCCAGCAAGATAAAGAAAGAAACAGGAAAGAGCTGTTGGGAGCTCCAGGAGGATGGACTGAGGCTCTACAAAGTATCCAACGGGACTTCCAGAAGAGGAGACATGCATTAGCAGGAGAGCAACATGTAAGGACAGCATGGCTGAAAATCTCCCATAACTGAAGACCTTTTATGGATCCTCAGATTAAAAGCCCATTATTGGTTGCCAAGCGAGTTAAGTGAAAAAAATAACTCCACATCTGGAAAAGCAGGGGATCTACTCCCTGGTGCTGGGATTGTTCTGTTACCACACTCCCCATCTCATGACCCTCTCCAGAGAGAAGCTGCCTGCCAATGTCCTGCTCTGTTTTAGCCCTGATCCTGGTGCAGTGAAGGGGGCTCTGGGTTTGGGGTTAGGAGACCTACTTTGAGTCCCTGATCATGATTGCCTCAGAGAACTCACTGAGCCTTGATTTCTTCTCCTAAAATGGGGTCAGAACTAGAATTATGGAAACATCGCATCAGAAGGGACTTTGGTCCCACAGCAGACCACGGCTATGTTTGGTTTCTAGCTCTTCCATTAACTAGCACTGTGCCCCTAAGTTAATCTCTTGTGTCTCCATTTTTCCATCAATAAAAGAGGGTAATAATAGCACCCACCTATGGGGTTGTGTCAGGATGAAACAAATTTATTTATGTAAAGAATTTAGTGCAGTGGCACTAAATTTAGTAAACCCTCAACCTGGGATAGCCGTTACTATTACAATAATAATAACCTTGCCCAAAATGCTGCATGTACCTACACACAGTGTGAGGGGCTTCCCACTGAGACCACAGAACCCAGGCAAAGCAGAACCAAGGCGCATGCCAGCTCTCCACTATGGAACAGGCAAGCACTCACTATAGCTCAGGCTAGCCCTCCCCACCCTGCTCCTTGGCCATGCTTGGTAGGTCCTCCTTGGCCTTTAAAGAAGGCCCTTTCAGCGACCACCCATGAATTTCCCCAAGTGCAAGTGTGCTCGGACCTGCCCCAGCCCACCTCCACCTGTTGTCCTGGGCATCCTACCTCTCTCTGCTCACTGCAGATCTTACATAGCCACAGAGGCCGCTTCTGGCCAGGGGAGGCCTCAATTCCACATTTGGTGCAGACTTTCTACAAGAGAGAGGACATGGGAATGTAAGCACTTCAGCTAATTCCTCCTCAGCTTAGGGGCTGAGAAATCTAATCAAGGAGCCCTTTGGCATCTTCCAAGGGGATGGTGTTAGCTTTAGGCTGTCAGAGTACCCAACTCAGAGGGCACAGATCATCTGTAGCTGGCTTTGGGGCACAATGGATGTACCCATCCATGCATTCACCACGATATAAAGTCATCACTACTATCCCCATTACGTTCTGTTTGGATCACCAGGCAAACAACAGAATATGATGTGGCCTTGACTTAGCAGATTGTGTCAATACTTGGTAATGCAGCCAGGAAATGATATTATTCAACACAGAAAACACACTTTTGTATATAACTGCACAAAAACCTCACACCTGTGCCTGACAAGGTAAGAAGGTGATTGAGTGAGAAACACCAGTGACAGCTTTATGCCCCGTTGCCCACAGAATGATTCCAGGAATCCTATTATGTAAATATTAGGCCCATTTCACAGGTGAGCAATCTGGGGTCAGAGTAGTTTGAAAATTTGCCCCAGTTCACATAGCAGGTAAATAATGCACTTAGGTATGACTCTAGAGCCATTATATTATTTTCTTTAGACAGACACACAAGTAACCAGAACCTAATTTCTGCAGTGTTTTTCCTTCTATGGTGTTGCCTAAGTTCCTAACCTCTGCATCATTTCCATCTTGCTTCTCTGAAACACATAGCAACAAGCGGGGGTGGGCAAGGTCAAATGAAATCCACAGGGAAGCAAAGGGAGACTTCGTGAGGCTGAGATGAGTTTCCAGCAAACCCAGGCAGAGGATGATTCAGTGACAGTGCGTCCTCCTCAGAGAGCTGTCCCACCGGCTAATCAATCTTCCTACCGCAGGGCAGCTGCCCGGTCTCTGCCAGGCTGGGGGGCTCTCTCCTGTCTCCCGCCACCCAGGGAAGTCCAGAGCTGTAGCTTGGCCTTTTCTGCAGGCTGCCAACTGAGCAAGAAGCACACTCTCCTCCGAGAGGAAAATGTCACCAACTTGGCTTCCCAGAACATGTCGTCACCCGGCTCAGGTGGCTGAGCCCAGCGCTGCAGGAGGTGGGACTCAGCTCTCAGCAGAAGGAAAGCTGTGATACATTTGTGGGGGGTAGACATTTTCTATCATTTGACACTCAGGTATGAGAAGTGTCACTTTTATTTCTCCAAATAAAATGGAATCTGCTTCAAGCTCTTGTCTGTCGGGGCTAGAAGAGACATCTACCCAGCTCTTGTGAAGGTCCTATGCTTGGGGTCTTGGGTGGTGTGGTTCCCCATCTGGGAAGGGGTCAGTGAGTGCTGTCTGGGCTGCTCACTGCTGTGCTTCTCTCCCTCCTGGGCTCCCACAGTCCCTCAGAGGGGGAAGAGGCCCAGCCACTTCTGTACCAGGCCTGGGCTTGGAAATCTGTGACAGGCTGGGGCTTGTGTCACCAGGGGCCAAAAGCCCTGGGCTGACCTCTCTGACCTAGTCTGGGGATTCCTCCTACCCCACCTGACAACTGTTCTACCACCTAGGACAGGGGCTCCCATAAGCCCATCAGGTGGGCCTCCAAAAAACCTAATGTGGACCTTTCTTGCTGGGGGGAAAGAGAGAGGTAGGAAGCACTGAAGCCAGTTGGCTGTTTTCCTTGCTAATTCCCACCATCCTGTATAAAATGGGACATGTGGGGATCCCTGGGTGGCTTAGCAGTTTGGCGCCTGCCTTCGGTCCAGGTTGTGAAACTGGAGTCCCAGGATCGAGTCTCACATCAGGCTCCCTGCATGGAGCCTGCTTCTCCTCTGTCTGTGTCTCTGCCTCTCTATCTATCATGAATAAATAAATAAAATCTTAAAAAAAAATAAATAAAATGGGACATGTGTGAAAGTAAGTGTGGTCCTCCCAGAGAAGCAAGATTTTCCTACTGTTTAGAGGGTAGGATGACAGCTCGCCCTCCCAGCATGCTCTCCTCCTCCCAGTGAAATGAAGGTGCGAGGAATAACGAGAGAGTAGGGGACCAGTTGCTACCATTTATTGAGCAATGGCATGTGCCATGCACTGGGACCCTGACGACAAAGTATGAATGAGGGCGGGGATATCACCATCTCCATTATAAAGATGAGGAAACTGAGGCTCGGAAGTGTTCGCGATTGCCCAAGAACCCCAGCTTGCTGGGGGCAGTCAGGATTTAGGAGGCTCCCTTCTTCCAGATCTCTTCCACCATTTCTTCCAGGAAGAGTTGGATAACTCCCTCCCCTGCCCAGGTGCCCAGCTGATGCCCATGGCTCTCCAGGGAGCTGGTTCATGTCCCTGGGAGTGGGGCTGATGCCTCTCGAATAGGCAGAGAGGGCAACGCAGGATGACCCTGAGACAAGGCTTTGCTGGGGATGGGGGAGCAGCCACACTGCTTACCAGCTGCATGACACAGGTTCTAGGAGCCAACACCTGGACGTGAGGCTAGGAGGGTGGGTGGGCACATGCCCTCTATAAATATCTGGCTGAATGAACATCTGTGCTACCAGGGGCAATGCAAGAAACTAGAACAGAGTGCATAACAGCTGTATTGTCTTCTACCCACAGACCCATCCAGTCTGGGGACAGGAGTGGCATGGACCAGTGGCACTCGAGGCTGGGTTAAAGGCTGTTGTTGGTCAACTCCCAGTCTGGAGGGCAGGAAGAGGGATGGGATGCATGTCCCAAATGTCCCCCTGCCTCTTGTCCTGTGGAGTGCTGTGGGGGGTTCAGAGGTGGCACAGGTGGCACAACAGGACACATCTGCTCCAGCCCATGCACAAGCCTGTTTTCAGGTGACCAGCCATCGCTGGTTGAGCCACAGGTCTCGCTATTGCGCTGTTGTCTTCACATGCCTGCAGCATCTCTGGCTGGGGAATCCAAGCCAGCAAAAAGATATCATGCTCCAGTTCAAATAATACACAATTGCTGCTCTATTAAATCTTGGATCAATATGTGAATAATGAGACCTTTCACCTTATGGGCTTGGTCTTTGTTCCTAGGTTCCAATAAAGAAAATTAGGCAGGTGGCATTTTAAAAAGCCAGGGACAGAGAGGGCAAGCCAGCCACAATATCGACTCGGTGGAAAGGGAACACCGCGCCATTATGTCGGGATGGTCTCCGGGCCTGAGGTGCTCACTGACTTCTCTGCCTGGGGAATTGAGCTTCCACTGAGCAGAATTGCCCTAGGGGGAGCTGGTACCAGCTTCCCGGGCGTGGCTGTCTCTTGCTTCCTGCAGCCTAGAACTGTGTCCAAGAGTGAAATAACACGAGTCTAGCTCCTGTGCCTGCCTCCAAGCAGAAGTGACAAAGTCTCAGGCCTGCAGCCTGCCCTTGTTCTCTCCTTGCCCTTACACCTTCCTCTTACAACTCTGTGTTCCAGCTCAGAGGGGTGGCTCAGGACACAGTCCACGGAACACAGGCTTTGGGGCAAGAAAGCACAGTCCACCATTTAGATGCAACCTTGGGATTGTTTCTAAGTTTCCCTGAGCCTCATTTCCTTGCTCATAAAATGGTGGTAATAGGCAGACTCCTGCCACTGTTGGAAGGATCAAGGGAGATGATTCATGAAAGTGCTTAGCACACTGCGTGGTAAAGAGCAGCAACAAGCACCGTTCTTTCCTGCACACCTGTTTCAGTGAAGGGTGCCAACACTCATCAGTCACACAAGCAAACCCAGAATCATCCTTGGTCCCCATGCTCCCTCCTTCCCACCAAACAACCCACTACTAAGAACTCTACATCTCACCTGACACTGTCACCTCCCCTCTACCGTGCCCCTACTCCACCCTGTGGTCACCTCCAGTGCCCGGCCTGCACTGCGGCCTCCCAGTAGATCTCCTCACCCCTATCTTGGCCAGCTTCCAGTTGGTTCCCGGCATAGCAGCAGGAGTGATCTTTTCAAGATGCAAATCTAATCATGTCATTTCTCCTGTCCCTGCCAGCTTAAAAGGCTCCAGAGTCTTCCCACTGTTTTCTGGATGAAGACCACCTGCTTTTACATGCTGTGCAACACCTGCTCAGGCTGGGCTTTCCTCATCTGCCTCAGTTTACATCCCTCTCCCCTGTTTTACTACCTTGCTCTCCACGTGCTGAGACCTAGCCTTGCTGGTTTGCCTTTAGTCCCTGGTCCTCACTTGCTGCCTCTGCCATAAGACCTTTGCATATGCTGCTCCCTCTGTCTGGGATATACTAGGCCATACTCTCTCATTGTTAACCTATGCATCCTTCAGACCTCAGCAAAAACACCACTTCATCAAGGAAGTGTTCCCTGACTTCTTACCCCATTGGAGCTTCCATAACAGGCTCTTGCCTCTTTTCCTCCATTGTCACGGTCAAGATTTTTGCCCTCCACTGTCACTGCCTCTACTAGGCTGTCATATCCCCAACTGTGGAGGCCATGTCCATTTCTGTTCACTTTCCTGTTTCCATGACTGTCACAATGAATATCTGCGAAATGAATAAATGAACAAATAAATAGGAGATACTTTTAGTATTATAATTGAGGAGGCAAGACATAGTCCTTCCTAGAATGTGCCAATTTGTTGGGGAGATGAGACACCCAGAGGCAGGAAACAGTATACACCACAAGCCAGGGTGTGCACTCCTGTCCACACCAAGCGATGTTCACCAGCAGGGCAACAGGAGAGCCCATATGTAGGGCAGTGTCCAAGGTGGTAGGGATGCTGGCCAGGTGGGCCTCACTGTTAGGGTATATGGGGCATGAATCGAGGCAGCCCTAGTCACAGAAGAAATGACACTGGGGTCCTTTGTTAAGGATGGTGTGGTGGGAGGGATGTGTCCCCCACCCTTTGTTTGACTGCTTCTGCCTGCTGCCCCAGGGTACACCCTACAGGCCACCTGTGTGTGCAGACTCAGCCCAAGATCTCATTGGGTGCTCTCTTCAACATCCTCATAATCCTGGCCACTTCAGTTACCCCTCTACTCCCTGAAAATGCGCATTGCAATCCAACAGCATCACCTTCCCACACCACAGCCAAGAAGCAAAAGTACAAGGTCTATGAGTCACATGCACCAGAGCTCACGCACTTTACTCCCAGGCCAGGCTTTCTCATCCTCAGTGTGAGCCCCTGACCTGTTTCAGGGAGATCCCATGCTCTCTGGGGGTTCCCAACCTACTGCCAATTAGGAGAAGGGAGGGGGCGCAGCACCAGCACTGGGCAGGAATGACGCTGCAGGGCATGCAGACTCCAACACCTCCCAGGAACAGAGGTCTGAGAGCATTTAGCAAGTGGGAAACAGCCATACACCCCTCAACGGGTCCTGAGAGCTTCACAGCATTATCAGTTATCACACAGAAAGCCACACTTGTGATGCTCAGTCAAGCAAAAAGAGATGAAAATGTGCTCAAATGTTCCATGCAAGGAGACCAGAAGATGTCCGCTGTGCTGTAGAAATGAATATTGAAGATGGCTAATTTTAAGATATTTGATGCTTCAATTCAACAAACACTAGGGATGCCTGGGTGGCTCAGTGCTTGAGCGTCTGCCTTTAGCTTCAGGTCATGATCCTGGGTCCTGGGATCAAGTCCTGCATCCCCCCACCATAGGGAGTCTGCTTCTCCCTCTGCCCATGTCTCTGCATCTCCCTCTGTGTCTCTCATGAATAAATAAATAAAATCTTTACAAAAAATTCAGCACACACTTGATACTGGAAGTAAGGCTCTGTTCTAGGAAGGAAGGGGATGAACAAGGCATGACCCCTTGTCCACAATGACTCAGTGAGGTCCCACTGAACGGAGGAGTTTATGAACTGACAAAACTCATCGAGGAAAGGACTTTCCTAAGAGTTCCCATCATCTCAGGGTAATCTGGAGGAGAGATGCCATCGTGAGGACCAATGCTGCTGTGATACTCACGGAGTGGCCTTCCTATCCCCATGGAATGGGGGAAGAAACGGCCCCACCCGAATCACTGTAGCACCTGTATGAAGCCACGTGAAGACCAAGCCTGCAAGCATGCCCCTCAGATCACACAATGTGCTCCCAGGGCTAGAGATCAAATCCTCAACAACGAACAACCTGCTTTTGCTGGAGAAAGCTATGCAGCAATAAAAATGCTGACAATGGAAACCAAAAGAGTGAAAACAATCACAGTGAAGCTGTATTTGTACTGAAATGGAGCAATACTCACAATAAATTAAATTTAAAAGCATGTTATAAACAGCATGCATGGTGTGATTCTCCACCATATAAATATGTATAAGTGCCTGTATCTATTTAGAAATCAATACATGTACAGGAAAATATATGGAAGGATAGTGCCCCAAATGTAAATCACATTGTGCTAAGTCAAAATCTATTTTAAATGGTTAAGCAGAATTCCTATTTAAAAGAAGCCTATGCTAAATGCTTTGGGAAATCACTCGCCCCAAGTTCATTTTCTGGCTGGATCTGGATTTTTGTGGGTCAGGAAGGATTAAAGAAACTGAAAGCACATGCATGAATAGGCAGGAGACCGGGCTTTTTGGCTGACTATGGCTCAAATGTCAACAGTCAGCCTTGTCCCCCAGCCTCTCCCAGATGGTGTCACTGAGTCACTGACCACCCCCCTCCCCATCACAGGCTCAGCACTGCTCAACCCTGGAGTCGTGAGGCAGGTTAGGAGGTGCTTCACCTGCCCCAGGGGCCAGGAATGCAGGGGCTGGGGATGGACTTGTGGCCACACATTCAGTATCTGGAACCCAGGTCCTGCTGTCAAAGGACCTCAGATAGCTGAGATACTGAGGTACATATTATAAATATTTATACACTTTACTGAGCACTTATGCTACACCAGACACCAAACTACAAGTGTTTTATGTAGAATCTTACTAATTTTTATAATAACCTAGAAGGTGGGCATTACTTTCCCTGTTTCATATATGAGGGATCTGAGGCTTGAGGGTTAGTAACTTGACAAAGGGGAGCTGGGATGTGAACCTCAAGCTATTTGGGCCCCAGGTAGCTGCTTAAGCAGATACTCACCCAAGCCTTCACCCCACCCTCGCCCCCACACAAGCAGAGCTGGCCCCTCTCCGGGGCTGCAGACTAGGTCAAGCCTAAAGTGGGAGAGGACACAGCCTGGCGCTGTGTCCTTCCCATTCAGTGGGACACAGCCTGGGGGCCAGTGGGGCTGAAGGCACACTGACTTTAGCTCTGACCACCTACAAACATGGAGTCACTGGGGCCCAAAGACATGCAGCCTTGACAATGCCAGCCTTCTGCTGCTCCTTCAGAGACAGAAGCCAGAAGACAACAGGAGAAGAATTTCGGAGGGAAGTCAACTCTCTCCGTGCTCCCCCCATATGCCCAGCCCAGGAAACACCTGCTCTCTCCAACCTGGCTGTGGGTGGCAGGTGCAGGGCCATGCAGGGCCAGGTCTCCCCTCTTCACCCAAGATTCCGGGAGGCTTCACAGTCAGCTTTGAGCAGGCCCACCTCCACCAGATGAGCCACCGACGTCTGCCCATCAGCCACCCCCAGGCCCCAGCCCCCAGCTGCCTCTCCCATTTGAAAGAAACCACGGCAGATTTCAGGAACACCTCACCCCAGCCAGTCAGCACTGAGCCCTGAGTGGACAGGGGGGTTCAAAAAAGCAACAGAATCATCTCTGGATTGTTAACATTCATAAGCGCATGATAAGAAGTTGTGCTTACATGCGGCTTTGGGTCATCTCTGGGCTCAAGCCCCATAGTGCATGTCTGACGGGGATATAGCTACTTTGGGTAAGATGAAGCTGCCAGGCTGTCAGGGGTGGGGGTATGGATGCTGCCCCACCTGCCCCCTCAACCCCACTAACTCTTTCAGGTTCTGCTTATCCTCAGCATCACCTTTCAGACCAGACCCCGTGTGTCCGACTTTTGCCTCTTTTCCAGACAAACATGGGAAACAATGTGTGTCTCAGAACTTGCCACTCCTCTGAGAATGGTCCTATCAGGTCCCTGAACACAACCCTCCTAAAACCTCCCGGGCCCGGTATGCACCTTGGGGCTCCCCTGTCCCTGAGCCAAGCGGCCAAGGGAGAAGAATATACGTGGTCGATGGAGTTCCACCAGCAAGCTCTCTATAAGCTCCGAACATGACCTGCCTCCTCCTGCTTGGCTCTAACAAGTCCTGGGACTAGAATCCTGAGCCCTCACTAGCTCCTTCCAACGCAGGGGAAGGACTCCTGGCTTTTGCACCCTGCTTGCCAGCCTGGACTCCTGGAACTGATGGTGGTGGAGGCCTGGCTGAGCACATTTTGTCCCCGACTCCTAGCTGCAGGTCCACTGGGCTCCACTGAATCTCTGGAGGCTGAGGCTCTGACCAACAGGCTCTCAGGACCTCCTGTCACACAGCAGCCAGTAGCTTTCCATCTCTGTGCCATCAGGATGGAGTGAGGCCCAGGTGGTGGAGGGAGCCGGCTTACATCCATCTTGCTCCCTGTTGGGTGGTTACTTAGAATTACAACTCATAATAATGATAATAGCCACCATTTATTGAGCACTTTATTCTGTGCCTGGCACCATGCTCAGCGCTTAACACACATTATCATTATTACATTCAATCTCGTCTACATTTGCAACAGCCCTGTGAGGGTGGTTTTATGATCTGAATGTTGTGGATGAGGGATTGAAGGCCCAGAGATGCTGGGTGACTTGGCCAAGTTCATGTTACAAGGAAGTGGCAGAGTCAGGGTGGGGACCTGGGTCCATAATAATAAAAGTAAGAGCTTATATAATACATACCGTGTGCTTGGCAGGGGATGAGTGCTTCATATGGATTATTCATTTAACAATGACAGGAATGGGGCAGACAGCTTAGGTAACTCATCTGGGGTCATACAAGGGTAGGAAGTGGAGAGTTGGGCTGGGATTCTGGTCCTGATCTTGTCTCCTGCCTGTGCCCTCTATGATGCCCCCTTCCACCTACACTCTTGTTAAGAAGGATGCTTATAGGGCCCAGGAAACCGAGTCACTGGGAGAAAACCAGTGGACAGAGTGATCCTATGAACAATGGTGGTCTGAAAATAAATAGCCCACTTTCTGAGACAGACACTGGCCATGCCAGGAATATGAATACACGGAATTAAAAGTCCCAGAGCCAGCTCTGGCCTCCCTCAGCCCAGCCATGCTTGCATAATCAATCTCTGCTTTCCAGAAGCCCTAGGCCCAGGCCTCTCACAGACAATTTCTCACTGGGAGGCACTCCTGCCACCTGGTAGAAATTTGGCTCGGGTTCTATTAAAGGAACCTGGCTCTCAGAACCACAGCTGAGGAAGAGACTGGATTTTTTTTTTTTTTTTTTAACCTCCTTACGTCTAGCATCTTGAAAATGCCCTGTCCCTTTCAGCATCCCCTGAAGTAATAGCTGCATGTAATCCTGGCTCCTCAGGGGCTGCCACAAAGCCATACCTTGGAGGCGGGATATTCGGTGTGGTCAGCACTGGCCATGCAAGGAGCCTTTGGCCAGGTATGCCCAACAGATCCTAGCTCAGAAACTCCATGCCTCCAGGGCATGTGACCAGTGTGGGCCTAACCTCCAAAGACCCTGATGTCACAACCCCCAGTTGGAAGGCTTGAAATCTTTATGGTAAGGTGAGTGTTCTGTTAAGCCTCCACCATCCCTTTCCTAAGAATTTGGTGGGCAGCGATCTTAGCTGCAGGCCAGAGATAATGCAGGTCAAGGGGGTTCAATAAACACTTCCCAAGGCCCTGCTACTGCCAGGTCCTGGGCCAGGCTACAAGCACAGTGAGGCTTCCGGCAGAGAGAAAAGAAAACACGCACACACCCCTGAGAATCTGGCCCCTCCTTAACTCTTCAGCCCCTCCAAGCCCACCCCCTGCCCCACTGTCTGCTTCCAACACTCTAGGGACTTACGTGCTTTTTCTTGCTTCATGCCTAGCAAACTTTTGTGTATCCTTCAGGCACAATGCAAGTATCTCCTCCTCCAAGGCTCCTTCCTTGATTTACCTCCCAGCAAAGCACTAGTTAACTCCTTCCTGTGCATTTCCATAATGAATAGACATTTCTAGAGTGCTGACTGTATCATACTGAAATTGCCTCTCCCATGACTGTGCCCCCTGAGATAACGACTCCTTGGAGAAAAAGGACATGGTTTGCATCCAAATGCTCAACTTTAGCAGGTAGCTAGCATGACGTTGGCTAGGAAAATATGGAGGGGGCTCAGGACAAGCACAGGCTGCTGCATAGCTGGGATTCCATGGCTTTTAAGGAGAGAGGGACAGAGTAGATCTCCGTTTCAGAAAAAGTGCCTTCGCTGAGAGTGATTCAGTCACTTTCCCAGTTGATCTGTCTTCCACATTCTTGGCAAAGATGCTTTTTCTGGAACATTCCCAGATGCCTATGGAATTCCAACTCCTGGCTGGGTAAGGGAGGTAAGGCAAAGGAAGGACTCCAGGTCATTCTGAGGCTGCTAGCATGAAAAACAGGATGCATATGGTGGTGGAGTTAATGGGGCAGGGTGAGAGTCAGCCTGGATAATTGGCTTTGGACATGCTATTTGCAGTGTGTGTGGACTCCCTTGGAAGAGCTGCCTGGTGGTAGCAGATACACAGGACCAGGGCTGGGGAGAGAGGGCTGAGCCTGGGTACTTAAGGGCGGTGGAGAGGCCTTGGACATCAGTGAATTTTCTATAGTGATCTGTGTGCTGTCTACTGTCAATTTCACCAGCTCTAGAAGGGGCTTCAGGAGGGCGTGCCTCATTCTCTGACGGGGCTCTAGAACTTGGACGGTGCTGTTGGTGCTCAACAAATTGTTTAGTCTGAAGGGGACTTGAACACTTGGGCTCTTACGGATAGGAGCTGATGGAGAGGGACAGCACAGAAGGGGTAGGGGCTGCCACGGGGACCAGCACCTGGGGAGAGGCAGATGGGGACCCAGAGCACATCCATGGGGCCCGAAGCTGGACACGACTGCCAGTCGTTCAATAAACTCAAGTTGCTTTGGCCAAAAAGACCAGATTGGGAGATAGGAGAGGGTTGGGGAGACAAGGGATGGCCAATCAGGGTCCGACAGAAGCCAAGCCAGCAGCAGCTGCTCCCTGGTGAAAGTCAGGAGACCCCAGCCGTCCCCCAGCCCTGCCCCCACCAACTCAGCATAAGACATTCTGGCCTCTCGGGAGCCCCCACCTTCCATCTGGGGGTTAGGACTGCCTTCTCTGACTTTGCAGGATTATCGTAGCTCTCCAAAGGTCAGTTTAAGTGAAAATACCCTTTCCCTCCAGTGCCTGGGACACAGTAAACATCCTTGAAGCCAAAATAATACCTGTTGTTGGAACCAATTTTTTTTTTTTTTACTTGAAAAAATACAGCAGGCTAGACAAACACCCCAGGGCTTCAAAACATTCCAGGAGCAGCAGCACTAATAATTGAGAAGGGGCCCTGATGGGGTGCAGGAACAGAGCACCAAGGGGAGTGGAGCCAGGCCCAATCCTCAGGCCTCAGAACTCCCAGCACAGGGGGTTTGTCTCTGTTGCTCAAGTCAGCAGTTTGTGCCCAGGGAACAAACTGAGGCCCTGGATACCATACGGGGATGGTTAGACTTTATTCTGTAGGCAGTAGGGAGCCATCAATCCCACCTAAGCAAGATGACAGAGCAAAGAAGCAGAGGAAAGCAAATGTATTATTTTATTATACTCTACTATTTCCAGCAAATAATAGAGTCTCATTTGCTGGAAAGCAAATGAGACTCTACTATAAGCAGGCAGGAACTGGGCGGGGAGGCCCCACTGGGGCAACCCCACTCCTGGCCATGTCTGGAAACTCCCAGAGGGGTCTCAGGAACTCCTCTTGGCCTCCTCAGCTTCTCCATCTGTCACCTGGGAGAGTCATCCCTCCCACGAAAGGTGGGGTGATAAGGGTGAGGAATGGGCTTGGAATGGAAGTTACGAAGCCCCCAAGCTGTCTCTGAGAAAGCCCTGGTTCTTTCTTGGTTTGGAAGCTGGGCCTACTGGGAGCCACAAGAGGAGAGTCAGCTCCCCCCAGCCCCCAGACTCCCCTCAGCAGGAGAGGTGCCCTGTGCTCCCCCCATGGGGAAATGGAGAACTGGCTAAATCCACCTCCAGTTAAGGTCAGTGAACAGCAAACAGCTGGGAGGGAAATGTTGTGAAAGGAAAAACAGAGGCCGTTTGAGAGCAATGAAGAATCGCAGGCCCTCCAAAGCGTGGCGGCTTGCAGGGCACAGCCGGAGAGGCGAGGGCCACACCACCAACTGGAAATGTCATTATCTGCTATTTACCACAACAGAGGACAAGAGGCTGCACAAAATTACTGTTCTTGGTAACAGCCACTAAACCGATTTGCCAACACTGCTTCCTGCTGTCGACGTGCTCTCAAAGCTACGCTGACCAGACCTGAGGAAAAGAGCCACTGAGCTCAGGTGGCAAGGGGCTCAAGGGGGTGCTGGACAGGTGTCCTCAGGGAAGAGGCCTGACCAGGGTCCCCAATACCCCCCAAGCCTGCAGAAGCGTTTGCCTGCTCAGTGAGGATCTGTCCTCACAGTGACTCTGGTCCCTAACAACTCCCTGCAGATCTCCCCCGCACGTCTTGCCACCCAGATACCTCAGGGGTGTGATGAACTAGGCTAAGGCCCCAGGATCACTCTGTGATGAGTCTGCTTCGAGGGGGCAGTGTTAGGATTGAGGGCTGCAGCATTCTGTGATACTCGGCTCTAGGGGTTATGCAGTCAACACCTTTGGTACCCCATGGGCAAGCTGGCACTAGAGACCATCTTCCTTTGGTGGGGGGGCGGCGGTGGCGGTGGTGGTCTCCTGTATGTCTTTATTTTATTTTATTTTATTTTATTTTTTTAAAGATTTATTCATTTATTTATGATAGACATAGAGAGAGGTAGAGACACAGGCAGAGGGAGAAGCAGGCTCCATGCCGGGAGCCCGATGTGGGACTCAATCCCGGGACTCCAGGATCACACCCTGGGCTGAAGGCAGGCGCTAAACCACTGAGCCACCCAGGGATACCCTCCTGTATGTCTTTAGCTCTCTCTACTTCCCACAGGGTATGTGGGCAAAGTTTTGAACCAAGCAGTGAGAGTAGTTCTCACTTAGCTTATCTCTCCATCTAGAAAATGGGTATAATCATTGCCTTTTGCCTACCCTACCTCTGAGGGGGGATGTGAGGGCCACATGGCATCAGAGAAACATCGGAGGCAGAGCAGCTCCCAGAAGCACATGCCAACCCCCACACTGGCTTCCTCCTACTGAGAGGACACAGATGCAATCACAGCCTGAGCCAAAGCAGACTAGGAAATAAACTGATGATGGCTTTAAAAAAACAAGCCCAACTGTGTTCTGGAGGCTCGAAAAATGAGGTTTAGCTCTCAGCTGTTGCTCCCTGATCTGCAAGGCGGGCACTGGCCCCTGGGGAGCAGGTCTGGGGCAGGAATGATGCTGGCTGACGCAGCCTAAGCGTCACAGGAGGAAGGTGCTGGAAGGGCCCGAGAGACATGCTCACCTGGACCCTACTACCTTCTACAGGGGGAGGACCAAGGCCTGGGAGTGGGGGATGGTAGGGATTCTGACTCAGAATCACCTGGGGCCATCAGAACAGAGTTGCATCTGCAGCCGGCTCTCCTGATTATGGGTCCCCTTGCCACAGGTGTGGGTACCACTGACACAGATGTGGCATCTGTCACCTACAGGGCCAGGCACCACTGCTCCCACCACACCCACTGGCTGTGTCCACCATCGGATTCCCTTCTGAGAAAGAACCTGACCCATGCCCCAACTGGATTTCAGGCATGGGGGGCTGGGGTTTGTGTGTGGGAAAGGCCTATGCAGAGGAAAGCAGCAGAGCTGAGCTGCAGGGTGGGCTGTGGCCCTGGGAGAGGAGAAGAGTCCACACCTAATGGGGATGGGGGACAGAGGATGGCCCAGCATCCCACCTGTGTCCTGACCTCCAAAGGGTATGCAAGCAGCCTGAAGAGAAGGGCCTCAGGGAAGTGTGAAAGATCCCCTTCATCATAGAGCTCCCACAGAAGGAAGTAGATTCCATGTACAGACCTGAAGGGGAGGGATCTTTGATGTTAATAAGTGGGGGGGAAAAAGGAAACTACAGTATAAAGAGTATATTATGGCCCCATTTAAGTGCATGTGGGTGGCTATTGGGTCACTGTGTCCACTTGTATGCATGCACAGAGAGAAGGGTGCAGAAGGACAAACGCTCAGGCTGTGAAGGATGGGTGTGTGGAGTTGAATTTTATATACTCTGTATTTGACTTTTAGAATGGTTGTGCAGGTACCATGTGCTGGGCATTGTTTCTAAGAGCTTACCATACATGTCACTCATTCCGACCCTCCTACCACCTCGTGAGGTAGCTGCTATCAGGAGTTTTCATGTCCAGGTCAGGAAACTAAGGTAGAGAGGGGAGGCAATGTGCCCAAGGGAGGAGGAGAACCCAGGCAGCCGGAAGTCAGGGCTCTCAACCTCTATGAGATGCTGAAAAGTACTTTTTAAAATTCCAAGGGGAAAAAAATAATAATAAAAATTAAAAAATAAATAAATAAAATTCCAAGGGGAGGGGTGCCCGGTTAGCTCAGTTGGTGAAGTGTCTGCCTTCAGCTCAGGTCATGAGCCCAAAGTCCTGGGATCATGTCCTGCAAGGGGCTCGCTGCTCAGCGGGCAGTCCACTTCTCCCTCTGCCTCTCCCCACTGCTTGTGTATGTGCTCTCTCACTCTCAAATAAAATCATAAAAAAGTAAAACTCCAGGAAAACAGAACTAATACAAATAAGGGAAGGTTATCTTACTAAATCCTTTTACTCTGGAGCCCCAGCAAAAACCCTGGCCACCCACAACACATAGCAAGGAGGGGAAGGAAGTTACACACCCCTTCTCACTTCTCAGAGGCCTGGCGCCCTGGGCAGGGGCTAACAGGTTGGCACAGTTTTTTGGTAAATGGCCAGAAGATAAATATTTTAGGCTGTCATAACTACTCAATGGTGCCACTGTCAAGCCAAAGTAGCCATATGTACATGAATGGGCAGAGTTTGTTCCAACAGAACTTTATGGATGTTGAAACTTAAATTTCATGTAACATTTGTGTGTCACAAGATATTCTTTTGATTCCCTCCCCCCCCAAACCATTTACAAAGGTAAAAACTATTCTAGTTCAAAGATGGTACAAAAATAGTTATTGACCCCAGCTCTTGGTCCCTGGTGCGGGAGAGGAACAGGGCATAGGCAGGGTCCCCAGGATGCTTGGTATAGGCTCCAGAGTGCACAGCCTGTAGGGGACAGGAGTTGTGAATTCTGGAAACACGTTCAGAGCTGGAAGTGCAGACGCTGGCAGAGTCAGGGCACGGTCAAGAACCCTGAGCTCTTGGTTCTGCTGAAGGGGCTCCACAAGGGCCAATCAGGAGGATGGGTGGTGCATATCTCATGGCTGGGGAGAAACCCCCCAGGCCTAGCTCTCTGCAATGTCCTCTGCCCCCCAACACCCTACCAGGCAGCTTCTCTGACATTTATATGGATCAGTACTTCTCAGTGTGACTCCTTTACACCTGGGTGATCTGACTATACCTAGCAGGTACCCAGCCTGGTTCACCTGCTGTACAGAGAGGCCCCAACACTTCAAAAGTATGACACCCACGTGGTGACAGGAAGTCACAGAAATATCTCCAGGTAGGTCATTTAGGCAGGTTCAAAGGAAGAAGACAGCTGCCCCCTACCTTTCCACCATGCTGCATGTGGTGGGAGTCTTCTATTCAACCCAGACCTTTACTTTCTCCCATGTCACTTCGGTCACATCTGCCCCCCCGCCCGTGGCCCTGACATCCCAACGTCTGGGCTGCTCATCTCCCTCCAGGGTCCCTCTTTAAATCTCGTGGCCTGGGATCTTGCCCACAGACCACACGGTTCACATGACTTCCCCCAAGGATCTCAGTCCCATCGGCACCCACATGCCCCAAACAGTCCCACCAGCCCCTCCCCATGCCTGCCCCTGCCCAGCCCAGCCCAGCAGGCCAGGCCCTGAGCACAAGCATAGCACAGAGGTCAAGGCTGCCAGACCTGGCCACTGACCCTCGTGTGGCCAGATGAGGGATTAACTCCCATACACCTGTTTCTTCACCTGCAAAGTAGGGATCATGACCTCCCAGGGTGGCTGGTAATTCAGTGGGCTCTCAATCCCTGACAGCTTTCGTTATTTATAACTCATAACTGTCTTTTGAGTCTCCATCCTGGTTCCTCTCTGAATTCAGACCCTCATTATTGCTACTTGGATAATTCAGCATCCAACAGGCTCTCCAACCCACTAAGCATACCCTCCTCCAAATGTGCCTCTGGATGGAACCTCTGCAAAGACCCACCTGTTTGTCATCCCTGTTTAACACTCTTTGATGGCTTTGCTGCCTACAGGATCCTCAGCAGCCCCGCCCCCTTCCTTCCCTCCTCCAGCCTGCCTCTTACCCCTCCCTCCCCTGCTGACTCTCCCACACCCTCAACCACCAGCAACCAGTGCCAGCACTTCCACTCACCCTGCTTCTACACAGCTATGTCTCCTGAAATGCCCTCCTCTGGCGCCTTGGTGCCCACCCTCCTGGGCCTGGCCCGGCTGAGAACCAGCTATACTCTGCAGCCCTCCCACTTCCATCACTCCACATCCACACCTCTGAGCCACACAGTTCTCACATCACACTGCACTGTCCAGTCACCAGGGGGTGGGGCTTGGCACGAAGGTGATCTAAGTGGGAGGGTCTCCAAAGGGCTGCCGGAAGTGACCCAATAGCCACAACTCTGCCCTCTCTCCCTGGGAAGCTGTAGGGCTTGACCTCTGGAGGTTGCATGGTTCCCAGAGGCCACCCTTGCTTGGCAGCTCCTCTGGGGCCTTTGTTCTGATGACCCTGAGTTGAAGGGTAGTGGCCTGACAGGGTGAACAGAATGGGCTTGGAACTGCATACAATAGCAAAAAGGAAGCCAGGGTCGGGGAAGGGGAGCCATGCCACAGGCACCACATGGGCACCAGAGCAGCAACAGAGATGTGTGCCCGGATGGAGATATTCTGTCCCTTAGACTCCGGAGCAAGGCAGATGTTCCAAGATGCTGTGTGGTGTCTGGTCCAATCCTCCGATCTTGGCAAGAGCAGCCAAGTCAATTCCTGCCAAGTAGCCTGGGCAATGCACAAGCAGCAAGAGCAGGCCTGCAGGGCAGGCGAATTAAGTGATTTTTCCCAGGAATTAAGGAAACATGAGTAAGCCGAATGAAAAAATCCATCTTGGTAATGAGGCACCAATGCACGTCTTCTACATCTGAATTAGGTCATGGAGGAGTAAGGACAAGGTGAGGAGATGAGGCTGCCTCCCCCATGGGCCAGAGCAGAGCCACTGGAGGGAGGCTAAGAAGGGGGACAGGGCGTCCCGAGTGACCTACAGCTGTCTCATCCAAGGGGCAGGTTGTGCGGGGAAAACCATTCCCTCCTAGCCTTCCTGCACCCTGGTGGCACTGTGAAAATGGGGCGACTGCCACAGAGACCAGGAGGACAGCTCCTCAGAAATTAGACACAGAATTACCACATGATCCAGCAATTCCACTTCTGGAAAGGATGGAAAGCAGAGCCCTGAAGAGAGATTTGCACAACTCATTTTCATCGAGGCACTATTCACAACAGCTAAAATGTGGAAACAACCCATGTTTCCATCAACTGATTCATGAATCAACAGAGTGTGTTACATACACCCAGTGGAATATTATTTGGCCTTAAAAAGGCAGGAAATTCTGACACCAGCTACCACGTGGACGGACCTTGAGGACATCATGCTAAGTGAAAGAAGCCAGTCACAAAAGGACAAACACTGTATGATTCTGTTTACATGAGCACCTGAAGAAGTCAGACTCCTAGAGATGGAAAGGAGGGTGGCAGGTGCCAGGGACTGGGTGGGTGGGAATGGAAGTTAGTGTTAATGGATGCAGAGTTTCCATTTTGCAAGATAAGAAAGTTCTGGAGATGGTAGGACAGCAGTGTGAATGTACTTAATGCCCCTAGACTATATACTTAAAAACGGTTAAAATCGTAAATTTTTTGTTATGTACGTTTTACCTACAAATTAAACAACATTTGAAAAAATTACCTCTTGTCTTGAGGGACTCAAGTCAATCCAAGGAGCAGGGTGGGGCAGCCCCACTCTGTAGGCCAAGCGAGGGGCAGACTACAGAGATTTGAGGGGTCATTCGTGGGGCCCTCTCCCTCCCCAGGCTCCCTGGCCTTCTTCCTTCTGCTTCTCACTTGTGCCTCACTCTCCCCCCCACCAGCACCTCGTCCACACACCCCTTGGCCTGGGACACTTTCTTCAGATCCAATGTAAGTGTCTTGTCACTGTCTCAGCTCGAATGTCATCTCATAGAGACCCATGCTGTGTGTCCAAAATAAAATAGCTCCTTCCTCCTCTCGTCCAACTGGCAGTTGCTGTGCCTCCCTCTGCTCTTCATGTTTTGCCCACCGCTTTCTGAAATTATTGTATTTAGCTATTCTTGTCCATCTTGCCTTTCTAGGCCATATACTCTACAGAGGTGAGGTAGGGCCACAGCGCACAGCCAGGATGCTCAGAACCAGCCTGCGTGATTTCAAATCCTCACTCCATAACTAACTTGCTGAATGACGTTGGGCAAGGTTTAACCACTCAGTGCCTCAGTTTCCCCACCTGTAAAAGGATGATGCTAACAGTGCTGCCCCCATAGGGTTGTTAGGAGGACTGAGTAAGTGAATGTGTGAAAAGCCCTTAGACCAGTATCTGGTATGACATGAGAGAAGTACTGATTGTCAGGGTTATGAGCATTGCTTATGAGCACAGGGCTGCCTCCTGCCTTGTTCATCACAGGTACCTCCATGGCCTGCATATTGTCAGTACACAATTAACACCACAGAATGAATGAAGGACAGAATTCTGGAGAGAGACAGCCCTTCATGAAAGTCAATTTCATTTGCAAGGACAGGCCTAGGGAGCTGAGCTGGCTCCAAAGGGCTGCTCCCTTCTCCTGCCCACATAGGCCCTTGGCCCCTCGAGGTAGGTTCCATCCCGCTGCAGGTATTTAGCTTTTGCATTGGGTACATCCTGAGAACATTCAGGCTGCTTCTGAAGGGCTTGGAGGGTGGCTAGAAAGCTGTTTCCCCCAGTGGTGGTGAGGGCAGCCAGCTAACCACACTGCTGGCACTAGGCAGAGTACAGGTGGGAGGGTGGTCCCCTGACAGGGCCATCTGGGTGTGTGTGGGGTCCCCAAATGCATCTTCCATGCTGACACAGGCACTCACTCTTCGACTTTAATGTGACTTCCCCTGCATTCTTTATTGATTGGTCTATCTTTCCTCCAAAAATATTTATCATTTTACCTTTCACATGTAAATCTGAAATCAATTGCAGGTTGACTTTTGTGACTAGTGTGAGGTAAAAGTCAAGATACATTTTCTTCCACATGAATATCCAGATAGCTTTGCCTTATTTATTCAAAAGACCATTCTCTGCATATCAGTGGCTCCCTTGTACTAAATTGTACTTATTTTCTCTCATTTCTGTCTCAGATGTATGGAAATACTGATTTTCTTACACCTGTATTGAACTTGTATACAACAACCCTGTTAATGAATTCACCTACTAATTGTACACATTTGTATTTAGATTCTGTCAGACTTTCTAGTTACATAACGATGTTATTCACAGATAATGACAGCTTTAGCTATGCTTCTCCAACCTGTATACCATACATTTCCTTCCTTGCCTGATTGCCCTGGCCTGGCTGCTGGTTCTATGTGGATAGAAGCAGTGATAAAGATCCATAAAACTTGTCTTATTCGTGATTTTAGAGAAAAATTCTCCATATTTAACCCATGAATATACTTCTCCTGCATTCTTTTGAAAGACAGCCCTGCTTCTCCAAGGAAGGGAAATGCTGTGACTGCTCTGGCCTGAGGGTGTGGAGACATAGCATGGCCCAGCGAACACCCCTGGGGGACCCAGCTCCCCACCACCTGGCGGGGGGGGTGGGGAACCCAAGTAGGCCACGTGACCTCAGATGAACCACTGCTCTCCATCTGTGTGGCTGGGGAACAGTGTCACCACTCGTGCTCTCCCTACAGCTTTGTCCTGAAGATCAAAAAGGATGAGTTTTGTGAAAGAGCTTTAAAAACCCTAGAGGACATCACAAGGACTGAAAGACCACAGCCTCGGTGTCTACTGTTTGCAAGGGCAAGGACAGCCTGAAGGAGGGTGGGGGGACCCTGAGCTGGTGGTGGGTGTGTGGTGCAGGGGTGAGGGTGGGGAAGTGTGGGGGAGGACAAGGGGAGTGGGAAGAGCAGAGGGATTTTAACACTGTCCTTAGCTGTGTCTGGGTCTGGGACCTTACAGCAGAGGTTTTCAAACCAAAGACAATCGGCTTCTCCTGGAGTGTTTGTTAAGCACAGATCAATATCCCCACCCCCAGAGCTTCTGTTCAGTAGGTACCAGGGACTGAAGGTACCCCCTCAAAACTCATGTGTTACAGTTCTTTTTTTTTTTTTTTTTTTTTTTAAGATTTATGTATTTATTTATTCATGAGAGACACAGAGAGAGAGAGAGAGGCAGACACAGGTAGAGGGAGAAGCAGGCTCCATGCAGGGAGCCCGACGTGGGACTCGATCCCGGGTCTCCAGGATCACACACCCTGGGCTAAAGGTGGCGCTATACCGCTGAGCTACTGGGGCTGCCCATCATGTGTTACAGTTCTACCCCCCACTGGGATGGTGTTTGGAGGGGAGACTTTGGGAGGCGACTAAGGTGAGATGAGGTCATGGAGGTGGGCCCTCTAGATGAGATTAGCAGCCCCAGGTTCCTGGAGGCTCCCCTGGCTGTGGGTCTGGGCTGACTTTTGCAGGACATACCACCTCAGAGCCTTGGTGGGGGGCAGGAATCAAGGAATCTGGTTCAGCCATGGTCCCTTCCCTCCATGCTTCCCTAGACCAGGCTAGATCCCTGACAACCCAATGAACTGGACTTCCTCTAAGGGCTTTGACCCAAATATAAAGAGTCCCTTTTCCCCAGGGACTCAGCATACATTATAGAGCCCACAGCTTCATGGGCAGGCCCCTCTGTGCCCAAACCATGGAACACATTTTGGCTAAGACCAGAAAAAATGCAATTGCTTCCCCTGCATAGTGACAGTGCCATCTGGGGCTCAGGCTGGTTCTCCTGCAGCCTTGTCTGGCTCCCCATGGTTGGTGGAAACACTCTCAATCAAACCAAAGGCTGGCTGACTCAGCTTCTAAGCAATCAGAAGCACCAGGCCTCTCTAATTAACCAGCCAGCCCCTTTCCCTTCCCACCACGGCCCTCGATAATGAGGGCTGGCAGCCTGGGCGTGCAGGCCCAATTACAGAGGGGACAGACGTGGCATCAAGGACTGGCATCACAGGCTCTACTGGCACACTCATTAGCTTATGGCTAAATACACCAAGGCTCTTGCTGGGGACAGCTCCATGTGGCCAAGAGCACCTGAGCCTTAGATCTAGATGCATCCCATGTCAGAGATCTCCCAGTATCCCCTCTCTGCAGCCTGCCCCTACATGCACACCTCCCAGCACCCAGGGCTCCAGGCAAAAGGGAAGGAGGTGGAAGGTGGACATGGAGATAAACAGGGGAAGCTCCTCAGAAATTGGTGAGCCCAGAGTAGAGGGTTCCTGAGGTACCCCCACTAGGTCCAGTGCCCTGTTAGACTCTCTCAGCCCCCAGGGCTGCCTCAGTAACCCCAATTACAACTGTAATTAATTATCCACAACCATTTAACACTCCCCTCTCAGAGCAGGGGTCTGTGTGTCTTTACGCTGTATTCCCAGGGCTTGCAAACACAGACCTACAATAAATACTTGCTGGATGACTGAATGGAGGCCACTGTCCCTCCACTCCCAGATGTTCCGAAGGGCTGTAAGGTTAAGTCTGGGCCTTGCTCCTGACTCTTCTGGGACTTGGCTCCTAAGTGACCACCATCTGATAGAATGACCCCAGGGGATTTGTCTGCATCTCTTTGACTATTTCCTGGTGGACCTAATGCCCTATAGACCTGCCCACTCTGCTCAAATGCAGCTTTGTCCTCAAATAACTCTTCCTTCTAACAACCCCCTTCTCCTTCCCAAAGATCTCAGCTCTGCCCCAGGCCTTCCAGTCCCCAGGATCTTGCCCTGCCCCTCCCCCAAGGTTCCTGTTCCCAAGTCAAATCTGATGCCTTCTCCTGGGTCCTTCCTTCTTTCAGCCCCCTTCTACTTGCCCTCAGGGCCTACATCCTCACTGACAGGTCCCTGCCCAGCCTGTTTCCTGCTCTGTGCTGTCCTTCCCTCCTCCAAACACCCTTTGTGCTACTCTCAGCCTCTCAGAAGCCCACCCAGCTTCCAGGAGCCAGCTCCTACAGGCAGATCTCTCAATTGCTCTCATCCTGGAACCTGGGTCCAGCCAGGTAGAGTACCACTCTAGAGAATACAGTGCCCACCTTGACCATCCGGACCTGAGGGAAATGACTGTTCTAGACACTTCTCCTTTTGGATTCCCCTAACCCAGAATTAGCCCACAACAGTTAAGTGACTGAGTGTTAACATTTATATGAGGTACTGTACAAAAGCCAAGGCATCTCTCTGTTGGCTCAGGACATCCAATGCTGGAGGGCTAAAAAGATATCTGGGAGGTTTATATAAATTATCAGAAATATGAGACTAATTGTGGGGAACTTCAATTTTAAGTTCAAGAAAACATGAGTTAAAAAAAAAAGAAAACATGAGTTAAAACAAGGAAAATGTGGGGAGTTATGGACTGAATTGTAGCCTCTCAAAATTCAAATATTAAAGCCCTAACCCCCATTGTGACTGTCCTGGAGACAGTTTCTGTAGGAGGTAATTAAGGTTAAATGAGGTCATAAGGCTGGGGCCCTGATCCAGGAGGCCTGGTGTCCTTTTATAAAAAAGAGAGAGGCCAGAGCTGGCTTGCTGCCACATGAGAAGACTAGCCAGGATGGGGGTTTGCTAGAAAGTCGATCAGCCGACAGTGAGAAACAAATTTCTGTTCCTGAAGCTGTCCAGTGTGTGGTATTTTGTCATGGCAGCCTGAGCTAAGACCAGTGGGGTCACCAAATCTACCGGAGCTTTGTGAAAGGTCAGTTCCATTCTTTGTAACACGTGGGCAGTCTCAAAAGCTAGAACCTTGGAGTGGATTTAATAATAACAGCAACAGGTATCCCATACTGGGTGTTTGAAATGGACCCTACACTCCGCTAAAGGCTTCCTCTGAGCCTGAGATGAGCCCTCTTAGCTCATCTCCTCCTCACACCCATCCAATGGTGATATAAGTAGCTTTCCTATCCCATTTACAGTTAAAGAAACAGAAGCCCAGAGAGGTTAAGTGACTCGTATGAGGACACTGTGCTGTAGTCCAGCTGGGGCTGCAACCCATACCCGTGGGCACTGAAACGGCACTTACTGGCAAGCCCAGAAGGACCACAGTCACCCATCACACGGGATGGACCAAGTGATCCCTTGCTCTGGCCTGTCTGTAGTCTAGAACCCACTTTTCCTCCCGGGACCCTCAATCACCCACCTGCTCAGATACAGTGAAAAGATGGACTTTCTTAACATGTGACCCCCACACTGTGCTACCTTGTCTCCAGCCCCACTGTCTCACCCCTAATGACAGGCAGTGCCTAACTTATCTCCCACTGTTACTTTATGTCCCTCCGCAATCCACTCGCCAGATAGCAGCTAGGCTCATCCCTCACAAAGACAAATTAGATCACATCACACCCTGCTTAAAACACTCCAGTGGCATCCCATGAAGGTTAGAATCAAATCTCAACTCCTGACCTTGACTTACGAAGCTCTTGTGTGATGGGCATGTCTCCGATGCCTTCATTAGCTCCTTGAACATGCCCAGTGGGTTTCCACCTCAGGAACTTCATGCTTGCTGCTTCCTCTGCCTGGAACCCTTTTCCATTCAGATCTTCCCAGAACTGGCTTCTGCTTATGCTCAGGTCTGAGCTCAGAGAGGCACTCCTGGCCATACCCTACCACACTGCCCTCAATTTACTACAGAGCCCTCAGTCTACTTGACAGTATTTTATTTGTCTGTTGTCTCCCTTCTCTCACTCCTGGAAAAAAATCACCATGAGAGCAAGGGTTTTGTCTCTCTCATTCATACTATTGCTAGTACCTAGAACAGGCCTTGCACACAGCAGGCCCTCTACTATTTGCAGAATGAATGAATGAGCAAACAGGTGACATGCTTTTCTTGAGGATGGAGAAGAAAACGCACAATGCCCACTATTCAGCTGTGGCCCCAGCTAGCACCCTTTCCTCCCACTTCTACCCAGGAGCAACTCCTCTTGGAAACTTAAAGGCCTCCTCACCTTGCTGCCCAAGCCAAGACTAGGTCCTCAGCCTGCTGCAAAATAAGAACAATTTCAAACTGCACCAGCCCAGTGTTCCAGGGTATCATGGGGTAGTGAGTGTCAAGAGCATCTAGAAGAGTGGAGGGGAGGGGAGACAACAGTGGCAGTCCCAGACTGCCTGGTTCTCCAAGGACCCTTTGGCAGTCAGGACAGCAGCCTGCCCCAATAGCAGACGTCTTAGACTTCTAGAGGAAGAGACAAGGCTCTGCTCCTTCATCATGGTCCTATAAACCTGAACATTTACAGCATTTACAGTGGGGTTGAGGGGCAGAGAGTGGAAACAGGCTGCTGGGCCCCATTCTCCCAGACAGAAGTCACAAAGTATAACCTAATCTACCCAAGGGCTGGGAGCAAGACATTCCAAGTCCCTTTGCCTGCTGCCTATGTTAGTATCTAGTTCAGGGACTATGGAAGGTGCCCACCCTTATCCTGTCATCCAGGCCCCTCCCACATCTCCACTGTTCTTGGGACCCTTCACCAGCAAATCCACATTCCTTAGCCCAGTTCACCACATGTTACAAAACACGGAAAAATGACCTTAGCCGAATCCTGGCTTTTCCACTTACTAGTTTGGTATATTGACCTTTTTGCATCTGGATTCTCTCATCCAGCTTTTAATTGCCACTCAAAATGATCTTAATAAGGTTGCCAATGACTTCCATGTGGCTAAGTCCATGTTTACTTCTTTGTCTTCTCTATATTCCATGGTCCTCTTAGCTCTAACCACCCACCATGCCCCATCACCAATCTTCTATTTCCTGTTATTTCTTCCTAGAATGTACTATTTATTTCCTGAAATATTCTTATTTATTTGATCATTATTTGTTTTTGGTTCCACCAGGAAAACTAGAGTGAAAAACAAAGGAAAGAGGAAGATACAGTATCTTGGAAACAGCTCTCTAACCTAGGAGGGCAGTAAAGGGAAGACCATGATAACAGCTATGCAGCAATTAGTCTATGCTGGAGTAGAACTAAAAGTCTAAAAGGGAGAAAAAAATGTAGGCTCCACGCAATAGAGTAAAATTGAGATGCTAAATAATCCTGAGGATTAGAAGGCATATTATACTTGAGTCAACAAGAAAAGACAATTAGAAACTCCAGAAAAAAAAAAAAGTTATTTTAAAGAAGTCTTGGACTCAACATGTAACAATTTAATATGGGGCATAATTTAGAGTAATCAGTGGAGTATAAGAAAAGGGAAAAATCCATTTGACTTTGCAGCAAAGATCATTCTCATTTGAGGGGTCAGGGGTCAAGAGCAGATCAAGAGAATAAGGAGCATAATCCTAGCACAATGATTGGTCCTGAGGAGAATTTTATTCCTTTATAATGATTAATAAAATTCACTGAGTACTTATGTGCCAAAGTTTTTAAGGCCTATGCATATAATTAATCATTATGATTTTCTAAGGTACATGTTATCATTATCTATATCTTACAGATGCGGAAGATAGGGCTCAATATATTAGACAAGTTTTCTGAGGTCATCCAGCTAGTGAAATAGCTAGACTTATACCCAGGTCTGTGGGATCCAGAGGTCCACTCCCCAGGGTTGGCCCTAGAAGCCAGGCCATTCAACCTTAGGCCCTAATTCTTCTTGCCGAGCAGCACAGGATACCATGTGCATACACATGCATACATGGACACACACAGACACATACAACATACACTCATGGAAGCCAGGGTGCAAAGCCACAGAACAGGTCCAGACTGGGTAGCCAGAGAAGGGCCTTACCTTCCTGCAGTCTTTGCAGAACACTGATGAGCTGCCCAGGAAGCCCAGTACCTCCCCACAGAGCAGACACTGGGAAAGGCCATTCCCCATCACATTCTGCCTCATGGTCTCCAGCCGCTCCACCAGGCGTCTGCAACACAGGACACACAGAGTCAGATGGAATGTTTCCTATCTTCAACCTGACCACTGCCCAGGTATGGCTCCCTACATGGCCCATGTGCTGTTCCCTCACCTGGGGTACTGTTCCCTGCCCCACTTCTTTTCTAGGCTACCTCCTAATCATTCATTCACTCACCAACTATTGAGTACCAACAACGTGCCACACCCTAGGAATATTGCAGCAAGCAAGCCAGAGATAGACAGACATGATCCCTGCTCTCACAGAACTTACGTTTAATAAAGTCCATAAACAAGTCAACAAGCAAACTGACTTCAGACAAGGGAAGTGCTATGAAATCAAATAAGTGTCTCACCCAGTGTAATCTCAGGACGGAAGTTTCTATCTCTGTTTTGTTGGCCAAAATAACTCGAGGCTTAAAACACATGGAAGATAGGTACCAGGAAAACTAGAGTGAAAAACAAAGGAAAGAGGAAGATACGGTATCTTGGAAACAGCTCCAGACTGGGGAGAAGACTGATGGGGAGGGCATGTCAGGTGGTGATCAGTGAAGGCCCCTCTGAGAACATGTGAACTGAGAGCTAAAGGATAACAAGGCCAAATCAGGTAAAGAGCAGGGCAGGGGTGGGGGTAGGGTGAAGTGGAGGTGGAGGTGGAGGGCACTCCAGGCAGAGGGAAGGCAGGGCAGGGGGCAAAGACAAAGGCCTTGGCACATTAGAACAGCAGGGAGGCCAGTGTGGCAACTGCCTTGTGAGCCTGCCAGAGCCTGGGATAAAAGGAGGCTGGAGGGATGAGGAAGGGACCGGATAGATTACATGGGTTTTATAGACACAGAATGGAATTTAGATTATTTTCTAAGATCAACATGAAGCCACTGAAGAGTTTTTTGTTTGTTTTTTAAGATTTTATTTATCTATTCACAAGAGACAGAGAGAGAGAGAGGCAGACATAGTTAGAGGAAGAAGCAAGCTCCCTGCGGAGAGCCAGATGCAGGACTTGATCTCAGGACCCCAGGACTACGACCTGAGTGGAAGGCAGATGCTTCACCACTGAGCCAACCTAGGTGCCCCACCACTGAAGAGTTTTAGTTAGAGGGCTGATTTGATCTAAGGGACATTTAAAATTTTTATTGTAATTTTTAAAAGTTTGTATTTATTTATTCATTTAAGTAATCTCTACACTGATGCAGGACTCAAACTCAGGACCCTAAGATCAAGAGTCACAGGCTGTTCTGACTGAGCCAGCCAGGTGTCCCCAAGTGGCATTTTTATTTTTTTAAATATTTTATTTATTTATTCATGAGAGACACACACAGAGAAAGGCAGAGACATAGGTAGAGGGAGAAGCAGGCTCCATGCAGGGAGCCCAATGTGGGACTCGATCCTGGAACTCCAGGATCACGCCCTGAGCCAAAGGCAGATGCTCAACTGCTGAGCCGCTCCGGCTGCCCTCGCGCAGCATTTTTAAAATCTCACTCCAGCAGCCATGGAAAGCCAGGACTACAGTGGGGGAGGGCAGGTGAGGAAGCCAGCAGGAGGTGGTAGGAGGCCCAGTGAATGGGCACTGAGTCTGGGAGACAGAGGCAACATCCATGGAGATAGGGGGCGAGGAGGTAAGAGAGAGATCTGGGGTGATACAGAGGTTTTGGTTTGAGCAAGTGGGTAGAGGAAGCAGCTAGAGGAAGAAAGAAAAATGAGCTTTTTTTTGAACCTGTGCTGCTGAGTGTCCAGGAGCCCATCCCAGAACCCTGCTAAGCCAAGGTAGGTGACTCTCCTCAGGGTCCCATGGCCTCTCAGCCCACTATGACCCCTCTTTTCATGGCAACACTATGACCCTCACTAAACTGGTGGCCACTTCCGTTTTGTTGGCCTGTATCTCCAGTACCCAGGGGACACTCAGTGAAAATTTCTGAATGAACGAACAGAGGACAGAGCACAGATACATTATCTCAACCCTCCCAGGGAGGAGGATGCTATTTCCCCCCATTTTAAAGTCAAGAAGACTGAGGTCCAGAGATGTAAAGTCACTTTCCACCAGAATTACATAGTTCCTAAGAGGTGGTTCCCAACGCCTAGGCCCTCATCTCATACTATACTCTCCCCTGAGGTGATCAGGCTCTCCCTGGGAGGCCAAGGGGAAGGTGCCTCTCCCTACATGCCCTCCAGCAAGCACTCCTGACTTCCACAGAGGTCCCTTCCACTGTCTCTCACCCAGGGGCCTTGCTGAAGCCCAGCCCCACCTCGGGCCTGAACTGCCTGCTCTCAGGGACCCACGTCAGTACAGCCCATGCCTTCTAACTCATGGAAACCCATAGGATACACCTCCTCCTTCTGAGACATTTAATCTGAGGCACTGCCTTCTGGGGCATTCCCTAGCTCTGTCAAAACCAGTGTTCACAATGGGGGCCAGACAGATGGATGAGGGGGTGCAAACACTTCCTGCTACGTGGGAGGACCCACATGAAGCACCCCCTGCCAGCTCCCAGCATGCCTTCCTGGGGGAGCCCAAGGGACACAGGGGGTGCTGGCATGTCAGTCATGAGCTTGGGGCTGCACAGCTTCTTGCAGGATCCTGGAAGGATTAGGCAGGGGACAGGGTTAGCCAGCTTAGATAAGGAAAGAGCTAAAGACAATCAGTCTGTCTGATATACACCATTTTTGTAATAAACTGCCCTTAGTATGTCCGCGTTATCAAGGCACATACAACAAACTGGGCAGCAGTGGTCTTTGTAGTGGTGCTTTCACATTTAGAACTATGCGTTTCTATTAAGGTCTGACTTCTTAAATGATCTTACATTTGATAAACAAAAGACTACTAAAAGACGACTAAAAGAACAAGGAGAGCAAAATCAAATGAATTCCTGCCCAGTGTAGTGAACTGCATTTGTGCTTTTCTGTGTTTTTCCAATTTTCTAGGAGGTATGAACTGCTTTTGTAATTAAACAATGGACACAACAAACTGTCTGCAGGCTGTACAGAAGTCAGCTCTGGGTGCAGGGGGCCAGGAGAAGAGCTTAGAACACATGCTGGAGAGCAGCTCTTCTCTTGGAACCCTCACTGGGACACGGAGGTCTAGGTTCAATTCCAACTTGAATCCCTCCTCTGGCTGAACCACAGCCAACCTTCCTGTATGTGAAGTGAAGAGCCCCTGATGCATGTCACCATGCTCATTCATCCCCCCCATGGCCTGGGGCCCACACAGGAGCCACTATCCACTTCTTACAGAGGAGTGTATTAAGGCTTTGTGGGGCTGGGTTACACATCTACACCTCAGAAGTGTTCGGGCAGAGCAGACTCACTCCCAGGGGTAGCAGTCACTAGGACTCAGGGCGCCACTCTCAGCCCATGGATCTGACACAAAAGGACTTTGCTTCCCTCTCCAGGATCTTGCTTCTACCCCAGCTCAGAAGCAGCCCTTACCCAATTCTCTGCTGCTCCATGACATCCAGCCGCTCTGCCCTCTGGATGACCCGCAGGATGGCCTCCACCTCGGCTGGGCTGAGGCATTGGCTCTTCCTCTGCTTCTCTGTCTGGTAGGTGTGCACAGACCAGCCTGTCTGCAGCCTGGAGAGAGAACACAGCCAGCCTTGAGGCCACCACAGTGCAAACTCAGGCCTCCCCATAGTGCCACTTCACAAAGCCCCTGCTGAGAACAGTCTGGGAACAGCCCAGGTGCAGTGTGTCAGGGAGAAGGGTTCAGGGAACAGGGCAGAGGTTTCGAATGCTGGCTCTGACCACCTGCCAGCCACTGGGCCTCACAAAGATGGCAGTGCCACCTTAGCACCACAAGAGACAGGAGCATGGGGTGTGACCCACTGGACAAACAGAGAAGGCCACTGCCACAGCACGTGGGGCTTTGAAGGAAGAGCATAGAAGGTCATCAAGGCTGAGATCTGAGGGCACCTGGGTCACTCAGTTGGTTAAGCATCTGCCTTTGGCTCGGGTCATGATCCTGGGGTCCTGGGATCAAGCCCTGAATCGGGTTCCCTGCTTGGCAGGGAGTCTGCTTCTCCTTCTACCTTTCCCCGCTGTTTATGCTCTCTTTCTCTCTTACACTCCATCTCTCAAATCAATCAATCAATAATCTTAAAAGAAAAAAAAAAGACAGAGATCTGAGGCATATAAGGGAAATGGAACTTACTATGGAACAGGAAAGAATGGTAATTAGATTAAAAATGAACCCTGAATATAAAAGGAGATGCACAGAGCAGTTTGAAAACTAGAGGGTTTGAAGGGCAGGAGGGCAGCCCCTACTTCCTTAAACCCACTTCCCTAAAAAGTGACAACAACAGGGACGCCTGGGGGGCTCAGGGATTGAGCGTCTGCCTTTGGCTCAGGATGTGATCTCGGGGTCCCAGGATCGAGTCCCGCATTGGGCTCCCTGTGAGGAGCCTGCTTCTCCCTCTGCCCGTATCTCTGCCTCTCTCTCTCTCTCTCATGAATAAAATGAATAAATAAAATCTTAAAAAAAAAAAAAAAAGAAGAAGTGACAGCATCCAAGGGTCCTCAATGCGGGACACAGGGCAGGAGGATGAGGATGTGGATGCCTTCCTGGCGGTTCCCTGTCATGAGCTGACACTGGTGGTCTCATATCACTGCCTGATCCGAGCTACCGCAACCAACAGTTCATGTACTGTCGACACTGTGTAAGTTAGGAGAGCTAAAGAACATGTCCTTTCTCTGTAAGGAGAGCAGGCTGATTAAGGTGAGAGGCTCAGACTGGAGTCTACTGGATGGTCTTATCTTAGGCTCTGTCCCTTCCCAGCCGTGAGAATGTGGGCAGCTGCTCATCCCAGATTACCTGATCTGTCTCTTTAAAAGAAGCCATGCAGATTAAATGAGGCAGGGTATGCAAAGTGCTCTGCATATAGCAAATGCCCAATTGCTTAATCAGTGGTGGTTAATGATGATTACTGTAATTCTCATGGGTAGAACCATCAGGAATGGCTAGACCAAAGAGGCAGTGCTCATGAAAGGTTTTGCAGGATGAACAGGAACTTGGCCAATGGAAAGAAGGAGACGGTGTGCAGGCAGAGAAAGCCACATGTGCAAAGGTGCAAAGACATAATAGTCATGTGCTGCACCGAAGGTCTCCAGACTTCTAGACTGCTTATGTCTCCAATTCAAAGAGAAGCACTGCCCTAGGGGCACCTGGGTGGCTCAGGGGTTGAGCATCTGCCTTCAGCTCTAGTGGTAGTCCCAGGGTCTTGGGATTGAGTCCCACATTGGGCTCCCTGCAGGGAGCCTTCTTCTCCCTCTGCTAATGTCTCTGCCTCTTTCTCTGTGTGTCTCTTATGAATAAATAAACTCTTTAAAAAAAAAAAAAAAGCAGCACTGCCCTAGATGAATACTTTTGGAGCAGTCCTCATAGGGCTGGGGGATGCCAACAATGGGAAAGGAGTGGGGCTGGGGGACAGAGGAGGGGAGGCCAGTCCTTGGAAAGGGCAGGAGAGCACACACCCACCTTTCCTCCATCTCCCGAGCAGACTCAATGGGTTTAGGCCCTGAAAAGGAGCATGCTCCCATCCCAACCTGCATGTTTTCTCCACCTGAGCATTTGAGGGACCGGGCAGTTAGTGATTGGCCAGGATGCCCTCCATGTGTGACCCCCTGGGCCAGGGAAGGAGAACTGAGAAACAGGGTCCTCAAGCTCAGAGCTGCACCACATAGGGAAAAGGCAGACCAAGGAGCACAGAAATGGGAAGGCATGGCACCACCCTGTATCCTGGGAGTACAGTTCTTACCCAGCTAGCTGTGGGCGTGGTGCCAGTCCAGGGCATGGGACACCTCCTTTTGCACCAGGCCCTCCTGTCATCCTATCAGGCAGGCCTCCCCTTGGGCCTCTCCTTTTCTCAGTGGGGTAAAGAGGCTGAGAGCAGTTACATGGCTCTGTGAAGTCAAGTCAGAGGTTGGCCAGCCTCCTGACCCAAGGAGTCCATGGCCAGTGGCTGCTGCCAGACCCTCCAGGCTTCCCTGGGGCATCCTCTCAGCCTCCTTTTCTGCCTCCATCTGGTCACCAACCAAGCCCTGACAATCTGTCCTCTCATTCAACCTCTTCCCCTGGCCCACTGCTCCTGTCCAGTCAGACTGCAATTCCCACATCTGGCCTTGGTTGCCTCTGAGCATCCTGTTCCCCTAAAGGCCCCACCATATTGCCAAAGGTGGCCAACTCCTGGCCAGCAAATGTAGCTGTGGTTGTAAGCTCCAAGGAAGAATCTTCAGTGGCACCTGGTGCCCCCCATCTGTACGGCCCCCCATACAGTGCCCTCATCTCTCAGCTGCCCTGGCCTCACACAGGTTGCCAAAGCTGCCCCTAGTTCCTTGTGTTCTGGGTTGCAGCCAAGCCTTTGCTTATGCTGCACCCTCCATCTGCAGTGCCTGCCCACCTCCCAAACCTCCTGTCCACTAGGCTACTCCTGTTCTTTTTTAAGACTTCTTTTAGGGGATGCCTGGGTGGCTCAGTCAGTTACACGTCCAACTCTTGGGTTTGGCTCAGGTCATGATCTTGAATGGAGGCCCCTGTCAGGCTTTGTGCTCAGTGTGGTATCTACTTGAGATTCTCTCTCTCCCTCTCCCTCTTACCAGCCCTCCCACTCATGCCCTCCCCCCAAAATAAATAAATAAAACCTTTAAAAAAAAGACTTCATTTAGATTTCTGATGAAGGGACACCTAGGTGGCTCAGTGGTTGAGCGTCTGCCTTTGGCTTAGGGCATGATCCTGGGGTCTTCGGATTGAGTCCAGCATCCGGCTCCCAGCAGGCAGCCTGCTTCTCCCTCTGCCTATGTCTCTGACTCTGTGTGTGTGTGTGTGTGTGTGTGTGTGTGTGTGTGTGTCTCTCATGAATAAATAAACAAAACCTTAAAAAAAAAAAAAAGATTCCTGGTGAAGATCACCTTCAAGATGGGTTGAGTTCATTCTCAGAGCTCCCAGAAGGCCCAAGCATGGGTCCATCATGGGGATTAAACATTATTTCAAGGCCAGGTGGAATCCTCTGTCTCTTCCTCTAGAATGTGTCTGGAGGACCAGTCCTACACCATCTGGCCCCTGCCCACTTCCTCAACTTCCTTTTACCCTGCTTACCACCTCATTCTGCATTCAAGCCACACAGGCCTCCTGTCAGGCCCTCTATTCATTCTGTTCCTTCTACCTCAGGGCCTTTGCACATGTTCTTCCTTCTGTTTAGAATCTTCTTCCCCCTATGTCCATCTAATATTTATCCCTCCTCCAGGACTCAAACATCACATTCTCAGGCAAGCCTCTATATACCCCCAGATTAAGTCAGCATCTGTCTTCACTCCACTGCCTGTTTCCACTGTAGAAGTAGCTACACATGGGTAATTACATGTATAATGTTCACGTCTCCCCATCAGTGCCTTAAGATGAAGGACCATGTTCATCTTGTTCACTGCTGTGCAATCAGTGCCTGGGACATAGTAGGGGTTTAGAAAATGTCTGATGGTTCTGGAGGACAGACCTGAGTTGAAGCCAGGGAACGTAACTTCCCCGGACCTCCCAGAGGAACCCTCAGGGCACAGCACCCAGATGCAAGATTTGTAGTACTCTTCTTTACGGAGCCTGGCATTACAAGGAGCCTGGCATTACAAGGCAGCACACCCTGGGGAGGAGATCAAAGCATTTGCTCTATTCAAAGATGCTACAACAGCTTCTGGCTGCTGCTGAGTGCAAGACAAGGTCAGGGAGAACTGATGGAAATGCCAAAGGGGCTGCCAGGGGTCACACTAGGCCCTGGTACAAGAGCACAGCTCTCCCCAGCTCCTTGTATCCTGCCAGGGAGGACACATCATCTTGCCTGGGATCAGAGCAGAGAGGGAGAGGGGCTGGCTTCTTCCCTGGTCTCTCCCCTATGGGGGCTGTGCAGGGGCCAAACAGAGCTAAACCATCCCAGAGAGAGGAACAAATTAACTGTTGCACAGAGATTCCTGCAAATGAGGCAGGACTCAACTCTTGGGCATTTTGGATTAGTTTTTCTATCTGTCTTTGATGTTTCAGCTCTGTCCCCCTGCAGGCCTATAACATCTAATTGCAAATTTCTTGAACTTGGTCCCATTTGGGAAATGCTGGCTTCCATAATTGGCATGGTTTGACAGATAGAGAGGCATTCTTGGGCTTACCAGACACCAGGGACCTCCAAATCCCTGGATAGATGGGGAAGACTGAAAGGCAGGAAAGGCATCCAGGAGGCCCAGGCCTCTGGCCATGGGAGGAAAGTAGGTAGAGATGGCCTAACCTAACTGCATCTGAGGGGCCACCAGGATGGGGCCGGGGGGGACAGGAAAACTGGGATCCTAAGGGAAAAAACAAGAACCAGAGAGACCCTGACAGGGCACAAAAGAGACTGGGGATGCTTTGAGGTGGACTGTGTGTTTCAGCCCAGACGGCAACACTTCGTTCACTTAACAAGCCTTTACTCTGTCCTGTAAGTGCCAGGCATTCACCATGAAGTAGGTATCCAAGTATCCAAGGCTTCCTACCTCCGGGGGTTTGGGGACCAAAGGCTCAGTGATGGGGATTTATACTCTCAGCAGAGAAGGCAGAGGAAGTGGTTTGATCCCCTGTAGCCTGCTGTAGCCATGGGAGACAGGTGGGCCTAAGTGTGGGTCCCAACCCTGCCATTGGGCAAGGGGCTCAGCCTCCCTTTCTTCCTCGTAAAAATGAGGGTCAATTCCATATGGCAGTTAAATAAGTGAATGGCTGTTAAGTGCTGACCGCGGGGCCTGGAGTGTGGTGTGCATTAGACATGCACTTGTCTCCAAATGCCTCTTTCTGAGTCCCTGATATTGAGTCTTGCCCCTAAAAAAGAAGGAATTGGGGAGAGGTAGGGAAGGGAAGGCCGGGCAGTGTCTTGGAGGTACTCACTTGGCTCGCAGGGCAAGCTGCCGATCGTTGGGGCAAACCCACTGGTCGTTCCCACTACCAAAGATGGTGTCAGCCATGGCTTGGAGTGCCCAGCCAGGACAGAGAGTCACATCTGAGGTGAGAAGGGAAAAACAAAGAGCACATCATCAGCTGGGGTGCAGATGGCAGCCAGGGTCCCTCACGCACCAGGCACTCCAGTGCATCCCCAAACCTGGCCACCTGTGGATGCCTTGCCATCAGAATCCTCCAACTAAATACTGTTCCCTCAAAGCTCCTCTTTCAAAAGGATCATAATTCTGGGAGGGTTAACTAGGTGGCTCACGTAGCTAAGTGACCAAATTGGACATGACTGGCAGGACATCACAAGTCAGAAGCAGAAAGAGGGGGGAAGAAGCACATCTCAGTAATCTTCAACTTGGCTGGTAGCCTCCTGACTTCTGCTCCTCCCAAGCACAGCCCCTACTGTACTGAGCACAGTGCTTAGCAGGAGGGGCTAGGTCCAGGGTGCACGCATCTAGACAACCCGGGGAACCCTTATACCACTCTCAAACCTGGGGGACCCATCGTGGCACCTCCAGGCCCATGGTGCAGCTAAAATTGGCCATCTTCATGGGTTCTTCTCCCCAGCATGTTCTGCTGGCCATCACAGTGCTCCCCAGAGCAGGAAGGAGGGTGGGGAGCAGCAGCTACAGCCAGGACTGCCACCCTGTACAACTGTAGGGGTACCCTGGCACAGTCCACCAAGACTACGATGAAGATGGTACCCTTGGGAATTCTGCAGGGAGCCAACCCTGCTTCAGAACTTCCTGTTGGTTTGACATGTACAGTCTAGCTCAGCTGCCTTTCTCCTTGCTATCAAGGCTATGACCAGCTCTTGGATTATCTAGTATAAGGCTACTGCTCACGTATTCTGAAAGAAGAGAGAGAGAGAGAGAGAGAGAGAGAGAGAGTGTTGGGGGGAGAAAAAAGGGGGAACTCAATCCCAGAGCAAAGATGAAAGCCTGCACTGAGTTATCCACACTCCCCTGGTCCAATCCAATCTAGACCAATAGATCTCAAACACAGGAATCCTTCATACTCTTAAAAATTACTGAATTTATTTTAAATTACTGAAATTAGTCTGGCAGTGCCTTACATTTCTTTTAAAGAGTTTACTTATTTATTTGATAGAGAGAGGGGGAGAGAGCACAAGCAGAGGGAGTAGCAGGGGTAGAGGAAGGAGCAGACTCCCTAAGCAGACAGCCTGATGTAGGGCTCAATCCCAGGACCCTAAGATCATGACCTGAGCCAAAGGTGGATACTTAACTGACTGAGCCATGAGGCATCCAGTGCCTTAAATGTTAAATGGAATTGCCATATGACCCAGAAACTACTTCTAGGTATATATGCAAGAGAAGTAAAAACATGCCCACACCAAAACTTGTATATGGATGTTCATAGCAGCATTATTCACAACAGCCAAAAGTGGAAATAATTCAAATGTCTGCCAACTGATAAATGGGTATCATATGGTGTATCTATACACAATGGAATATTATTTGGCCATAAAGGTGAAATACTGATCAAAAAACAATAAACATATTAGATGCTCACATATTTTATTTAAAAAGCTATGTTTTCCAGGGGATCCCTGGGTGGCTCAGAAGTTTAGCGCCTGCCTTTGGCCCAGGGTGTGATCCTGGAGTCTCGGGATCGAGTCGCGAGTCAGGCTTCCAGCATGGAGCCTGCTTCTCCCTCTGCCTGTGTCTCTGCCTCTCTCTCTATCTCTCCCTCTGTCTCTCATGAATAAATAAAATATTTAAAAAATAAAAATAAGGGGATCCCTGGGTGGCGCAGCGGTTTAGCGCCTGCCTTTGGCCCAGGGTGCGATCCTGGAGACCCGGGATCGAATCCCACGTTGGGCTCCCGGTGCATGGAGCCTGCTTCTCCCTCTGCCTGTTGTCTCTGCCTCTCTCTCTCTCTCTCTCTCTGTGTGACTATCATAAATAAGTAAATTAAAAAAATAAAAATAAAAATAAAAAGTAATAAAAAGCTATATTTTCCAGAACAAAAGCAACTAATGAAAATAACAGCTATGTATCACATTTTCAAAAATCTGTGTAATGTTTAGTTTAACAAAAGTCAGCTGGATGTTCATATCTGATTTCTTGTTCAATCTTTTGTGATTATGCGGTTTTGTTAAAGTGCATGAAGGACATCTAGACTCTCACAAATATGTACTCCTGGAAAAAGGAGGAGTATTTTCACAGTCTTTCCAGTTAATTGTGGATATTCTTCTTTCATACTGTACCAGAATTCAACAGATGGTACTTTCTTAAAGATTAGTTCTTTTTTTTTTTTTTTTTTTTTTTTTTTTTTTTTTTTTTTTTTTTTTAAAGATTAGTTCTAATGTGGCATCTGAAACCATACTAATGAACTTATCCTTTTCTGTATATTTGAGAGGATAGGATGCAGGATTTTATTATTATTATGAAAATAGTTTTGACCTTGTGGATTTCCTGAAAGGTGTTGGAGATACCCCCCCCTCCCCCCGCCCCAGGGATCCCTGGATCAGTTTGAGACCTACTGTGCCAGACCAAGGTCACCGATTTTTATAGTGACCAGCAGGGGGCAGCGTGTTGACAGTAGCCAACTGATCCACACAGAGACCAAACCCATGACCTTGACTGCAGTGGTCTCTCTATCCCGTGTGTAGTACATCCAAGCACCTGCTCTCCTCTGTGGGCCACCTTGGAGAGAGCCCTGGGCACATCCAGACCCTAAAGAGCCACGTGTGGAGACCCCATGGCCAGGCCTGGCACTAGGATGCCACCATCCCAAAAGCCTCCTCAAATCGAAAGTCTTGACCTTCTCCCAAGTAAGGCTAACATATGATCCAGGAAAACAGAGAGTCAAAATGACACACTCATCAAACAAGTGCAAACCAGCATCTCACTTCCAGCCTTCAGTGCTCTATGGTTTGTTTTGCTGTTTTCCAGAATCTGTTATCTTGTGAATAGCACAATCACACTGCCAGGTGGGTGTGAAAAGCATTACTCTATTCCAAGTAAACGTTTAGAACATACTATAATTCATTAGCCCTGTTTATTATTTTTTAAAAGAATACGAGTTTCAGGAAATTGAAGTGGGGCACCTGGGTGACTCAGTCAGTTGAGGGTCTGTCTTTGGCTCAGGTCATGATCCCAGGGTCCTTGGGACCTTGTCCCATGTTAGGCTCCCTGCTCAGTGGGGAATCTGCTCCTCCTCTTGTCTTCCACCACCCTGGGCTCTCACTCACTCTCTCTCTCAAATAAATAAATAAAACCTTAAAAAAAAGAAAGAAAGAAAAGTGATGAGGGGCCTCCCTGATCAGGAGGCTGTGCCTGGGTAAACTGGGCATCCAGTTGGCCATTTATGATCATCTCACAGATGCCACCGCTCCTGCCACAACCTGCAGGGGGCGCCACATCCCGGGCCACAGCTCCCAGGACTGGAGGGTCCCAAGCCGTCCTGCCTGTCTAGTAGCAGCTGGACACAGTGAGGAAAGGGGTGGCCCCTTTGCTCTACTAGGCACCCCCATAGAAGCAGGGGCACACCAGTGGAGACCCCAGAAGTTTGGAGCAAGCCAGGGAACCTCAGGGTGGGAATTCCATCTTCTGCAGAAGCTTCTAAACAGTGAGTGTATGGAGCTGGAGTGGGGGGTTGAGGAGAAAGAAGGGGTCCTATGCTCTCACACTCAAACCTTCACCTCCTTTCTGGTGAGGACAGGTGGGGACATCCAGGAGAAGACAACATCACTGGAGTAGAGAGGCAGCAGTTCTTCACAGGCCAAAATCAATCTTTAGGGAATGAGTCCCTTTTGTCCCCTTTGGGTTACTTCTAAAGAGGGCAAAATCCTTAGGGATCACTGTCAAGAAAACTTTCAAGCTAACATTTATCCTTCCTCTGACTTATTTGAATTCATTTTAAAAAAAGATTTTTATTTATTTATTTGAGAGAGCCATTGAGAGAAAGCATGAGTGGGGGTAGAGTGGAGAGAGACAAGACTCTGCTGAGTGGAGAGCCCAATCCTGGGCTCCACCCCAGCACCCTGGGATCATGACCTGAGCCAAAGGCAGACACTTAACTGACTGAGCCACCCAGGTGCCACAACCCCCCAACCCCTTGTTTGAGTTCTATTCCTCTTTTCTTTTGAAAACTTTAGGTCAAACAACTCTGCAATGACCCACAGGCTACTCTGCTCTGTTCTTCCTGAATCTAATCACTGCTTTTCCTGTTGGACAGAAGAGAAACAAGAGAGGTTAAGAGACTGAGGTGAGGTCACACAGCTAACTGTGCTGGTCCACTAACCCTTCTTTCCATAGTAACATCTCTGCATTGGATCACCTTCTGCCATAGGGCAGAGGGAGGATTTGGGGTAAAAAAGGAAGGGGGAAGAAAGACTCCAAGAAGAGAGAAAAGAGATCCGAGAGAGTCTGGCTTTTATGCAGACCTACTGGAAGGCCAGGAACCGGTCAGTTATCTTCCTCGGGCCTTGGTTTTCTCATAGGTCCCCAAAAAGGCTGAGATGGACAGGCTGGAGATACTGCCCTGAGCAATCTGAGCTGTCAACCCTCCCTGCCAATCTGCGCAGGGAGGCAAGGGGGTGGAGGTGGGGAGACGGGAGACCGGACCTGGGGCAGGAGGCTGGTGGCTGCTCCAACCTGGGAGGTGGGAAGTGAGCCCCACCCTAGCCTAGTCCCCTGGGCGGGAGCAAAAAGGCATCCCTCTATCCCCCACCCAGACTTAGGAGGCGGAGGTCAACTCCCAGGCCTGGGGCTGTGAACACTGGCTGGCCAGGTCTTCAATGATGCTAAGATCCCGGCTGAGCGTGTCCACAGGGGTAGCTCGGGGAGAGAACTGGGGCTTCTGCCCAGGCTGCACCTAACACACGTCTCCTAAGGCACACTTGTCCTCCACCCACACAGAGCAGCCTCGGGACAGATGGTGAGAGGGAAGGGCAGCTCCAGGAGCCACATTTTAAGAACTGCCAACAAAGGCAGCGTAGGTTCTCCAAATCTCTTCAGTCTGAACCACCAGCTTCCGGACTCTCCAGCCAAGCCCCATTCCCGGCTTCCTTAACCCTCTTCATCCAGAACCACTGTGTGCTCACACACCCTGGGCTGGGCCCCCCTCCATTGGGGACTCTGGGAAGAGGGCCAGGGAGGCCCCCTTCCCCAGACCTGTGCCCTCTTACGAGCTGGGTCCTTCAAGCTTCCAAAGAGCAGTGTTAGGGGAGCTGAATGTGGGCCACACCCTTGTCTTAACCAATGCTAATGCCTGGCCAAAATCAACTGATGAGGGAACCACACAGGGGCTAGAAGGAGGCAAGTGAAAAGGCAGGAGATTCCCCCTGGCAATTCCTCAGGGGGAAAGAGGGACTCAGCCAAGGGCCTAGAGAGAAGCAAGGCCACACGTTCTGTGGAAAGAGGGCTGCATGGAGCTCTGGCCTCCTCTGGAAACAAGGGGAGAACAGGCTGCTGGGGCCAGGCCTGTCCCTGAAGTCCTTCCAGCTGTAAGTGGGAAGGAGAGAGGTTATGTGGTGTGCATTTGTGCACGTGTGCGCACCTGTGTGTGTATGTGCACATGTGCTTGTGTGTTCTGCTGAGGAAAGAAGACTTCCTGGGGGAGGTGGGCTCACACCTGGGGACCCAGAGTCCTGCTCTACTGACAGTCTGCTCCTCTCTCCTCCCCGACAGGCCTGTGGGCTCCTAGGGGCCTGTGTCTCCTCCTCTCTCCATCCTGGAGCCCAGCGCAGGGCCTGCTACAAAGCAGGTGCTCAGTGACTCTGTTGGGTGGAACTGACTTCATCAGAGAGATGGCTGTTCCCAGATAAGGAGTAATTCAGACAACAGAGCAGAGTTGGGTTCCAACCATGCTCTGTGACTTGTTCACTCACAAAACACTTTGTTCCTCAGGACTCCCCACAGGGTAGTCAGCACCCAGTGGCTTGGCAGCTGAGCCACCTCCCCTCAAGAGACCAGCGTGCCCTAAGGTCTCCACTAGGACGTTGAGCCTCCAGGTGCCACCTTTATCTTGCTGAGTGAGACTAGCCAAGCTAGCAGAGGCTGTGCCCTCAGGAGCCCATGGGCTCAGGGGGCCTCACGGTGTGTGTGGGGTGTGTGTGTGGGTGGAACCAGGAACCAGGAACAGGAAATGCCTGCCTAGGATTTCCTGATACATTTCAGGGTGGGGGAAGAAGGAGGTTCTGGAGCCTCCAGCAACTTTCTGAGGCAGATCTGTGAAAGCCAACTCATTCTTGCAGGAGACCTAATTCTCCTCTCCCTCAAGTCCAAAGCTCATCACCCTGGGTGTTAGTCACCACCAGCAAACACTACAGTCATGGCTGGCTGTCTCTGAGGGGCAATGGCCATGACGCACCTGCACACAGCGTCTCCTAGGGTCTACGGGGTATCACAGGGAAAACCAGCCCACACACATCATCACCCACCCAGAGGAAGACTCCTGACATCTCAGTAGGAGGCCTCCCAATTTTATCCAGGTATTTCTGTAGAGATTTCAAATAAAATCGATTCTCACTACACGTCCTGTTTGCTGTTTTCTTCTCACGCTGTACTTTCTCACAGTATTAAAATTTCTCAAAAACATGGGTTTTAATTGTAACTTAGCATTCTGTATTTTATCATTTTCCTTCTTGGGAGCACACAGATTGTTTCCAATTTTGTTCTATTATATATTTTTAAAGATTTTATTTATTCATGAGAGACACAGAGAGAGGCAGAGACACAGGCAGAGGGAGAAGCAGGCTCCATGCAGGGAGCCCGATGCAGGACTCGATTCCAGGTCTCCAGGATTACACCCTGAATTGAAGGCAGATGCTCAACTGCTGAGTCACTGAGGCCTCCCTGTTCTATTATGTTTATATTCAACACAAAAATAGGTATCAGGGAGATGAACCTCTGTGCCTATCTCTGATCATTTCCTTAGTACAAATTCCTCAAAGGCAAAGTATACTTTTTCTCTAATATATTGTTGAAGCAACTTTTACCACACTGACATTTATAGCCGCTCAAAGCCATCACTCACGGGCCTCAGCCTACTCTCTTGAAGGTGCTTCTAGAATGGTCCACTTCTTCTTGTAGTGACAGAGTTGTAGCTCTGTCTTATTGGCCTCATGCGGATTTTGTATTTTCGATCCCAGGATTCCAAGATGGAAAAGCTTATCTGGAACACTCCCAAGTTGGTTTTATAATGCACATAGTCCTGTAATCACTAAAAAGGCCTCCTCTCTGAACGCCTGGGTGGCTCAGCAGTTGAGCATTTGCCTTTGGCTAGGAGAGTGATCCTGGAGTCCAGAGATCGAGTCCCACATCAGGCTCCCTGCACAGAGCCTGCTTCTCACTCTGCCTGTGTCTCTGCCTCTCTCTTTCTGTGTCTCTCATGAATAAATAAAATCTTTAAAAAATAAATAAAATAAAATAAAATAAAATAAAATAAAATAAAATAAAATAAAATAAAATAAAAAGGTCTCCTCTCCACAAACATTCATATCTACTTGAAAGAAACCTTCTGCCCCTTAAAGGGTTTCATGCGCTCAGAATCCAGTAGAGTGAACACAGAGCTGAACACAGAGCCCCAAGTGACCCAGGTGGTCACAGAACACCCCTCCAGCCAATGTTCTCCTCCAAAAAGGGCCAGGGGCTCTCCCTCCACCCCAGGTTCCTGGTGAGGATGAGATAAAAGCACACTCCTGGGACGCCTGGGTAGCTCAATAGGTTAAGCATCTGCCTTTGGCTCAGGTCATGATCCTGGGGTCCTGGGGTTGAGCTCTGCATCGGGCTCTCCGTTCCACAGAGTCTGCTTCTCCTTCTGCCCCTGCTCGTGCTCTCTCACTCACTCTCTCTCAAATAAATAAATAAAATATTTTTAAAAAAGCACCCAGAGCAGCACAATCATCACTAATCATCCAAGAAAACACCGTTGTCAGACCCCCAACCTTCCAAAACTTACAACTGCTTTAACAGAGCTGGGAAACACTGCAGCCCACACTCTCTCTGAGGTAACAGAGGGTGGTGAGCTACCAAACAATCTGCCCTTTGAGAAGGATTACACACACACACACACACACACACACACACCCTGGGGCTCTCTGCTCTGCCTGCCAGGGCCAGGATGGGGATGAGAGGCAACTGCCCTCGTTACCAAAGCTAATAACCTGTCCTTGGTGTGCTTCAGTCTCCTGCCTTTGGACCCTGGCATTTTCTGCCTCCTTGATTTTGTTGATGACTCCCCCAGGTGTGGATAGACAACTTTGTGGAAAGAGAAGAAATGATACAGAGAAAACAGTGGGAACAAAGCAGACCAAATGGACAGGCTCAAAGAGACCACAGGGTCTAGGAGGGGACACCACATGCAAAGGCAAATACAAGTCAGCAGCAAGCACAGTACACGGCTGCTCCAAACAGCCAGTGAGAGGATAAGTGAACACACATCCCTCCATGTGAGGCGCAGGAGGTTTTCTCACTGCCGAAGCACAATGAATGAAATGTGGGGTCCAGCCAAGAGCCACAGACAGCTGACCCACCGACTTAGGAACAATAAATAAGTGCCGTACACTGTCAAGTTTGGGGGTGGTTGTCATGCAGCATTATCACGGAAACATATAACTGATACAAATTATATCTGGTAAATAAAATCCCGACCTGGACCTCAATATCCAGCCAAACCCCTCCTAGAGCTGTCTGGAGTTTGACTTTCAAAACTGTGAGTGGTGAGGGGATCCCTGGGTGGCGCAGTGGTTTAGCGCCTGCCTTTGGCCCAGGGCACGATCCTGGAGACCTGGGATTGAATCCCACGTCGGGCTCCTGGTGCATGGAGCCTGCTTCTCCCTCTGCCTGTGTCTCTGCCTCTCTCTCTCTCTGTGTGCGACTATCATAAAAAAAAAAAAAAAAAAAAAGACAAAATTGTGAGTGGTGAGAAGGCCGACAGACCAGGTGAGGGAGGCAAACAGGAGACACGAGGGGCCAACAGAATCCATTTACTCCCGCCCTCACTCTGTCCAGAGTGAGGACAGAGGGTGGAGGAAGGGCCTGGAGCCTTCTCAGGTGGCCAGTGCCAGGCTGGAAAAGAGGCTTCATCCTGGTGCCAAGTCTGAGCCAACATCCAGAGAGCTGCCCTGGGAAGGATTCAGAGCCTGTATCCAGCTTCTGGGGGAACATACTGCTGTGTGCCTTCAACCATGCCTGCCTGGGGCAGCCTGGGAGAGGGGCTATACATCCGCTACTGTCCAGTTTGCCATCCCAAGACAAGCTAGCTGTGATTGGCCAGGGTAGAGGGTGGGGAGCAGACAAGGTAGGGAAATGGAGGAAGAAAAAGCAGAGATGAATATAAAAAATACTTGCCCCCAAGCTGGTGCTTCCCAAGGCCTCCGAGATGCCTGTAAGAGCCCTCAGCTCTACGCCCAGGTATTAATATTCCAGGGAACCCTTAGCAACAGGCCCTGACATCTGTTCTGTTACCATGATACGGGCACCATGCTAATAGTAAGATAAGGTGAGCTGAGACATCCACCTTTCCTCCACCTGTCACACCACACCAGGAGGATGAAAGATCCAGACCGGAAGCCTCAAAGGCCTGTCTGAAACCAGAAGGAATCTCTCTATGGTGTCTTGGGCTAATTATGCATGAGGCAAGGCTTGAGGGCTTGGGAGACGAGACAGGAATCCCGAGGAAGCTAGTGCCTGACAAACATCCCTAGAACCCACTCTGTCAGCAGGCGTCCTGACAGATCTGTTTCCTTGGATGACTCTTCACCCCTCCCTGTTCACTTCTTGATCTCTCTTGCCCTGATTGTGGCAAAAGCCTTTGGACCTCCTGAGGCCTCACACCATTCCCTTGCAGCCAGAGAGGTCTTCCTTAAAGCTCAGGTCAGGACATGTGATTCCCTTGTTCAAAAACCTTCGATGGCTCCCCACTGCCAAAGGAAAAAAACCCAGAAGCCACACTCAAGGTCATCTATGATCTGGCCCAAGCTACCCTTCCAGTCTCACCAATTACTGCATCCCTCCACAAAACTCACACTCCAGCCACTGGGCACCTGGACACATTCTGACTGCTCAGCTCTTTCTCCAGAACTTCACATGTAAAGTGTCATTCCTGCACACTATCTACCTGCAGAGGCCTGGTACCACCTCCTCCGGGAATTCCCTCCCTCCTTCCCATCCAGCTCCTGTTTGGATTCTACCTCCCTTGCCTTCCCACAGCATTTCATCCCCCTTTGTATCCTGGGGGGTCTTTACCTCCGTCACCTGTATGAAGACCACAGCTCCCAGGATACACCTCAGTGTCCCGGGGCTAGCACAGTGCTCAGAACTTAGCAGGTATGCGTACACCTCTGTGGACCCAACACTAACTTTCAAGAGTTTACCGCAGCCCAGGGACTAACACCTGGCCTCCCTGGTCTTGAACCAAAGGCCTCACAGTGTGACTCTCACATTTCCTCAAACACACACAGGCCCATCCACTGCATGGGCCTCAAGCACCCTGCCTCTGGCCTCCTCTGCAAAGTGGTTTTCCCCAACTAGAACCACAGGAAATACAGAAGGACCCCAACTCTTGAGAATAGTCAACCATACCAGATCTGGGCACAAAGGCACAATTAATATCACAAATAACAAATGACCCAGAAAAAGGTTTACGGCAAAATTAGTTTCAAGAAGTAGAACGAGTGGTAAACACAATGATAGCACGATATCCCCAACATGTACCCATGTGGGAAATGCAGAGTCCCTGTATTAGAGGAGTACAGTGTGGTACTGTGGGTGAATTTATTTCAGCAATATTTTCCAAGGATAAGTTAGGCACCCTACCTGTCCTTCTGGCTCCTGCCCACATTCCTCCTTCTAGGTGGGGCTCTGTAAGACCCAGCAGCCCCTGCTTGCATTCCCACAGCCTTTCTTGTCTGTGGTCTTCCAGGCCAGCCAATCCTGGACACCCTGTGGCCTGTTCCGTGGCCTATCCCCACTGAATCACAGAGCTGAGTCTGCTGTGGTCCTCAGAAAGGCAAGAAGCAGGTACTTTTGGCTCCATTGCCCTCATTCATTCAACAAGCCAGCCCTGAGTGTTGACCGTATGTCTGAGTCTGCTGCTGGGTGAGCTGGGGCAGTTCTTTGTGCCCCCCAGAAAGTCTCAGGTGGTAGGGGGCCTCCCTGATGTCGGCAGTGCCTCCCCCTATGGAAGTGAATCCTCATCCACAATGCCCACTCTGTTGGGCCCAAGCCCCTGCCCGTCTTTTTGTCTAACCGAAACCGTTTTCTTATTCCCAGGATGAAATGCTATGGAAAGCCTCCAACCAAAATGAGATGCAAAGCATCCCACTTCTCCCTCTCACTTCTAGAGCCAGCCCTCCAATTTTAACAGCCACAAGCTCTGCCTACATGTCCCTAGAGGCACAGCTCGCTTTTGTCATTTCTGAAAGGTCTAAAACAGGGCAGGGACATGTCCTAGATCAAAGCAGGCACTGTTGGTGGGGCCCCACTACCGAGTAACCAGACCCCCTGGGCCAGACACAACCTGCAAGCGTACAGAGGGAGGGAAGCTTCACAGGCTGGCTGCCAGGCCCCAGCGGTGGGCCATCCCCCACGGGACCACACAGCATCAGTCTCCTAGGGCTGCTCCATCTGTTTACCACAAACTGGGAGGCTTACACAGTTCTGGAGCTCAGAAGTCCAAAGCTGAGATGTTGACGGGGCCAAACTCTCTCTGAAGGACCTAAAGAGGAATCTGCCCCATGCCTCTCTCCTGGCTGCTGGGGTTTGCACAGCAATCCTTGATGCTCCTTGGCTTGAAGCTGTGTCATTCCAGTCTCTTCACATGGTCTTCTTCCCCTGTGTCTTTCACTATACAGGAAGGAGACAGGGAGACTCCAGGGTGACCTCCCCATAACCAATGACAACTGCAGTGCCCTCATTTCCCAATAAGGCCACATTCAGAGGGGCTGGGGCTGGGAATTCAACATATCCCTCTGGGGGACAGAATTCAACCTGCAACACAGGGCAATGCCAGAAACCGAAGCCCTCCCTGCCCTGGGGGGAGGGCCCTTGCGTGTGTACGCACAGTTGGTCTAAAATGCCCCCTGGAGTTTCTTAGTGCAGAAAACTAGGAGAGGAGTCTAAATCTAAGAAAGCCATCACAGTTGATTCAAAATGAGGATTCAAGAAAACAACCTCCTTTGGTCATTGCTTCTCTTGGGAGCTCTTAACAGGGGAGCCATGAACTCAGATGGGAATAAGTTATACCTTTATTTTCATTAACCTGCAACTGAAATTGTCTATTTTCTTTCACTATGAATGTAGGCAACACATCACAGTCATATCATCAGTACCCATGGCTCGGTGGTTAACAGATCAACAGATATTTACATATCACAGAATTGTAGATATCTCAAAATATTATTCATGTTCATCGCTACTTCAAAATTAGAATAGTTATTAGACCTATTGTGAAGTCGTTTACTTAATGATTCAAAAACCAAGGATATAGATTACTGTATCTAAAGCTTGTTTTTAAAAAAATATTCTGATAACTCTAAGTCAATATAATTAGCTCCTCTGTAATCCTGTTTGTGCATTTAAAATCATTATCTTGGGATCCCTGGGTCGCTCAGTAGTTTAGCACCTGCCTCCGGCCCAGGGCATGATCCTGGAGTCCCGGGATGGAGTCCTGCATTGGGCTCCTGCTTCTCCCTCTGCCCGTGTCTCTGCCTCTCTCTCTCTTTCTCTCTCTCTCTCTCTGTCTCTCATGAATAAATAAATTAAATCTTTAAAAAAATCATTATCTCGAGAAAGGTTCCACAGGATTCACCAGACTATCAAAGAAAGGTGGTCGATGGCACAAAAAAAGAACAGGAGATAGAATTAGAGCTCGATTAACATTACCAGGAGAAAACAAGCTTTATCAGGATAATCAGGTATCTGTGGCCCCAGGGACTCTGCTCAGAAAATGCTCAAGTCCTCCAGGGCCGCCAGGCACCTGGCTTAGGGTACACAGTAAAGGGTGTTAGTGCTGCTTATCTTTCAGTACAGAAAGGCAAGCCTGCTTCCATGGATGTAATTTGTGTGTGTCTGAAAAGTCGTAGACAAACAATTTTTGCAAAGGAAATCTGAGTTTAGTTCGCACCTGGGAGCAGCTTGTTGGAGGAGCCCAGTAGAAACTTCTCTGTGAAGCAGAGAAACCTCTGGAAGGAAAGCATGTTCACCCCTTCTCACCTGCTTGGTAAAGTCCCAATCTTCAGGTATGCTGCCAGGGGCAGTCCTCCAGGTCCCTGGATCAGCTTCTGCACCGCTGCCACCCCCAGTGCCCACCACCCCCACCCCGCCCCCAGTCCTGCTAGGACACCAGCTCTCAGGTGGTTCTTCTCAGGCTCTGCCAGGTACTTCTCTACTCTTCTTCCACCCACTTCACCAGAGCCTGGGTGGGAACCCTGGCCCTGGCTATTTGTTTAAAGCCAGCAGCCAAGGCAAGCCCCAGCTGACCTAGCCTGCTATCTGCCAGCCAGCTGTCCCCTCTCGTTCATGGAAACACAAACAGACGTTTCTCTGTTCCAACTTCAAGGTTAAGTACTGCGCTGCCAGGTGCCAGCTGTCAACTTCTCTGCATCTCCCTGTTCCCCTGGTAGAGGCTTAGACCCCAAACAAATAGGGGTGCCCTGATGAATGCCCATGGTGAGGACTGCTAAGGACTCCGGATGAGAGAGGGAATCATCCCCAGAGCATGGCATAGCACAGAGGAGATGAGCAGGGAAAAAGCCAAACAGGACCACCAGCATCTTGCCATAGTTTTTGAGGATTTTAGAAGCAGCCTACAAATTAAAATGTATCTGCAAATGTTCATCCCTGGCCCTGAGCTATCTGATTGGAAAGGGAAAGCAGTTGGCTTTACGGGGCATGGACAATCTGCCAGTACTTGCCGTAGGCTGACCTACTGAAATTCATCACAATCCCTAAGGGAATGGCTTGACCATCATCCCCTTCCAGAGAAGCAGCCTGAGACTGGACACAAGAGCTGCAGCCTCAAGGCCATCCAGCTGGCCCCTGGCCCTTTCTGTCACCCTCTCTGTCCCCCAAGGAGCCCTGGCTATGGCATGTGACATCTTATGAAAACAACAGACCCAACCATCTTCTGTGTTCCCAGCACAAGGGAGTATGCCAGGAGTTCAAAGAAACTGAGACATGGAGAAACTGGCCAAACAGTTCTGAAAAGGCTCAGGGTTACCTGGGTCATAGCAGCACTTGCAGGCTGCTCTGGCCCAGTCTATGGCCCACAGAGCAGTGTGGCACAAAGTCACAGGTCTGTGACACCCCTGCTCCTCACCATTCCCACTGCCTAGCCCAGGAGCTCACCCAGACACCAATCACCCTCTGATCCTAAGTGGTTCACCTGTCCAGGCTCCCCCGCCCAGATGTAACCTACCCTGCCACCAGATGGGCCCGACAAAGGCCAGGCTCTACTCAGACACTTCCAAATCAAGCCCAACATCTTCACCTAGAAGTTCATGGCCATCCACAGGCTCTACTCTACCTTGCCAAATTTGTCTCCAGACACACAGAAACACTTGGCATCATCCCCTGTGTCTAAGCCCACTCCTCCTCCAGGCTCTCTCTCGCTGCCCCCTCCTCCATACCCACTATCCCAGCCTGAAGCAACTACTCCCTCCTTGACATCTTCATAAACACTTACTTTTTACCCCTTCCCAGCATGTGCCAATTTCTGATGGCTTATGAATGTGTCTGACTTTTCCTATCAGACCAAAAGCTCCCTGGGAGTGGGACAAGACTCATGCCTGGACGATGCTCAAAACACGTGCAATGGAAAAAAAAACAAAAAAACAAAACACGTGCAATGGAATAGAATTAAGAGTCTAGGAATAAACCCATACATCTATGACCAACTGATTTTAGACAAAGGTGTCAAGACCATTCAATGGGGAAAGAAGACTCCTTTCAACAAATGCTGCTGTGACAACAGGGTAGCCATATGCAGAAGTATGAAGTTGGACCCTTACCTCACACCATTTAAAAATAGTAACTCCAAATGGATTGAAGAACTAACACTTCAAAACTCTTAGAAGAGGGACACCTGGGTGTCTCAGTGGTTGAGTGTCTGCCTTTGGCTCAGGGTGTGATCCTGGAGTTCCGGAATCGAGTCCCACATCAGGCTCCCTGCATGGAGCCTGCTTCTCCCTCTGCTTGTGTCTCTGCATCTCTCTCTGTATCTCTCATGAATAAATAAATAAAATATTTTTTAAAAATCTCTTAGAAGAAAATATAGGGGCAAATCTTTTTTTAAAAGATTTTGTTTATTTATTTGAGAGAGAGAGAGAGAGTATGAGCAGGGAGAAGGGCAGAGGCAGAAGGAGAAGAGTCCCCACTGAGCAGGGAGCCCAATGTGGAGCTCAATCCTAGAACCTTGGGAATGACCTAAGCTGAACACAGATGCTTAACTGACTGAGCTACCCAGGCACCCCTATACAGGTAAATCTTTACAACCTCAAATTTAGCAGCAGTTTCTTAGATATGACACTAAAAGCATAAGGAACAAAAGAAAAAAATACCAGAAAATTTGGCCATCATCAACATTAAAAACTTCAGTGCACCAAAGGGCACTCTCGAGAAGGTGAAAAGATAACCCATAGAATGAGATAAAATATTTGCAAATCTGGGCAGCCCGGGTGGCTCAGCAGTTTAGCGCCACCTTCAGCCCAGGGCCGGAACCTGGAGACCTGGGATCCAGTCCCACGTCAGGCTCCCTGCATGGGGCCTGCTTCTCCTCTGCCTGTGTCTCTGCCTCTCTCTCTCTCCCCCTGTGTCTCATGAATAAATAAATACAATCTTTTAAAAAATTTCTCATTAAAATTCTTATTAGGGACATCTGGGTGGCTCAGTGGTTGAGCGTCTGCCTTTGGCTCAGGGCTGTGATCCTGAAGTACTGGGATCGAGTCCTGCTTCAGGCTCCCTGCATAGAGCCTGCTTCTCCCTCTGCCTGTGTCTCTGCCGTGTGTGTGTGTGTGTGTGTGTGTGTGTGTGTGCCTCTCATGGATAAATAAATAAAATCTTTAAAATAAAATAAAATCTTAAAAAAACAAAAAAAGTTAAATACAGAATTACCATATGACTCAACGGCTCCACTGCTAGGTGTGTCCCCCAAAGAATGTTCATAGCAGCACTGTCTACAATGGCCAAAAGGCTGTGGGAACAACCCAATGTCCATTAGCAAATGAGCAGATAAACAAAATATGGTAAAACCATTCAGTGGAATACTGCTCGGCCATAAAAAGGAACAAAGTCCCAATTCATGCTATGACATGGGTGAACCTTGAAGACGTGATGCCAAAAGAAGCTGGCCACAAAAGACTGCATGCCATATGACTGTTTATGTGAAATGTCCAAAACAGGCAAATCTATAGAGATAGAAAGTAAATTAGTGGTTGCCCAGGGCTTATGGGGGAAGAGGGCAAGTAACAGCGAAAGGATACTAGGTTTACCTTCACAGTGATGAAAATGTTCAAAAACTGGTTGTGGTGAGGGTTGCCCCATCTGTGACTATACTTCAACCCACTGAATTGTATGTTGTTGTTGTTGTTTTTTGAAGATTTTATTTATTTATTCATGAGAGACAGAGAGAGAGACAGACAGGCAGAGACACAGGCAGAGAGAGAAGTAGGCTCCATGTAGGGAGCCTGATGTGGGACTCGATCCCGGGATTCCAGGATCATGCCCTGGGCCAAAGGTAGGTGCTAAACTGCTGAGCCACCCAGGGACTCCCTGGGTGTTTTTTTTTTTTAATTGTATATTTTAAATGGGTGATCTGTATGATATGTGAATTATATCTCAATAAAGCTGTTTGAAAAATCATGGGGCACAGTGAATGAACTAGTGTCTGAACAAGATAGCCAGTACACGGTCTCCAGGGGGCAAAGAGCTTGCCACTTATATTACCATCCACCCCTGCTGGTCTGGGGCCAGATTAACTGTAAATTAACCTCAAAACAAAACAAAACCACACAACAGATGGTGCATTTGTGAAAACATTGCAGGAGAGGGGTAGGGAAGAGAAAGACAGAGAGAAAGCAAATATGGTCAAATGCTAAGAATTACTGAATCTTGGCGGAGGGATAACAAGTGTTCTTCTCTTTCTTTTTTTCTTTTTTAAAGATTCTATTTATTTATTCATGAGAGACACACAGAGAGAGGTAGAAACACAGGCAGAGGGAGAAGCAGGCTCTATGCAGGGAGCCTGATGTGGGACTCGATCCTGGGGCTCCAGGATCACGCCCTGAGCCAAAGGCAGACGCTTAACTGCTGAGCCACCCAGGCGTCTGACACATTTTCTTTGTACTATTGGTCTAGCTTTTCTGTAATGGTGGAAAACTTTCACAATAAAAGCTTTCATAATGAGCTCTCAATGGTTAAAGTTGGAATGATTTGGGCAATAAGATAAATAACAACAGCATTGGATTATAAGCCATCAGATAAATATTTATGAGTCCTTATATAAAAAATTGAGTAAATAGAGAGAGAGGACAGCTCTTTCTTGTAGAAGAGCTCCAATTAATAAATGTAGAAGGTGGGGCACCTGGATGGCTCAGTCAGTTAAGTGTCTGCCTTTGGCTCAGGTAATGATCTTGGGATCCTGTGATGGAGCCCCATATTGGTTTCCTTGCTGAGCGAGGAACCTACTTCTCCTTCTCCGTCTACCTGCTGCTCCGCTTGCTTGTGCTCTCTCTCTCTGTGAAATAAATAAATAAAATATTTTAGATAATAAAAAATAAATGTAGGAGGAATTGAAGAAACAGAAGAATCGCCATTAAAACATCCCAGTAAAAAAAAAATTTTTTTTCAGTAATAACTGTTATAGGGAAGATCCATGGATAGATCCCAAAATTAGAAGGCAAAAGTTTGAAGACAAACAGGATATTTGCAAAGTCCCAAAGCATCTCCCACAGAATAGCTGTTGATTTCAAAGGAAAAAATAGTAACTATTTTTTTTTTAAAGATTTTATTTATTTATTTGACAGAGAGAGAGAATGCGCACAAGCAAGGGGGAGTGCCAAGCAGAGGGAGAGGGAGAAGCAGGCTCCCTCTGAGCAGAGAGCTGAGCAGAGAGCCTGATGGGGGGCTCAGGGCTCCACCCTAGGATCTTGACCTGAGCCCAAGGTAAGCATTTAACCAATTGAGCGACCCAGGCACCCCAAAAATAAGAACTATACAGGGGGGAAACCATCAGACGCTAATTTAACCAAGTGGTCAAGACTAATATCAACAGTGATGAGACATTTAGACATCATGTACCTCCTGATACAGTGCACTGAGAAAGACGTATCACCCTGTGAGATTCTTACCAGACATGCATAGCTCCAAAAAAATCACTAGAAAATACCAGACAAAGCCAAACTGAGGGACAGTCTATAAAGTAACTGACCAGGGCTCTTCAAAACTGGGAATGTCATAAAAGATAAGGAAAAAATTAATGAAGAGTGGCCATATCGTTATATAAGCAGGGCAGGCAGTGTGAAGGGGAAATGGGGACTCTCTGAACTATTTTTGCAAATTTTATATGAGTTTAAATTATGCCAAAATAAAAAGCCTTCAAACTGTTTATAATTAAAAAACAATTCTTGGGGTTCCTGGCTGGGTCAGTGAGAAGAGCATGCAATTCTTGATCTATGGATCATGAATTTGACCCCCCACGTTGGGTATAGAGATTATTTAAATAAAATACAACTTTGTATTGGGACGCCTGGGTGGCTCAGCAGTTGAGCATCTGCCTTCAGCTCAGGGTGTGATCCCAGAGTCCCAGGATTGAGTCCCACATTGGGCTCCTTGCACAGAGCCTGCTTCTCCCTCTGCCTGTGTCTCTGCCTCTCTCTGTGTCTCGCATGAATAAACAAATAAAATCTTAAAAACAACAACAACAACAACAACTTTGTATTAAGGTGTCTATTGTTTAGAATCACTTTACCAGGGGATGCCTTCTGGGGGAATTATCTCCTCCCTGCCTGAAGCAGTAGCTAAGGCCCACTCAGGAAGTGGCAGGGCTCAAGATGTGTCTTTGGTCCCCCTGCCCCAGGGCAGGAGAGAGCAGGAGTCAACCAAAGAAGAGGTGTCTACCAGGTCCTCTGCTTATTTCTAAGACAGGGGAGGGCTCCACAAAAAGAAGAGAGGACAATAATTAAGAATTTCATGGGACACCTGGGTAGCTCAGCAGTTGAGCGTCTGCCTTCAGCTCAGGGCGTGATCCCAGAGTCCCAGGATCAAGTCCTGTATCGGGTTCCCTGCAGGGAGCCTGCTTCTCCCTCTGTCTATGTCTCTGCCTCTGTGTGTGTCTCTCATGAATAAATAAATTAAATCTTTAAAAAAAAAAAAAAAGGACCATCACTGTTTGAAATTATTACACTTGTATAATTATTATATACTTTAGGATAATATGGATTAAATACTAGATGACATTTTATTTACTTTTTTTTTAAATTTTATTTACTTTTTAAAAAGATTTTATTTATTTATTTGCTCATTGATTCATTCATTCATTCATTCAAGACACACATAGAGAGGCAGAGACATAGATGGAGAAGCAGGCTCCTCACAGGGAGCCTGATGCAGGGACCAATCCTCAGACCTGGATCACGTCCTGAGCCGAAGGCGTCCCTACTTATTTATTTTTAAAGATTTATTTATTTACTTACTTGAGAGACAGAGCATGCAGGAGTGGAGGGAGGGGCAGAGGGAGAGGGGAAGCAAACTCCATGCTGAGCAGGGAGCCCAGGACCATGACCTGAGCCAGGCAGGCACCCCCGGAAGACATTTTTAAATAACATCCCAATCTATTTAGTAACTTGTTTTAACTAATTTTGCTTTAACAGTGAGTAGGGTGATCCATGGCCCTGAACTCCCCCAACAGCCTGGTTAATGAAGACCATCTCTGTCTCATTACCACTGTCTATGCTATTCATGTATTCTCCTCATGGAAAATTCATAGTGTGCTCACTGACACACTAGGCAGAGATGACGCTGACCTGAGTTCCAGAAGAGGGAAACAGAAGAGCAGTAAAACATTAAAAACAGAATTTAAGTGGTGGGCATGTAGGATTTCACTGGAAAAGTCTTTCAACTTTGCTTTACATTTAAAATTTTTCATAATAAATTATTGTGTAAAAAAAAAAAAGGAAAAATTACAAATGAGTATTCTGGGCACTCAACTCATAAAACCAGATTCACAGCCTCAGTGGGAGGAAACAATGAGCATAGGCAGCCCCATTTGCAGGTAACTACCCTCACACGTGCTCCTTCTCCTCACAGGCATCTGCAGGTGACAGGGTGGCCTGGAATAAGGAGCAGTGAACTTCCCTGTCACGGCAGAGACCTGGGGTCTGTAGAGACAGTATCCAGATAAATACATTCAGCTCTTTGGGTTTAGACCAAGTCAGAAAATGGGCAGCAGCTCCACTGTTTTTATTAGTTCCAAATGAATTCGGCAATGGATGCCCAGGCTGACCACACAGTCCCCAACCTGGTCCTGTATACCAGGTGGTCCTGCCAAGGGGCAGACAAATACACCTTTTCTGCCGTAATAAAGGGCAATGGTTACAAGTCTGTTCTCTGGATCAGGTGTTGGGTTTGCCTTCTGCTCTGTGAATTATTAGCTCAGTGACCTTGGACAGCTTCTTGACTTCTCTAAGGCTTAGGTGCCTCATCTGTAAAATGAGGAGCTGCCTCCTGGGGCTGTTAAGAAGAATAAATTAGATCAGTGGTTCTGAATCAGGGTGATTTTGTCTCCCAAGGGACATCTGGCAAGGGGGCCACTGGCTACAGCCCAGCGAGTAGAAGCCAATATGCTGCTAAACATCCTACAAGGCACAGTCCAGCCCCCTACATTAAATCATCCAGCTGAAAATATCAAAGTGCAAGTTTGAGAAACCCTGATTTAGACGGTACAGGTTAAGACATCCAGCACAGGACCTATGACACGGTGCGCTCTCACTGAGGCCACCATGACCTTCACCACCATCGCCCTCACCATCACTGCCATCATCAGTATTATAGCCTTGCAATTTCTGGTACCCAGCAGGTAGGGAGCATTAAGGAATGATGCTGTATGAAACTGAATTAGCAGGTCCTTCCTTTGGGTGGAGGACTGGCCTCCTCTGACATGCGCCTTGAAGAGCCTGAGCTCACCTGAGGGAACTGGAGCACTTTGGGTCAGGGAGTGGGAGGTGGGTAAGGGGAGTAAAAGTGAGGTGCTCTGGGGAAAGGGTCTGAACCAATACTGATGATACCTGCTGATATCCCCATTTAACACTGACCATGGAGGCGCCTGTGTGGCATGGTCCGTTAAGCAGCCACTCTTAGTTTTTGCTCAGGCCATGATCTCAGGGTCTGGGATCAAGCTCCACACTCCGCGGGGGGTCTGCTTCAGGATTCTTTCTCCTGTCCCTCCCCCTGCTGGCTCTCTCTTTCTCTCTTTCTGTCTCTCTCTAAAATAAATAAATATTTTTAAAAAGACACAAAACCCTGACCATGTTTAAGTTTTGTTCATTTTAACATATTAACTCAACTCTCTCAAAGACTGAAGGAGATCACCTCATAATAGAATACTAGATCTGTCCTCCCCACATGATCAATAACCAAACAATGCTTCCCCGGCAGGAAGGAGCAGCATTTCATAGAATATGCCCCCTGCCGCTGGCCAGTCTTGCATGACTTGTGTGACCTCTATACAGAGGACCTCAGAATGTAGATGTTTTTTGGGTCTTCCATTTGGTTTTGTGGGAAATGCCCAAAGGGCATCATTTCTGGGCAGGGCACAGGCCTGGGGAGCAGAAATTCTAGCTCCTCGGAAAAGAAATCAGCATGAGGGAAGGGCCATACTGCCTTCCCAATAGACCTATAGGGGCCCAATGGTGAGGCTGAATGAGAAACCAACCCCAATGCCCATGTCTAATGAAGCCAGGAGCCAGCCAGTCTGGATCCACTAATGGAGGCCTCCACCAACCTGGTCACTTTCCCACCACCCCAAAATTTTCCTCACTGCCAACAGCAGGAACTCACTCAAACAAAACGGACCTGGGGTTTATCCTCAGAGAAATCAGAATGAGGAGCAGCTGGGATGTCTACACTTAGAGTCAGGCTTGGAGAAGCAGCAGGGGACAAGGCCCGTAGAAGGAGTAAACAACAGAGGGCGAGTGCAGCAAGTCTGAGGCTTGTAACAAGGGCGGTGAGAGGAGGCCAGGCAAGGGCTAAGGCTGAGAAGTGAGTGCCTGCTGGGGCATGACATGTGCCCCATATGAGCACACATCCTAACTGCTCAGTAAAGATAATGGAATTCTAGTGTGTTCTGGGGTCTCAAAGACTAGGACACAAGAGAAATACAAAGTGTCACACAGAAGTAAAAGGTATGCATGTTAATTATCTATTAGAAGAACCACCATTTATTGAGTGTTTACTTATTTGTCAAGCTTGGTGCCAAGTGCTTTAGAGAATCGTTTCCTTCATTTTTCATTGTATGTATGTATGTATGTATGTATTTATTTATTTATTTATGAATGAAAGCAAGCATGTGTGTGCACACACATTGAGGGTAGGGGCAAGCAGATTCCATGCTGAGCACGGAGTCTGACTTGGGGCTCGATCCCACAACCCTGAGATCATGACCTGAGCCTAAAACAGTCAGATGCACAAATCAACTGAGCTACCCAGGCGCCCCGCACAGCTGGTTTTAACATGCTCATTTTACAGGTGAGTAACCTGAGGCTCATAAAGATGAATGATTTACCCAACATCACACTCAATAAGTGGCAAAGCCCAGTATTTGAACTCTGAGCTCAAGCTCTTTATTTTAAGGATATCCTAACTGCTCAACACCAAATAGAACGCTATGTGTTTGGTGGTCAATCACCCCCACATACACACACAATCTGTTTTCTTTATCCTTTCAGATAAACCAGAGACAATGAGTAAGACTCCAAATGGGGGAACACTGTTTTTTCAAACATAAACAACCCAGTTAAAGAATGGGCAAAAGATCTGAACAGACACCTTATCAAAGAAGACACACAAATGGCAAATATTAGCATAAGGAAAGATACTCAACATCATGTCCTTAAAGAATCACAAATTAAGGTAACAATGAGATACTACTACACACCTATTAGAATGGCCAAAATCCAGAACACTGACAACACCAAATGCTGACAAGGGTGCAGAGCAACAGAACTTTTTTTTTAAGATTTTATTTATTTTTTCGTAGACAGTATGTGTAAGCAAGCAGGGGGAGGAGCAGAGGGAGAGGGACAAGCAGAATCCATGCTGAGCACAGAGCCTGACACAAGGCTCGATCTCACAACCCTGAGACCATGACCTGAGCTGAAATCAAGAGCTGGGTGCTTAACCCAATGAGCAACCTAGGAACTCTTATTTACTGCAAAACTGTTCAGTTACTTTGGAAGGCTGTATTTTTCAAAACTTAAATATAGTCTTACCACGTGATCCAGCAATTATACTCCTTTGTATTTACCCAAAGAAATGAAAACTTATATCCACACACAAAATGGCATTCTAATGTTTATACCCATTTTATTCATTATTGCCAAAAACCTAGGAGCAACCAAGATCAACAGGTGAATGGATAAATAAACTGTGGTACATCCAGACAGTGGAATAAAATTCATTAATAAAAATGAGCTTAAACAGTGAGAAGACCTGAGGGAAACATAAATGCATACCGCTAAGTGAAAGCAGCCAATCTGAAAAGGCTACATACTATATGAGCCCAAGTCTATGACATTCTGGAAAAGGTAAAACTATGGAGTCAGGTAAAAGAGCAGAGGTCCTGGGGGAGAGAGAAAATGATGAACACAGGATTTTTACAGCCGTGAAACTATCATTCTATAAGACACTTGTAATGGTGGATACATTCACATTTGTCATTATACATTTGTCAAAACCCAAGATACAATAAAAGTGACCCCTAATGTAAATTATGGACTTATAGTTAATAATTATGTAGCAATACCAACTCGTCAACTCAACAAATTTACCACATCAACACAAGAGGTTAATATTGGGAAATTGGGGGCAGTAAGGGATATGTGTGAACCCTCCATAAGTTTCACTCAGTTTTTTTTCTACAAACTTAAAACTGTGTTGAAGTCAAACACTACTATAATGCAATGGAAAAAAATTTTCATTTTCTTCTACAGAGGAAAAAAAATACTACACCCCAGTTGTCATTAATGGGAAAGAATCTTGCGATACTGCTAGTAGGATTAAAATTAAATTTGTAGGGCAGCCCCAGGGGCTCAGTGGTTTAGCACCACCTTTAGCCCAGGGCGTGATCCGGGAGTCCTGGGATCAAGTCCCATGTCAGGCTCCCTGCATGGAGCCGGCTTCTCCCTCTGCCTGTGTCTCTGCCTCTCTCCCTCTCTCTGTGTGTCTCCTATGAATAAATAAATAAACTCTTTTAAAAAATTAAAATTAAATTAAATTAAATTTATAGAACATGTCAGACTCTTCAAAATGTTTTTGTGTCGGTTAATGATTTGATATCATCCCGGATCACAAACACGGGAAGCGCATACTGTTCATGCCCTTTATTCCCCGACCATCTTCTGTGTCCCTGCCACATGGGGACACAGCCTATTGCAGAAGACTGCAAGGGTGACAGATGCCAGCTCCCAATTCTCTTCCTTTACCACTTGTATCACAATTTGAATGTGCACATTTATTTCTTTGTTTGTTAATCTCTGTAAGACCCTCTGGGAGTGGGGCCACCTCTGTTTTATTTGCTCTGAATACCCAGTGCAGACTGCATGTGAGTAGTATGAGTCCTGAGTGCATCCGACAATGACTCCAATAAATGCTAGGGCCATTTATTGGAACAGTGAGAGCAAAGAGCAGGCACAGTTAGAATTCCTCTCTGTGGCAATCTTGGAGGGCCTCAAGGGAGGAGTCTGCTGGAGAGCTGAAAGGAACAAGTAGGGACTTGGCAGGCATGAGGCAGGCATTCCAGGAAGAGAGTCATCCTGCTAGAACTGCCAGAAAGGAAGAGGCCTCTCTGAATTTTAGAGCTGGAAAGTAATTCAGAAGATAGCTACTTAAGATCACAGGCATTTAGGACACACAGCTCCCGGGCACCAACTCAGAGCAGATGAGATCCTGGGACCTCCCAGAAGCCCATGAAAACAACAAAGTGTACCCTGATTCTCAGGCTTCCACCTAAGTAAAGCTAAAGATAGAGGAAAGTGAACACAGACCCATCCCCTGTGGCCCCCTGCCATCCAGGGACAGGGGAGTATGGCCAGAAACAGCCAGCCCAAAGGTGAAATATATCTGATGTCAAATCTCCATGCTAGGCCATATATCTTAATTATTTTAAAATTAAAACAATGTTTTTCCCTCACCCTAAGTGATACTGTCCCCAAAAAGTCTCCCAGCAAAATTGATGTTCAGAATCGCATAAACTCCAGTTTTATGTAATCACAGCAGCAGCAGCTAATATCTATACATGACCTTTGCTTTATCATAACTCACATAATCCCCACTGCAGCCCATTTTACAGATGCACCCAGCAAGCAGCAGGGGCCGCCCCACACAGACAGTGACTGGATTCTCTCAAGTTACAGATCTTGTCCCCAGTCACACTTCCACAGACAACACCAGCATATGCATGGAATGCAGTTAACTGGCTATAAAATCTGGGGCCAGCTCAAATTCCCCACTCTTCCCTCCTTCGTACAAAGGAGATGATAGTACTTTCTGCAACCGTTTTTGTCCGGGAGGAACTCTGATTCCAAAGTCAAAGTTCCAGACACAGGGACTGGAACACAGTAGGTCCCCAAGGGAGAAAACAAAAATTCTTGTCTTTTATACCAAGCGGATCTCTGAGCTGCTGAACTTACCTGCACTAGAAGGAAGAGATGGGACAGTTAAATAAGACAACTGGCCCAGATGACTGCAGGCTCTGCTGACGAATGAAACCCTTGCCTGGGGCTGTCAGCCAGGCTGCCTGGGCCAACTAGAGGGCAGGAAAATGCACGCTTCCTTCTGCAGGAACTCAGCACCCTGGCCTGGAGAGGAGCTTCCTTCAGCTGCCCCCACCCATTTCCTCCAGAACATTCCATGCTCAGCCAGGAGACAACAAGAGACCACTGGGTCAACTGAGAGGGGTGGGCAGAAGCCTCCTTCCCTGCCTCTGTGCACAGTCTGACCTACACCTTTGCCTGGCTCCCATGGTTTCCCCATACAGAGACCAAGGCTTGCCTTGTCCACCCTAGACTTGCCTCTGCCCACCTGCTCCCGGCTGCTGGCCAGAAACATTGGGAGACCAGCTAGGGTGCTGGGTCTGCTTGTCCTCAGCCACAGCCCTAGGTTGGCCTTTTACACTCTCTTTACTGAGGTCCCTGACAGGTCATCCTACCTCTAGTTCTGGTGCCTACTACAAGTGAGTCTCTTCAACAGCAGTCAGGAACCACTCCCCATCTCAAGCACTTTCAATGTCTCCCACTGCCCCTTCACAGGATTCATAGTCCTCCCCAATATAATCCAAACACCAACCCCACAAGGCTCATCATGAAATGAGTTTGAGCAAGATGTGCACACACATTTCTGGACCTGTGAGTACAGGTTCACCCTATCTAGATCCTAGCTGGATCCTATTCCTCCCTGGCCCCACATAACTCTCCCAATAGCCCTTTCCCTTCCTGGTCTCTGAATTCCTCTAGCATGCTGTTCCCAAACCTCAGGCATCTCAAGCCACCTGGTATCACCATGTGGCCCCTGTACTATTCTTTACTTAATATTTTCCTCAAAATAAACTCACTCTTTCACTTAAGCTTATTTTCAAAAGAAACCTTTTATCTCCACCATAAACAGAAAACTATATTGGGGTGCCTGGGTGACTGAGTCAGCTGAATAACTCTTGATTGCATCTCTGATCATGATCTCAGGGTCGTGAGATGAAACCCTGGGTCAGACTATGTGCTGAGCGTGGAGTCTGTTTGAGATTCTCTCTCTCTCTGCCCCTCTCCCCACTCACAAACATGTGCCCACACATGTGCTCTCTCTCTTTAAAATAAAAAAAAAAATCATTTTTTAAAGATTTTATTCGTTTATTCATGAGTGATGAATAAACATAGGCAGAGGAAGAGGACTCGATCCTGGAATCATGACCTGAGCCAAAGGCAGACACTCAACCACTGAGTCACCCAGGTGCCTCTAAAATAAATAAATCTTAAAAAGAAAATAAAACTGTATCATTTGCCATAAACAGAAGGCAACTGAAATAAACAAGGCTATATTCCAACAGACATGAAAATACATAATTCATCAAGTGTTTTAAATGCTCATCTGTATTACATACTTAATATTACTGTATAACATACTTAAAATCACACCCTAAGAAATGCTGCTTTGGGGATCCCTGGGTGGCGCAGCGGTTTAGCACCTGCCTTTGGCCCAGGGTGCGATCCTGGAGACCCGGGATGGAATCCCACATCAGGCTCCCGGTGCATGGAGCCTGCTTCTCCCTCTGCCTATGTCTCTGCCTCTCTCTCTCTGTGTGTGACTATCATAAATAAATAAAAATTAAAAAAAAAAAAAAAAAAGAAAGAAATGCTGCTTTGGCATTTTATTTTATTTGGCAGTTTATTTTTGCCTCTCGTGGTCCTTTGCTTTTCTGGCCCTGTCATATAGTTATCTGGGGACTTGTTCTAGGCCTGTCCTGGTTGACTCCCAAAGTGAGAACTTTGGGGGTACAGATCCTACCACCTCTTTCCTGGTGCCAACATACAGCATGATGTGCAATAAAAAATATTTATCAAACCGGATGTTTCAGTTAGCTCAGTCATATTAATGGGTCCCATTCTCCACCTGGCCCCAGGCCCACTGCTGCTCAGTTTTCTACTGAAACATCTATCCTCTCTATCGACCGACCCCAAATCAATTCCTGTCCACTAGGTCTCTCAGACGATGGCACAGACAGTGACTGTCAAAGCAGCCCCGCTGGGGGAGGTCCCCTTGCTGCCTCTTCCTCCAGAGCAGCAGGACCTGGGTCACCCAAATCCGGAAAAGCAAGTCTCCAATTAACCATTAACCCACACTCACACAGCTGAGACATACACACCCTGCCCTGGGCCTTAGCAAAGTTCTGGGAAAACCCCTGTATGAGCTGAGTCCCTGGCTCTGGGAAATACAAGTCATCTTCCTGTCCCCTCAGAGCCAAAGACCCCAAAACACCTACCAGGAACCGAGGGGGCTTCGTCGGGCCTGACCCTGCTGGCACCCTAGATGGGAGGTCACTCTCCCTCCCACCACATGTTGTCAGGGGCGACCCTGAGCAAGATCTGAATCACTGAGACTTAAGTCAATAAGAGGCAGTCACTGGGAAGGCTCAGATGGAACCAAACCAAGGCCTGGATTTTCCTTGGTGGACTGAAGCCTGGATAAAACCAGCCCATGGCCAGTTTGCTGGTGACCAACCTCCCTGACAACATAGTCTTTTCTAAAACTGAACAGACTCAGGACACTTCGTATTAGAGGGAGGTCTCCGTGGGGAATGTTTATAATCTTCTCAGTATTATTTTTGTAGTCTGGTCAAGGATATTTTTTGTTACAAAGGCTACATTTCACGGAAAGGTATCCAAAATACTCATTCTATGGGATGCCTGGGTGGCTTAGGGGTTGAGCGTCTGCTTTAGACTCAGGATGTGATCCTGGAGTCCAGGGATCGAGTCCCACATTGGGCTTCCTGCATGGAGCCTGCTTCTCCCTCTGCATATATCTCTGCCTCTCTCTGTGTGTCTCTCATGAATAAATAAATAATCTTTAACAAAATACTCATTCTAGATAGGGGTCACGCATGAGACACCAGCTTCACATAAGTATGGGTGTAGTTCCCAGGAAAAAGATAAACTGAGGAACAGGTAACTTGCCCAATGCCATAAATGGAACAGCCTCCCAAATGTAGCTCAAAGAGGACAAGGATAATGGAGTAAGCCCCCGTGTAGCCAGGGATTGTTATATGCTACTGCTGCCTATGGTGGGAAGATGACAAAGATCTCCTCTTTGACCTTTTCATAGTGCAAACAAGTTAATGACAGAATAAAGATTGTAGTAATAAGAAAAACACCACAACTAGCAACCTAATCCCACATGGGGAGCAAAAGCAGATGCCACTGAAAGGGATGGATGGACATAATGAGGAAGAGGTTTTCAAATGGGGTTTCAAGGAGCCCTGTCACACCACCTCTTCAGAGCTGCTGATGTAGGGTGAAGGGAATACAGAATATGTTCCACCCCAACCCAGAGTTACATGGCTCTTGTCTGCCTCTCATACGGGACTTTTTCTTTTTCTCTTTTCTTTTTAAGATTTTATTCATTTATTTATGAGAGACAGAGAGAGAGAGAGAGAGAGAGAGAGAGAGAGAGAGAGGCAGAGACATGGGCAGAGGGAGAAGCAGGCTCCCTGCAAGGAACCTGATGTGGGACTCAAGCCCAGATCCCAGGATCATGCCCTGAGCCAAAGACAGATGCTCAACCGCTAAGCCACCCAGGTGTCCCCATACTGGACTTTCAGGGGAGGTTTCATTTCAAGAAAAGCTTCCATAGCTCACAATGTTGAGGAGTGCTGATGTGTGATACTGGTTGTATCAAATAGGGGACTGTGACGTAGTTGTCTCTGAGTGTGGGGGAAGCAGCTGCTACATACCCAGGTATGCTGGAAACTAGCTGGTCCTTCATCCTGAGGGTAGGCTCTGAGTTTAGGAAAAATGAAGAACCTCCTTCGCCAGGTCCAGCCTGGCCACTTGCCCTTCCCCTGGCAGGACCACAGGCTGGAAAATACAGGTGACACCAAAATCAAGCCAAGCTTAGAGCTAAGTCTAGATCCATAAAGGAGATTCAAACCTCGACAGGAACAGGGCCAAATGCAGACATCAGAGTCAGATTTGTGAATCCCAGGCCAGAAGCCAAAGAGCCACAAGAAGTGGGGTCAGTTGAGTGGAGACACCCTAGGGCACACACAGTGGAGAAAGGTTGGTTTCCACATGCCCCTAGCAGCTTGCTGCCTGCAGAAGGCCAGCCTGGATGAACCAGACCTGAGGATATGAAGAGGCCTGACTTCCTGCATGGAGCCTGCTTCTCCCTCTGCCTGTGTCTCTGCCTCTCTCTTCGCTCTCTCTGAATGAATAAATAATCTTTAAAAAAAAAAAAAATGAAGAGGCCTGAGTGGGCATATTCCTCCCAAAAGCAACAGACATGCTCCCATGCTGCTACACAGACTCCAGAAAGCTGTGTGCCCATGCACAAAGGCAGAGGCTGGCGTAGGGACACATTTCATCTGTCCAGCATTCCTGTCTTTGTGAATGGGTCTTCCTCCAACCTGAGGAAATAATGCCCAGTCCTTGAAGGGGGTAGGTGGTGGGCACAGACACAACACGGCCACACCGTCCCCTTCCTCAGGGTAAAAGTGAATGGGGTCAACTAACTAGAATATCCCCACCCCTGAGCAAAGAATGGCTCAGGACGGGACAGGCATGTGGCCAAAGCCTTGCTACAAAGCCCCCCCCCACCCCAGGGTGCTCACCAGAGTTACTGAGAAATACACTCTTTCCCTATGAGAGTAAGCTGTGAGGACAATATTGGCTAAGGATGGCCAGTGGCCATCTTGCTACCACAGATTGAGAATGAAAGCAGCTGAGCTGATGGAATGTCTGGGTGGCTCAGTGGTTGAGCATCTGCCTTCAGCTCAGGGCCTGATCCCGGAGTCCTGGGATCGAGTCCCATATCGGGCTCCCTGCATGGAGCCTGCTTCTCCTGTCTCTGCCTCTCTCTCTGCCTTTCTCTGTGTCTCTCATGAATAAATAAATAAAATCTTCAAGAAAAAAAAAAAAAGAAAGCAGCTGAGCTGATAGAGGTAAATAACCCAGATGGCACTGTCAATCGCTAGATCTAGCTAGCTATGCCTGAACCACTACTTTGATTCCCAAGTTGCCAGGAGCACAGAATCTCCTTTTTGCTCAAGCTAGTTTAAGTTCGGTCTTTGTCAGGTGTAATCAAGAGTCCTGAGTAGAGCACTTCTCCAGGAATGGGAAGGAATAGAAACACATATACTAACCTGAATTAACTTGACATATTAACTAAAATACCCTAGAAGGGAACTTCTTGCTCCAGAGCTTGCTGGCCCCTGTGGAGGTCTGTACCAGGAGCAATCTGGCCCAGAGATGCCAGGGCAATGGCTGCTTCCCTTTGAATGCCCAGGGTTCATTCCCAGGCCTACTTGGGCTCCTCTGCAGCAGTCACATGCCCAGAGGGAGCCCCCTCCGCTGTAGGCTTCTTCCGTGGCCCCCCAGATGGTATGGCAGTCTCCCTGTCTGTCACCATGAGTGAACTTTTTCCTCGGCATCCACCCAAACAACTACTAGAGGTTCATCCACTCTTCATGCTCCAAGGTTCCAGACCTGAGTCATCTGCCCACTGTCCACCCTCAACCACCCCAGGTTTGCTGGTCTTCCAGACTAGTGTGACCAGAATGAACAGGGCAAGGAAGCCTTGTATGCTGACCTGATAACTTTCCACACTAACATGTAGGGAGTATATGCATCCTCTGGCATCTCTCAATCCAGCATCTTCCTGCAGTGTAGGAATCATAGCAAGAAGGCCTAGCACTGCTACAGCCCCTCACTCTCCAGTCAAAACCTCACTAAATGGGTTTGAATGTGAAAGTAGGAACCAAATTGTTTAATGAATCCATATGTAAGATCTGCAAGGAGGAGGCTAAAAGGGGTAAACTGAATGATTCGTACATGAGAGTAATTTGATACTTAATATAAAGAGGAAATAAAAGTTTCCTAGGTAAATGACTGAAAAACACCTTTAAAAAGCTGAAGAGGAAGGAAATTAGGAAAATGATTCTGTTCCTGAAAAATAAAAGCATTAAAAAACCCATGCTGGGCAGCCCGGGTGGCTCAACGTTTAGCACTGCCTTCAGCCCAGGGCATGATCCTGGAGACCCTGGATCAAGTCCCACATCAGGCTCCCTTCGTGGAACATGCTTCTCCCTCTGCCTGTGTCTCTCATGAATAAATAAAATCTTTAAAAAAAAAAAAAAGCCATGTTCAAGAAAACATGCTACTAATATGATCAATACACATTCTATTTAAAATTGGAAATGTAGGGGTGCCTGGGTGGCTCAGTCAGTGAAGTATCTGCCTTTGGCTCAGGTCATGATTTCGGGGGTCCTGGGTTCTGAGTCAGGCTCCCTGCTCAGTGGCGAGTCTGCGTCTCCCTCTCCCTCTGTCCCTCCCCCTGCTCTTGCTCTCACTCAAGCACTCTCTCTCTCAAATAAATAAATTTGAGGGGCACCTGGGTGGCTCAGTGATTGAGCATCTGCCTTCAGCTCAGGTTGTGATCCCAGAGTCCTGAGATGGAGTCCCACATCGGGCTCCTCACAGGGAGCCTGCTTCTCCCTCTGCCTATGTCTCTGCCTCTCTCTGTGGGTCTTTCAAGAATAAATAAATAAATAAAATCTTTTAAAAAATTAATCTTAAAAATAATAAAATTTTGAAAAATCGTTAAAAAATAAAATTAATTGGAAATGTGTTGACACAGTGTTACGCTGTGAACTAGCTGCATACAGCTGCATACAGCCCCTCTGGAGAGCTGGGCCATGCCAGCAGGAACGGCAGGCACAGACCTGGGCTGAGCTGGGGGCCAGGGGCCAGAGCCTGCCGGAGGGTGGTCTCCAAGGTTGACGGGCGCAGGAGAAGCAGGATATAAACTGAGACTGAAGAATGAAGGCTGCCAGGCCTCCCCAGGTACTGCCTCCGCCACTCCCTGGGTCTAATTTCCCCAGCTCTCCTCCGGCCTGCCCCTGCCTACCTGAGGTCTCTCCCACCCCATCCCTGCTCCACCCACAAACCTGCTGCCACCCGTGCTGCCCGAGGAAGCCTGTGGGCACAGCTCCAGCAACTGACTCCCGCCTCCCCACCGCTGCCCTAACTGTATCCGAAGTAATTCTGGCCCTTCTCTCCTCCAGCTCCCAGGGCCTCAGATGATCCTCCCCTCCACCTCATCCTCATAGACCCAGCAAATGGTGCTCTACCGGGAAGCCTTCCTTGGTCTCCCTGTCCTCTCTGAAAGCAGCCTCTGCTCCCCTGAGGTCCTTTAGCTCTTCACTGTCCCCCCGGATCAGTGCAGAGCATCCGCTGCCGTATGTTGGTATTTGTTTATGTCTTTGCTTCCCAGGCAAAGCCTGTGTCTGCTTCCTCCCTATGCATTTTATTCTTTCATTCATCCATGCCACAGTTGTATACTGGGCACCTCCAACATGCGAAGCCTATGCTGGGATGGGGCATGAGCAGGACACACATTGTCCCTGCCACCTTGGCGCTCCTGTCTCCGAGGGCAACAAAGCCACTAAACAAATCAACACCAAACAAATGTATCAGTATCAGCTATGATAGGGGTTCTGAGAGAAAAGTGCATGGTTCTTGAGCTCTGAAGCAGAGGAAGAGTCAAGGTGGGCATCTCAGAGGAAGTGACTGGTAGCAGAAGGGAGAGGACAGTGGGTCAGGCATAGTTTCTAGGCAAATAATAGGTGTTTGCTAAATATTTAAGGTACAAACGAGTGGCTGTAGTAAATCAGAAATTGCTATTGTGTCCCTGTGTCCTTCCAGACACACGTATTCCCTATCACCTTGGCAGGTCACTGCAGCTGACACCGAGAGGGGGTTTAGGGCAAAAATATTTGCCATACACACAGGACTGATCCACCTATGTCACACCTGCAGAGGGGCTTGCCCTGATGGTGCAGTTCCCTCACGACTTCCAACACTGCCATCATGCCCAGTGGGGGCATGCCAAGTGGGTTTTGTCTTGCATGCCGACTCCAAATCAATGGTAATGGCTGCTGCCCAGAGCATATGCTAGAACGATGGGAAGGCTCTCTCTGGCCTCTGCAGGCAAGGGCCACTACCGACTGGTGACATCTGCCATGGGAGCAAGAATACACAGCAGTGGCACATGTGTCCCAGAGTTTCTGGGCCACTCAGGGTCCCATAGATGACCACCCAGGCAAGAAATTTCCTTCAGATCTAATTGCCTGGAAAAGCACTTAGTTTTGGTATCCTTTCCCTCATAGACCACATGGTTTGTGGAAATAATATTGCTTTCCTGCTTTGACCTCTGATGAGTTCGGAGCTAAATTTGTGGTTCAAATGTAGCAGACTGTGTATAGCTCTATGGCCTGAGTACCTATTCTGACTCTCTCCCTGGTTTTAACCTTCCAGTTAATCTACATTTTTCCCGATCTTGTTTTTATGGGTTTCTATTTAGTTACATAACACATATACATATACACAAACATACATATATAGGAAACACCCTCATCTTGTCTGGCATATAATATTTACATTGCTATTATAAATACATATCTCTATATATGTCTTCTATATTCAAGATATACAGAAAAAGCTGTGTTCTCATGGGCATCTTGATTCCTTCATGGAACGAGATGGAGGCCTATGTGCAGAAATAGGTGGATGATAGACAGGGAACACCAGGAAGAATGAGAGTACTCAGATCGCCACCATGTTCTGCTGTGAATGGAGCCTGGGATTAGAGAGGAGTGGCCAGGCTTCTCGGCCCAGCTCGGCGCAGCAGTGATGGAAGGACGGGAGAAAAACTACTCTCACACCCCGACCCACGCCAGGCAACCTGAGGTTGCCAACTCCTGAAAGCATATAAAGCAATCTGTCCTACTTTACTTTGTCTTCTTCTAACAGAAATTAAATGCAGAGGTGCCTGACTGCTAATCAGTGGTAAGCCTGCAGCTTATGCTACCCGCATCATTATGACGCCTAGAGAGAATATTATAGGCAACCAGCACCCAGTCATAAACATGAAAACGCCACACCGCATGGCTTCCTTTAAATGCTGCAGGAATTCAAAGAGAGTGGAGCCTTCGGAGCCAACATCTGCATGCAACGTCCTTCTGTTCCCCCCCCACACACACACACACCCCATGTCTGGGAGCCGTGTCTGACTGAAGGACTTCAAGTCCCTGCTTCTCACAGCCACAGAAAAAGTGCCATCTGGGCAGATCACGCTCCTTAGGGCCGGAAATGGCAGCCACCATCTTCCCCCGCACCAAGGCCCCACGTGGCTCTGCCCCCCATGCATCACCTTCAGGCCAGGTAAAGAGCCTGAGCAAGGCTGAAAACCACTGGGTGGTGTGAGGTCACAGGCAGCCGACCCTCATGCACACCTCCCACCAGAAGTCACATGCATTTCCTGTCCCCTCTCATGCCCCATCAGAGGCCCATTTATTCCACAACCCCCAGGGTTTGGAGGCACCTGAATCAGTGCTGCTGAGTTTTAAAAGGCAGGTGAAAACAAGACAAGGACACTAACTGGGGCCCTTTTCAACAAGTCTGTCAGCAGGGCACGGGTTAGGTCTTTCTTTTCTGGGGGAACTGACAGACTTCACAAAGGTAGTAAGACTAATTCTAAATTCTGGAATGTTCCCTGCCCCAGTCAAGGGTTGAAAGTAAAGGCCAAAAGAGGAGGGGAAATGGACAGTCTGCAAACCAGTTCAAGTGACAACAGAAAGTGTCATGTAGTTTATCCCTAAGGGCAGACCTGTCCTAGGCAGTGCATTACCCAAAGTGTATGTGCGAGGGGTGGGGGACACTTGCCATAAAGGAACCTGACATCCCATCTAATGCCCCCTCCCCTCCCTGGCCTCACCGCAGCTGCCCAGCTACCTTCAGGGGTGGGCTGCAAAAGCCCAGTGTTCACACTGTGACCTGCTGACCCTCTGGGGGTGCACCAGGTGTGTTGAAGTCCTTCCCCCTGAAAATCTGGGAAATGGGTAAAAGTCTCAACTCAGCTGCTCTCTGGAACAGTAAGATGTAAAGCCAGGAGCTGATACTGGGCCTATTGTCCCCATGTGGACACCTAGGAGAGAGAAGGGTGGTGTGCAACAAAAGAAACAAGAGGCCACATGGAGGCTGAAGCATTTCCGTTAGGTCCGTGGGCTTGATTCAGCCTTTCCAGGGGCCGGGTGGTAAATTCCCGTTTTTGTTCAATGGCTACAGTTTGCCACCAGCCAGCCCTAGTTAGCCTGATACATAGAAGGCCCATTCCCTACCATGCAGAAGGCAAGGAGATCTCAGCCAGTCTCTGGGCGGATTAAGAATACCCAAGGGGATTCAAATCAGTGGCTGGGGGAGGTCTGGCTCCATCTAGCGGGGGAACCTTGAACAATAACCTCCCTGAAACGCAGAGGCCTCTCCAAACCCACCACTCACCCTCTCCCATCTGTTCTCCTCCACAGTCACAGAGAGCTCTTCAAAATGCAGTCCTGAAATGGAACTCTCTAGGCAAATCCTCCAGGGGCTTCCTACTGCTCTGAAGATAAAACCAAAATCCTCCCTGCTAACCCACCCCCTCTCCAGCTCTCCCTCCCCACTCCTACTCCCCTTAGCCCCCAGGGAATCACTAATCTCCAGGCTTTCTCTTTGGATTTGCATATTCTGGACATTTCATATAAATGGGGCCATTAATACATGGCCTTTTCTATTCTTTCTTTTTTGTGTGTGTGTGCTCTAATCTTTATTATTTCTGTCCTTCTGCTTGCTTTGGGTTTGGTTTGCTCTTCTCTTTTAGTTTCTTAAGATAGAAGATTATTAATTTGAAGTCTTTCTTCATTAATATAGGCACTTATAGCTGTAAACTTCCTCCTAAGCACTGCTTCAGCTGCATCCTGTAAGTTTGGACATGTTGTATTTTTATTTTCTTATATCTCCAAGTATTTTCAAGTCTCTCTCGTGACTTCATTGACCCATTGGTTATTTAGGAGTGTTTACTTTCCACATATTTGTGAACTTCCCAAATTCCCTTTTGTTATCGATTTCTAATTTCATTTCCTTATAGGCAGAGAACATACTTTGTAGAATTTCAGTCCTTTGAAATTTAATGAGGCTGGTTTCATGACCTAACATATGGTATCTCCTGGAGCAAACTTTCTGTGCCCTTGGAAGAATGTGGACTCTGCTTCTGTTGGGTGGGGTGCTATACAGACATCTGTCAGGTCTACCTGGTTGACCATTTGCTCAAGTCTTGGCTTTCCTTGTGGATTCGGCCTGCCCCAGTCTGGTTCCCCAGTCCTGAAAGGGGAACCTCCAACTACTACTGGTTTTTTTTTAAAGATTTTTATTTACTCATTCATGAGAAACACACACACACACAGAGAGAGAGAGAGAGAGAGAGAGAGAGAGAGGCAGACACAGGCAGAGGGAGAAGGAGGCTCCATGCAGGGAGCCCAATGTGGGACTCCATCCGGGGTCTCCAGGATCATGCCCTGGGCTGAAGGCAGATGTTCAACCGCTGAGCCACCCAGGCATCCCACCAACTATTACTGTTGAATGGTCTACTTCTCCTCTCATTTCTGTTAGTCTTTGCGTCAAGAATCTTGGAGGTCCGTTGTTAGGTACATATATAATTGGTATGTTTTCCTGATCAATTAACCCTTTCATCATCACAAAATGTCCTTGTTTGTCTCTAGTAACTATTTTTGTCTTAAATATTTTGTCTGCTATCAGCAGAGCTACCTCTTTGGTTACTGCTTGTATGGTATATCTTTTTCTACTTCTTTAGTTTCCGCTTCTGTGTATCTTTGAATCCAAAGTATGTTTCTTATAGACAGCATAGAGTTGGGTTTTTAAATCCATTCTTTTACTCTCTTTTCATTAGAGCGTTTAGTCCACTGGCATTTAACGCAATTACCATAAGATTTATGCCATTTTGTTATTTGTTTCCTATATGTCATGTCTTTTTATTCTTATATTCTTCCATTACTGCCTTCTTTTGTGTTAAATAGGGATTTTCTACATATATTTTAATTCTCTCTTATTGCATATTTCTTAGTTATTTTTTTTGTGGTTGTCCTGGAGTTAACAATTAACATTTTAACATAAAATGATCTAGCTCTGATTTATGCCAAATTAATTTCAACATACAAAAAAAATTTCAACAACATACAAAAACTTCACTATACACTAGCTCTGTTTCCTCTCCCATCCTTATATGGTATTACCCTGTCAACAGAGTTTTACAACCATTGCTTTATGCAGACAGAAGAAAGGAGTTACAAACAAAATACATTTATAGCTTTAAAGGTGCTCCTGATTTCTTCATGTAGATTTGAGTTCCTGCCTAGTGTCCTTTCATTTCAGCCCGAAGGATTCCTTCCAGTATTTCCTGTAGGGCATGGCTGATAGCAACAAATCCAGTTTTGATTTATCTGGGATGTCTTAATTAATCTTTCACTTCTGAAGGATAGATTTTTTTCTGGATTTAGAATTCTTATTGATGGTTTTTTTCTTCCAGCACTTTGACTATCATCCCACTGCCTCCTGGTTTCCATGGTTTCTGATGAGAAGTCAGCCGTTAATCTTATTAAGGCTCCTTTGCCTAACTGAGTCTTACCCTTCATTTCTGAGCTCAACCATCTCTTTCTCCCTGGACTAGGCCAGACCCTTTGCACATGCCCCCCAGTGCTCTTTATTTCTCCTTTGTAGTGATGATTACAACTGTAATTAAACAATTAACAATAGAAGTAGCTCTTTTGTGTGTGTTTCCACATCTAGAGTCTAAGTTCCATAAGGCAAGAACCAGGTCTGCTTTGTTCACCACTCTATCCCCAGAGGCAGCACAGTGACTGGCACACTGTAGTCTTTAAAAAATACTTACTGAGTGAATGAATGAAATTCACCCAAAGTAGATTGAATTATTGGTGTCAATTCTTTACTCACAGTAACAGTATAAGATAGCCACACATTGCCTAATGGTGGGCAGTGTACTTTTCCTGTCCCTTGGCTTGGGGTTGACCATGTGGCCCGGGATTGGCTGATGGGATGTCGGCAGATACGATGCAAGTAAAGGCTTGAAATGTGCTTCAGCAACTGAGCTTGCTCTCTTGTACTCCTGACTATCATCATGCCACAATTATATGACTTGGTGGTCACTGGTCCAAGTGGGATAAGAGACACACAGAACATATCTAAACCCAACTCCCAGCTTGAAGCCAACGAGTTCCACTGAGAGCAGCTTAGGTCAGCCAAATCTCACCCAACCTGAAGATACGTGAGGAGGAATAAATACTTATTGCCATATGCCGGTGGGTTTTGGGGTGGTTTGTTATGCAGCAATGTTGTGGCAAGAGATGACTGAGACATATGCCTTGGCAAGTTTGAAGAACACTAGGAAGTCCTGGGGAAGATCTTCCATCTGGTCCTTCATATGGCCCATGATTGGGTCCAAACCAATTCTATGGTAGATCTGCACCCCTCCTCCAGACTTACAGGATGAACTCCTTAGAATTCTACAATCCCACCACTGGGATAATTATCCCTAGTAGCAGCATCCTGAAGAAGCCCAGAGTGGGTTAGGTACCTGCATGCTGCCAGGCAACAGAAGTGCTTGATGAGTTCACCTTTGTCCTCCTGCACCCACCCTATCACCAGCCTCCAAGAGGCCTGAGTGCACATATTCATGGCCAGAAAAATCTGGGATTTTTTTCTCTGCAGTGGGGTTGGGGAGGGAGGTGTACCTTAACTTGTCCCAGGGACTGACCTTTCTTAAAGCCTTAACTAATCCCCCAAACTCAGGTAAAGAGAGTGGGCAGGGACACAGGCAGGCAGAGCATACCTCCTTACATTGTTACTCTGATTCAATATATGATGTAAAGTTATACGTATTCATTCAAAATGTGTAACTCTCTCTTTTAAAGGGCTTGAGGCAGCCTGGGAACTAAACAAAATAGCAAATAAACAACTTAATGATCAAAGAGAACAGAGGCCAGGCAGAGAGCAGAAAGAAAAGTCTCCTGAAATCTGATGATTAAACTGAGAGACACATCTGACTCAGCTTGCTGCAACCACAGAAACAGGGCAAGTATGTGGGTTATAGAATTCAATATAAAATCAAAGCAGCAGCCCTGGTGCCAGTGTTAACCCCAGCTGCAGGTAGGTCTAAGGCCAAGAGGACACCCATCTGGCCAAACCAGGGAGACCTCAATACTAACAAAAATAATCACCATCACCCACATGTCAAGCACTGTTCTAAATGCTTTATACAAGACTTTTCATTTAGTCCTCATGACAGCAAGACAGATACTCTTATTACTTCCATTTTACAGATGACAAAACTGAGGCCCATAGAGGCAAAGCAACTTTTCAAGACCACAGAGTGAGGGAGTGTTAGAGGCAGGATGAAACCTGTAAGTCTGAACCCAGAGCCCAGGCCTTTAACAGCAACAATCCAGCTTCTGCTTTACTCATGCTAGGCCCACCCATGTCCTACAGACCCTGAACACTTCTGGCTCTTGGCCTTTGGCTCTGGGCCAGGTACCGGCCAACCCTCTTTTCTACTGAAGCCTCATTCCCTACGTTTCTGAAGCTCTTCCACCGCTGGCCTAGCCTGTGTGTCAGTACCCTGTGACTGCCTGGTGAGCCTCCTGCAGACAAACTGGCTGATTCCCACCTGCCAACCTCTGAAGATGTACCTCACCTTCCTATTCCCACTAACCCTGCACTCCCAGCACAGGCCCCCCCTTGCCAGCCAGCCCTCCTTCGAAGGTAGCTCCTCCCAAGCTGCCTCAATGTACTGTCCATCTCACATGCCTTCCCCAAATCCCAACACCAATGCCTTAAGGGTCCATGTTCTACATCTATCAGCAGAGCTCGCCACTAAAAATGATGTACAGTGAGCCTGCTCCAGAACAATGACCCATGCGGTGCAAACCTTCAACCCTCAACTAGCTCCTGATCCATCCTCTGGACAGGCCTGCACAAAGTGAGCCCAGCCCACAGTAGAGTTCCAGCTGCTCTGTTGGCCTGTCCTCTCTGCCATGACCTGAGAGTGACCTAGATGCAAAGTATCAGTTCTGTGAAGGCAACTGAGATTTTTTTTTTAAGTTTTATTAATTTATTCATGAGAGACACACAGAGAGAGGCAGAGACACAGGCAGAGGGAGAAGCAGGCTCCTCACAGGGAGCGCGATATGGGACTCAATCCCAGGACTGTGGGATCACGCCCTGCGCTGAAGGCAGATGCTCAACTGCTGAGCCACCCAGGAGCCCTGGCAACTGAGATTCCACACAGGGCCTGCTTATTTCCCAGCTCTTGCCTTTGCAAAGGTATTCCCCCCATCACCCTGTCAAGGTGATGAACCCAGTTCACCACACAACCCAAACCTAAAGACAGGGTTATGGGAAGTCTGAGGCCATCACGGCCCATGACATACTTTTCTGTGGAATCAGAGGAGGTTCCTTTCATCAGAGATGCTTATCTTCCACCTGTTTAAAAAGGATTGTAGTAAACTGCTAATATGAAAACGAGATGCTTCCTATCCATTTGTTAGAAAATCGCTTTCATAAACCACATAAATTGAAGCCCTCTTCTGTGTGGTGCCCTTGTATGATGCTCAACTTGCAAAAAAAGCCTGGCAAACCCACCATGCTCACAGCCACCTGCAGCTCTGGCCAAGTGAGACACTCCAAGCAGCTGAGTGACCTGCTCAGCAGCACCCTTGAGAGGGGGAGGCTATGGGGAACCATATTCTGTCTGCTGAGCTCAAGTCATAAGTATAAGGTCCTAATGAGTCCCGAGAGTAGAATAAAGTTCTTCATGTCTAGGCTGGGGTCATCAGACCCCAAAGCAGTGGCTTCTGCAAATGAGGAAAACCATCATGAGGATTAAAAATGGCTGAAGGAACTGGCCATCCAGAAAGGTCATGGGATGGAAACTGGGCAAATGTGGGCCACTTGGGCGGCTACCCTGAGACCCAGCCTCAGCTGGCTTTTATTATTTGGGGTAAGAGAATTTCACAGTCATATCTGACCTTTTCTTGGCGAACATCACCCATGACACCTGTCCCTTGATCAGATATTTTCCCAGACCCTGATATTAATGAGGACAAGCACTGTGACAACTCAGACACCAGTCAAAATTGAGTCGTTTCCTATCACTAACCTGTGTGATTGGATGACATTAAAAGAGAAATCAGAAGTGAATTCATTTCCTTTTTTTTTAAACTTTTAAATGAGGTCCCACTTAGAGTAGAACAATGTGGGTGCTGAGCCTTCTGAAGCAAACGGTCCCTGAGGGATGGCGCAGAAGAACTCTGACTCCAGGTCTACCCCAGTTTCCCGTCACTGCTCTGAACACCCCCTCCCCTAGCCCCACAGCACTCTATGTGGAGAAGCAAGAGAAATAAACCTGCTTTCCAAAAATGAAGTTCAGAAAATCATACACACTCCTATATTTCACCTTCTAAATTAAGCCAGTGTTCTCCATTAACTTTCCACTGGGGACTGAGAGAAAATTGTTCCAAAATTGCAAACTAAATTTAAAGTTAGAGGGGGGAAAAAACAACAACCAACAATCCACCAGGTCCAAATGTTCGAAGTAGCTTTGCTGCCAACTTTTAAATTAGAGGTAAAGTGACTACCTGTCTCAAAGCTCACCTTGTCAGGCCAGGAATGCAAGGGTTTGAATGGGGTCGTAGAAGACCTCAGGGATTGGTTATAGGTAGATTTGACTGCTAAGATGGTTGTAGCAATGTGAGGGGGGCAATCCACTAAAATCTGGGGGCTAGTGGTTGGGTGTGCTGTATCCACCAGGAATTTGACTGCAAGCAACAGAAGCCAGGTTTGGCTGATATAAGCACAAAGGAATTCACTGGAGGGATACCTGATGGCAAGGCTGAAGGTGCTAATGCGGGAAAAAAAAATCCATGAACTCTAATAGCTACAAGAGTCCGGGCCTCAAAGTCTCTTTGGCTCCACTGCAGAATGAGGGGCTCTACTATCCTTTCCCTCATGCCTCAATCAGCATAGATGTCCAGCCCCAGAATGGACAGCCCAGCTGACTGGCCCAGAGTGGGCCAAGATCCCACCTCTTGACTAGGCGATGGCTACATGGCTGTGTACACTTTCAAAAGCTATCTAAGCAATATACTTTGAATGTGAGTAGTTTTCTGAATGGATCTTATACTAAAAAAAAAAAAAAAAAAAAAAAAAGGTTAGGCCTAACGTATGACCCAGAAATTCTACCCCCAACAGAAACAAAACATGTAAGAGAAATAATATATATGAGAGACATGAGACTCAGGGCCACTCCATTTATAATAACCAAAAGCTAAAAACAGCCCAGGGATCTATCAATAGGTGAATAAGTAGGTAAATTGTACATATTCTTTTTTTTTAATTTTTATTTATTTATGATAGTCACACAGAGGGGGGGGGGGTAGAGACATAGGCAGAGGGAGAAGCAGGCTCCATGCACCGGGAGCCCAACGTGGGATTCGATCCCGGGTCTCCAGGATCATGCCTTGGGCCAAAGGCAGGCGCTAAACCGCTGCACCACCCAGGGATCCCAAATTGTACATATTCATATAATGAAACGACTCAGCAATAGAAAGGAAGCAGCTACTGATACACATACCAAGGATAAGTACCAAAACATATGTCAAGTGAGAGAGAAAGAAGCCTTTGACAAAAAAGTACATACTGTATGATTCCATTTGTATGAAATTCTAACACAGGAAAAACTAGTCTACGGCAGAAAAAAAACCCAAATAGTGGTTGATTCTGTGGGAGTGGTGTAGAAACTGCCTGGGAAGACGAATGAGGGAACTTTCTGGAGTGAGGTCATGTTCTCTATCTTGATAAGGGTCTGGGTTGCATGGTTGTATGCATTTATCTGAGCTCACTGAAGGAACACTGAAAATTTGTGCACTTCACTGCATGTACATTTTACCACAAAAGAAATAAAACATAAACAAATATTGAACTTATTTTTTTTAAGATTTTATTTATTTATTCATGAGAGGCACAGAGAGGAGAGAAGCAGAGACACAGGCAGAGGGAGAAGCAGGCTCCATGCAAGGAGCCCGACATGGGACTCGATCCCTGGTGTCCAGGATCAGGCCCTGGGTTGAAGGTGGCACTAAACCGCTGAGCCACCCAGGGATCCCCAATATTGAACTTCAGTTAATGATAGGCTTGCTGGCTTAAGCTCTGACTGTTGTATTCAACAAAAGATGCTATTAGGGTGCCTGGATGGCTCAGTCGGTTAAGCATCCAACTCTTGATTTCGGCTCAGGTCATGACCTCAGGGTCATGAGATTGAGCCCCACATTGGGCTCTGTGCTGGGCACGGAGTCTGCTTAAGATTCTTTCTCTCGGGCAGCCCCAGTGGCCCAGCGGTTTAGCGCCGCCTTCAGCCCGGGATCAAGTCCCACGTTGGGCTCCCTGCATGGAGCCTGCTTCTCCCTCGGCCTGTATTTCTGCCTCTGTGTGTGTGTGTATGTCTCTCATGAATAAATAAATAAAATCTTAAAAAAAAAGATTCTCTCTCTCCCTCTGCCCCTCCCCACCCTCCCTCTAAAAAAGATGGAAAAAAAGGAAAAAAAGAAAAAATATTTTTAAAAGATACTATTAAGATAGTGAAAAAGCCAGCCACAAACTGAGAGAGGTGTTTACAACACATAATAAACAAAGAATTAGTATCAAAATGCTCATGTGGGAAGATCACTTATGAATCAGTAATAATCTAATAGGGGTACCACCTGGAGGAGGAGAGGGAAGAGAAAAAAGTTGAATAGGAAAGAAAGAAAGAAAAGTATAGGTGCATAAATGAGGAAACAAATAGCTCATAAATATGTTCAGTGTTAGCAATAATCATCAAAATGCCAACTTTTTAGGGACACCTGGGTGGCTCAGCGGTTTAGTGTCTGCCTTTAGCCCAGGGTGTGTTCCTGGAGTCCCAGGATTGAGTCCCACATCAGGCTTCCGGGAGCCTGCTTCTCCCTCTGCCTGTGTCTCTGCCTCTCTCTGTGTATCTCTCATGAATAAATAAATAAAATCCTGGGCAGCCCTGGTGGTCCAGTGGTTTAGTGCCGCCTTCAGCCCAGGTTGTGATCCTGGAGACGCAAGGATCGAGTCCCACGTCGGGCTCCCTGGGTGGGGCCTGCTTCTCCCTCCGCCTGTGTCTCTGCCTCCCTCTCTCTCTGTCCATCTCTCATGGATAAATAAATAAAATATTTGAAAAAAAAAAATAAAGTCCTTTTAAAAAATGCCAACTTTTTAAAAGATTTTATTTTTTTTAAAGACAGACAGCATGAGGGGTTGACAGGGGTAGAGGGAGAGAGAGAACCTCAAGCAGGCTCCACGCCCAGCACGAAGCTCTCACTTGACATATGTTTTGGTACTTATCCTTGGTGTGTGCATCAGTAGCTGCTTCCTTTCTATTGCTGAGTCGTATTCCATTGTATGAATACGACTGTTATCTACCTATTCACCTGTCGATAGATCCCTAGGCTGTTTTTAGTTTTTGGCTATTGTAAATGGAATGGCCCTGAGTCTTCTTGTTGATATATGTTCTCATGTCTCTCATATATATTATTTCTCTTACATGTTTTGTTTCTGTTGGGGGTGGAATTGCTGGGTCATACAATGCAAGGCTTGAGCTCATAACCCTGAGATCATGATCTGAGCTGAAATTGAGAGTCAGAAGCTCAATCAACTGAGCCACTGAGGTATCCCAAGACTTTTTAAAAGATTTTTATTTATTTGACAGAGAGAAAGAGAGTGAGAGAGCACGACTGGGGACAGAGGGAGAGAGAGAAGCAGACTCCCCACTGAGCAGGGAGCCCAATGAGCCTGGGATCACAACCTGAGCCGAAGGCAGATGCTTAATGGACTGAGCCACCCAGGGGTCCCCAAGATTTTATTTTTTTAAAGTAATCTCTATACCCAAAATGGGGCTCAAAACTGAGATCCAGAGTCACATGCTCCACTAACTGAGTCAGCCAGGCACCCCTCAAAATGCCAATTTAAACCACAATAAGATACCAGTTCATGGGAAAAGCAAGCACCATGGCGGCCTACGAGCAGGTTCAGAAGGGGCCCCTGAAACTAAAAGGCATCGCAGAGCTCGGTGTGACCAAGCGGAAGAAGAAAAAGAAGGACAAAGACAAGGCGAAACTCCTGGAAGCGATGGGAACGAGCAAAAAGAACGAGAAGGAGAAGCGGCGAGGCCTGGACAAGCGAACCCCGGCCCAGGCGGCCTTCGAGAAGATGCAGGAGAAGCGGCAAATGGAAAGGATCCTAAAGAAAGCATCTAAAACCCACAAGCAGAGAGTGGAGGACTTCAACAGACACTTGGACACCCTTACGGAGCATTAGGACATTCCCAAAGTCAGCTGGACGAAGTAGCCTCCCCACCCAGGGTATGCAGTGGCATCGAGGGGAATTGGAAGGCAAAGTTAAGGTTCTGTTTGGTGCCTTTGGTATTTTCTAGAAACATTCTTTTATACACACCCTTGCGTTTTCTGCTGAGACAGATGCTTTCCAAAGCACTGTGCCCTCTTGCTGGAACTTGATTAAAGTAAGACTGTTCTTTTACTCCATTTCAGTTTGTTGGTAGCATAGAAGGTAAACTTTTTTAGTTTGGACTGGAAATTTTGTACAGGTTTATTTAGAGATTAAGGTTATTTCTGTGTCACATACAGAAAAGCGTCTTTACCCCCAAGTTGCATCTCATTCTGACAGTCATCCAGCTAGCTGTCTTTACCGGGATGAAACGGACTCCAGAGGATAAGGAGTTAATACCAGCATGGACTTCAGAGGATAAGGAGCTAATGCCAGCACAGCCTGAGCTTACAGACCCCACGGGTCCTGCGGGGCCTGTGTGAGCTGTCCTCCCAAGCACCCTTTAGCTTGGGGCTTATTCTCTTCCTTCCAGAGCCTAGGGAAGCCACTTAAACCTTCATGGCCTTCAGAATGCCTCCTCAGCCACCTGGTGTGTGAGACAATGCAGCCTGGGAAGCAGAAGAATCGCCAAATGCAAGGATATAGTACATACCTTGTCCCTGTCTGAGCAGCCTGTGGCCAGCACGCAGTCTCTCCCCCCAGGGTCCCCATTCCAGACATGTCTAGAGGGTATCGCCGTGGCAGACTTCGTTAATCAAGCACAGCATCCCTTTGTAATGGACCCAGACACAGCCTGCCTCACTACCCTCAACCCTAGGCTCTAAGCAGTCCCCACGTTTATTCAAAGTTGGCAGAGAACATGTAGCCTGCTTGGTGTTTCTGGCCTAAGGACACCTCAGGGGTGACAGGACCTGGGCAGAGCCCCAGCACCAAGAGTACAGTCAAAGGGGATGACGGAGGTCCTGGTGCTGGAGAGCCCTGATCTCTGAGGACCTGTGTTATACCGGCGTGATGAGGATCAAACCATATATACTACTGGGAGGAAGACTGTTGACCTAGGTAGTGGCAGAGTAGTAAAGTCAAAAGAGAAAAACCAAGTGTTGGGCTTGGGGCTGTCACGTATGAACAGAATAAAGCAAAAAATAATTATTTAAAAAAAAAAAAAAAGATACCAGTTCATGCTCACCAGACTGACACAGAGTGGATGCTACAAAGCATTGGTAAAGATTGGTAAAGAGGTAAAGAGCCACTGACACTCTGGTCCAGGGCTGCAAGGAATACACATTGCTTCAGAATCTGGAGAAGAAAAAGAGGTGAAGGTGCGCGTGGCTTGTGACCTTCTAACTCTGCTCCCAATTTACGTCCCTGAGAAACTTAAACATGGAAAGGATATCGGTAATAGTAAAGAAAAGCAGAAACAACCCAAATATTCATCAACAAGTGGAAGGGATAAAAAAATTCAGTATTAGCTACATGCAACAACAGGATGAATTTCAATAACACACACATAGATCAATTTAAAAACTGGAATCCAGCATGAGTCCACTGATAAAACTTCGAAAGCATACAAGAATCACACAATGTATTGTTTTGGGATCTAAAACCGTATGGTGAAGCTATAAAGAAAGGACAGAAGAGGGACACCTGGGTGGCTCAGCGGTTGAGCGCCTGCCTTCAGTCCAGGGCATGATCCTGGAGTCCCGGGATCGAATCCCACATCGGGCTCCCGGCATGGAGCCTGCTTCTCCCTCTGCCTATGTCTGTCTGTCTGTCTGTCTCTCTCATGAATAAATAAATAAAATATTAAAAAAAAAGAAAGGACAGAAGGTTAATAATTATAACAAAATCCAGGTTAGTGCATCCCTTAGGGATGGGGAAAGAGGGAGCTCCAGTTAAGGAGAGGCATAAAAGCAATTCTAAAGGGCTACTGGTGCTCTATTTCTTTTCTTTCTTTCTTTTTTTTTAATATTTTATTTATTTATTCATGAGAGATACCGAGAAAGAGACACAGGCAGAGGGAGAAGCAGGCTCCATGCAGGGAGCCTGACACGGGACTCGATCCTTGGTTTCCAGGATCACGCCCTGGGCTGAAGGCAGCACTAAACCTCTGGGCCATGCGGCTGCCCAGTGCTCTATTTCTTAAGCTAGTGAGGCAGATGTCTATTTTATTCTTTTTCTTTAAACTGTACATATATGTTTTATGTGCATGTATATATATATATCAAGTTAATTTTTTAAAATCAATAACTTCTTATATTCCAAAATATCCAGTTGAAAATAAATGTTAAGAAGGGACCTGGGTGGCTCAGTTGATTGAGCTTCTGCCTTCAGCTCAGGTCATGATGCCAGAGTCCTGGGATCGAGTCCCACAGTAGGCTCCCTGCTCAGGGATGGTGGGTTTCTCCCTCTCCCTCCGCCTCTTCCCCCCCAACCCACTCTCTCTCTCTCTCTCTCTCTCTCTCAAATAAATAAATAAATAAATAAATAAATAAATAAATAAAATCTTTAAAAAGAAAAGAAAAGAAATGTTAAGAAAAAAGATCCTATTCCTTAGCAACAAAAAACATAAAACACCTGGTCACAAACTAAACAAGAAATGTTCACAGTCCTCACAAAGAAATCTAAGAAACTTTACCGCATACTATAAAAGAAGAGATGACTAGAAAGAATGCATAAATAAATACAGGACAGGCCATATTTCTAGATAGGAAAATCCAATACAGTTACTATTTTATAAGTTTAATATAATCCCAAATTTGATTTTAATATTATTTGTAGAAAACCAATGATTATAAATTTCATATAGAAGAATGAATAAATTTCATATAGAGGAAGGAAATTTCAAGAAAGAATCTGTACCACCAGTGTTAAAATATATTTAAAAATGTAATCATAGAGGAAAAAGAGACAGATAATGAATGAAACAGAAAGCTTGGAAGTTAATGTTTGTACACAGAATAAAGTTCACATTTAAGGGCAGCATTGGTGGCTTAGCGGTTTAGCACCGCCTTCCGCCCAAGGCCTGATCCTAGAGACCCAGGATCGAGTCCTGAGTCAGGCTCCCTGCGTGGAGCCTGCTTCTCCCTCTGCCTATGTCTCTGCCTCTCTCTCTCTCTCTCTCTCCAACTCTAATAAATAAATAAATAAAATCTTAAAAAAAAAAAAAAAAGTTCACATTTAAAGTTGGTCCAGGGGGGATCCCTGGATGGCTCAGCAGTTTAGTACCTGCCTTTGGCCCTGGGCGTGGTCCTGGAGTCTCAGGATCGAGTCCCACATCAGGCTCCCTGCATGGAGCCTGCTTCTCTCTCTGCCTATGTCTCTGCCTCTCTCTCTCTCTGTGTATCTCTCATGAATAAATAAATAAAATCTTTTAAAAAAATAAAATAAAAAATAAAGTTGGTCCAGGGATGCCTGGGTGGCTCAGCGGTTGAGCCCCTGTCTTCAGCTCAGGGTGTGATCCTGGAGTCCCAGGATCGAATCCAATGTTGGGCTCCCTGCATAGAGCCTGCTTATTTCTCTGCCTCTCTCTCTCTCCCTCTCTCTGTGTCTCTCATGAATGAATAAATTTTTAAAATCTTAAAAAAAATAAAATAAAATAAAATAAAAATAAAGTTGGTCCAGAGAAGAGGGAAAGATACTTAGTATCCAAAACCAAAACCTATAACCTAGTAACACATGGTTACTAGTAACACCTGATCTGGAACTGGGAAGCTAAGGGATAAGAGAGGAGTGAGAATCTCATTGTCTTTTGTATCTTTTGAATATTGTGGGTTTTTTTTTTTTAAGATTTTATTTATTTATTCATGAGAGACACAGGGAGAGAGAGAGAGTGAAAGAGAGAGAGAGAGAGAGACAGAGGGAGAAGCAGGCTCCATGCAGGGAGCGGGATGCGGGACTTGATCCCGAGTCTCCAAGATCATGCCCTGGGCTGAAGGCAGACGCCCAACTGCTGAGCCACCAGGCATCCCAAATATTGTGGGTTTTTAAAAGTTTTTATTTTGATCCCAGTTAGTTAACATACAATGTTACATTAGTTTCAGCAGTACAATTGTATCTTTTGAATTTTGAACAACAGAATTATAATGTAGACCCCAAAAAATCACTTTAAATTTAAAATATAGATGATGGGAAAGGAAATTAAACAGAAGGAACTTGTCAACAATTTGGAAAGAAATAAAATCAGGGTCTTATCTCACATCATAAAACAAAATAAGTTATTTTAAAAAATATATTTTATTTATTCACGAGAGATGCAGAGAGAGAGGTAGAGACACAGGCTCTCTCAAGGGGAGAGCAGGGTCCCTGTGGGGAGCCCGATGTGGGACTGGATCCCAGAACCCCAGGATCACAACCTGAGCCAAAGGCAGACGCTCAACCACTGAGCTACCTATGTATGCATCCCCCAAAATAAGTTTCAACTGGATTAGAGAGAACAAGTAAATGGAAGACTGGGCCCTAAATAAAGAACTGGAAGAAAATACAGGTGAATATTTATCTGACCTTGGGGTGGGGAAGACCTTCAAATCCAAAAGCAAAGGAAGAAATTATAAAATGAAAGGACTCATGGCCTTAGCCACAAGGGTCAGTGGGCTCAGGCTGCCTTCATAAATAGCCTGGAGAGGACAACCCCTCAGATCCCCTCTTTCTTCGGGAGCAGCAGACTCTAGCTCAATATCACTCAATAGACTGGACGTTGCTGCCCACCACAAAACAAAACAAAACAAGAAAGAAAAACAAATACCCTGGAGAATGGGTAACTAAATAACATTGATTTCTCAGTTCTGGAAGCTGAAGCTCAAGATCAAGGTGCCTGCTAACTTGGCTCCTGAGTGCTGTGTGCTCACCTGAGTCCTTGGTGCAGGCAGAGCTGGAAGGGAGGTAGAGGAGGAGAGGGAGAGGGGAAGAGGAAGAGAGGACGGTGGGAGGGAGAGAGGGGGAGGGGGGAGGGAAGGAGAAGGAGGGAGGAAGGAGGGAGGAAGGAGGGAGGGGGGAGCCTGCTGGCCTCTCTTCTAGGGATACTAATCCCATCATGAAGGCCCCCCACTCATGGCCTCATCTAATTCTGATCACCTCCTGAACACCCCATCTCCAAATACTATCACATTAGAGGTGAGGATATAAACATACAAATTTTGGGAAAACACAAAACATTCAGCCCACAATACCACAAACTTCTCTATGTTTAAAAATAATGATAAAAATAAATAAATAATAATTAAAAAAAAAAAAAAAAAAAACAATAATAGGGGAGCCTGGCTGGCTCAGTTGGTAGAACATGTGACTCTTGCGCAGCCCGGGTGGCTCAGTGGTTTAGCGCTGCCTTCAGCCCAGGGTGTGATCCTGGAGACCTGGGATTGAGTCCCACGTCAGGCTCCCTGCATGGAGCCTGCTTCTCCCTCTGCCTGTGTCTCTGCCTCTCTCTCTCTCTGTGTCTCTCACGAATAGATAAATAAAATCTTTACCAAAAAAAAAAAAAAAAAGAAGAAGACGAAAGAAAGAAAGAACGAACATGCAACTCTTGATCTCAAGGTTGTGAGTTCAAGCCCCAAGTTTGGTGTAGAGATTACTTAAAAATAAAATCTTAAAAAATAAATAAAAAATAGGGATGCCTGGGTGGTTCAGTGGGTTAACCATTAGACTCTTGATTTCAGATCAAGTCACAATCTCAGAGTTGTGGGATTGAGCCCTATGTCAGGCTCCACTCTCAGTGGAGAGTTGGCTTGATACTTTCTCCCTCTCCCTCTGCCCCGCCCCTTGCATACACATGTGCATGCATGTACTGTCTCTCCCTCTCTCTCTAAATAAATAAATCTTTAAAGAAATAAAATAAACATAAAAATAAATTTTTTAAAAAAGAAAAACTGTGAACTAAGAAAAAGTATGTTACATATATGTCTGTCATCATTCTTATGGATAAGTAAACATGTTAAATAAAATGTAGGTTAGAGGCGCCTGGGTGGCTCAGTCAGTTAGCCATCTGCCTTCGGCTCAGGTCATGATCTGGTCTTGCGCTGGAGTCCACTTTGGGCTTCCTGCCCGGCAGGGGATCTGCTTTCCCCTCTGTCTCTGCAGCTCCCCACACCGTGCATACACACACACACTCTGTCAAATAAATAAATAAACTCTTAAAAAATAAAATACAGGTTATAAAATCATTTATATAGAATGATCTCAATTTTTAAACATTAAAAACAGCTATTTCTGGGGGTTGAGAATCACTGGCTCTTATTTTCTTGTGTTTTGGTGTATTTCCTAAATTTCCACAGTGAATATGAATTATGTTTATAATTCAAAAGACCATTATTATCTTGAATAAATATTATGTTGTGGTCAAGCAACAACAGGGGTAGAGGATCCTATTCTGCAAAACTTTAGGAGGATGGCTTATGAGCCAGGTGCCCAGGACAGTTTGGGATCTGGGATGTGTGATCCATATAACCCTACAGATTCTACAAGGAATCCATTTAAGAGATGAGTATTTCTCTCCAGAGGAGGTAGGTATGATAGGTATCTTGCACCAGTGAAAATCCTAGTCCATGGAAAAGGGAAGGCTTATTTGAGAAGGTCCCAAAGGGACAGACTCAGAGGTAGAACAACAGAGTCAGGTCTCAGCTCAAGTAAAGGAAGAATTTCTACCTACATAAGAAGCCCTCAAATGCAAAGCACTATATGATGAGCATGTCACAGTCCATTGGTGCTCAGAGACACACTGAGGAAAGTTTTCTTGTATCACGAAGGGGATTAGACTAGTATTAACCTTTAATTATATACTTTTCCTTTTACGAATTCAACCAGATTATATACTTAAAATGAGTGAATTATTTGAGGTATATAAATTATATACATCAATAAAATCAATTTAAAAACTTTAATATCACAGAGGCTAAATTTCCCTTTGATCATCCCCACCCTACCCCCAACACACATACAATTCTGGTCTCTTCCCTCTTTCCTAGAGATAACAACTATTAGGGGGATCCCTGGGTGGCTCAGCGGTTTGGCGCCTGCCTTTGGCCCAGGGCGCGATCCTCGAGTCCCAGGATCGAGTCCCACGTCGGGCTCCTGGCATGGAGCCTGCTTCTCCTTCCTCCTGTGTCTCTGCCTCTCTCCCTCTCTCTCTCTCTCTCTCTCTCTCTCAGTCTATCATAAATAAATAAATCTTTAAAAAATTTAAAAAAAATAATAAGTTTGAAAGGTTTGGGGCCCCTGGGTGGCTCAGTGGGTTGAGTGTCAGCCTTTCGCCTGGGTCGTGATCCTGGAGTCCTGAAATTGAACCCCATGTCAGGCTCCCTGCTCAGTGGGGAGTCTGCTTCTCCTTCTCCCTGTGCTATTCCTCCTGTTTGTGCTCTCTCTCACTCTCATTCTCTCTCTCTCTCAAATAAATAAATAAAATCTTAAAAAAAAAAAAGTTTGGAAGTTGTTGTTGTTTTAAGATTTTATTTATTTATTTGACAAAGAGAGAGAGAGCACAAGCTGGGAGAAGGGGCAGAGGAAGAGGGAGAAGTATGGTCCCCAGGACCCTGGGACCATGACCTGAGCCGAAGGCAGCCACTTAACCAACTGAGCCACCCAGACATCCCTGGAAAGTATTTTTCTAGACCATTTTATATGCTTTTACATGAAGGTATGTGTTACATATATATGTATTCATATAAAGTATAAAGGACTATGTATATATATTTCTACAAATAGTATGATAACAAATTTATTACTTTGAAACTTTTCCTCCCTGTACAATTTTAAAGATTCATCTATATTGTTTTGTTTTGTTTTGTTTTGTTTTGTTTTAGAGGGGGGGTGGGCAGAGAGAAAGGAAAAGAGAATCTTAAGCAGGCTCCACACTAGGCTTGATATCACAATCCTGAGGTCATGACCTGAGCCAAAATCAAGAGGCAGACGCTTAAGCTACTGAGCCACCCAGAAGCCCTTCATCTATGTTGTTATATAAAGATCTAACTGATTCTTTTTCAAAACTGCACAGAACTCCTGGGTATGACCATCTGAGTTCCTCTAGCTACTTCACCAACAGTGAACAGTCAGGCTGTTCAGTTTCTCACGACCGCAAACTGCCACAAAGACTATCCCAAAACTTTCTACCTGTGCACACATGCCAGGGTTTCCTTAGGGCAGATCCTGAGAAACAGCACCCCTATGTCGTAGGGCAGATACATTTTTTATTTTAACAAATTGATGTCCATGTGACATTCCTTTCTAAGCCTCAGATCCCGTGGCTTTATCAGTCTGATCCCTGTGAAATATCCTCTTGTTCATTTTGGCCTGACATGTTGGTCTCCCTGGCATATTCTGTGCCCTGGCTTTGTCCCCTTGCTCTTCCTTCCTATTCAGATCCTAACCTTTTCAGATGGGTTGCCCCTGGTCACTTCCAAGCACAGGCCAAATAGTGCCCCCTCCCAGCTACTCAGTGAGGGGACCTCTGGATGGGGAGGAGGCCCTTCTAAATCCAAGATGCTGCATTTCTGGGAATCAGAGGACATACAATAAGTGAATGAGAAGGGGGCTAGGGAGCAGGCAAGAGAGAACTTTATAAACCCTGGCATCGACTCAACCGCCTGGATGGCCAGATCCCAAGATGAAAAAGCAGCAACACGTTGCAGGCATGAGCACAGCTGCATGAGTCAGGCAGGGCTGGGTACTGACGACCATCACCCTCCTCACCAGGCAAACATTGTAATTCTGTAATGATGCCCACGATGATCACTGCAACACCCCACTGATTAACTGCCCCTGGTATACTAAGTGTTTTTACATAAGGTGCTAAGTACGTACAGTCTTACATAAGATGCTCTGGTATTTTTAGCAGTATATAACTGCCATATGAAAGGAGATGCTCTCCCAATGAATGCCACTTACTTTATAGGCTGGCGAAGTCCCTGGAATACTGATGTTTTACAGGCAGCTTGTTGCTGTCAGAGGATTGAGGATGTCTGTGCTGAGGGCAATAGCACCAGCCGTATTCTGCAGTTTCTCCAGGTCAGTCTGACACCCTACAACCAAAAGAAAGTGATACATATCACTTCGATTGCCCCCAAGAATCACAGCAGCAAGAAAAGGGCCACTTCGTTGACTTGGCAGATCCCCACCAGCCACATTCTAGCTTAGTAAGCCCTCCCCAAACCCAACAGAGTGGAGGGGGACAGGAGGAAGCCAGAGCAGAGCTAGCCCTGCTTCCACATCCCCAGAGCTGTCCCCACCCCAGAACCTGGGCAGCTACCATCCTTTACCTCCCAATTATCACTAGAAATCCAAAATTCCAAGGACAGTGAAGTCAGAGGTGTGGCATATCTGTATTCATGTCTTGGGTCTAGGGTCACTGCTGCCTTTATTCTGGTTTTGCTAAATCTTCTTGAAGTATGATACACATACAGAGAAGTACACAAATCAAAATTGATGAGTTTTGGCAATATGAACACACCTATGTGACCAACACCCAGATAAAGAAAACAAAAAATTACCAGCCTCCCAGAAGCCTTCCTCATGCCTCCAGGAATCCACTATACTGACTTCCAACACCTTATCTTCCTTTTGCCCGTTTTTTGTGCTTTATGTAAATAGAATCATATGGTATGAGGTATGAGTAGCCAGGAAGGGGGCGCCATTTGGCCTGTGCTTGGAAGTGACCAGGGGCAACCCATCTCACTGCTGGGTGAGGATCTGAATAGGAAGGAAGAGCAAGGGGACAAAGCCAGGGCACAGAATATGCCAGGGAGACCAACATGTTGGGCCAAAATAACAAGAGGAAATTTCACAGGGATCAGACTGATAAAGCCATGGGATCTGAGGCTTAGAAAGGAATGTCACGTGGACATCAATTTGTTAAAATAAAAAATGCATCTGCCCTACAACATAGGGGTGCTATTTCTCAGGATCTGCCCTAAAGAAACCCTCATAAGTGTGCACAGGTGGAAAGTTTTGGGATAGTCTTTGTGGCAGTTTGCAGTCATGAGAAACTGAGCAGCCTGACCATTCACTGTTGGTGGAGTAGCTAGAGGAACTCAGTCATATGGTTTGTGTGATACATTCACATTGTTCCATGTGCCTGTCCATTGTTCATCCTCACTGTTGTAGAGCATTTTATCCTGTGTATTCCCCCCAATTTATTTGTTCATTCTACTGGCAGTTGGATATTGGGTGATTTCTGGTGGTTTGGCTATTATGAATAGCGCTGCTATAAACATTCGAGTACATGCCTTTTCACCACAGACTCGTGCCCTTAAGACATAAAAGGTGGTGAACTGAAGAGGTGCCTGGGTAGCTTGGATGGTTGGACATCTGCCTTCGGCTAGGGTCATGATCCTGAGGTCCTGGATCAAGCCCAGAGGTGGGCTCCCTGCTCAGTGGGCAGTCTGCTTCTCTTTCTCCCTCTCCCCACTGCTCATTATGTCTCTCTCTCATATGAATAAAATCTTTTTTAGGGGTAAACTAAAAAAGAAAGAAAGAAAATGATGAAGACTGCTGCTTTAAGCCTCAGTGTTGAGAAAGTCAACCTGCCCAACCCCTCCAATTTTCCCTTTCATGCTTTAAACACAGTCCCTCCACGGGCTACAACAACACCTCATCGGGGATCCCCTGGGTTGCTCAGCGGTTTGGCGCCTGCCTTTGGCCCAGGGTGCGATCCTGGAGTCCCGGGATCGAGTCCCTCCTCGGCTCCCTGCATGGAGCCTGCTTCTCCCTCCTCCTCTGTCTCTGCCCCTCTCTCTCTCTCTCTATATATATATATATATATATATGTGTATATATATATATATATATACACATATATATATATAATGAATTAAAAAAATAAATAAGGGATCCCTGGGTGGCGCAGCGGTTTGGCGCCTGCCTTTGGCCCAGGGCGCGATCCTGGAGACCCGGGATCGAATCCCACGTCAGGCTCCCGGTGCATGGAGCCTGCTTCTCCCTCTGCCTGTGTCTCTGCCTCTCTCTCTCTCTCTCTCTCTCTGTGTGACTATCATAAATAAATAAAATTTAAAAAAATAATAATAATAAAAAATAAAAAAATAAAAAAATAAATAAATCTTAAAAAAAAAACACCTCATCAAGGACACTGGCCACAGGAGCCACACTTCCTAGGACTATTGCTGTGGTCCTTGGGCAAGCACTCTGCTTCTCTATACATCAATTTCCTCACCTATAAAATGGGAATGATAAGAGTATTTTAAACTTCATTCAGTTGAAGAGTGAATAAGGGAACAGTGTGTACACATAGTAAGTGCTCAACCAACGTCAGCAGCTATGAGGCCTGCCAAAGGCCTCCTTCCTGAGCGCCCCTGAGGCATCCTGCTTTGGGCAGCCCTTGCAAGAGAGCTGAGTAAGGCTCTAACACAAGAGACAGCAACAGAAGACAATTTCACCACCTCCACGTGGAGCAGAGCTGCACCAAAAAGCCCTGCCCACCACACCAAACCACTCTCTCTCCTGCCTTTCCTGTCATTAAGGGATAAGTGGTGGCCACAGCTCCTGCGCCATGGACCGCACTCAAAATATGACCTAAACCAGGGACACTGGTCTAGGGTCATTATTAATGGCCTGTGCCGGCAGCCCAGTAACAAGCTCCTGGAGCACCAAGTATCCAGAAACCAGGGCCTGAAAAAACCCTGAAATTTTTCAGTGTTTATGAGAAGGGAGACTGAAGCGTAGCATTTTGTGCTTTAGGCGACAGAGATGGAAACCACCCCTTGAAGCTTACAGTGGGAAGACCTCAGAGCAAGAGACTCAGAGCCTCACACTAGTGGTTGCCATGGCAACCGTGTTTCACAGCAGGAATTCATTTTCATATGACAGTGACCTGCAGAGGGAAGAAAGGACTAGGAAACTTCATTGAAGGAGGTACTGTTTAGAGGGTGGGGTGGGGTTGATTTTGTTTACCAAAAAAGCCTGTGAAAGTGCCTAAGGGACAGACAGGACCCAAACGACCTGAGGGCCCTGCAGCATTCTTTGTACCACAACTTTTACTTAACACACACACACACACACACACACACACACAGATGTCCTGTTTCTAAGGCCTCAGGGCAGATGTCACAGCCTGAGTCATTTGTCCCACCATTAACCATCTGTTTGGTTACAAAGTCTTTTCCTGGAGTCCCAAAGCAACCACCTGACCATGGCACCAGCACATCCCACACACCTGGGCCAGGTGCCAAGAGGACATATAACTCCCTGGACTGAAGCACACGCTTCCCTGAACAGCAAATGCTAGCAATGAAAAAAGTCCTGGAATCAGACAGACTCGAGTTCCAACCTTTGCCCTGCCCACCCATAAGCTGTGTGATTCAGGCAGGTCCCTAACACTCTCTGGGTTTTGTGTTCTCACGGGCAGAACAAGACAATAACTGCAGCACCCACCCATCTCGGCACCAGGAGGATAACCCACACAAGGGAATGCCTTGGAAAGATCAGCATGCTGCCCCCACTCAAAATGACCACTCAATAAACAGCTGCTATGATTAAGAGCTGGAAAAGCATCGCTCATACCCATGATACACCCGGAGGCTAATGGCAGAGAACAAAGTATTAAATTGGGTGGCACACACTGTAATGAATCCATCAATAACCCAGCAGGAGTGTAGATAGATGGGAATCTGGAAGACTGGATCAGCCGCAGTCAGAGGTGGAGTTTCAGCCAGACTTGGAAGGATAACAGGGAGGTATTCATGGATGTCCGGGCAGTGGGAATTCTTTTATGTAGTGCTTCCTGGGTGCCAGGTCCTGGGGATCCAGGAGAAAGGGCACAAAGGGTCAGAGATCAGCAGCAGACAGCTGCACAAGGGAAAGCCAAGGAAACACACAAACACACATGTCCAGCCAGAGGAGTCACAAAGCTTTCCCAGGGCAACAGCGACTGAGCAGCATCTCAAAGGGTAAGGGCAGAAGGGCTGACCCTAGTAGAGAGCGAAGATGCTACAGGACTGGAAACTGGTTTGGGAGACAGAGGCAACAGGAATGAGGAGCTTTCAGCTCTGGGCGGAAGAACTAGGCTCTGTGTGGGAGGAACCCCCAACCCTGTGAAGATTTCTCAGGGGAGGAGGGTCGGCAACCATAAGTCTACAGGTGACGTGGCAAGTGGGCTGCAGAAGCTGGATAGGATTCTGGAATCAGGGAGACCAGCTGAAGGGCCTCAGAACCCCACCTGAGATGTTCTAAGGCCTGCAGGGGTAGCCAGTTCACAGAGGGGCCACTAAAGGCAGAGAAAAAGTGGGAGCCCCACTGCTGAAGAGCAAGTGAGAGCTGCTGCCTGGGAGGAGGAATCCGGGCTCAGATGTGCCGGGTTTGGGGTGTCACTGGGGCAGCCAAGGAACCAGGACCTAGAACCCAGAGGGGTGGGCTTTCCTGAGGGCTCCTGATGAAAGCTCCTGTGAAGTTAAACACAGCCCCTCAAAATACATGCTGCTAAAGTGGGAAGAGGGGTGCAAAGAGAAAGAACAATAGAGAAGAACAAAGCCAGGAGAGTGAGGTGCCCCAGAAATCACAGCAAAGGCTGCAGAGAAGGCCGGAGCACACAGGGGGCCACTACCCAGGCAGAAGGATGAGGCCAGCCAGAGAGGAATGTTTGGAAACAAGATGACTTTCAAGAAAGCAGTTTCAGCCAAGTGGTAGGGCCAGGCTGCGCCAAAGCTGCGGAGGATTAAGAGGGGAGGCGTGGAGCCGAGAGGGAGGCAGCAGGTGCAGCACTTGTCTGAAAATGTGACAGTGAAAGAAAAGAGGAAATGAAGCCTTGGCCTCCCATGCATGATTTTTTCCCCCAAGAGGTGGGAGACCAAGTGGATGTTACAGGAAGGAGGACGGGGGGGAGGGTATGGAGACCCCAGTAAGGGCATATTCTCTCAAGGGGGAGGAGAGGGAAGGGGCAGAGACCAGGCTGCAGCCCTGGCTCTGCCAGTGCTGTTACCAGGGTGCCCAGGGCCACCACCCAGACTCCTCCAGCCCCCAGCTGCTAGAAAGATCAAAAGTGCTCATGGAGCAGTGCAAGTGGAACCTGATCATTCACCAGAACCCCCCTGGCCCTGATCTCACTGAGGATGGGTTTCCACCTTCTGCATCACACCTCTCCCTAGAACGACGTCAGGGAGGGGGGGGGCGGGTACAGACCACCCAGACCGGAAAATCGGGTGCTCAGCTTTCCCAGCAGCCAGGCAGCAGACAAAAAACCTCAGAACTCCGGGCAGAGCCGTCGCTAAAGCTCAAGAAATGGGGCTTCTGCCCCAACCACGCAGGTGTCTTAGGTACCACTATGAGCCCACAGCCTTCACCCTGAAAGCAATGAGGCACCTAGATGGATTTCAACCTTCCTCCGAGCCTTCTGCCCAGGAAGAAGGTGGGCCTGAGAGCTGGGAGTGGGTTTCCGGGGGGGCTCGAAAACACACCAGGGCAGGACTCTCAGACTCAAAGAGGTGGGCAGAGCGAACCAGAGGAATCCCGTCCGCCTGCGAGAAGTCCTCGGATTCCGCGCTCACACGCCCCTGGGGACCACCGTGCCTCGGGAATCCCGGGCAGAGCCCAGACGTCAGGGCCCGGGCCCACCACGGCGCCCCAGGCCAGCCCCCCGGAGCGCGAGATCCTCACCGGGGGCGCGGGCGAGCGCAGGAGCGCAGGGACCCAGCGGGCAGCCCGCGGCGGGCACCCGGTAACACGGCACTTGTTGACGCGCTCACGGGGACCGCTCGCCAGCGCCGCCTGGCGTCCGCAGCCGCAATCGCCCGCCTCTGGCCGCCCGCTCCCCTCCCCCACCCGGCCTCCCCCGGCCCGCCCCGCCCCGCCCCGGCCACCCCCGGCCCCCGCCCCCGCCCCGGCCCCGGCCCCGGCCTCGGGCGCACCTCGCGGGCTCCGGGCACAGCAGGCCAGACCCTCAGCGCGCGCCGTTCCGCGGGGCAAAGGGGGCGCCGGCCGCGGCCGCTGGGTCCAGCCCGGGCTCCCGGAGAGGCGGACGGCGGGGAGGGGAGCGCGGCGCTAGGGCCTCCAGCGCCCCGCGGGCTCCCGGGGCTCGCCCCCGCGCCCGAGCCACAAGTTTTCAGGTGGCGCCTGCCAGGAGCCCGCCGGAGCCAGGCGCAGCCCCCCACCCCGGCCCTCCGAGACCCGGCCCCGGGCGAGGGGGCGGCCGCACTTTAGCCGCACTCACCTGGGGTGGGAGTGAGGGGGGCGGCCCTGCCGCCGGGCGCGCGCCCTGGCTGCCCTCTGCCGGCAGCCGCAGGTACCCGGGCGCCCGCCCCGCCCCGCCCCGCCCCGCCCCGCCCCGCCCCGCCACCTGTTGCTGGAGCGCGGGGCCTGAGGTCACCACCTGGTGGGCGGAGGACCCTCGGCACCGCCGCCCTCTCCACGGGACGGGTCTCCGGGGCCCCTTCTCCTTACTGGATTTTAAGCATCACTCTTCTCCAGAAGCAGCTTCGAGTCCCCAAAGCCAAAAATGACCCATTCTAACAATCCCAGGACGCAAAGGGGAAGGCAGGGTATGGGTTCGGGGATCTGAAACAGCTCCACACCCGCCGGACCTCAACATCTGTTGAATGAACAAATCTTCCCTTGACAGAGGGACGAATGGAGGCAACGCTACAGTCGCTAAAGGGAACAGCGACAAAAAGCTAACGCTTTCATCAGCCTGGTGTCTGGGCTCTACCATGTCCAGAACATCTGCAACGTTCTTCATTTTCTTCCACTCTGAACCTCAAGGGTGGGAGTGGGGAAGAATGGAAAGGCCAGCCTGCTAAAGCCCTCGAACCCTTCATTCTACCAAAAAAATTTTTTTGTGAAATAATTTCCTGAGAAAACGACAGAAATCAGTAGTTGAGTGATGAATAAATCTGAAAGTCCTGGTTTCCAGAATACAGCAGCCCCCACCATCACCGGGGGTAGACCTCCATTTGGGATCTGGATCTTCCCCACGGGAGATGTGATCTTGGCCATGTGAGCGAATGTCTCTAAACTAGCACTGTCCAGCAGACTTCCTGCCATTATAGAAATGCCATATTGCTGTGCTGTCTACTACACACCAGTCATATGAGATGGATTCTAAAATTTCATTTAATTTTACTTAAATCAGAGTGGGTAAGTCTCAGTTTCTTTATATGCAAAATAGACATAATAGTCCTATTGTAAGGATTGAATGACCCAAGTCTCAGCTCTTTGCAAAAGTTCAGGGCCGCCTGGGTGGCTCAGTCCCTTGAGTGTCTATATTAGGCTCAGGCCTTCCTTGGTCTCTGGGTCCTGGAATGGGGCCCCCACCCACACCCCTGTTGGTCTCCAGGCTCAAGTCCCTGCTTCTCCCTCTCCCTCTGCCCTTTCCACACACCCCCTCATGTGTTCTCTCTCTCTCTCTCAAATGAATAATATCTTTTTTAAAAATAAAAGCTCAAAGGGACTTTTTAACATTAATTTTCACCATCACCATCACCTCACTAACTCTAAAAGGTCAAGGCTGCAGGGATTTTACAGGCTCTACCCCACCTACCCACTCCAAAACCACCCTCCAGGAGTTGCTCACATGCTGCTGGCAGAGCCTGTGACAGAACACCTAGCCTCTCTGGGGGAACCTAATTTCTCTTCGGACTGCTAACCACCTGGAGAAGATTTACACCTAACACTTTTGTGTGAGTAGATTTTGGTGGACAACACAAGGGAGTGTTGTGTTCCAAGAGTGCACAACAGCCGAGGACAGGGTGAGGCCCAAGGCAGGGAGCTTTGAAAGAGTAAGTGCCTCAAATTAGGGATGGAGGCTTCTTTCATTTCAAGGCTTGGGGGAGACCCAGTTGACAACCTGGTTATTAAGACTTATTTCCCAAATGTTCTGTGGTTGCTCCTACAAATTGCCCCCCCCCCCACCCCGTGCTGCCAGAAAGGCTTAGTGTTCCTGACACCACAGCAGGTATGCACTTGGATGGCCTTTGAAATCTGCTACATGAGGAGGATGGGTAAAGTGCATGGTTTTCAAGAACCTCATAGTTCTGTGGGGAAAATAGAAACATAAACAATTTCCATGAAATTCATTCTATGGCATGTTGGCTACTGTGTACTGATCACACAGTACACAGGTACCATAAGAAATAGGACCTTGTTTATCCTCATTTTATTGCTATGCAAGTTGAGTAATTTCCCCAAGGACCTAAAGACAGGTAGTGGCAGAGCCACTATGCTCTCCTACCTCTGTGGCTATGTAAGATACAAAAACGGGCATCTCGGTGGCTCAGTCTATTGGGTGACTGGCCAACTCTCTTGGCTTCTGCTCAGGTCATAATCTCCAGGGGTGGTGAGATCCAGCCTCAATGGGGCTCCATGCTGGGTGGAGTTGGCTTGAGATTCTACCTCGCTCTCTGCCCCTCCCCCACACCTCAAAAAATGGTAAGATACAAAAGAAACACAGAGGAGCGAACTGGAGTGTGGCAGGGCTCAGAGGGGGCTTTTCAGAGGAAACCCCAGTGCAGGGACTCATGGGTTGAGTAGAAGTTTGCCCAGTGGGTTAGATGGAGAAGGACATTACAGGTAGAAGGAATAGCAGGTGCAAAGGCACAAAGAAAGCAAGAAAGGGAATATTGACAATTTGGGAATGGCAGATAGGGAGGCAGAGCAGAAAATGAGGCCAGAGTGGTAGGCTGGGATCAGCACAAGAAGGGCCTCATACACTCTACTGAGCATCTGAATTTTAGCGGGCCAATTTCTTCCAGTTTTTGATCCTTGAATTCTGGTACATCGTCAAGAAGATGATCAGCAGGGTGCCTGGGTGGCTCAGTCTGTTCAGCATCTGCCTTTGGCTCAGGTCATGATCCCAGAGTCTTGGGATAGAGTCCTGGGATCAAGTCCTGCATTGGGCTCCCTGCTCTGTGAGGAGCCTGCTTCTCCCTCCCTTTTGCCTGCAGCTCCCCCTGCTTGTGCTCTTTCTCTCTCTGTCAAATAAATAAATAAAAATCTTTAATTAAAAAACCCAGAAGATAATCAGCAATCCATTCGCATGTGTGTGAAGTCATGTTTCTTCTCTACTGAATCTATGAGGCGAGGTAAATAGATATTGGCTAATACAGATTCACTCCCACAGGAGGAAGACTTTATGAACATAATGTATCATTGTTGTTTTTTTAATATTTATTTGTTCATGAGAGACACAGAGAGAGAGGTGGAGACATAGGCAGAGGGAGAAGCAGGATCCCTGCAGGGAGCCCAATGTGGGACTCGATCCCAGGACTCCGGAATCATGACCTGAGCAGAAGGCAGGTGCCCAACCGCTGAGCCACCCAGGGTTCCCTATAATGTATCCTTGTTATAGAGTTTCATATATTTCCAAGGCTGCCATTGATTGATGTAATAGTCTGTGGCCTAGATATTCAGGTTCTAGGTCATAGATGTGCCCATGTATATGCCCAGAAATTAATGATTAAAGCTCAAACTCTCTTCTTACTTCAAGGCACTTGGAGACCTTTTGGTCCAATATACCAAAGCTCATTTTATATGTTTCCTATGATACTTTCAAAAGATTGGAGGTGGGGAACAGGCAGTGTGGACAAGTTGGTATAAACTGGCAGAACACTCCAAGAAACCAAGAGACTCTGGGTATGCATAATGGTCCAGGGTCATATTGGTCAGCATCCTCTGGCCACCTCATCAGTAGAGGACACAGAAATCTTCATTTTTGTATTTCTGAAATTAATCTATTCAGGTTGGGGGCGAGATATGTCAGCCGAGGACATTTTTGTAAATGCCCTAGCTCCCTGTGAAGCAGATCCAGATGACATGGAGAGGGTATGGATCTCTTACCTTCCTTACTCTGAAACCCTGGGAGTCCTGGCATAGCTAAAGTTCCCCATTGCTTTTTTTTTCTCCCCAGTTTGCCTTAAAAAAATTAATAGGCCATTTTAGAATGGCATTAGATTTACAGAAAAAATTGAGTTCATGCAGGTTTCCTTAGTTTTTGCCTACTATCCTTTTTTATGTTCTGATATCTCATTCAAAGTAGCACATTACATTTAGTAGTCCTGTCATGTAATGTCATGCCTTAGGCTTCTCTTCGCTATGACAGTTCCTCAAACTTTCCTTGTTTCCGATGACCTTGACAGTTTTGAGAAGTAGTTGTCAGGTATGTTGGAGGATAACCCACTACTGGGACTTGTCTGGTGTTTTTCATGTCACACTGGGGCTAAGGGTTTTGGGAGAAAGACAGTAGAGGCAGAGCCATGTTCCTGACATCATATCAAGAATCACTACTGTTGCCATAATTTATCACCATTGACTGTTGGCCTAGATCACCTGGCTGAGGTAGTGTTCATCAGATTTCTTTAAAGTTACTCTCCCCATGGAAGTCACTACACGCAGCCCACACTTCAGGAGTGAGATGTTATGTTCCTCCCCCTTTAGGGTGGGATAGCTATATAATTTATTTGGAACTCTTCTGTATGGAAGATTTGTCTCTTCCTCACTGTGATATTGTGATATAACAAGAAATATATATCTTGGTCTTCTTCCTGACTCCTGACCAGAGCTCCTAAAACCCTCCCAATTACCTAAGTGGTAAGAAGTATAGAGCCTAAATAAATAAAAAATCTTTTTTAAAAAGGGGAGGGTGCCTGGGTGGCTCAGTTAACCATCAGACCTTGACTCAGTTCATAATTCCAGGGTCCTGGGATCAAGTCCACATCAGGCTCCCTGCTCAGCAGAAGAGTCTGCTTGTCCCTCTCCCTCTGCCCCTGCTCATGTGCTCTCTCCCTCACTCTGTCTCTCAAATAAATACAGAAAATCTTAAAAAAGAAAAATAGGGCCATCTTTTGCTATAATACTTAGGTTTTGTCCCAGGCTCCTGAAACAGCTCCAGAGTGATAAACTGAGAGGAGAGCATCTTTTCTTATTCATAACAAGCCCCTTTCAAGCACACCTGAGTTTGTATTAATGAGTGACTTTTGGAAAGCCCTTTCCTTTTGGAAAGATGGATGAGCCAGTTGCCAGGGGAACCAACCCTGTGTTTAGAGGGTTGGAATTTTCAGCTCCACTTCTGGGTAGCAGGGAGGGAAAGGGGCTGGAGACTTGACTTTATGATCAATGGCCAATAGATTTAACCCACTGTGCTGACATAAGGAAGCCTCCACAAAAATCCTAACTAAAAGGGTTTGGAGAGTTTCCAAGAGGATTGGTGAACACATATATGGAGGTGCTGGGAAGGTGACAACTCAGAGAAGACACAGAAGCTCTGCACCCCTTCCCACATACCATGCCCTACACATCTCTTCATCTCACTGTTAATTTGTATCCTTTAATATATCCTTTGTAATAAATTGGTGACCTCCATTTATAACCAATCAGTTTGAAGCATAGGAGGCCTGGACCTGTGATTGATATCTGAATGGGAGTGGGGGTGGGGGAGGTGTTGTGGGATTGAGCCCTTAATTTGTGAAATCTGTGCTTCTTTTGGGCAATTAGTGTCACGATTGAATTAAATTGTAAAACACTCAGCTGGCATCTGCCGAGAATTGGAGACTTTCTTGATGTGGAAAAATCCATATATCTGGTGCCATAAGTGTTATAGGTCTAAAAGAGAACAAAGCAAAATTTTCCTTCAGTTGGTGTCAGAAAAGTGGGATTTGCTAGAATGGCCAAGGCTCATGTAAACGGTGTGCTTTGGCAAGAAAAAGGATAAAAGGGTGGGGATGAGGAACCGTGGACCTAGGTGGTCCCTGAAGGTCTGGAGCAGCAGGTATGCCCAGTTACTAAAGGTAAATGTTACTAGTGGAATTTAGAGGTAGATCCAACTCCCAGGGAGTTGGTTCACAGGATGTAGAAAGAAATGCAAACTAATAAGAGAAAGGCAAAATACCCAGTTCTTTGGTTATCATCGGTAATAACTAAAATGAAATTAAAAGAGAGTTCTGGTTGGACTCTGATACTAGATTAAGCACAGATTTGGGTCAGTCTAAGTGTCAGCAACTAGCCTTGAAGCCACCCACCCAGCACAAAATATGCAGCGACAACAGAAAGTACTTCTAGGACCTCTCTGGTCACCAAGAAGTAGTCAATGTAGGGGTAGGGAAAACCCAAGAAACTATTGAAACCAGGGGTTATAGTGTGAAGGAGCTGTTACATTTTGTAGGTCAGTATCATTAGCTTCCTGAGGAACCTTTAATAAAATGGATTATGAAAGTAAGTACTTTGGGGGCTATGTCTTTGGTTTTGAATGCTGGAGAGTGGAAGAACATGCTTGGGTTGATGGAGGACCCATAGATCACTAGGGAACAAGGATAGACTACTGGACACATAACCCAGACACAGAGCATCTCATTCCCAAGAGAACAGCCAGCCTGGTGGACTGAATAAAAGCCACTGTAAGGTCTGTTTACTATGAGAAGGGGACAGTCTGTGCCCCCCTATAAATGCCAAGTAGAGCATCCCAGATGAAGCGGCAAGTCACAGAAGATGCTTTACAATGACCTGGATACCACTGTATGTGCTCATTACTCAGATCATGATAAATGCCAGGGTTAATGGGGTGACATGTAAAAGGCACCCCATATGCCGTTACTGCTATAAAACTGAGGGACAGTCCTGGAAGCCTTATCAAATTTGCTGCCTCAGCTTCCCCTCATAGGTCTTACTGATACTAGTAAAAACATTAGGTTAATTAATAAGAGAAGGGGGAAAGGCATATCCTAGCCACTGGTTTAAGCATGGTGGACATTTCTAAATGGCTATTAAGAAATAAGGGGAGGGGTGCCTGGGTGGCTCAGTTAGTTAAGAATCTGCCCTTGGGGGATCCCTGGGTGGCGCAGCGGTTTGGCGCCTGCCTTTGGCCCAGGGCGCGATCCTGGAGACCCGGGATCGAATCCCACATCGGGCTCCCGGTGCATGGAGCCTGCTTCTCCCTCTGCCTGTGTCTCTGCCTCTCTCTCTCTCACTGTGTGCCTATCATGAATAAAAAAAAAAAAAAAAAAAATCAAAAAAAAAAAAAAAAAAGAATCTGCCCTTGGTTCAGGTCATGATCATGGGGTCCTGGGATGGAGCCCCACATCGGGCTCCCTGCTCACCAAGGAGTCTGCTTCTCTCTCTACCTCTTTCCCCTGCTTGTGATCTCTTTCTCTCTCAAATAAAGAAATAAAATCTTAAAAAAAAAAGAAGGATAATAAAGCAAATATTGATAAGAGCGAAACAAAGAGGAAACAGTCATGGGACTCACCCAGCAGAGTGGAAATCTTTAGAGGGTTATTAAGAAATGATAAATGAAGCAGACATTGATGGAATTTTAAAAAAAGGTGTTAATACAGCACTACCAAAGGTTTAGTGGTCCAAATGGACTCCCTACTGGTCTCCCCAATGTTAAAAGGCCCCAAACAAGCCCACTCTCTGTACCCCAGTTTGGAGGAGAAACCTAACCAACTCTACCCAGGCAGTGGTAAGATAGAATAACCAAGATAAGGATTGACAAAAGGGCCAGGCTGGGGACCCAAAGGTTTTTGTACATTGAGGAATAAATTATCAGAAGGTGAAGAAGTTAATTTCCTGGGACCCCTTTCCAGGAGAGCCCCACAAATCATGGTGCCAAAACCCATTGAGAAAGCCTCCACTGGGGCTGCAAATTGATGGAGAACATAAACATGTGAGTTTTGATAAGATTATGAAGGTCAGAATGTTTACATATGCTTTATGTAAAGCAGTTGTAACTCTTTTCTCTGAAAGTTTTATAGGAATGAATTAAAAAAAAAAATTCATGAGAGACACACACACAGAGAGAGGCAGAGAGACACAGGTAGATGGAGAAGCAGGCTCCATGCAGGAAGCCCCATGCAGGACTCGATCCCGGAACCCTGGGATAACTTCCTGAGCCAAAGGCAGATGCTCAACCACTGAGCCACCCAGGCTCATTCCCTATATTCCCTATAGGAATGAATCTTATTAAAAAAAAAAAAAAAAAGAATGAATCTTATATCTGACTGGGGAACATTTCTTCTCCCTACTACTGTAAAAGCAAAACCTGTTGATGGAGTCCTAATGGAGGCCACAGTCAGGAATGTAAGGGTTGATGGAATTAAGGTAAAAGTTTGTAGAACTGGAATGTTTGAACAGGCTTTCTGTGAACAGATTATGTCTATTCACCTGATATATTATGAAGATGTGTTAGAGCAGGCAGTTAGGCTTTAACCAGATGCCTGGAGGCCACCAAAGGGGGAAACAAGGCCCACTATCAGGAAAGTTAGCAACCAGCCCTGGCAGCATTCCACAAACAAGGCCACAAGAAGCCAGATCAAACCAAACAGGCTCCAGACAAAAGCCTGGGAGACTCCAACCAAAAAAGGAAGAAAAATTGCAAAACCCTGCTCCTTGCAAAGTCCTCCCCAAATAAGAAATATTCCACCCCTTAGTTAACAACTGTGGATAAAAGACAGAGACCCAAACCCTTAGCACAGCCCTCTCTGAGCTTGTTCTCTCTCACATCTCCAGAATATTCTGTCTCTTTGCTTGCACTGCTCAACCATTGTTTAGTCCCTCCTTGAATTTTTTTCTTGCAACAAGTGTTAAGACTCCTCAGTGACATCTGGGGGACGGACTGGGCAGTCACCTCAGAGCCCTGAGGTCTCCCCAGTCCACCCAACAACAGACGGACATTGTGTCTGACTGGGGAACGTCTTCCCTACCTGGTATCATAAAATAGAAGGAGTATAAATCTGGGCCCCTGGGTGCTGGAGTTGGTCAAGCGTCCAACTCTTGCTTTCAGCTCAGGTCGTGATTTCAGGGTTTTAAGGTCAAGCCCCATGTAGGCTCAGCAGTCAGCACAGAATCTGATTAAGGCTCTCTCATCCTCTCCATCTGCCACCCCCCAGTGGATGAGAGGTGTCATTTCAAAGCTCCCAGGCAATTACAGGAAGGGAAATACTCCAGGAACATCCAGGCACCCCTCTCTGGGCCAGGCTGAAATATTCATTGGGTCATTATATCTTATCTGTAAGGCAAAATCTTGAGAAAAGAACCCTCAGTGCTAGGGCCTGGAGGTATGACCTTGACAACTATCATTCTCGTTGGTTTCCTTAAAGTGCATAAGATGTTCTGAAAGTTGTGTTTTTAAGGAATAAATGTCATCATTCCTCAGGGTCAGCCAGGAGTTGAGAATGTCTCATCACTGATACTGCACTCAGGCCATTTGTCTAGAGAAATAAATCCTGATCTGCATGGAGCTGGCATGTGGGATTGCAAGGCTCTAGAGGTCTCTATCAGAGCAGGTGCAGCCAGGCACCACTGTTGATAGAGTGGCGGCAAAACAGGAAAGGAACTTACTTCCTGAGGCCAACGCCAGGCAGACAATGGACTAATGTCTCAAATACTGTCTCCAAAGTGCCAAAAATACTTCCAGGTTTATGTAAGGAAAATGTGGGGCAAAGTGGGTGAGTATGTGCAAGAAGAAGACCAAGGTCAAATCCATCATGTCTTAGAGTCAATCACAGGCCTTGCTGGTTCAGGACAGGCCTTATTATTGCTTGAGGGAGTAGCTTTGGTTCCCATCAGGGATGCTTTGCCCACAGAAGGAAAGGAAGGAGTATTGTCTTTGTTTGAGAACTGGAGTTTTTTACTGAGGATGATGGCCTGGTGTACATGTCCTCTCAAGCATCCAGGCACTGATTAGAACAAAGATGAGGGCCCAGGTGTTATTCCTTACAGCCGAGGAGGGGGCAAGAGGGTGCTGGTATCCAAATGTGTAGTGCAGTGGTCTGGAATATGCAATAGCCCCCTGACCACCTCATTGCCACTTGGTCCTTCCTTAGATGTTATCTACCCTAAAGAAATCCTTGTCCCTTATATGGAGGACATATACTATTTGCATTCTGAGACATGCATAAAAGTGGGGGTGCAGGTCCTAGCAAGAATAGACATAGGAAAAGGAGCAAAACGCAAGTTTTTATAGAGTCCTTCAGTTTCCTTATCTCACAGGCATGAATAAGTAGGTTAAAGTTTTTTTCAAAAACTCATTTAATCCTCTAAACAACTCCAGGATCTAAGTACTCATCATGGTAACTATTCAAAAGATGAGAAAAGTGAGAAACAGAAAGGTTAAGTATTACCCCAGGTCACACAACAAGTAAGTGGCAGAGCTAGGATTCAGCCCCCAGCAATCTGGTTCCAGAGCCCGTACAAGTAACTAGCACCTGATGTAGCCAGCCAGGGTGGGGGTGGGTGGGTAGCTGGGTGGCTTCCCCAACCCCAGGCCTTTGGTCAGCCCAAACAGTTCTCCCAACTCCCAGCATTTTCATGCCAGTTTCTCCCTCTGGAACCCCAGCTCCTACATGGTCTGGGCTCAGGTCTGACGATGGGTTTTTAAAATGCTAAGAACAGGATACCTGGGTGGCTCAGCGGTTTGGCGCCTGCCTCCCACCCAGGGGGTGATCCTGGAGTCCCGGGATTGAGTCCCACATCAGGCTCCCTGCATGGAGCCTGCTTCTTCCTCTGCCTTGTGCCTCTGCCTCTCTGTGTGGATCTCTCATGAATAAATAAATAAAATGCTATGAACAAGGGGTGCCTGGCCAGCTCAGTCAGTAAAGGTTGCGACTCTTCATCTCAGGGTCCTGAGTTCAAGCCCCACTTTGGGTATAGAGACTAGTTAAAATGCTAAAAACAGGAGATGGGATTATTCTAGTCAATGGCAGATCCCACTCTCTTCTGTGCTATGTTTGTCTGCTTTGGTGGCTAAACATACCAGGAAGTCACTCTGAGCCTGGTAGGAGGTAAAGTCCGAAATGGGGAGGTAAAGCTGTGACCCATGGGGAAGGTAGAAGACAAAAATACATGCGAGTCTACTCAGGCTATTACAACAAAGACCATGGACTGTGGGAGCTAAACAATGGAAATTTATTTCCCACATTTATTTGAGGGCAGAAGTCCAAGATCAGGGTGCTAACGGGCGGTTTCTTCAGAGGCCTCTCTCCTTGGCTTGTAGACAGACAGCCCTCAGCTTGATGTGTCCTCATGTGGTTGTCCCTCTGTGCATTTCTGTGTCCTAATTATAATGATACCAGTCACACTGAAATAGAGCCCACACTAATATCCTCATTTTCATTTATTACCACTTTAAAGATCCTATCTCTAAATACAGCCACATTCAAACATACTGGGGGTTGGGATTTCAATGTGATTGAGGCAACACAATTCAGCAGCCAATAGGATCCTGAGGAAATGTACAGGCAGGAGTTGTGTGAAGCTGTGAATTGCTTAGAAAACTTTTTTTTTTAAAGATTTTATTTATTTATTCATGAGAGACACAGAGAGAGGCAAAGACACAGGCAGAGGGAGAAGCAGGCTGCCTGCAGGGAGTCCGATGCTTAGAAAACATTTTAGACAAGGGCACCTGGCTGGCTTAGTCAGAAGGGCATAAGACTCAACCTCAGGATGGTGAGTTCGAGGTCCATGTTGAGTGTAGAGATTACTTGAGTAAACAAAAATAAAAATCTGAAAACAAAAGAAAATATTTTAGACATACCAAAGGGTATAAGGGAATAATATAACATATATATATATATGGGGGTACCTGGGTGGCTCAGTCTTGGTTTCAGCTCAGGTTGGTGAGATCAAGCCCATGTTGTCTCCGCACTGGGTATGGAGCCTGCTTAAGATTCTCTCTCTCTCTCCTCTCATCTCCTTCTCTAAAAAAAATAAATATATTACACACACACACACACACACACACACACACACACACACAATGTACCCACTGCTCAGCTTAAGAAATGAAATGTTTCTGGGGTACCTGGCTGGCTCAGTCAGTAGACCATGTAACTCTTGAGCATGGTTGAGATCTTGGTCATGAGTTCAAGCCTCATGTTGGATGTAGAGATCACTTAAAAAAAGAATTTAAAATTTTAAAAAAATGATGGAGCACCTGGGTGGCTCAGTGGTTAAGCATCTGCCTTTGACTCAGGTCATGATCTCAGGGTGCTAGAATCAAGTCCCACAAAAAGAAAATTTTTTTTCTAAGATTTTATTTATTTATTCATGAGAGACAGAGAGGGAGAGAGAGGCAGAGATATAGGCGGAGGAAGAAGCAGGCTCCCTGCAGAAAGTCCGATGCGGGGACTTGATCCTGGACCCCAGGATCATGCCCTGAGCTGAAGGCAGACGCTCAACCACTGAGCCACCCAGGCATCCCCCTGCAAAAAAAAAAAAAAATTACTGAAATGTTTCCAATACAGTGGAATGTTTCCAATACAAGTGGAAGCCCCTTGTATATAGCCTTTCTGGTCATGATCATCTCCCAAACCTCCAGAAGTAAAACTAGAATTTAGTGTTTCTGGTTTCCTTGCATTCCTTTATACTCTTACTATATACCTGTGCATCCTAAAATGAAATATAATATTGGTTTATTGTGCTTTAAACTTTATGTAAATGGTAACATTCTCTATCCTTTTTTATTAAGGTGAAATTCACATAACATACAAGTAACCATTTTAAAGTCTTACATTTTAACCATTTTACAGCACAGTGGCAGTTAGTGCATTCACAGTATGGGGCAACCACCACTTCTCTCTAATTTCAAAATTTTTCAGCACGCTAAAAGAAACCTTCACATCCATTAAGTAATTACTTCCCGTTTCTCCCTTCTTCCTACCCTCTGGCAAAAACTAATCTGCTTTCCAACTCTATAGATTTGTATATCTGTATTCTTTTTTTTTTCTTTTCTATTCATGATAGACACAGAGAGAGAGAGAGAGAGGCAGAGACACAGGCAGAGAGAGAGAAGCAGGCTCCATGCCGGGAGCCCAATGTGGGACTTGATCCTGGGACTCCAGGATTGCACCCTGGGCCAAAGGCAGGTGCTAAACCGCTGAGCCACCCAGGGATCCCGGGTTATCTGTATTCTTTTACAACTTTTTGCTCAACATTTGAAGATTGATCTATGTGGTCACATTTGACCATAGTTTGTTTGCTTTTCATTCCCATAAAATAAAGTTAATTCCATCATGGGACTCAATCACGTTTTTTTTTTTAAAGGAAAGTTTTTTTTTTTAAGATTTTATTTATTTATTCATGAGAGACACAGAGAGAGAGAGAGAGGCAGAGACACAGGCAGAGGGAGAAGCAGGCTCCATGCAGGAGCCTGATGTGGGACTCGATCCTGGATCTCCAGGATCACACCCCAGACTGCAGGCGGCACTAAACCGCTGCGCCACCGGGGCTGCCCTCAATCATGTTTTTAAAATTCATATACCTAAAAAAATGTTTAATAAAATTCTTATTCCTATTGAAGAATTTACAGAATTTTTAAAAAAATTTTTTAAATTTTATTTATTTATTCATGAGAGAGAGAGAGAGAGAGGCAGAGATATAGGCAGAGGGAGAAGCAGGCTCCCTGCAGGGAGCCTGATGTGGGACTAGATCCCAGAACCCAGGATCACGCCCTGAGCCGAAGGCAGATGCTCAACCACTGAGCAACCCAGGCATCCCTAAAAAAAAATCATTAAAAAAAAAATATTATATGCTTTGGGGAATAAAGTTAAGCATAACAAAAGAAGATAAAGTAAAAACTGTCTCTCCCCTCCTTTCAAAAAGAACAATCACTTTACCTGATTTTTATACATCCATTTATTTATTTATTTATTTGTTTGTTTGTTTGTTTGTTTGCTCATGAGAGACATAGAGGCAGAGACTTAGGCAGAGGAATAAGCAGGCTCCCTTCCAGGGAGCCTGATGCAGAATTCCATCCCAGGACCCCAGGATCATGCCCTGAGCCAAAGGCAGATGCTCAACCACTGAGCCACTCAGGCATCCCCTTATACATCCTTTTAGCACTATGTCATACATACATACATACATACATACATATATATACATATATATTTATTTATTTAAAGTATGCTCCATGCCAGCGTGGAGCCCAATACAGGGCTTGAACTCAAGACCCTGAGATTAGGACCTGAGCTGAGATCAAGAGTCAGATGCTCAACTGACTAAGCCACCCAGGTGCCCCATATGTTGCACATATTTTTTACATATATGTGTTATTTAATAAACATTTATTTATTTTAAAGTTTATTTATTTTTAGTAATTTCTACACCCTATGTGGGGCTCAAACTCACCACCTCAAGTTCAAGAGTTGCATGCTCCTCTGACTGAGCCAGCCAGGAGCCCCCTAGTAAGTATTTATTGAGTGCTTGTATGTCAAGCAGTGTTTTGGGTGTTGGAGGTACAACAGTGAACAAAACAAAATTTCCAGCTTATATTTTAGCAGAGACAGACAGAGGAGGCACAAACAACTAGATGTAGATGTCAAAAGATGATCAAATGTTCTGGTGGAAAATAAAGGACAGTTAGGGACAGTAGTCAGGAAAGGCTTCTCAGAAGGTGATATTTGAATTGTAGGGGAGGAAACAGCTTTTTCTTTCAATCCTCCAAGTTTTGTTAGCTAGGACCTGTGAATTAAACTGATAGAAGATAGATTTACAGGAGAATAAAAGTTTTAATTACCTACACATCACAGCTTACAAAGAAAAAAAATGTGGCTCAAGGAGGGGGCCAGGTGCTTGAGGCTTATATACTATCTTGGGCTAAACAAAAGAAAAGGGATTTGGGGCTTTTAGGTGGGGAGGGAATAGGGGAAGGTGACCAGGAGAAGTATAAGGTAAGCAAGGGTTGGTTGTCTAGTAAGGTTTGTTATGCAGAGTTAAGTCAGTGACTCCTTCGAATTAAGAGTTTGCTTCTACTGATATGGGAGAGGGAGACATCTCTATGACTATAAATTGCAGTTATAAATGTCAGTTTCCCTTACAAGAGCTTTTTTAGAGCTTTTCCCGTGTCTGCTAGTTCTCAATGGCCTGTAGCTCAAAATAAACTATATTCCAAAGAGGTATATTTTGGGGCGGCATATTCTGGTACCCTTTAGAATGAAGGCAAGACATCTAGAGCAAGAGTGTTCTGGGGGCAGCAAGCATAAAGACCCAAGCTGAGGTATCTCAGCATGGTGCAGAAGCAGCAAGCTCAGTGGGTTTGGAGGGAAGTGAAGATAGGGGTAGCAGGTGTGAGCAAACCATTCACACTGTTCTGCACTATTCTCCATGTGGCCTCTGTCCAAAATCAGTTTAAATCAAGCTACCTCATTCTATTTCAGAAGCTCCCAGGGAGTCTACCATATGGATAGAGTGCAATGTATTCAACTGATTGTAGGGTTTTCCTTTAACTTTTTCTGTGGGGACGCCTGGGTGGCTCAGTGGTGGAGCATCTGCCTTCAGCCCAGGGCGTGATCCTGAAGTTCCATGGATCGAGTCCGAGTCCCGTCTGCCTGTGTCTCTGCCTCTCTCTGTGTGTGTCTCGTGAATAAATAAATAAAATATTTAAAAAAAATTTTTTTTTAAAGTAATGTGAGGTATGAAGTGTGTAAAAAAGAAAACCACAGTCCCAAAATGGCATCACTTAGGCCAGGTCAGCTAACCAAGACTTAATACCTAAACTAACTGCAGTTTCAAACCCCAGGAATGTAACCTTTAAAGCAGCCAACGTGGAATTTCCTGGTCAATATTAGGAAATTTACTGATAGAACCAACCCTTCTACTCCCCTTAGGAGGGCAATCTTGCCTAAACAATGCATTCCTTGCTAATAATTTCCTTCCTTCATGGAGTACCTGGGGGGCTCAGGTCATGACTTCAGAGTCCTGGGATCAAGCCCCATGTGGGGCTCCCCACTCAGTGAGGAATCTACTTGAGGATTCTCCCTCTCTCTCCTTCTGCCCCTTCCCCACCTCATGTGCTCTCTCTCAAATAAATAAATAAAATCTTTTTTTTTAAAGATTTTATTTATTTATTCATGAGAGACACACAGAGACATAGGCAGAGACACAGGCAGAGGGAGAAGCAGGCTCCTTACAGGAACCCCAATGCGGGACTCGATCCCTGGACTCCAGGATCATGCCCTGGGCTGAAGGCAGGTGCTAAACCGCTGAGCCACCCAGGCGTCCCTAAATAAATAAAGTATCAAAAAAATAATAATAATTTCCCTCCTTCTTTCCTTTCTTCCTTTCTTCTTTCCTTCCTTCCCTCTTTTTCCCCTCTCCCTGCCTTTAAAAAACCTTTTTTCATTTGGCTCAGTGGAGCATCTCTCTACTTGCTAGATGGGATGCTGTTTAATTCATGAATAGATTAATAAAGCAAATTATAGATTTTCTTTAAAGCAAATAGATTAATAAAGCAAATCAAATTTAATCAGTTGAATATTTGTTATTTAACAAGTGAAAATCAGGAAGCGGTTGGAGTGGGTAATAAAAGGAGGAAAAATAAAGAGCAAACCTGCTTTTTTTAAAATATTTTATTTATTTATTCATGAGAGACACAGAGAGAAAGAGAGGCAGAGACACAGGCAGAGGGAGAAACAGGCTCCATGCAGCGAGCCTGATGTGGGACTCGATCCCAGCACTCCAGGATCATGCCCTGGGCTGAAGGCAGGCACTTAACCGCTGAGCCACCCCAGGATCCCAGCAAACCTGATCTTAACAGTTGTGAAGCCCGAAGCAAGAGTGGAAACAGAGGTCCACATACCATATATCTAAACATTAAAAGTCATAAATTAAATTGACATACTGTTAAATAAACTATGTACTATTTCCCACCTTAACAAACAGACCTTCATAATGATCTGGAAGGCTAGATTTTATTTTAAAATTTCAGTGCCCAGGGAATCCCTGGGTGGCTCAGTGGTTTCGCGCCTGCCTTTGGCCCAGAGCGCGATCCTGGAGTCCCGGGATCGAGTCCCGTGTCAGGCTCCCGGCATGGAGCCTGCTTCTCCCTCTGCCTGTGTCTCTGCCTCTCTCTCTATATATATGTCTATCATAAATAAATAAATAAATAAATAAAAATAAATCTTTAAAAAAAAATTTCAGTGCCCAAAACAAAAAAACAATAAAATAAAACAAAATAAAATAAAATAAAATAAAATAAAATAAAAAAAAATTTCAGTGCTGTTGGAGTTTTGCACCTAGCGCATGACCTGCCACTCATCTTCTCATTCCCAGCTCCATCCTGCAATGACAAGGTCCTTGAATGAATAGGTCTGGACACCTCAGTCTGCCTATGGAGTTTCCATCTATGCTGCCCTTGGCCCAGGATTACTCTGCAGGATAGACTCAGAAAAGAGACTGAGGCAGGCCCAACAAATGGGCTGGGGTTATTTGTGCAATAAAGTCCAAGATGCCAGAGACTCAGATTATGGGTTGAAGGATGGGGGAGAGAGACTAGGTGAGCAGGACCAAACTTGATTCCATGGTCTTCCTGTCCCTTTTGGAGGGAGATAGCTGGAGGAGAGTCAGAGCAGGGTCCTGCAAAGCACAAGATCTAGGGCAGGGTCTCTACTTGCACACATCTAAGGCTGGTGCTGCTGAAGAGTGAAACCACCTGGTAGCATTGGGAAAGAAACTGACAGCATGGAGAAAGTGGGCAGGACAGAGCAGAGACCTGGAACCAGCAGCCCAGCCACCTGGAGGGACCCAGACTGAACAGGCAAGTAGGAAAGGATAGAGTCACAAGCTCTCCAACACATGGCCAAGTCAAGTGCTGGCCAAAGGAAAAACTTAATCCTTATAAAGAAACCTCACCTTTTATGTGCTCAAAACAATACCTACCACTGACACCACAAGGAGAAAGTATAAACAAGGAAGCTGAAACAATTAAAAAATACTATCATCTCTTCTGTCGGTCAGTGAACATCATTGTAAAATTGACTGCTCTCCTGCAAGAGATGTAGAACTAGAAATGTGGATTTTGTCACCAGCAAGACTCCAAGACCTGACCTTTACTGCCCACGTGTGTGTACCCATTCACCTTTGTTTTCTTTACAGCTTTTTTTTTTTTTTTTTTTTTTTTTAAAGTAAACACTACCTGCAAGTGGGGCTAGAACTCACAATCCCAAGATCAGGACATGCACACTCTACTGACTGAGCCAGCCAGGTGCCCAATTTCCAGCTTACCTTTTTTTTTTTTTAAAGATTTTATTTATTTATTCATGAGAGACAGAGAGAGAGAGAGAGACAGAGGCAGAGGGAGAAGCAGGCTCCCTGCAGGGAACCCAATAAGGGATCCCCGGACTCAGGATCACGCCCTGGGCCAAAAACAGATACTCAACCGCTGAGCCACCTAGGCGCCCCTCCAGCTTATCTTTTAACCCAGGCAAAAAATCCCACAGGCATAGCATCTTATGATAGAAAATAAAACTACCCTCTAAGGAATAACAACTGCCCTGACCATTCAGACCACTTTGAGTTCAACCAAAGACTCACAACTGTGGAGATGGACCTAGTACAACAGTTATCTCTACCTCATTATAATGCTAAAATATGATGCTAAAATCTTCACCCAAGGAGGAGTTGAGCTTCATTAACATAACATACAATGTATGTACACACTTAGGGCACATTTCCTTAAGACCTATGTGTGACCTTATGCCCACCTCTACAAACAATGACAAAACTCCTCTTTCTGAATATTGAACCTAACCCTAAATAAAAAAGACCCACTCACCATTGCTCAGGGAGTCACAGCAGTGCAAGTTATAGCTTTGGAAGTTATTCCCCGTGATTCTTTATTTGCTGCAAATAAAGTTGCCTTTGTCTGACTCTCCACCTGGTGTGGTCTCTACCTGTAACTCACCAAAGAGAGAGATCATATTACTTCAGCTGGAATTTCAGGCCTCATTAACATAGAGAGGTTGAGCAAGTCACTTTGCATCTTTCTGATTCCTCACATATCAAATTTGGATATACTTCCCCAATTTCTATTTGAAAGAAATTTTTATGATTATTCAAAAATGTATTCCTGAGATGCCTGGGTGGCTCAGCCAGTTAAGCATCAGACTCTTGATTTCAGATCAGATCATGATCTCAGGGTCCTGGGATCTAGCACCAAGTCAAGACCCTCATCAGGCTCTGTGCTCAGATGGGAGTCTGTTTGAGATCCTCTCCCTCTCCCTCTGCCCCTACCCCCACTTGTGTTCTTCTCTTTCTTTCCCACTCTCTGTCAATCAATCAATCAATCAACCAATATTTTTTAAAACAGGGGACCCCTGGGTGGCTCAGTCAGTTAAGCATCCAACTCTTGATTTTGGCTCAGGTCATGATCTCAGGGTTGTGGGATTGAGCCGTGCACTGAGCTCCCCACTCAGCAGAGAGTCTGCCTGTTTCTTTCCCTCGGCTCCTCCCCCTATTCACACTCTTTCTCTGTCTCTCTCTCAAATAAATGAATAAATAAAATCTTTTTTAAAAAGGATTCCTGGGCAGCCCGGGTGGCTCAGCAGTTTAGCGCTGCCTTCAGCCCAGGGCATGATCCTGGAGACCCAAGATCGAGTCCCACGTCACGCTCCCTGCATGGAGCCTGCTTCTCCCTCTGCCTGCGTCTCTGCCTCTCTCTGCGTCTCTCATGAATAAATAAATAAAACATTTAAAAAAATGTATTCCTTTGCTGGATGTGAGTTTTCTCTTTCGAAGCTAACTGGCTGGCTCAACATAACCTCAATACAACCTTCACTAAATAGAAACAGTCAAGCTGCATCCTGCCAGATGAGCATCCAGGCAAGGAGGAACAACTGACAGGGAAGATATGCCAGCCTTTCTTGGAAAGCAAGAGAAGCTAGCCTTTCCAAGCACCTGTCTACAAGCACCAGGGTGAGAAGGGCAGGGTGCCTAGAAAGCAAACCATGACATCTCCTCTAGCAGGTGATCATTTGCACGAAGGATCTCTGTCATTTACATTTCACTTAGCTCTTAGGGACAAAATCAGACAGGCAAGAGGTAGATTCCAAGCACTCATCATGTACAGAGTTGTGCTGGACACATTAGGGAGCTTGCCAGTGTCTGAGGAGACTGAGGACACACATACAGAATAACAGAAGGATCCCTTACAGAGTAATGTGTCCACACATGCCTGTGTGTGGAGCAATATTAATGACTGTCATTACTGAGAAAAAGAGTACCAAACTTGATAGATCCGATGCAATCAACATCAAACCCCCAGCAGGTTATTTTGAAGAAATAGACAAGATCATTTGAAAATGTATATGGAAAGGAATGCCTGGGTGGCTCAGCAGTTGAGCATCTATCTTCATCTCAGGGTGTGATCCTGGGATCAGGGATTGAGTCCCACTTTGGGCTCCTTGTGGGAAGCCTCTCCCTCTGCCTGTGTCTCTGCCTCTCTCTCTCTCTCTCTTTTTCTCTCTCATGAATAAATAAGTAAAATCTTAAAAAAGAAAATGTATATGGAAAAGCAAAGGCTCTACAATAGTCAAAACAATCTTCAAAATGAACAGAGCTGGAGGACATACACTACCTGACACCAACATTTACTATAAAGCTTACAGTAACCAGGACAGTGTGGTATCAGTGGGAGGAGAGACAGATAAATTGATGGAACAGAACAGAATCCAGAAATGGATTCATACATAAATAGTTGATTTTCAAAAAAAAGTGCCAAGTCGGGATGCCTGGGTGGCTCAGAGGTTGAGCATCTGCCTTTGGCTCTGGGCGTGATCCCAGGGCCCTGGGATCAAGTCCCACATCGGGCTCCCTGCATGGAGCCTGCTTCTCCTTCTGCCTGTGTCTCTGCCTTTCTCTCTGTGTCTCTCATGAATAAATAAATAAAATCTTTAAAAACAATGGGAAAAAATGAATCTTGACATTTATCTGACTTTATTCACAAAATTAAATTGAGGTGGATCATGGACCTAACCTGAAACCCCAGAACCATAAAGCTTCTTGAAGAAAACAGAAGACTATCTCTGTGACAAGAAGGAAGGGAAGACTCCTTGGGCAAGATACAAAAGGAAAAACAAAAAACAAAAAACCTGCTAAAATAAATTTAGCATTTTATTTTTTTTTAAGATTTATTTTTATTTATTTATGAGAGAGACAGAGACAGACACAGGCAGAGGGAGAAACAGGCTCCATGCTGGGAGCCTGATGCGGGACTGATCCCGGGACTCCAGGATCGCGCCCTGGGCCAAAGGCAGGCGCGAAACCGCTGAGCCACCCAGGGATCCCCAAATTTAGCATCTTTAATTTTAGAATTTAAGATGTCAGCTTATCAAAAGACACTATTAGGAGAATAAACAACAAGCTGCAACCCTGGAAAAATATCTTTGCAGCCATAAAACTGAGAAAGGATTTATATCCAAGACATGTAAAGAGCTCCTACAAATTGACACTAAAAATAAAAACATTCCAATTACAAAATGGGAAAAGCCTTCAACAGATCTACAAATGGCCAAAAAAGCAGTTGAAAAAGTGCTCAAACCATTAGTCCTCAGGGAAATGGCACCTACAACCACAGGGAAATATGACTTCATACATATGAGAATAGTTAAAATAAAAACCCGATGTTCCAGTTACCTGTTGCTGCGTATCTTATCACCCCAAAACTTCATAATGTCAACTATTATAGTCATTTTATTATTTCTTACAATTTCTTTGAGTCAAGAACTCAGGAAGGGCTTGGCTGGGTGAGACTGTGTGGCGGGCAGTGGTTTCTCCTGCTGCTGCAGTCAGACTATGGCTGGATGTGGTAAAGTGGGAACTGGAGCAGCTGGGGCATCTCCCTCCCCCGCCCCTTTACATCGTTTTATGGTCTTTCCATGTGGTCTAGTTTGGGCTTCTTCACAGCACGGCAGCGTCGGGGCACCCAGACTTCCTTCCAGGGGCTCAGGTCTCCAAGGCTAACAAGGATGCTGTTGCATTACATTTTATGAGCTAGCTAAGAAGCCACAGCATCACTTTCAGCACATTCCATGAGTTACAAGTGAGTCAACCAATCCACCCAGATGGAAGGGGAGTGGATTTAGACTCTGTCTCTTGATGTGGAACTGGCAAGATTCTTCAAGCCCGAGGCGGGATAGGAGCTATTACTGCAGCCATTTTTGGAGAATACAATCTGTGGTGGATAAACGTGTCGAGAAAAGCAGATCACACCAGGCCTTGGAAGACACAATAAAGTTCAGTCTCGATGGGTGTTGTGACGGGGACCTACCGGAGGGCTTGAAGCAAGAGTGAATTTAGCCAACTGTCTTTAAAAGTTCGTTGCAGCAGGTGTGTGGATAAAGGATTTGTGAGGAGGGCTTGGAAACGGGGAGACCATCATTTAGGACGGGGGTGCAGAAGTTCCAGGGCCGGGCACGGCCGTGAGTCGCGGCCCGGTCAGTGTCGCTGTCGCGGCAGGAGGGCCGCCAGGTTTCGCTCCGTCCAGCTGTTTTGGTCACTGAGAACCACGGAGAAGCAAGTCTGTTTAAGACGTGTTGGGCTCAAAAGGCCGTGGTAGACGTACGAGACTGGAACTGGGGATATAAAAATTTAGCAGACTACCAACGGCATTTTAAAAGGCACAGATGAGGACTTACGGGTCAGGCCAAGCTGCAGAAACCCTCCGCTCACTCCGCCCTGACGCCCCTGGGACCGGGCCAGGGTCTCACGCGGACCGAAGGGCGCATGCGCACACCTACGCTCCCGGGCGGCCCCTGGGCGGCAGCTTCCCGATTGCGCACGCGTGGTGTGCGGCGGTCGCCATGGAGACGCGTGGCGCCGCGGGGGCGCTTTGCTCCTGCAGCCGCGGGCTTGGCGGCAGGGGCTGTGGGGCTGTCCCAGGCGCAGGTGGCGGCCCTGAGGGCGGATGGACGGCCGCGGGGGAGCAGGGGCGTCGGGGTTCGGCGAGGAGGCCGTGGACGACGAGGACGACGAAGAGGAGCGAGAGGGTGGCGCTGCGGGCTCTCAGGGAGCCAAACTGCCCCCCATCGCCGGCAACGCCTCAGAAGTGAGCAAACAGAAAGTGAAGAAGAAAAAGAAGAAGAAGACCAAGGGGCCCGGCAAGGGGGACGGTAAGAGGAGCAGCTGGCTCAGCAGCCTCAGCTCCCATACCAGAGTTTCTTCTCCAAGGTCACTTACTCCCACTCCTCACAAAGAACCCCATCTACCTGGGGACCACTTCAGACCAAAACCAGAAACTCGCCAATCCCAAACAGAGGTCCTGCCGCTCCCCACACATACCACTTAACACAACACAGTGATGCCCCAGCCCTACCCATAAAAACCGTACGTGTCCACAGAGATCCTCAACATCCGTGGAGACCCTCTACCCCACAGAGATCCCCAACATACCCAGTATTATTCCCGCAGAGCCTCCCAGCTCCACACAGCAACTCAGCTTTGCACAGACATCCTCTCAATATCCTAATCAATCCCTCAGCTAAAATTCAGAATCTTAAATAACCACACCTTCCCCACAGCAACTTCAAGCCCCCCTACAGAGATCCTCTCATCTTCACATGGACTTTCCCCAAGCCTAAGATACTAAGACGCTAGTGACAAACATGCACTGAAACACAGGTTTTTGCCTTGTGCCCCATGCGTTAAGGGGCACCTGCCCTCTAGAAGTCCTGTAATGCAGAGAAAGTATCTTTCCTGCAGGGACTGCCTTCTCACACCCTCCCCCCATTCGCCAGAGCCAGCCTTCAACTGCACACATACCATCACACCAGTCACTGCTGCATACTCTTATAATCCCCAACATCCTCAACAACACCCCCTTATATCATTAGAGCCACCAAATAAAACTAAAGTCAGATACCCCATCAGGCACACACATTCCCAGTCTATGCATACATATGGGCACTCGTCTACACACTCACATGCATAACCCCCCACTCCCCAAGACTTCCTGTACACATACAACCACACACACACGTTCCCACTCCAGGCTCTCCCATGGACACCTCACATACATACACATACCTACACCTGCCACAGTCCCACAGAGTGCCTATATCTCACCAAGGTCCTCTCCCAGAACCACCCCCCTGCCCCAATTTCTTGACAAAGGCACTGAGCACCCAGTTTATGGAGAGAGAGGACCGTCGGTGACAGAGAATGCACCTCTTTATGAGTGCTGAGTCTCCAGCGTCACTTGTGTGGTCCCCTTTTGAAGCTTTGACTGTTAGGAAAGTGGCTCTCATTGATTCTGGCATGGTGGTCCTAACCTCCAGCATGGGTCCTGACCTTGGTTCACGTTTCTGGGCCCTAGCCTGTGGCATGTAGGGCTGGCACCACTAGCAAGCTGAAGGAGTGGCAGCCTTCCCCGTGTCATCCTTGTAGTTTGAGAAAGGAAGCAATGGAAAGGTTATAATGACTTCTTCAGGTGGAATCTTAATAAAAAGGCAAGAAAAAAATTGTGGAGCTGAGATCAAAAGGCCCCATGTGTATCTGCAAAGCCAAACTAGGAAACTTACTGTCTTTTTGGCTTAGTTTCTGACCCTGAAAATTATAGTGGCATGTAATTCATGCTGTCAGCAGGACACACCAAATAGTTCTTGAGGAATAGGAAAGCATAGAAATGTCCAGAGAGGGCTTTTTTATTTTCTTATTTTCTCTTTTTTTTTTTTTTTTTGCAGGGGGAGGGATTTCTGTCTCCCCAAAAGCAGAAGGATGAGCTGATGAAAGAACTACCACTTACAGTATTTCACATGAGTGCCATATAATTCAGCTGGCTTGGCATAATATTGCTTTCCACAACCAGGTTTAGGAAGCTTTTCTGTTGTTCTCCATTTCTCCTCTATCATAAAGAAGTCCAGACTAGGGTGGAGTCATAGACTCCTCAAACTGCAGGGTACCTCGATGAGATATGGAACATGAATGGCACAGTGGAAAGAACAGGGCATTGGGAGCTGGGCCTATGTTCGAATCCTGACCCTGCCATTCACTATGTGATACTGTAAGTTAGACTTTTAGAGTCTCAGTTTCCTCACCAGGAAAATAGCGCTGATAGCCTTTATCCAAAGGACCTGGCCTATAGTATGTGCCCAATAAATTGTTCCTCCTTCCCCAAAAGGACTTGACCCAAAGCACAGAGCCAGTGGTGTATATAAGGCTAGTGGGTTTGGCTATCTGAGCCCAGGTCAGGAGGGGCCTCCACTCCCGTACATCTTCAGGGACTTGGGCATCACCCTTAAGCAGGCTGAGGCTAAAACACTGTTCATCTGCTCAGCAGATAAACATCAGAGTCGAGGCCTGAAGAGTCAGCAGCTGTCCTCATCCTTTCATGATATCTTAAGTCCCGGCAAAGATCATGGCCCAAGGCAAGAGCACAAACAGGACAAGGATGAAACCAAGCCCATCCCCCCTTTCTCCTCCACTGTAAACCTCACCCATTTTGCTGAAATAGAAGAGAGCCTCTCCAACCAGATCAATGAAAGTCTGCGTTGGGATGGAATTCTCGCTGACCCAGAGGCTGAGAAAGAAAGGATTCGCATATATAAACTGAACCGGAGGAAGCGGTACCGGGTTTCGGCCCTCAAGGGCTTCCACCCTGAGCTGTGTGGCGAGGAGAACCCGGAGAACTTACCCTACCTGTCAGATAAAGACAGCAGCACCGAGGGCAGGCAGCCCCGACTGAAAGCCGATCGCCCCAGTCACTTCTTTGAAGGAACCCTCACTCCAAATCTCCTGCACTCTGACTTGGCTGCTGCTCTGCCAGAGTGAAAATCCACTCCTGACACTGACAAGTTTACACTGTATCCTCACTACAAATTTTTGTGTTAAAAAAGAATAATAATAAAAGGAAATCAGACTCTCTGAAGCAGATGTCTGGTGTGTCAACGAGGTCAGGCTCTCCTTCCACTAGGGCACCATTCGTGGCCCAGGGAAGGCACAGCTCCAGAACATAAGCAATTTAATGGACAAAGTTCTTTCCAAATTTTTTTTTCTCAGATAATTTGGTATCTCTTTGTTATTTTTTTTTTTTAAGATTTAATTTATTCATAAGAGACGCAGAGAAAGGCAGAGACACAGGCAGAGGGAGAAGCAGGCTCCATGCAGGGACTTGATCTGCCAACTCCAGAATCTTGCCCTGAGCCAAAGGCTCAACCACTGAGCTACCCAGGTGCTCCGCTTCTTTGTTATTTAATTTCTCATCACAGATGTCTGTAATCTTCCCCTCTAAAAGAGAAAGTGTGTAGAGTATATCAATTCTAAATCTTAAGCTAATTTAATGGATAAAACTCCTCACATAGCATGCTTCTCTAGGCCCAGGGAAAATGCCCCAAATATCTTGGAGGCTTTTTTTTTTTTTTTTTTTAATTACATACACTCCCTGCCCTTATGTGGTCTTCAAAATAACTGAGTTCCAGAACTCTATCCCTGGGAGGTAATTATGAGAAGTCGCAAAAGGAATATTGCTTCTCTTCTAAATATGGTCCTCCCAAAGAGCAAATTGGTGGTTGCCAGAAGGGAAGGGGATTGAGGGTGGGGGAACTGGGTGAGGGGCCTCAATTGTGCAGTGATGGATGGTAACCAGACTTGTGGCAGTGATCACTTTGTAGCATGTACAAATATTGAATTGCCATATGCCTGAAGCTTATGTAATGTTACATACCGATTTTACTTAAATTAAAAAATATATGTATGTAATTCTCCTCTAATCCCCTAAAACAGCATTTTAAACAAAGTTCTGGAACATTTAAAAGGTCCTACTTGTCCTAAATTAATATTCATCGCTTGCACAAATATTTATTGAGTGAGGGCCATGTGTTGTGTTAGTATGGGTTCTCCAGAAGCAGTTCCTGAGACAAAGACTCAGATGGAAATAGATTATTTGGGATCTTAAGGGAAACTCGGTAGAGAAGGCACTGGGAGGGGAAGACAGCCAATCCAGGGACACTGTTAAATCAGCTTCCATACTGGGTAAGTGGAGCTTAAATCATGGACAAGGAAACTCTGTGGGGATTATCCTGCCTGCCTGAGCCTGAGGGAGCGGGGCTGTCCTACTGCCCGCAGGTATTGGCTGAGGGATGGTCCTGGAGGGTGCTGGTTTCCTAGGGCCTACCTCAGGCACAAAGATACAGACAGAGAGGTCTAAGGAATGGGGTTGTGTAACATGGGGAAGGGCCTAAAAGGGACAGACTGAAGGTCTAAGATCAGGTTCCTGCCTTCTAAGGAATTAAAGACCTGCATTGTACTTGGAAGAAGTTGAAAGTCTATACAAAACTTACAGAATGCTCTTTGAAAGTTAGGCAAAAGTGGTTGTCTTGGTCCCTGCTAGTCCCAGCTGACAGAGCAGCCCTCTTCTCACCTTTCCTTAAATGGCCATTTACAGAGTTTTCATATTTTGGCCATCGTACTGTGGCAAAATATAGGAAGGGGACTTTTGGAAGAGCCCTGTCCTCCCCCTGAAAGGAGGTAGCAGCTGAGTCTGACAGGGGCCCTCTGGCAGACAGGAATGGCCCTCTGTCAGGTTGTGCCACTGTCAGGTTGAGGGGCACAGCATCAAGTGAAGAAGAACAAGGGCTTTAGTGTGTCCCCATGGGGAGGAGGAGATGGGAGACATGTTAATCCTCAGCCACGGGACCTCACCTGACGCCCCAGGGCTCAAGGTAAAGAGAGCAGAGGGTAAAGCAGCTGGGCTGTACCTCCTGTGCCCTCTGGATCAACCACAGTGGCTGGGAGTGCAGTGCATGGAAGGCCCTGAGGCTTCAGGGTGCCCTGATTGCTTTGCATTCGTGTCTTCCATGGGTGCTGAGAGTGGGAGTGGCCTGTGGTCACCTTTCCACTATGAGACATTCTGGCATAGTGGTTAAAATTATGAGCTTTGCCATCAGAGCTGAATTTATGCCTTTTCCACTATGCGCTAGCTATGTGAACTGAGGCAAATTGGTTAGCCTCTCTGAGCATTAGCTACCACATCTGGATCCAGGGATGCAGATACCTACCTCAGTGCTGTGGGGCTCAAATGCAATACTTATATAAAGCATTTAGCACAGCGCCTCACCCCTAGGGAGCACTTAATTCATTGTAAGAGTTTTGAGCAATGATATTTCAGGTTGGGTTGGCTGCACAGCTGTTAGAGCGACTGTCCTGCTGATGGTGTAGAGCTCACCTCATCAAAGGTGAGTTTCACAAAGATGTGGATTCAATGGCTGGCCAATAGATATAATTCAAAGAAACCACAAGACAAATTGCTCCAGGGGTCTGGAGCAAGAGGGAATGTAGGAGGAATGAAGCCAGGGTCTCCAAGTCCAGTATTTTTGGGGACTTGGGGCCAAACAAAAAGTGCCTACTTGGACCTGGAACCTTTTTATTACTAAGTGGTATTCCTTTTTTTTTTTTTTTTAAGATTTTATTTATTTATTCATAGAGACACACACACACAGAGAGAGAGAGAGAGAGAGAGGCAGAGACACAGGCAGAGGGAGAAGCAGGCTCCATGCAGGTAGCCCAATGCAGGACTCGATCCCAGGTCTCCAGGATCAGGCCCTGGACTGAAGGCGGCGCTAAACCGCTGAGCCACCCGGACTGCCCACTAAGTGGTATTCCATTGTATGAATATACATCACAGACATTTCAGTCCCTTCAACATATGGCTATTGTGAATAAAACTGTCATGAACATAGTCATTTTTTGAACCTATGTTTTCATTTCTCTTGGATATCTAGTGGTATTTCATTGTGGTTTTATTGTGCATTTCCCTGATATCTAATGATGTCGAACACCTTTTCATGTGTTTATTTTGCATCCATGTATCTTCCTTTGTGAAGTGTCTAGTCGTCTCTTGCCCATTTTTATTTTATATTTTTAAAAACATGTATTCATGAAAGACACGGAGAAAGAGAGGCAGAGACATAGGTGGAAAGAGAAACAGGCTCCCCAAGCAGGAGCCTGATGCAGTACTCGATCCCGGGATCCTGGGATCATGACCTGAGCTGAAGGCAGATGCTCAACCACTGAGCCACCCAGGCATCCCTTTTATTTTATTTTTTAAAAGATTTTATATATTTGTTTAGAAAGAGTGGAGGAAAGGGCAAAGGAAAAGGGAGAGAGAATCTCAAGCAGACTCTGCACTGAGTACAGAGCCTGACTCAGGGCTCCATTGCAGGACCCTGAGATCATGACCTGAGCCAAAGGCAGACACTTAACAGACTGAGCCACCCTGGTGGCCCCCTCTCACCCATTTTTTTAAAAAAGATTTATTTATTTATTTATTCGTGAGAGACACAGAGAGAGAGAGAGAGAGAGAGAGAGGCAGAGACACAGGCAGAGGGAGAAGCAGGCTCCATGCAGGGAACCTGACATGGGACTCGATCCCGGGTCTCCAGGATCACACCCTGGGCTGAAGGCAGTGCTAAACCGCTGAGCCACCCGGGCTGCCCTCTCACCCATTTTTAATAAGGTTTCTCATCTTTCTTTTTTTAAAAAAAGGTATTTATTTATTCATTCATCAGAGACACAGAAAGAGAGAGGCAGAGACATAGGCAGAGGGAGAAGCAATGATATGGGACTTGATCCCAGGACCCTGGGATCACAACCTGAGCCAAAGGCAAACGCTCAACCATTGAGCCACCCAGGTGCCACTAGCTCATTCATTTTATGGGAAATTTATACTATATAATCTAAGTGGCAGTAATCTTGTTGTCATCCCAAGGAGCCAAATTAGAGCTAATTTCTGTTAAAAAGAGACTGACTTAAAAAAAATACAAACACACTAATATGCATTCCTGGGATATATTTAAGTTGTAACTCAAAGACTAACAGATAAGACACAGAGCCTTGCCCTAAATTTGACACCTGAATGAAATCGCTTCACTTTTGATATTTCTTATCAACTCTTTTCTTATCAACACTTGCCCAAAAGGACTTTCCTTCAGGGAAGACAATGGTCTGAGATTGAAGAGATTGTAGGTATTAAATGAGTAGTGTTATCACTCCAGCTGCCTCACTTTGAGATATTGGAAGTAAGAACTTCCCAACACAGGCCAACATTCTGCCACCACATTCCATTCTTGACCAAAGTGTGTGTAGGACGCTGATAGACCTGAAGCCCTACAGTGGGGTCCTGGTGCCCTAAAACTGATGTGTTTTTTTTTTTCTTTTTAAAATTTTATTTATTTATTCATGATAGAAATAGAGAGAGAGGCAGAGACACAGGCAGAGGGAGAAGCAGGCTCCATGCCGGGAGCCCAATGTGGGACTCGATCCCGGGACTCCAGGATCAGGCCCTGGGCCAAAGATAGGCTCTAAACCACTGAGCCACCCAGGGATCCCCAATATTGATGTTTCTAACTGTCCCTTTGTCCAGTGCCTATACGTTTTTCCTGCTCAGAGCAATGTCCTACAACAAAATTAAAAATTAAGGATGTGTTAGACTAACACATTATAGTTCTGCAAAATGGGAGAAAGGCAATTTGTAAGGAGAGGTGAGGAGGAAGAATTGGCCCAGTCATAATTTCGGGGCAGATGGGTTTTAGGAAGGAGTACACATTGAATCTGAGAACAAATTCCCTAAAACTATGCCGAGGCATCATCTTGAATTCCACATCAGTATTTTCCTATTAAAATACAATCACATCGGGGATCTCTGGGTGGCTCGGCAGTTTAGTGCCTGCCTTCAGCCCAGGGCATCATCCTGGAGTCCCGGGATCGAGTCCCACATCAGGCTCCCTGCAGGGAGCCTGCTTCTCCCTCTACCTGTGTCTCTGCCTCTCTCTCTCTGTGTCTCTCATGAATAAGTAAATAAAATCTTAAACATACAATGCAATCACATCTTAAAATTTCTCAAGATGAGGAGGTGTTTCTCATGTTTCTTCACCAACACATTATAATTTTACTTTAAAAAAGAGAGGCATCTCTAAGTTTTGTTTCTTTAAAGATAATTTATTGTGAAGTGAGAGGAAGTCACAAAGCAAAATGGAATGGGGACAGGTGTCAAAGATAAATTTTAAAAATGTTTTTGTCAAATACTATTCTGGATTTCCTAAGGTTAGAAACAAGAAAAGAATCAAGTGAAAAGGTAATCGTTCTTTTCAAAAGATTTGAATTTGTAAAGAAAACAACTTTTCTCTGAAAATACAAATCATCCTTCTTACATGAAACCTATAAGACTGAAAAAAAAAAGACTTTAGTAAACTGTATCTCTCAGATATGCTTAGGAATGTTTGGTTTTAAGGAGATTTATAAGGAGTTTTAAAAATCATGGCTTCCACTTTGTAAATGAACCTAAGTCCAGCAATGATCAATGTCACTTGATCCACCCTGAAGTGTCCCATTATGTCTTCTTATGCTTATGCTTCTTTCCTGTAACTTGCAGCAAAGCAGGTTTGAAGGAAAAGAAAGGATTAGAAGGAACTACAGTTAGTTCCCTAGTGAATAACTTAAGACAAAACCTGCTTTTCCATTCACATTACACATTCACAATTGCTCACTTCTACTTACTTTACTGGTATATTTCAGATTCTCTCCACACCTAGAATGCTTTGTCCGAACCTAATCCAACCACCAAAACAAAAAACAAAGTCTCACGTGGATATCTCAAAACATAGCTGTGTACAAAGGCCATGGTTTCCCATATATCTCTCCTGTCGTGCTGCCCACAATATTGTTCTGAGCTCATTGAAGTGTTCCCGTTGGGCCAGAATAAAGCCTTGGGAACTCTCTTAACACAATTTAAAAATTACATTTACCACTTGTCTTGAATGAGAAGATTATGAAATCAGAGAGAAAAACCCATTTTTATCAAGAAATGCCACGTAATGGACTCTTCCAGAGGCAGATAGCGTTTGTCACTCTGAGTGATGAAGGTGATCACGGAGTCCCAGGGTGCCCTCTTTACCAGTCCCTGCTGAGCTTTACTACGGCAAACTCAGGACCATGGACCCAACAGCAGGATCCACCCAGAGATGCATCCAAACGAGAGTATGACAGACTAAACACTGTTAAAGCTGAAGAGGACACCAGACGGTTTGGTTCTAGAGGTTTCCAATGACTCTAAATGAGAGCGATGATAATCACACCTGCTCTCCTCAGAACAAAAGTCCCCACTGTGGCTCCAGGGTACCCACAGAGCTATCGATTCTGCTTTCAGGATACATGGAAGCCATCAAAAGAAACCCAAAAATACAGCGGGAATCCGGGCTTATAAAACTCTACAGCCCTTGAGCACGTGATATAATTTGGATGTATTCAAAGAAAATATTCGCGATTGTTCTTTCCAATATTGAAAGAGAAAAAGCCACCTGTCCCTTTCTTCACTCAAAAACCTCGGGGATTGGCAGGAGGAGGAAGTATGGGCTGGTGGGGAGGCAGGGTGAGCAGGGGGCTAAAGCCAGAAACAGTCTGGCCCACCACACCCCCTGGCCCAGCGGCCCTTTCTGCTGCCTTTTTTTTTTTTTTTTTTTTAAGATTTTATTTCTTTATTCATGAGAGACACAGAGAGAGGCACAGGCAGAGGATGACACAGGCTCCATGCAGGGAGCCCAATGCGGGACTTAATCCTGGACCCTGGGATCATGTCCTGAGCCAAAGGCAGCCGCTCAGCCGCTGAGCCCCCCAAGCGCCCCCCTTTCTACTTCTGAGGCCGACTCAGCTGAACTCACAAAGTGTTGTCCATTTGCACCTCACGCCCTGATTGTCACTGCCATTACAGTAAGCACTTACAAGAAATGTGCGCCATCACCACAGCGCCCAGGTGTGGGAGTTTGACTCCTGACAGCAATCCCGGCCTTTCTTTCACCTGGAGGGAAAGCCTTTGGGCTTAGACTAAAGTCAGGGGCAGGATTCCATGGAAGTTGATCCAGGGTCCCTGGAGAGGAGACTCATCCAGATGAAACAGATCACCAGAAACATCTCCATCTGCCTCTCTCAGAGGCCATGCAGTCCTGGGTGTGGCCGGCCCTTCCCACTGGGAGTGAAGCCCCCTCAGGGAGTCCCCAAAAGTGGTTTCCCTAAGCATTCTCTCAAAATGCTGTTTCTCTCCGCTACATTTTGCCTTATGAGAAAAATAGGCAAGTATTTGGAAACCCCAAAATACATACCAGGAGAGTTACACAAGCCTGTGGAGACATTACCAGATGCCAAGGGTTCAAAGCGCTTTGCCAGAGCCCACACTCGGAGCCACCCAGGCGAAGGAACCAGAACTGAAGCCATTGCTGTCAAACTGGCCCCTGGTGGACCTGACTCCCCTGAAGAGAGGTGAGAACAGGATGAACCTTTTCATCCTTTCTTTTTTAAAGAGGTATCTTTATTTTATATTGTGGTTTGGGGTTTTTTGATACGAAAAGGGTTTGGAGAATCCCAAGAGTTTTGGTGATACAGGAAGTACAAATGGGAATAAACTAGGGAATGGAACTCAGCTCTCCACAGATGGGACCCATCTGGATGTCAGCTCACAGAACCAGCACCGCTGTCAGTGAAGACATCCTGGGCTGAAAGTTCTTAAAACTCACTTTTTCCATCCCGGACACTTTCTCCACACTCTTCCTCGGGCTAACAGGCTGACTGAGCAATGGAAGAAGAGCCCTCTCTTCCCTCCCTATTTCAAACTGGGCCCATTTTTCTTTTGCTCCAGTTGGCTTTCTATTTGCTCATCGAATTGAGACTTTGGGGGAAGCTGCACAGCAGCAAACTGGAAATATTTTGAAAATAATTTGAACGTTTTAAAAAACCAAATCGTCTCAATGATTGTAAGATGCCATGACATTTTCTCCTTCCCCAGGCCAGGCTTAGAGGTATGGCTAGGTCAGACTCCTCTGGGGCACGAAGGCCATGGAGGGCAGCAGAAGAGCTGGTCCAACCCCACACAGGCTCACGTCAGCACTCATCTGGGAGGCCATCGCTGCCTGGGAGCTCTGTGGCTTCGAGCTCCACGCTGGACAGGAACCTCCTCAGCGTCTTGCGGCAGTTGTAATCCAGGGTGGTCGTGTAGACGGTCTTGGGGTACTTGGGGTAGACGATGGTGGTGCTGAGGAAGCGGGTGGGCTTGTGGCAGGGCTTGAAGTGCACCTCTGCCTTGTAGTTGCGCCAGGTGCAGTTGGGGAGGCAGGTGACGGTGTAGCTACAGGAGGCCACTGCCAGGCCCAGGGGCAGGTGGACATCATCAATGAAGTGCCGCTCCGAGTCATACTTGACCGATGAAGTGTACCTGGGCAGGAGACAGAAAGAAGGCAGCACAAAGCTGTTCTCCTGAGCTTGGGGCACAGGAGTCCCTACTGTGATATTGATCCTGGGGAGGGGGGCAGGTGGGGTGCAAACTTTGAGATGAGGCTACTCTAGTCAGAAGCAGCAAAGATGGGATCCCTGGGTGGCGCAGCGGTTTAGCGCCTGCCTTTGGCCCAGGGCGCGATCCTGGAGACCCGGGATGGAATCCCACGTCGGGCTCCCTGCATGGAGCCTGCTTCTCCCTCTGCCTATGTCTCTGCCTCTCTCTCTCTCTTTCTCTCTCTCTCTCTGTGTGTGTGACTATCATGAATAAATAAAATCTTTAAAAAAAAAAAGAAGAAGCAAAGATGAAGCACCTACTGGGTGGTACTGTTCTAAGCACTTTACTTCCAGGATCTAATTTAACTGAATTGACCGCCCTGGGAGAGGAAATGGAGGTGCAGAAGTCAAGGTCATGGTGGCATTGAGCAGCGGAGCTGGGATATGTGTGCAGGTGTGCAAGATCCCCAAGTTTACCCCACACGTACTGTTTCTCCTGGCAGGCAGCAGCCCCTGGCGTCTTTGTGTGTTTAAAGCCAGGGGAGCCTGCTCAGATTACTTGTCCAAGCCTTGTGTTCTCTTTCTGTGAAAGGTGCCCAGAAATAACCGAGCAGGGTATTAACTCACAGCAAGTGGTATAAGTCAGTGGTAGAACAAGGTGGTTTCTACTGCCTCACTAGGGGTGAATGCTTTGTTTTCTCTGTCCTCTGACATTACAATCAGGTTACTTGCTTTTTTTTTTTTTTTTAACATAAGCTTTCTGCCCAACATGAGGCTTGAATTCACAGCCCTGAGATCAAGAGTCGCACACTCTACTAACTGAGCCAGCCCATCACCATCAGCTCTTTAATGAGAGGATGACAGAACCCAGGACTTCTGAGAGTTCAGTGATACCAAGTACTAGTACTTGGTCCCCTTTGGCCTTTGGTTTAGAGACCCCTCAAACCAGAGACTCAGAGACCTTACCTTATCAATCAAAGTCAATGACCATCTTGATTTCTTTCTTTCTCTTTTTCTTTCTTTCTTTCTTTTTCTTTCTTTCTTTCTTTTTTTTTTTAATTTATTTACTTGTGAGAGACAGAGAGAGAGAGAGGCAGAGACATAGGCAGAGGGAGAAGCAGGCATCATACAGAGAGCCTGACGTGGGAATCGATCCAGGGTCTCCAGGATCACGCCCCGGGCTGCAGGCTGCGCTAAACCGGGCTGCAGGCGGTGCTAAACCATCTTGATTTCTTAAAATAAATTAGCATCTATGTTCCCCAGCAGCTACTTTTTTTTTTTTTTTTTTTTGAGTCCTTTGGTAATTTGGGAGCTAATTTTTTCTGTAATGTAATTTTGGTAATTTTTAAAAATTTTTTGAAAGATTTTATTTATTTATTCATGAGAGACAAAGAGAGAGAGGCAGAGACATAGGCAGAGGGAAAAGCAGGCTCCCTGCAGGGAGCCCAATGTGGGACTCGATCCCAAGACCCCAGGATCACAATCTGAGCCAAAGGCAGACACTCAACTACTGAGCTACCCAGGTGGCCCAAGTGTTATTTTCTATGTAATGTAATTTTTAATGTAATATAATTTTTAATGTAAATAAAGCATTTGCTTATTTTTAAAATTTACTATTGCTAAAATAAATTGACTATTATAACTTCATAGATCCTGAAATATGTATGTGTATCACACAGCACTGCCTCCCCCAGCCCCTACCCACTAGTCAGGGAGTAAGAATTAGAATTCTTTTCAGCGGGTTGGTTGGATGATGGAAACGTTGTCTATTCTCCTTACGCAAACAGGTAAGAAGGCTGGTGGAAACTAATGTCATGAAGTCATGTCCTCATTTTGTTCAAAATACAAGCTCTGCAGGAATAAAAGACTAAACCCCTCACCTCCAAACTGGTGAGCCTCCTTTGTTCCCCATCAAAGGGCCCTTTGTGTTAAGGGAGCTGAAACTCCAGCAAAAAAAAAAAAAAAAAAAACAACCCAGCAGCTACCAAAAGTAAAATTCTTTTTCCTGAAGAGACAGATCTTTAACAGAGGCTCTCAGTGGATCCTCAGCCCCCAGGTAATCCTGGAGGAGATAAATTTCCAAAGGAAGAATGGTATGAAACTGTAATAGGGGACAAGGCTATAGTGCCTTGAGTGCCTTGAAGCAGGGGGAGGGGCGATGGGGGACCAGTTTCTGGAAAGAGTAATTATTTTGTTACAAAACTGTGAATGTCTGATGGTCATGATGTCCAAAAGCAAAAAGTGCAAAAAGCAAGTCACCGGACTTTACATGACCTTGTTTGTTATTTCAACAGGTATATCTATGTATGTAATAAGTTAGAATACACAAAGAAACCCAAAAATAGTATCCAACAAACTATGAATAGTCTTTGGCACACTTTTATGATTAACTCATTAAAAAAAAAAAAAAACAAGCATTGGGCACCTGGGTGGCTCAGTGATTGAGTGTCTGCCTTTGGCTCAGGTCATGATCCTGGGGTCCTGAGAGGTAGTCCCGCATTGGGCTCCCTGCATGGAGCCTGCTTATCCCTCTGCCTATGTTTCTGCCTCTCTCTGTTTCTCATGAATAAATAAAGAAAATCTTTTAAAAATAAAAAAATAAAAAAGTAATAAGCATTAATTTCTGCAATAAAAAATGAAAAATGGAAAGCTCCAGTCAAATCTGCGCCTGCTATATTTACCTTACTTCCGTTGGCGGTAAGGGATCAAACTCCACTCCTTCACCAAAGGACAGAGGGCACAGCCTTGGTGAGCAGGCAAAGGCCAGTGGGCTGGGGAGAGGTGCTGGATTCTGTGAGGATGGAGAAGGCAGTTAGACCACAGGCCAGTCTGACGCATCCCCCAAAGAGGTCCTGGCTCTGAGCTTCCAGCTGACAGGCCCCACTGGGATTTGTGTCCTCTTCCTGGAAATGATGCCATAGAAGGGCCGCCCCACAGCATGGCGAGAGCTCTGGATGGAGAGCCAAGAAGTCTGGGTCACATCACCTGCCCTGTGACCTTATCTGTACACCAACGGGATGCCCCCTTCCTTCCCTGAGGTCTGTGAAAGGCTAAGGAGCTCAGCATCGTGACCTTGGCAAGACCCTGGGGCCGTGGCACCATCCCACGACAAGGTAGTGAGAAGACCTCAGTGAACGGGGGCTTCACTCACCAGAACCCTCAACCCTATCACTGTCTCGGCAACACTTTTGAAAAGCCAAAAACAAAATTCTCTCAGAAATCTTTTCACACGGAAGGCTCGGGCCGACTTCCCCCGCGCCTTCTCTGCCTCCAGGACCACAGGATTAACACTCTGCCAACGTGGAGGATCCATCCACAAACTCACTGGGAGGCTGAACACCAAGAAAGTCTTCCTCACCCCCTGCCCCTGCTCAGCAAAGGAGACAGAGCAGTGTCCCTAGACGTTAACTGGCTTCTGGCCCGGACAAAGCTCCACACTTTCTAATTCGTCGAGCAGCCTGAGCGAAGGCCAGGGCTGTCCAAGACATGGGTGCTCGCTTTCACCCGACGTGGCTGGCATCGGGCATCTGTGTTATGTGTTCAACGGGGAGCAGCCCTTTGGGTTCCTGGGTTTCCCGGTGATCGGTCATTTTCTTGGCCTCATTCGAGAGAAGGAGCCACTACGGGGCCAGGATGTGGAGTGGCAGCCCCGCCCCCACACCTTCCAGGATGGAGAAGGAAGCAGACAGTCCTAGAAGGTAGGCTCCAAGACTCTCACCCTGCTACCAGGACAGAGCGCCAAGTGAGGGCCTAGGGTGGAAATACCAAAGTCAAAGGGGACCAGGGGAGGGGAGGGAGGTGCAGAGGGGCCTCCTCGGGCTCCAGAACCTGGATGGGGGAGGGGCTGTGGCTGGCAAGTGAGGTCAGTAGAAGAGGGGGAGGGGGGAAGGTGTGGGCACTGGCTGCTGCAGAGCTTTTGGAAGCAGCCCCCAAGTAGTGGTGATGGGCCCTGCTCTGCCCCCAGCCCCCTGGCTACCACACCTTCCACCTAGGGAGCACCTTCGGGCCGTCCTGGTGGCTGCGAGGTGGCGGCAAGAGGGGAGGTGGACAACTCTCCAACACACACTAAAGCCAGGAATCCACACAAGCACTTGGTTCTCTTGCCCCTGCCTTGTTGGCTCCCTCATCCCGGCCACCCAACAGACACTCCCTGAGCACACACCTTGGCCCAGGTGCAGGGTGGGGATGGGACAGGCACCTGGGAATTACAACAGACACAGGAACAAGTGCCAGCAGGGAATGGGGACCCAGCCATGGATTTGAGCATGGCTCTGGGAAGCATCAAGGAAGTCTTCCCAGAGGAGGCCAGGAGTTGGGCTTGAAGGGCCAGCAGGGCTCTGATAGGTCAAAACGGCAGCTGTGGGAGGGAATGGGCTGGGGGTGGGGGAGGGACGCCAGGGAGAGGAGAGGAGAGGAGGCACCAGGTAAGAACCTGCCTGTGGTCAGGGGCCCGAGGCTAGCAGGGCCAGGCAGCAAGGGTTCTGAAGGCCAAGGTGAAGCAAGGGCCGCCTTCCAAAGAGAAGAGACCCGGAGCCTGAGCCGGGGCCAGTGGGTCAAGACTTCCACCCCATCAAAGGGCCCAGGTCTTAAAGGAACAGCAGCTGCCACCCACGACTTCACCCCAGGGGACTGGGCTGGAAATAGCCATCCCCAAGGGGGGGCAAAGGGGCCTGAGAGCCCCACTTTGAACCTTGCCTGTAGACAGGATGTGGCTTCCCCTGAGCTCTAGGTAAAGGCAATAAACGCCCCCACCTGAGCCGTTCCTAGGGGCGGAAAAGACTAGGCGTTTTTCCTTTAAATAAAAATTTTGAAGTAACATAAAAGGATTCCTTTTTGAAAGGTTCCACCCAGCCAACGCCCTGTCACCCACCAAGTGCCACACAGGGCTAGGCGGCAGGACAAGGGGGCCACCGGGAGGCGGGAGGCTCACGCGGTCAGGCCCCCCTCCACACCCCTAGCCTGGCGCCCCGGGCTGGCCCCACTGCTGCCGGGAGCGGAGCACACACACCCCTCTCCCCGACACGGCCACGGGGCGCAGGTCCTCGGGGGGCGCCACCGCTGGGGGCACGGCCCGGCGCCAGGCCCAGCCGCAGGAGGCTGCGCTTGCCCTCGCCGTGGCCGCCCCGCGGGAGTGTGGCCGCGCCGCAGCCTGGCACCGCGGGGGCCGCCACCCCAAGGAGAGGAGGCGGCCGCGCCTCCCGGGCGATGACGAGTTTCCAGCCGCCGACTCCAGCTGGCCCTGCTCTCGCCGCGCTCCCGCCCCGGGCGCCCCGCGGGGGCCAAGCCGTCCCGAGCGAAGGTGGCGGCGCCCACGGCCGCGGGGGTCCCCGGGGGGCCGGCTGCGGGTGGGCTCGGGAGGGAAGGGGCGCGAGCGGGGCCACTCACCGGGGCCGCGGGGCTCGCCGCCGCGTCGGGCTCCAGCGTCCCGGGGGCCGCCGAGCGCTCCCCGCCCCCCCCGGCCGCCGCGAGCCCCCAGTGGCCGGGGCTGGGGCTGGGGGGCAGCCCCGAATCCGGACTGTCCAGGACGCCGTCGCCCTTCTTCTTCGTGTCCACGAGCTCGGGCACATCCTGCAGGCTCAGCCGGCCCACCATGGCTGGGGCGCGACGGCGCACACGCGGGCTGGGGCTGGGGCCGCCGCCCGCCGCCTGCCGTCGGGTCTCGCGGGCCGCGGCGCTCCGGGCCCCGCCCTCCGCCCCGCCCGCCGGGACCCACCCGCACTGGCCGCGCGGCGAGGCCCGGCGCCAGGGGCCGCTGCGCTCCCGCCCTGCGCGCCCGCACCGCGCTCGGCGCCGCCGCCCTGGCCGCCCTGCACGCCCTGCCCGCCCTGGCTGCGGGTCCCGGCGCGCTGGGGCGGCTTCTCTGCGGAAGGTCGCGCGCCCCGGCCCCGGCCCCGGCCCCGGCCCCGGCCCCGCCGCCCTGCGCCCTGCGCCCTGCTACAGGTGCCCGCGGGACCCTGCTCGCCCCACGCTGCGGGCGGCGCCTTGTCCTCTGGCCCCGGCTCCGCAGAGCCCGGCGGGCGCCAGTGCGGCCCCGGCAGCCCGAGCTGAGCCTCGGCCTGAGGAGGCCTGGGGAGCCGCCGAACCCAGCGAGCAAACAACTGGAAATTATTAATAGTTAATGCGCTTCGTATGGCTCCGACCGCTTCTTGGCTCCGCAGAGCGGGCGCTCAGAGCGTCCCCGGCTTTCATTGCTGCCCGAGAGGAAGAGATGACCTCCTCCGAGTATCCGCGGGGACTCCAGGGGCGGGGAGAGGGGACGCAGCACTCCCTGGTCTGGCCGCTCAGCTCCCACGCTGTGACCACACCAGACAGGGAAACTCTGCAGAGCGGGACCTCCAACTACAGGGGCAAGCTGCGGAGGCTGCCCGTGGGCTAACGGGCCAGGGGCTCCCTGGTGGGGGGCCCTAGTTTTTCACTCATGGGAGTTCCTTTCTAAAAACCACACTGGGGGGTTGCTGCCTTCTTTAGTTGGACAGACAGGCCCTGTCTCCGTGGGAACTCGGGTCAGTACCTGTCAGCTGCAGAACAGAACTGGGCTATCCTCAAACCTAGTACTTTTGCTCATGGAGACCTCCCTGTATTGGAAGTATTGGAACCTCTCACCCCCACCAGCCACCGTCTTCCAGGAGTTTCTGATGGGTGTTTAGCCAGATAGGAGTTGTGCCCTGGCTGGATGAGAGGTAGGCTCTGTGCATGCCCCACAGTGGCAGCCTAGTCTACATCCTGGCAAAAACAAAGGCTGCTTGTCCTGCTTGGGACCTGTTAAAGTCAGAATTCAGAGTAGGTGGATGTTACAGGTCTCCTGGCAAAGTTCAGCCCTCCTACCTTCCTCATCATTTTGAAGTAACAGAAAAGGAACTTGACTTGGTCCGAGTCACATAGCTGGTGCAAACTCCCTTCACTGGAAAATAAAACCTGGCACATGCCTGTGTACTGGGAAGTCGCTTGTTTACTTAAGGCTTGTGGGAATAGATTACAAAATCAATAGCATCAGTGGTTAGTGCAAGGATGTACTGTAAGCAGTGGGTCTTAGAGGTTGGGCCAAGTATATGGCTACACCTTCCTACCCATGCTGATCCCACCATCTGCACATCCCAGGCTGCTTTCGATATGGGGCATCACGGGAGGAATGGCAGTGCTTCTTGGGGTTGTGAAAAGGGTGGTCTGTTGGCAGTGGGAGGACTCAGCGCCCTGGGGGGAATTCTCCCCCCCCTCCCCCCCTCCCCCCCTCCCCCCGCCACCAGCATTCCCAGGTAGGTCCTAAGAACCCTTCAGGTAGAGATTAGGCAGGGCTTTCTGAATCCAGAGGACATCCTTAGGCTTTGCCCAGGACAACTGCCAAGGAGTTCCTGAAGCTAATGGCCCCCCATGCTTCCTTCCCCACAGAGGAAACTGGCCTTGATACACACACAGAAGAAACTGCAAAGGCTTGAAGAGGAACCTAACCCCAGCTCTGCACACTGACAGAGAGGCACAGTTAGAGACCATGGTCTCATAAAGATTCCTCTGAAACAGGTGCCCCCTTTCCCAATAAGCCGCACCAAACTGGGATCCTCCCCTGGCTCCCAGCCAATCAAAAGCCAAAAATGAGGGGGGATCCCAGGTTTGTAACCTCTTGTCAGCCTGTCTTTGAAGAACTCAAAGATAAATCCGAGCTGACTGGCAGCCATACGGGGACCAAGAAGAAAGTGGGGGACATCCTGCCTGAGCCACCTCTCTGTCAACTCATGGCATTTCTGGTGGAGATGAGCAGAGGAGTTCTTCCAACAGAAATTACCCAACTTCTACTTGTCCATGTGTCCTTCTGGGTGGGAGGCCAAGAGGACTTCCTTTGTCACCACAAGGGAGCTGTGCAGCTCAGCCTAGAAGTCAGCTGTATTTGCTGGGCTCTGAGCAGTGAGTTCATACTGTAAATCTACAGTAGTCCTTTGGAAGAGCCCTGTTGCCTGTGCTCGTCGTTGTCCTACATCTTATTCCAGATTGCTTTCCAAATGATGCTTCTTTAAAAATCTTTAACTAAGGGGATCCCTGGGTGGCTCAGTGGTTTAGAGCCTGCCTTTGCCCCAGGGCGTGATCCTGGAGTCCCAGAATCGAGTCCCCCATCGGGCTCCCTGCATGGAGCCTGCTTCTCCCTCTGCCTGTGTCTCTGCCTCTCTCTTTCTCTTTGTGTCTCTCATGAATAAATAAATAAAATCTTAAAGAGAAAAAAAAAACTTTAACTAGAGCTGGGGAGGGACAATGGATCCCACTTTTACTCACTTCTGTCCCAGCTTTGAAGACAGGCCTTCTTTTGAGGAGTAGCTGGGGCATACCTAGAAATCCGGGGTGAGCTACACAAAACAAGACCACAGAGCCTGCTTCAGAGGAGCCACTTCTCAAAGCTGTCCTTTCAGAGCACACCAAGGCCATGGTACCCCTGCCTGGATCACAGAGACTGATGTCCTCATAGGACTTGGCTTCTGGCCTGAGGTCTTTTTCAGCAGGGTCTGAGGAACAAAAGATCCCTAACAATGATGCCAGTACTGCATTTTCCCTTTTTCTGCACTAAATGAAGCTGATGCCTGAATCCAGTGGAGTCAGATGAGAACAGGGCAGGACCCCTCCCCACACTGCCACTGCTTATTGTTTTGGAACAGTTTGTCTTCAGTAAACCCAGCCAGACAGTGGATTAAAAACACGGCTGGCTCCAGCATGCTGGCTTGCACCCCATGCCCTGTGGCACCTTGTTGTCCCAGCCACTTGGGTCCTGGTGTTCTGGAATTCCTGATGCTGTGGATTTGCCTTACTATTGAATTCAGTCCTCCCTTCCCTTCATATGCCTCCATATCAAGCAAAATGCTCCTAAAACACACACACACACACACACACACACACACACACAAAACTTTATTTATTTCCATAAGTATTTCAGGATTAAGATGATAGTTTTCAAAGAACATTAAAAGTGACCTGCTGGGGCGCTGGGTGGCTCAGCCGTTAAGCATCTGTCTTCCACTCAGGTCACAATCCTGGGGCCCTGAGATCGAGTTCCACATTGGGCTCCCCGCTCAGCGGGGAGTCTGTTTCTCCCTCTGCCTCTGTTGTTCCCCCCACTTGTGCTCTCTGGTTCTCTATGTCCAATAAATAAAGTCTTAAAAAAAAAAGTGACCTGCCATATTCAATTAAAAAAAAAAAAAGGAACTGAATGAAAAAGAGACACTTGGAAACAACACACTCCCAGGAGTGTATGCACCTACATTGTGAGGTCAGTTTAGAGCCCCAAGCCCCCGGGGCACTCACAAAGGTGCATCAGCCAGACAGAGCCGGGAGCTACCAAAGTTCTGGCTTAGCAATTTTATTTTTATTTAAAAAAATTTTTTTTGAAAGATTTTATTTATTTATTCATGAGAGACACAGAGAGAGAGGGGCAGAGACACAGGCAGAGGGAGAAGCAGGCTCCATGTAGGGAGCCCGACATGGGACTCGATCCCAGGTCCCCAGGATCACGCCCCAGGCTGAGAGCAGTGCTAAACCACTGAGCCACTGGGGTTGCCCTGGCTTAGCAATTTTAGAATGAAGTGGGCCCAGGGGCACAGGTCAGCTCCTCTTCTGACCTTTCCCCTGGGAGACCACCAAGTCAGGTGGGAAGATTTCCTGCCCAGCCCAGCTGGTGACACTAACCTAGTAAATGAATGCAGCTTGGGGTGGATTCAGGTGTCTCCCCTTGTGGACAGCCCTGTGACCCCAGATACAGACCCTCTCCTCCAGGGCTCCTATTTGTTAGCTTAGAGGCCTGCTCCCCAAAGCTCCCTGGTTACACAGAAAAGGGCCATGGCCTCTGCAAAATAAAACCCAGATGGGATTTTGCAAAGAGCTGGGGCACATGGCCTCCTTGGAACTGCATCAATACACTTGCACTCCTGGCATTGGTCTGCATATTCACACTGGACAAGGACTTGCAGCCCAGAAAAATAGCCCTGAGTTGAGCAATTGAAGTTAAGACCCTTGGCTCCTTGGCTGAAAGGCGTGATAGATGGGTGTGCTGTCACTGTCCCTGGGGAAAAGACGGCTGGTCTGTGCCATCACTCTCCAAGGGCAGCCCTGAAATGCTGGGGTGTTCTGGGACCACCCCGGGATTCAGGGCTGCCTCGGCCCTGTGAGTGGGCCGAAGAGATAGTGAGTGGGAGCCAGTGGAGGTGGCCAGTTGGGTCCACAGTGATGGGCTCACCCATGGTGTCCTTCCCAGGAGCCAGAGCCCCTAAGCACATTCCTCTCCTCCCCCAAATGCAAAGCAGAGTATGCACAGGCAGGAGGCGGCTGTGGTTTGCAGCTATGTACAACTGGAAGCCCTTGATGCTTGCTGAAGACCTTTATGTGCCTTTGAAGAAATGTTTTTCAGTTTTGAGTCTTTGCTGAAAATTAGCCGGGGGTGGGGGAAGAACATGGGGTGAGAGGAGAGGTATGAAAGAAAAAAACTGTCTTGTTCCCCAGGTCATATCACTGGAGGTGGGGGAGGGGACACTAGAATTTTATTGCCTCTTGCCCTGCACTTTTGCAGGATGACCTCAACCACTGACAAGTATTTCTAGAAACCTCTGAAGGTATCTCTCATAGGCTCATGAATAAAGCTGGTCATAGACATGGGATGCCTGCTATCAGTTTGCCTTTTCCTGCCCCCACCACCTCTGCGCTGGTTCTGCTATGCTGCATGACAGTGTCCCACCCTGGCCCCCAGGGGAAGGCTGCCCTTGCTGAGATCACCATCAGCTCCACTAGGCACCTGAGAGAGGTCACAGCCATGCGGCTGTGGGTACTGTTCCTTTGCCCCTTACCAGGCACTACCCAAAGCCCTGGGTGCTGCTGCTAAACACTGAGGGTGGGGGGAGGTTAATTTGCAGGGTGATCCTGAAGCAGTGTAGCCTCCTTTATGCCTGTTTCCTGCACTAGGATTCAAACTTGAACCCTGCAGGGCTAGGCCAAGAGGCAAATAATAAAACAAACAAAACCAAAAAAATCCCTTTGAATTCCAAATCCCTCTCCCCAGAGCCAGGCCTATCCTTCTACCACTTTTCTTAGGATTTCTCTAAGATGCTCCCAGGTTCTGTATGGAAAAAAAGGCTGTCTGGACCTGGGGATGAAAGGGTTACTCAACTTCGGCCTCAGCTGGGACCTCTGCTCCACCAGACAACCATCAAACATCACTCAAATCCCATCTCAATGCCTTGCTTTCAAAGACTGAAAGGTAGACTCATATCCCAAGGATATCAGCTAGCTTCCTCAGCATCGACACTATCTGCTTGGCACGCTTTTGGGGCCAGAGCTGCCGGGGCGGAGAAAGGGCCTTCTGCTGTTAGTGGCTCTGTTGGAAGCAGGAGTTTCGAGAATGTCAGACAGCATCTGCCACGTCCCAAGACAGGCCTTCCACATAGGACACAATGCCTGCTGTCCTCCTTCACACGTGTAATCCAAAGAGCGGTTAACACAAGCTCGCCCCGGGCCTTTCATCATACAAATGTTAAAAAATCTGGGCTTTGTGCTCCTAGTTGAAATACTATTTATGGGAAGCTATCCTGGCCTCGTTCCACCAGAACCCATTTTAACTCTACTCTCAAGGCTGATAGCTCTCACCAAAATCTGTTTTGGATTAGAGTGACTGCTCTTTCACAAGACTCATTCATTCACCCAGCACCTACCAAGTGCCTACTGTCTGAGAGGGAGAGAGTGGGAGCACAGAGCTCCACCCAGCCCGGGAAGGAGGGGAGGCAGAGCCTGGGGAAAGATTCCCGGAGGAAGTAGCACATGTGCTGATCTTAAAGCACTGAGTACGAAATAGGCAGGCAAAGAAGGCAGGGGGAGAAGGCAGAGGGAACAACAGACCAAGGCTGGGAGCTCTGGCGGTCTTTGCTTATTGCTGAGTAGACACCCTCTACTTAGTATCCTCATACATCCTCATACAGCATCCTCTTTACCAAGTGCCACCTGCTTTGTGGTCAACCTTGGGAGTTCTTTGATGGCCACAGCCAGAAATACCTCAGACTGCCTAAACTGTGGGGATAAAGGGTGTGTTGGAATCCAGTCATGTTTCCTTGAGTTTGCCTAGCAGTCTCAGACTGGATCTTGAGACCTCATGGCAGAGCTTTGGTGGTTATCTTTCTCTTCTGGCTTAGCTTCATTGGGTAGAGAGCACTGCAGACCTGGCCCAGGCTCCACATTCAATTCCTTCTGGAGTCAATTAGTTCCACTGCAGGACATGCATCCTGCAAAGGTGTTGTGCTGGTGGCAAAGGGAAGCAAGAGTTAGGGTGACTGGCTTAGTGCAGCCATGCTCTTGGCTGGCAATGCCATGTCAAGTACACGGCGACAAGCTGTTAGTTCTCTTCACTTATGATGGGGATTGTTTCGTGACTACATACTCTGGCAGGAAAAAGGTTAATGCTCTTTTAATTTTTTTAACTGGACTCAATTTAGCTCGTGTGCTCCCATTTTCTCTCAATGGAAAACTATCTTCTCTTCTGGAAATGACTAGTGGCTTTGGGTAATTACTACTCTTGTCCTTCTCTTTTGGCTGGATGGCATCTGGGGAGGCTTATTATAACGTCATGGCAGCAGGGGTGGGGTGGCTGCGGTGAGTGCCCGATCCATGGTCATCTTCCTACCTCTGGCCTCTACTAAGGTAGAGCTTGTTTTGCTTGGCCGTGGAATGCTACCCTCTGTTTTTTTTTTTTTTTTTAATATTTTTTTTTCAATTTTTATTTATTTATGATAGTCACAGAGAGAGAGAGAGGCAGAGACACAGGCAGAGGGAGAAGCAGGCTCCATGCACCGGGAGCCCGACGTGGGATTCGATCCCGGGTCTCCAGGATCGCGCCCTGGGCCAAAGGCAGGCGCCAAACCGCCGCGCCACCCAGGGATCCCATGCTACCCTCTGTTTTTCGTAACCACAGGCCACTTGTTCTGCATCACAGTTGTGTCTTCTAATGAGCTGGCCCTTTCATTACTTCTGGAAACTCAGGTTGCTTGGGAGCCATCATCTGCCTATGATGGGGTATGGGGGACTCTGTGGTATGCACCCTCTCTTAAAGTCTGTTTGCCTGGACAACAACACCCTGAGACACTGTTTCTTCTCCCTCAGGCACCTTGTTCCTGCCTCCTTCAGGCTCCTCTATGGGGCCTGCACTCTCCCAGGTGATCACTGGAAGCTAGGCAATGGCTTCTAGATCAGGATTTCCTTCAAACTTATGAGCATGTCCCTTATACCTCCAGAGGGCTCAGCCCAGAGTGGTGGGGTTTTCTATTTCTTCTCAGTGACCATCAGCTTCTAAGCCAAGTCATTTTTCCTTTAGTTTTCCCTTTATGACCTAACAGTCAAAACCCTTTATTTTATTTTATTTTTTTTTTTTTTTTTTTTTTTTAAATTTTTATTTATTTATGATAGTCACAGAGAGAGAGAGGCAGAGACACAGGCAGAGGGAGAAGCAGGCTCCATACACCGGGAGCCCGATGTGGGATTCGATCCCGGGTCTCCAGGATCGCGCCCTGGGCCAAAGGCAGGCGCCAAACCGCTGCGCCACCCAGGGATCCCAAAACCCTTTATTTTTATTTTCAATTTAATTAATTAATTAATTTAAAAGAATTTATCTATTTATTCATGAGAGACATAGAGAAAGGCAGAGACACAGGCAGAGGGAGAAGCAGGCTCCCTGTGGGGAGCCCAATGTGGGACTGGATCCCAGGACCCTGGGATCATGACCTGAGCCAAAGGCAGATGCTCAACCACGGAGCCTGTGGTTAATATAGGTGTCCTATATTAAGTGATTTTTTAAAATATTTATTTATTTATTTATTTATTTATTTATTTATTTATTTATCATAGACAGAGAGAGAGAGAGAGAGAGAGAGGCAGAGACACAGGAGGAGGGAGAAGCAGGCTCCATGCTGGGAGCCTGAAGTGGGACTCGATCCTGGGACTCCAGGATCGTGCCCTGGGCCAAAGGCAGGCGCTAAACCGGTGAGCCACCCAGGGATCCCCTATTAAGTGATTTTTTAAAAAGATTTTATTTATTTATTTGAGAGAGAGAGACAGAGATAGCAACAGAGAGCAGGATCGAGGAAGAGAGGGAGAAGCATGCTCCGCGTTGAGCAGTGATCCTGAGACAGGACTTCATCCCAAAACTCCAGGATCATGACCTGAGCCGAAGGGAGATGCCTAATCAGCTGAGTCACTCGGGTGCCCTCATACCTCTTTTAAAATGGAAAAAAACATTTATGTCAAAATGCACCGTTCCTGTGATGATAGTGTGGATTGTATGCAAGGTCCTCTGGAGTTTTGAGGTTGGCTCAGTTGGTAGTGCATATGACTCTTGATCTTGGGGTCCTGAGTTCAAGCCCCATGAGCTCTACATGGTGTAGAGATTACTTCAAAAAATTTAAAGGTACACTTTTAGAATAAGAAACAAAACCAAAATACACTGCTATCCCAATACTCTTGCATTGACAGCGATGGCTCTCAAGACCTTTCAAGACTTTCTTCTCTACTACAGAATCACAAAAATCTATATAGTTCCAAAGCTAAGAATTTATGCAATTACATCTCTACACATTCCCACCTGAGGACAGTGGATATAAGACACCCTGCCTGCTACTGGAGTGGTGGGGAGAAAGAGTAAAGAGTAGGAAAGATGCTCAATTTAATATCAAACTATTACTTCTCTCATTTACAAAGAATAATCATTGCTTTCATGAGTGAACCAATAAAACACATCCTCCAGGAGCCCTGACCATGGAGGAAACCACAGGTCTTTTGCTTAATAAGGAAGCTTTCTTGCAGCAACGTGCAACCCCTGTTGGGTTACATTCGGTTTTATGCAACGAAACCCAAAGGGGAACTTCTGCTTACTGGGTTTCCATAGGTAAAGCTGCAACTCTATCCTTTAGATCAAGAAGCAGGAGAAAACATCCAGGACCAGTGATATGGAGAGGTGGGTACACACATGCCGTCAATGAGCGTGTACAGCAAAACCATCTCTGTAGAGGATGTTTTGGCAAGAGCCAGCAACATTTTAAATGGGAATAGAACAATTTTAGAAGGGTATCCTAAAAAAGGTGAGAACAAGTAAGCAAAGATATTTACACACACAGTTTCACTGATGTTGTGTTCTAATAGCCAAAAATTATAAACCACCTATTTGTATACTGGTAGGAGACTGGCTAAATAATGATATACCTGAACTATAAAATACCAGGTAGCCACACACAAAAAAATAGCTCTCCAGATACTGAAGAACAAGATGTCTAAACTATGTTATTAAGTTGCAGAAAAATACATAAATATGCTTACTATTGACTTTTTCTCTTTTTGTAAAAGCTCCTCTCCCCCACAGTATAGACATAAAAAAAGTCTAGAAAGACAACAGGACTTTGGAAACCTTGCCATATTGTTTTAACTTATCAACAGGAATACTGATATTATACTTTTTTTAAAATTAAGATTTTATCTATTAGAGAGAGCGCATGCACATGTGCACCCGTAGGGGAGAGTGGCAGAGGGAGAAGCAGACTGAGCAGGAAGTCCAACGCAGGACTCAATCCCAGGACCCCAGGATTATGACCTGAGCCAAAGGCAGATGCTTAACCGACTGAGCCACCCAAGTGCCCCTAATATTACACATTTAAAAAAAATACTTTATTTTTAAATAGTCTCTACATCCAATGTGGGGTTCGAACTTACAACCCTGAGATCAAAAGTCACATGCTCTATCAACTGAGCCAGCCGGTGCCCCTGATACTTTATTATTTTTATTATTTTTATTTTTTGATACTTTACTTTAAAAATGAGTATTATGGGGTTCCTGGTGGCTCAGTCAGTTGAGTGTCAACTCTTGGTCTTGGCTCAGGTCCTGATCTTAGGGTCGTGAGATCGAGCCCTGTGTTGGGCTCTGCACTCTGCAGGGAGTCTGCTTGGGATTCTCTTTCCGTCTGCCCCTCCCCATGGCTCTCTCTCTCTAAACAAACAGAATCTTAAAAAACAAAACAAAACAAAACAAAACAAAACAAAACAAATGAGTATTACTGTTGCAGTATTTTATAAGGTAAAGAAAATTGAGACAGCAGCCCAGGAAACACCCAGAACCCACGGTGTTGCCAGTATCGGAGAAAGCCTAGCGTAGTGAGGCTTATACTAGCTCCATCTGAGAGACCCTCAGAGCAAAAAAACCTCACTGGGTCTCCCGGCCTTACTGGGGCTGACTGTCTCTATTTGTTGGGGCAAGTTAAATTTTCTCTTAATAATTAAGAAAATGTTTTATGATCACCTGACCACACTGGTTGACAAGGAGAGTTGTCAAGGGTGACTGACTCTAAGGCTTTGAGATGGTGGAACCAGGATAGGAAGCTGGTGCCATAGAGAAATGAGGAATTCCAGGAAATGGGCCAAGTTTACCCAGAGGTGTTATGCACGAGCTAAGTAAGGATGGGACGTGCAAGTAGGCTGGAGTCAGCTGGGGGGAAAGGGCACAAGGCAAAAATCTGCGCAACTTCAGAAGGCACAGCTGCTGCTTACACCTTCAGATGTGTTCTCTGAAGGAGTGTGGAGTAAAAACCTTGGGGCTTGATCACAGTCAAGGGTCAGGACAAGAAGAGTCAGTGAAGGAGACCAAGAAGTATTAGACAGGAAAGCAAGGTATCAAAGTTTAGGAAGAACTCCCAGGGGGAGGGAAGGGCTCATCAAATAAATGGAGGATGCACAGAGAATGAAAATTTAGCCAGATGATCATCAGTGACCTTCAAGAGAAGCTTCTGGAAAGTAGCTGACTGGATGCTGAATAAGAGGAAGTGCAGGTGGGGGATGGATGCAGTGGCTGCACCTCTCATTTGAAATGATAACAGAAACAACAGAAGTAGTAAGGGGGCTGGGAGGGTGGTGGGTCATAATGGGGAGAAGCAAGTGATTGAAACTCTCAGGGCCCAATTTCCCATCTGTGAAATGAAGGAATTTGACCAATGTTCTAAAAATAAATAAATTAACATGCTGCATAACACTCATGATCCAATTCAGAGCTTCCCAACTACAGCACTGGGAATAATACACAACAAATGTCCACACTGATCCCCCATCTCTGGGGCTGTGTTTGGGGGCCACCCTCAAGCAGCCACAGTCCCTAAATCTATCACCTCTAGCGCTGGCACCCTCTTCCATTGATTGGCCCCAATGAGAGGGAACAGGAGCACAGATATTATCATTTCTATGTTTTGAGTCCGGGTTCAGGAAGCGTGGCATGCACTGACGTGAGGCCTCAGGAGTACAGTGTGAGGCTCATGGGGGTTTTGAGAAGGATGGTGCTCAAGCCTCCTCCACCCATTCCAGTTGCACCACTTTGTTCTTAGAACACAGCTGCCTTGCACCAGGGTCTTTGCACCTTGCAAAGACCTTTGCACCTTGCACCTTGCCCTTTGAAGGTCTTTCTAAAGGGAGCAAGGCTAAGCCCAGGAGGTGGCCTCTAGGATTACCGCTTAAAACCTGTTCTGATAATTGAACATTCAAAGCTGTAGTAACACAACGTGCAGCCTCAGATGTGTTCTAGGTGCAAGCATGCGATGACGCAGACCCTCCGTGTGTGAACTGGGGCTGTCAGGGCTGCTCAGGCGCATGCAGACCTCAGGATCCAGAGTCCTTGTCACATCTGTGTAACTGAAGAGTATCTGGGATTGTAAGGAGGGCTCTTAAAACAGAACTGATGTTAGTTGCAATGTCTAAGCTAGATTAAATCAAGATTTCTGTAATCTGTTCAACCAAAGCCAAACACAGAAATAAATTGGATGCTGGGATTGATACACATAAACTGTCATCTGCAACCTTAGATTTAAAATGCTTTCTAGGGGGTGCCTGGGTGGCTCAGCTGGCTAAGCGTCTGCCTTCGGCTCAGATCAGTCCCAGGATCCAGTTCTGCATGGGCTTCTTGCTCAGCAAGGAGTCTGCTTCTCCCTCTGCCCCTCACCCAACTTGTGTTCTCTCTCTCAAATAAAATAAATAAAATCTTTAAAAAAATAAGATGTTTTCTATTCAATGAAATAGTTTGAATATTCTCACTGTTTGGCTTTGAAAGTTATTTGAACTCAGAAAATATATTAATAAAATACTTCTGTATTGTAGAGTGAGAGTCATGCAAAATTGTGCCTTGTACATTTGAAAACCACAGGTGTAGCATGAAGAGCAAGGGTAGATGGAGAGCAGAATCAAACCCTGTCACCACCATCACCTACTAGCCATACAGCCCCAGGGGCATTTGCCCTCCTGGCCTCCAGGTTCACATCTATAACATGGAGCTGATCATATCTACTTAACAGGGAGTTTGATCCCATGAGATATCACCATGTATACTCAGTAACTAGTTCCTGCCCAGATACAGACAGCATTGGAATAGTGCAGATCTCTCAGTACCTCTCATGATCAAAGATATTATCTGCCTGCCAAACAGTAGCTGGGCTGCAGCCAGGGACCAACCAGGACTTTACCTATAGTCCGCACCCTCCTCTGACAACAGACCCAGCCAGCTGTAGTGCCAGCACTTTGAATCCTCTAGGAGGCATGCCAGGGATGCAACAGGGTATGAGGTTGTGGGGTGTCTGTGTCAACTCATGTTTTCTTTATACAATATTTGTTACTTTTTCATTTGTCTGCTAATGCTCTTCAGAGGCTGTGCTAGGCACCCCAACCACAGTGCTTGAGCTTGTGAAGAATTCTGTGGAATGCAGTCTTTCTAGCAGCTGGTGTGCTTCCCTTCTCTCCGAGAACCGCCTTCCTTTTCCATCAGCACAAAGCAAACAAGCACAAGAAGATAGAATTTCTCTCCATTTTACCTGGTACCCCTGAAAGTTACGGCTCACTTTGCAAATACTTTTCTTGGCTTCAGAAGTAAAGGGAAGCTTTTGGTGAAGCTGTTCTTAATTTCTCACTTTTGAAAAGTTACCCCAAACAGAAGGAGGCACAGCAATTGTACAGATTCCATTTGATTACTGAGCAGAAGCTACCAGAGGCCTAAGATTAAGTGATAAACATTCCCAGGGGACAAAGCACTGGACCCCATTTAACTTTAATATCTATCACTTAGCACTCTCTGTATCAATGTCCCCAAAGGGGACTGAAAGCCCAGATTATAGGGATTCAGCTGGCCGTGGGAAAGCCCTAAACTTCTTTGAAAGGCAACTGTAAAGTAAACCAAATAGTTGCTGAACCTCTGCCTGTCTCAAGATAGTCTTGCATAGTTTTTTGGGCATTGCAGGTAAGGGAGAAATAAAAAAATAAAAAAATTAAAAAGGAGGGCAGGCAAGAATTTGTCCCTGCCACGAATGGCCAGTTGAAGTCTGGTCTGTGGACACCAGACACTGTATCTAAAGAATTTATCTGGAAGGAAGCCTTTGGCAACCCTTCTAATTTGCCTTCAGAGGAAACGTGCCACATTTTCCACAACAGGTAGCCCAGCCAATACCACCAGGAGGGAGGAAGGTCTCTTCTCTGTGTCTGCAAGTTTATCCCTAAATGCTATGAAAACAGCAGCTGTTAGGGCAAGGGGAACAGAGGGCTCAGGGAGTTAAAGCTTCTGAATAAGCTGGATATCACAAGCCTGACCTAAAAAGGCAAAGACTAGGTATTCCAATGCCTGTCTCAGATGAAGCCTACACACAGCAGCACGGTTATATCAATTGCCATTTTGTTCAAGTAGGTCCGGGGACAGAATAAGTCCTATGGCCACCCACCATCCAGTCAGGCTGGCCACTGGTGGTTCAGGCCTGGCGAGTGATAATGAACACTTCATACTTCACACTGCCTTACGGTTTACAGAGCACGTGCTCACAATCTAGTCCTATGTGACCTCCACAGCCTGATTCATTATAATCCCTTTACAGACACTGAAATAAGGCTCAGAGGACCAAAGACTCATCCAATGTCCAAGTACCAGAACCAGACCTGGACACCAGGGCTTCTGTAGAAGTTTCCAATCTTGGGCTGCTTTTGTTTCTTTTTTTAAAATATTTTATTTATTTATTTATTCATGAGAGACACAGAGAGAGAGAGAGAGAGAGACAGAGAGGCAGAGACACAGGCAGAGGGAGAAGCAGGCTCCATGCAGGGAGCCCGATGCGGGACTCGATTCTGGGACTCCAGGATCACGCCCTGGGCCAAAGGCAGGCGCTAAACTGCTGAGCCACCCAGGGATCCCCTGCTTTTGTTCCAAATGGACACCTTCTTCCTATCCTGCTGCTCTCCAGTGTCTCCCATGCCTGGTTATGTAGGTGAGAAGGAAGAGAACTGGGCAGATGAACCATCCTGCTCTGCTCTTCCAGACGGTTATAGGAAATGTTTTTTTCATCAGATTGATCCCTCGGTCCCCTACTGAAGTGAGGAGCTGGTGAAAATAGAGAATGGAAAGTAGGTAATGATTTTGAAGCCAGACTAATGGAAGTGCTGCAACAGATTTTCCATTGCTGAAAGCAACATTGGACTTCCCAAAAAGTTCACTGCAAAATGCCCACCCAGTTACTAAGCAAACAGGATTCACTTACTGTGCACAGGAGAGAAATCACTTGCGGTCATATGGAAAAGCAGGCTGCAACAGCAAGGTGGAAAAGGGAAAGTCAACAGGATAGAAATTCAGCGCACAAGAAGGGTTCCAAATTGGAAGCAGCACACTTTATCCGTATTTAGAGAGGATGTCCAGCACAGCCGGACATGCTAGGACCCTGCTGATGAGCAGCTCTGTCTTCAGGCATTGCTTCCTTCGGCTGTCAGGGAAGGGGCCCATCTTCGGCAGGAGGCAGGGGGCAGGGGGCAGGGGGCAAGGGGCAGGGGGCTGGGGTAGGGGAAACGCTGAGGGGGGCCCAAGGCTCACAGGCTTCCTGATTCTTTCCTATCCTCCGTTCTGTTTTCTGTCAACAATGAGGAAATACACCCTAGCAAATGACATCCAGTAATGCTTTAATTAACTGTAGTACTGTGCGCTCCAATATGCAGTGAGAAATCACTTCCAGATGGGGGAAATGAAAGATATTTACACAAAAAGCAGTCCCTTTAAGGAAATTGATATCTCCCAAAGGTAGAGAACTTTGAGGGTTTGAGAGGCTATCTAGTTTGATAAATACTAGAATGAGACTGGAAATTTGGATTTGCTTTATATAATACACGGGCCTCTTCTGCACGCCAGCTTTTCATGTGGCCATGTTTCCAAGTCTATTGTTTAAGTGGCCCAATGCAGTTCTAATGATTTTATTTTTAGAAATCTGACTTGGAGTAGACAAGAAGTGTGAAACACTTGCTTTCACCGTCAGCAAGCTAGTTATTTTGGAGATTTCTCTTCCTAGGGAGAGGAATTGCATTTCCAGCTGTGACCTTCTGGCATTTTCCTTAGCATTCCGCAAACAGAGAACTAGGTTTCCCTGTCCAACAGCAACCTAGGATGGGCTGGTGTAACAGCCCCACATCAGGGAGCAGCTGCAGACCTGCTTGCTCACCCTGTCTGCCCTGTAACTATCACTCGTCTTTGGCAGGCTGCTCTGAGTCCCTTTTGATCTGCACTGAAGAACCATCCTAGGCATGAGAAAGCAGGTACTTTTTTTTTCTGGGGGCCACAGTCCTAGGTACCAGTTCTTTGTTCTTTTTTTTAAAGATTTTATTTATTTATTCACGAGAGACACAGAGAGAGAGAGAGAGAAAGGGAGAGAGAGAGAGAGACGCAGAGGGAGAAGCAGGCTCCATGCAGGAAGCCCCACGCGGGACCCATCCTGGGTCTCCAGGATCACGCCCTGGGCTGAAGGCGGCGGCGCCAAACCACTGAGACACCCGGGCTGCTCTAGTTCTTTGTTCTTTAAGAGAGAGAGGAGTGGCAACAGTTTCAATTCCAGAACGGAACTTGGAGGTCAACACACTCTGTCCATTGTGATTCCCATTTCACTGTTACAATCCAATGGAATTTCCTCCAGCCTGGGTACCTCTAAGCCAGCTATCAGGAAGTCTGTCCATAGTAAGAACAGATCTTTATCAATTATAAATTATCAACATTTGTTTTAATCACATGAAGTGGCTTCAGAGTTTGTTTTTTTTTTTTTTAAGAGTTAGAGAAAATGGTGGGGGCGGCGAGGAATGGGTACAGCATCTAATTTAGCTGAATAACAGAGTTGTTAGCTACTGTTTTTATCAGAGTACTCTATGTTTTTTTGAAGTGACAGTAATAGAGCAAATTTGTTTGGGGCTTGGTCGTCAAAACTTAAGAATTCTAGTCTGGATGGGAACAGCATAGTTCTGGCCTGGTCTCTATCACCAACACAAGCTTAAAATTTAAACTGCTAGATGTTAGTTAAGAATCTTTACCTGTTGGTAACGGATCAATTGTAATTATATTTGTTTAGAGAGGCAGGAATAATGTATGTTCATGAAAATGTGCTATAGGAACACTTTGATAAAGCAAATTTCTCTCTAATGCTATGGATTTTAAAAAGGGGTAAACATTATAATTACCTACTTGCCCAGGCCCCACTCCAGACATACTGGTTCAGAATCTCCAGGCAATTTTATTTGTAAAAAGGGCTCCACGTGATTCTGATGTGTACCCCCAGTTGAGAAACATGCTCTGTCTTTAGAGGATGCATACACAGCATTCAGACCTCATCAATGTAGACATTTTTACATAACTCCTACTGACATCTGGTGGCTCCTCGGAGATTACTGACAATATAATAAATCAAGAAAGCGACTTCCTTGGTGTGACCACCAACTGGGGGAAAACAGCAGCTTGACATCTCAAAGCATTATGGAGATGTCCAGAAAATGACTCCTCAGGAACGAACCAAAAAGAGAAATGTGGCTCTATAAACATGGAGAGTGACAAGAACCAGCTGCAAAAGACCACTGGCTTTCACAGCTCCCTAGTTTGATGACAGAGGGCTAAAGTGGCTGTGCTGTTTGGAGATGGGCTCATCGGCCCATCTTTCAAGAACAGTAAGAGAATATTCACCTCCATTAGTGGAGGCTGGGCTGTAGGATATCACCAGAGCAGCATCACGACTGTCCTGGTAAAGTGAAATCTTGACAGTGTGCTTCCCTGCTCTACCCTGCCTGGATGCTTGCCCCAACCCATCCCCTACCTGCCCTATCTGCCCTTTCCTTATTTAGCAAACTTTTCCTAAGAGAGCTCAGCCGAGGGCCACACCTCGTCTTGTACTTTCTTCTCAGGGCTGTCCTGAGATGTTCAACACCTAAGAGTCATACTGACTAGCAAGAAGGGACTGGAAGCTGGTGGAGAAATGAGGCTCTGGATCACAGTGGGGCTGATGGACTGAGTCTGGGAGAAGGTTAGTGGAGAGAGAAGGGGGACAGCACAGAGTGCTTATGTTAGGAAACAAGAAGGGGAAACACCATCAGTTCCTGGTCTCATTTTCAAACCTTAAAGTTTTCTCCTATGTGGCTTTCACAAGTTTTATGGATTTTCAGGAAACTTCCTCTGTCCTGAAAACTCATTTTTGCGTGCTATTTGATATCCCAATTTTCTCCCGAGGCCTGTTATGTGCATTCTCTGTAAAGAGCTCCTCCTTCCTTAGCTCCCTCTCCACCTGGCCAACAAATTGTTCAGAATTCCTGAAGAATGCCCACACGAACAGCTGCTGCCCTGATGCTGTGGTCACAGTTAACTGAGGTTCAGTTCCCAGCCAACCTGGCAAATCACACAGCTACCTGCTATGCGGTCTGTTCTCATACAGCTGTGACCTTCTGGCATGTGACCTTCTGTATGATGTGAGGACTGAAGCAGTTCTTGGAGGCAGTTCTCTTCTGCAAAGCTCTGCTGGTGGTGAGCCAGTGGATAGGATTGGCAGGCCAGGGCTCACGTTGCGTTCTGGGCTGGGCCAGGCTCCGAGCAGGTGTTTTAAGGTCAACATTCTGTTCCTAAGGTATCCATGGACCTGGGTTCTTTCTCGTTAGTAATAAAGTAATATGTCATTCTGGCACTTCACATCACCTTTGTTGTTTCAGATCATTCTGTAAAGTTATTTGGGTTTCAAAATAAATGAGCAGGAAGGGGGTTAGAGGGCCCAGGCCTCCTGCGCAGTCCCATAGCTTCATCTGAGAAGAAACTTCCTAGTTTCTCTTCAAAGAAGGCAATACTTCCCTTAGAAGTCAGGAGAATGGGGGGAATAATAACCTGCTTACATCATACAGTGAGTGTCCCAAGCAGAAGTCTCTCTCCAAGGCAGATATATATAGGTCTAGCCCCACACCTGAGCAAGGAGCCCCATGGCACAGAAGACACCTGTATCCAAGGTCCAGTACATCCAATCTTCCTGGGTGAGAGACAGTGGGAATTTTTCCTTAGATGTATATCAACAGGAGACTACAGGTTCCAGAGAAATGGGAAGAACGCATTGGCCCAGTCATGAAAATATGTACCAGGAAATGAATCTACAAGGAAGAGTACTCTTGCTTCCATTGCCTTCCTACCACCAGGCTAATGTCCTACACCTGTAATCTTCCACCTCATTAACTCGGGCCCCAAAGCCAAACCCATAGAGCAGGGAGGACAAATCTTAGGGCCTGGCTACAGAGGAGGAAGGGGTGAGATCCAGGATTTCTCACCCTAGTTGCCTGGATAGGCCCAGGAGATAGGGCCACATGCCAGACGGTGTGATTGCAGAGGTGAGGCTGCGAGGCCAGTGACAGCTGGACCAGTTGAAGGCAACCCAGGACCACAAGTGAACTGCAGAGCCCTTTTGTCTACTACTGCCTATGCTGTAGGAACCCCTTTTTATCAGCCTGCATTTGCTTGGCTTCTTGATTAAGACACAAATTAAGACTGGTCACAGGGAAGACTCATTAACAACCCAAATGTCCCAGGAAGTTTCAAGACTGATGATCTGAGAGTTAGGGAGAGCACAGAAGAGGTGGGGGGCTTCCAGGCAATGGGGTGCTGTGGGTCACCAGCCAGGGGGAAAAAGCGCCCTTTGTAGACTCCTACAGTCTCTTTTTAATTAGTTTCTCTAGTTTGCGGATGCGAGATGATTCCTGTTCTGGTGTCGGAGCCAGGAGGGACAATGAGCTGGAGCCTTCTGGCCCTGAAGGCGGGGTGGGGAGCCTCTGGCGCAAGAGTTCCAGCATGCTGCTCTGCTCACTTCTCTTCAGCCCCTGAGGTTGAAAGAGAGAGAAGGATAATCATGACATCTGGCCCAGAAAGGCCTGAGGTGGAAGTATGGTATCTGGTTGTGCAAACGACATAATTACTCTAGGCTGAGGATGAACACTTTCTTTAGGGGAGTTATCGGCCCAGGTTAGCAGCCCAGGAGAAAAGCAGAGGAAGGAAAAACAAGTAAGAGGAAAGGAGAGAAAGAGGGGGCTGAGAGAGGAGGGACAGGGTGGGGAAGTGTAGTCTTCTTCTCCATCCCATTCCTTCTGCCCCCCAGCTTCCACTGAACAGTGGTTCTCGAAGGGGCATGGAGGTATCAGCAGAGTTAGGAAGTTATTTTCTCCTCAGAAGGATCCCAGGCAAAATCTGGGTGACAGCATGAGGTGAGGCATATGTACTTTAAGAAAGCTCCCCAGGAGCCCATATCCGTCCTCCGAGTTAAGAACCACTGAGTGTGACAAGGATGTGCAAGTGTGGACAAAACAAGACACTGAACTAACCTTCATGTCCAATATCTTCTGGAAGGTTTCTGTGTTGCAGTCTGTAAGGAGTTTGATGTAGTTGTCAACAAACACCACCAACGGTTCATGAGGGGCCATCACCACCTACCAGGAAAGAGAGACAGGAGTAGGCCTTTAGGGACTCATGACTGGAAAGCAGGGCATCATTTTTCCTTATTTGCAAGCTGACCACAAAATGGATCCTGCCAGATTTCCTTAAGTGACAGCAGGCCTAACTTCAGAAATATCCTGATGGCCTATTTCATCTCAAAATTCAACTACAGCAAGTGTTTCTTAAATTTGCTAAATCATAAATATCACCTGGATTACTTTTTAAGTATAGATTTCTATGCTTCCCTCTACCCTGAAGATTTTAACTCAGAAGTCTTGGGGTGGGGTCCCAAGTGATTTTTAAGTATCAGGATCATTTGTGGGACACTGTTGGAGAGTCTCCTGTTTTGGGACAGCGGTTTATGATACCTGGTCCTTCTGTCCCAATGCATCTTTACCTCTGAGGGATGGGGCCCAAAAGCCATAAATCTAAGTGGATTTTCTCAAGACACAAATCCCAAAGCTGCTTCACTCTTTTCAAGACTTAAAATCTGAACTTCAGGGCGCCTGGGCATCTCAGTCGATTAAAGCATCTGCTTTTGGCTTGGGTCATGATCCCAGGGTCCTTCATCAGGCTCCCTGCTCAGCGAGGAGTCTGCTTCTCTCCCTGCCCCACCCACCCCCGCCAATCTCGTGCTCGCTTGTGCACAAGCTGGCTCTCTCTAGCTTGCTCACTTTCTCCCTCAAATAAAGCAATAAAATCTTAAAAAAAAAAAAATCTGAACTTCATTTAGCCACGTTCATTTAAATTGTCAATTAATGTACAAACAGAAGGGAATCAATGGCATCGTAATCCTCAAATTCATTCCTATTTGGCTTTGGAACGCAGCATCTGATTTTCTTCCTACAGTAGACTGGTTTTGTTTTGAACTCCTGACAATATCTCAAGGAGTGGTTCACTCAGAAATTCCCTGCAGTTAGCTCCCCAACTGCAGCTCTCCTCCCCAGTCAGTTATGCCAGCTACAGGAAGAAACAATTTCCTCAGGCTGGAGCTCAAGCTTCACACAGGAGGACCCTCACCTGGTCCCATGGATGTCCCATGGATGCCTCCCATGGAGGCCCCATAGCTACTTTTCACTCCTGCCATCATTTGAGCCATTGTTTGGGAGACAGACCTGATGAGCCTGCAGGTACTGCACTTTTAGGAACATTTCATGATAGTTCCATTTGTTCTCTAGCCTCTCTCCTCCCCAAAAAGGCTTCCCTCTTTTCAACAAGGGCAGGTGCAAATCAGATGCAGGTGCTCAAGGCTTTAGGCATTCTCAACATCATCACCCCACATAGAAGAATTTGTTTTTTTTTTTTTTTTTTTTTTTTTTTTTTTTTTTTATGATAGGCACACAGTGAGAGAGAGAGAGGCAGAGACACAGGCAGAGGGAGAAGCAGGCTCCATGCACCAGGAGCCCAACGTGGGATTCGATCCCGGGTCTCCAGGATCGCGCCCTGGGCCAAAGGCAGGCGTCAAACCGCTGCGCCACCCAGGGATCCCTAGAAGAATTTGTTAAATGGGGCTTTAGAAAGCCCATTTGCTGATTAGATTCAGTTACTGCAGCATCTGTTTGCAGTTCCTGTATAGTTGCAGAGTACAGAAAGCTAAAGAGGTTTATGTGGAAGGGAGTAACTGATACCTGGGCCGGAAATTCCTGCTGAGAAGCAAAGAGATCCTTGACTTAGACCCTGATTCATAGCGACAACCCATCTAATTTTCCAATCTTGGCAAAATCCAAATGAAAAATTCATTTGTCAGAAAGAATTACTGATCCCCTGAGTAACTGTCCAATGACTTTCAACAATATCTGGTGAGGCCAAAACCTACTCCAGCCAAAGAATGTGGACAATCCTCTGGGACCGATGGGGACAGGCCTTAATCCAAACTTTGAAAACCAGGACTCCTTGGGATAAGTCACCAGATAACCAGCCCCTTGTAGTAGAAACCCCGAGGAAGACACAAACCCCACCTTGAGTATCATTTCTGCCCGGGTCATGCCTTTCACAACAATCTTAGTGTAACTGGCAGGTGCTTTCCTCACCACCTGTGAGCCAATGGACGGTAGATCGAGCAGGACCATCTTTAGGGAATGAGTGTCTAGCAGCAGCTGTGGGAATGAAGCAGAATATTACTAGCCATTTCACAGGGACACAACACTTAGTATATCTATGCTAATTAATATTATTTTCCTGATTTTAAAAAATGCATTGGAGAGAATTTGGAAAATATACAAAAATATAAAAGGAAAAACATTCATTACAACTTCTATTGCCCAGGAGAAAACAAGGAAGACAAGGTTAAATGTGGTATATTCCTTTGAAAGTTGGTGAGTAGATCTTAAATGTTCTCACCACGAAACAGAAACGGTAATTATGTAACAGGATGAAGGTATTAACTAATGCTGTGGTGGTATTCATTTTGCAACATATGAATGTATCAAATCAACACACTGTATCCTTTATACTTATACAATGTTATATGTCAATTATATCTCAATAAAGATTAAAAAAAAGATGTGATATAATTCCTGCCAGTCTATGTGTGTGTATAAAACACTAAATTAGAGGGGTGTCTGGATGGCTCAGTCAATTAAGCGTCTGACTCTTGATCTCAGCTCAGGTCTTGATCTCAGGGTAATGGGTTCAAGCTCAGCATGGAGTCCACTTAAAAAAAAAAACAAACAAAACTCACTAAGTTAGACTCATACTATATATACAGTTTTATAACCTGGTTTCCCCAGTTAATACTTCAGGTTTTTTGTGTTTTTCCATCTTGTCAGTCTTTTTAAAAAATCATGATATTTAATGGTTATATATACTCTATGGTGTGTGTGTGTGTATGTGTATGTGTGTGTATTTATTTATTTATTTAAAAGATTTTATTTATTTATTTGAGGGACGGAGAGAGAGAGAGAGAGAGAGAGAAAGCAAGCATGGGGAAGAGCAGAGAGAGAGGGACAAGCAGACTCTGCACTGAGCACAGAGATGGACGCAGAGCTGGAGCCCATGACCTGAGCTGAAATCAAGAGTTAGACACAACTGGCTGAGCCACCCTGGCACTCCTAGATTTTTATTATTATAAATAATGAGTGCTGTGGTGAACAACTTTGTACATATTAATTCTAGGTCTATCAAAGGCATTTCCTTAAGGAAAGATCAAAAGATAAGGACATCGTGTAAGGTTCTTGATACATATCTTGAACTGCTTTTCAAATGGAATGTGTACCTATTCACACATCTGCCAGGAGTGTATACCCTCACCAGCACTGAAAACTGTCATAAAAATCTTGATTATTCAACAGGTAAAAAAATGGTAGCTCAGTACTGCTGTCTCCTCTCTATTTTTAAGTAAGCTCTACGGCCAAATCATGACCCTGAGATCAAGAGTTATACACTTCACTGACTGAGCCAGCCAGGTACCCCAGTATTGCTGTATTTTTAATTTCTTTGGATGTTTGTGAGGATGTAGGAGATGAAGCCAAATTTAAACATCAGTATTTTGGTAACCATCTGCCTTTTCCTCTCTTCAATCTTTTTTTTTTTTTTAATTTTTATTTATTTATGATAGTCACAGAGAGAGAGAGAGAGGCAGAGACACAGGCAGAGGGAGAAGCAGGCTCCATGCACCGGGAGCCCGACGTGGGACTCGATCCCGGGTCTCCAGGATCACGCCCTGGGCCAAAGGCAGGTGCCAAACCGCTGCGCCACCCAGGGATCCCTCTTCAATCTTTTGTTCTCTCCTTCCCTCTGTTCTCTGGGGTGCCAATTATTTGGAAGGATATTAACTTTCCTGATTGCTCACCAACTGCCAAGAAACATGTTAGGAATGTTTCATCTCATTTTTTCTCTACAAGACGCTGTCCTATAGGTATTTATTGTTTCCATTTATAGGTGACAAAGTCAAAGTTCTAGAGGTTAAGTAACTTGCTGAAAGTGTCTCACATCATGGACAGGGATTAGATGATGAGGTGGACAGGAAGCTGTATTTCCATTTCCTGCTACCCTGATATGTGCTACAGAACAGTGCTGGCTTAGAGTTCACACTGTTTCCTGCTGACTCCACATATACTGCTAAGCAGCTGCTGCTACTGGCAACCAGGTGGCAGGGAAATGGCTGAAGCCTAGAAGGGCATGTAAACTCTGGCCTGTTCAGATAGTAGGAGATAGAATCACATACCCACCCAAGGTAGCAGTGGGGTGAGAGTCCTACTGGCATGGCCACCACCACTCTGACGATCAATCTTATGTTCAGGACAAGGCTGACTTTTTCTGCCACTGCCTGCTCCTCTCAGAAAACCTTTCATAATTTTATCAAACAAGGATGGAATGGGATCCCTTAATGTCCTATGACACTGCTTTTTCCCACTCTTCTGGTACTTGGCAGGAGAATTACCAACTAAAGATAAGATACACTTATTAATGAGAGACCCCGTTGACTTTTATTTTTTAAGATTTTATTTATTTATTCATGAGAGACACACAGAGAGAGAGAGAGAGAGAGAGGCAGAGACACAGGCAGAGGGAGAGGCAGGCTCCTTACCAGGAACCTGATCCCAGGACTCTGGGATCACAACCTGAGCCAAAGGCAGACATTCAACCACTGAACCACCCAGGTGCCCCAAGACACCACTGACTTAATGGTCATGTGATTATAATTTTGACAATGGTATAAAAGTTTGGACCAGACATCAATGTTTTACTTGGAATAACTTAGTAGAAATATTACTCTAAAGGGGAAAGGAGAAAAAATGAGTGGGAAATATCAGAAAGGGAGACAGAACATGAGAGACTCCTAACTCTGGGAAACGAACTAGGGGTGGTAGAAAGGGAGGTGGGCGAGGGGTGGGGGTGACTGGGTGACGGGCACTGAGGGGGACACTTGATGGGATGAGCACTGGGTGTTATTCTATATGTTGGCAAATTGAACACCAATAAAAAATAAATTTATATAAAAAAGAAATATTACTCTAAAAAAATGGTGAGGTCTTGACAAACTGATTCTAAAGTTTATATGCAGAAGCAAAAGACCCAGAATAGTCAACACATTATTGAAGAGAGAGAACAAAGTTGGAGGACTGATACTACCTTATTTCAAGATTTATTATCTTATAATCTCAGTAATCAAGGCAGTGTAGTATTGGTGAAAGAAAGGCAAATAGCTCAACGGAGCAGAAGACAAGAGTCCCCACAAATAGAGTCACCAGATCTTTCACAAAGGAGCAAAGGCAATACAGTGGAGCAAAGGCAGTCTTTTCAACAAATTGTGCTGGAACAAATGGACATCCACATGCCAAGAAAATGGATCTAGACATGGACCTTCCACTCTTCTCAAAAATTCAGAATGGATCACCAACCCAAATACCTAAATGTAAAACCCAAACTTAGAAAACTCCTAGAAGATAATAAAGGAGAAAACATAGATGACCTTGGGTATGGTGATGATTGTTTATACACAACACCTGTGATCCATGAATGAAGTCAGTGATAAGCTAGACTTCATTAAAATGAAAAACTTTAGGGATCCCTGGGTGGCTCGGTGGTTTAGTGCCTGCCTCCATGATCCTGGAGTCCTGGGATCGAGTCCCACATCGGGCTCCCTGCATGGAGCCTGCTCCTCCCTCTGCCTGTGTCTCTGCCTCTTTCTCTCTGTGTCTCTCATGAATAAATAAATGAAATCTTAAAAAAACAAAACAAAACAAACTTCTGCTCTGCAAAAGACAATCTCAAGGGAATGAGAAGACAAGCCACGGACTGGTTAAAAATATTTGCATTAAAAAAATATTTGCGGAATCCCTGGGTGGCGCAGTGGTTTGGCGCCGGCCTTTGGCCCAGGGCGCGATCCTGGAGACCCGGGATCAAATCCCACATCGGGCTCCCGGTGCATGGAGCCTGCTTCTCCCTCTGCCTGTGTCTCTGCCTCTCTCTCTCTCTCTGTGTGACTATCATAAATAAATAAAAATTAAAAAAAAATATTTGCAAAGGACATGTCATAAAGGACTGTTACACATAAAATATACAAAGAAATCTTAAAACTCAACAATTAGAAAACAAGCCAGTTTAAAAATGGGCCAAAGACCTTATAGATACCTCATGAAAGAAGATACACAGATGGCAGATAAGCATGTGTAAATATGCTTCACATTATATGTCACCAGGGAAACACAAATTAAAACAAGATACCACTACACATCTATTAGAATGGCCAAATATTTGGAACACTGACAACACCAAATGCTGATGAAGAGGCAGAGCAACAGGAACTCTCACTCATTGGTGAGAATGAAAAATGGTACAGCCACATTGGAAGATAGTTTGGTGATTTCTTATAAAGTAAACATACTCTTTCCATACAACCTAGCATAGTGTTCCCATGTACTTACTCAAAGGAGTTGAAAACTTATGTCCACACAAAAACCTATACATATATGTTTCTAACAGGTTTATTCTAATTGCCAAAACTTGGAAGCAATCAAGATATCCTTTAGTAGCCAAATAAACTGTGGTAATCCAGACAATGGGAGTATTATTCAGTACTCAACCAGAAAAGAGCTATAATGACACAAAAAGACATGGAGGAACTTTAAATGCATATTACTACGTGAAAGAAGCCAATCTGAAAAGGTTACATGCTGTATGATTACAACTATATGACATTCTAGAAAAGGTAAAACCATGGAAAAAGTAAAAAGATCAGTGGTTGTCAGGAATTGGGGGTGGTGGTGGGATAAATAGGTAGAGTGCAGAGGATTTTTAGGGCTATGAAACTACGATATCTGATACCATAATGATGGATTCATGTTATACATTTGTCTGAACCAGGAGTATGTAACACCAAGAGTGAACCATAATGTAAACTACAGACTCTGAGTGATGATGATGTGTCAATGCAGATTCAGTAATTGTAATAAGTGTATCAATGTGGTGCAAGATCCTGATAATGGGTGAGAGGCTACACTTTTGTGGGGGCAGGGAGGCATACAGGAACTCTCTGTACCTGCCCTCAGTTTTGTTGTGAGCCTTAAGCTGCTCTAAAAAAATAAAGCCTTAATTTAAAAAAATTGGTGAGGAAGCTACACTAAGGAAAGAGTAATTCCATGCAGTAATGTGGCTAGTCATTTCAACTGCTAGGATCTTGGACTCTTTTTGGTTTCCAGAGATGAAAATTCTTATTCTCCTAGTACCTGTTTTTTGAAAAGTCCTTGGGCTTTTTTTTTTTTTTTTTTAAGATTTTATTTATTTATTCCTGATAGACACACAGAGAGAGGCAGAGACATAGGCAGAAGGAGAAGCAGGCTCCCTGCAGGAAGCCCGATGTGGGACTAGAACCCAGAATTCTAGGACCACGCCCTGAGCCAAAGGCAGACGCTCAACCACTGAGCCACCCAGGTGTCCCGAGTCCTTGGGCTTAAAAAGTAAAGTATCTAAGCATGCATAGGAGACGAGATTAGCCTGCTTGGGCCTATATGAAGAGCTTAGCATCAGAATACTTCTCAGAGGCCACTAGAAATGATCACTGCTCTTGCTCAGAGGGAACCCAGTACATGCCTCTATAGAATAAGCATGCTAAATTCCAGGTATAGATTAAAAACATAGATATGAAAAGAAAAACCTTAAGAAGAAAACAGAGGTTATTCTTATTACTTAGAGGTAGAGAAAAATGTGAAATACCGATTGAAAAATCTATTACCTTAAAATGAGGCTATATCAAAAGATACATAAGCAAAGGAAAGACACAAATCAGAAAAGGGTACCTGCAATATTGGCAAAGAAATAATATTCAGAACACATAAAGATTCCTACAAAGCAACAACAGCAACAAAAAGATCCAACAATCTCAAAAGCAATAATAACACCAACAGTGGGGCAAAGATCTGAACAGGCAATTCACAAAAACAGGAACTGAAGTGCTCACAAGGCATCTGAAATGATACTTAATGGTATTAGTAATCCAGTAAATGCAAATTATTATTTTTAAAAAGATTTTATTTATTTATTCATGAGAGACACCGAGAGAGAGAGAGGCAGAGACACAGGCAGAGGGAGAAACAGGCTCCATGCAGGGGGCCTGATGTGGGACTCGATCCCGGGTCTCCAGGATCACACCCTGGGCTGAAGGCAGTGCTAAACCGCTGAGCCACCTGGGCTGCCCTAGTAAATGCAAATTAAAACTACAATTCCATAATCACTAGATAGGCAAAAGTAAAAAGCTTGATTAATACCGAACAATGGCATGGATATGGTACACTGAAACTCACATTTGTGCTAAGAGTATGAATTAAAGCACTTTGGGGGAAATTCAGTAATATTTTTCTACTGGAGGATGTGTATAACCCATAACACAGCCCTCACACTTATATCCTTTAGAGAAATTCTTGCCCATGTGAAATATGTTCCCTGCATCCACTGTTTGTAAAAGCAAAAGACTGGAAACAATCTAAATGTCCATCAACGGCTGAATGGATAGACGAATGGTGGCATATTCATGCAGTGGAATAGGATCCTGAAGTTAAGATGAAAGAATTCAAACAACATACATCAACATGGATAAATCTCAAAAAACAATGTTAGGCAAAAAAAGCAAGTGGGGGAAATGGTATGTATAGTACCATTTATATAAAGTTTTAAAATGCAAACAAAATCACATATAATTTGAGAATATAAACAGATGCAACATACCAAAATACACATGGGAACAATAAACATCAAAATCAGAATAATGGTTACCTCTGGGCACGGGGGGAGGGGGAATGGCAGGGTAGGGTCCACCCACATGGGGCTTTAGTAATAACTGTAATGACTTATTTTATTAAAGAAATCCAAAGCAAATGTGGGAACATGTTAAGATTTGATGGAGCTAAGTGTTAAGCCAGTATTCTCAACATTAGTTTCTATACTCTGTTAACTGGGAATATTTCTTTCTTCTTTTTTCTTTCACTCTTTGTTTTGTTTAGTATGCTACTTGATGCCTTGTAAAGACTCAGCTTTATCTTCAATGTAGCAACTTTTCAGGGCCTCATCAAAATCAAAGCCATGTCTTAGTATTATTTGTTGGTGGGAGAAAAATGATTATGTTTTATAACATATGGGGATACTTCCTACTTTTTCTATACTTCCTACTTCCCAGAGATATATTATATGCATAAATAATTGTGGAGTCTTAAGTGACAGGAAGAGTTTTGGATGAACTTGACAGAATTCTCTGGGTCTCCCATGTCTTGAGAGATGTGACATTTTCAGTTCCTGACCAGTCACAATGTTCTCACCAGACAGCTAAACAGATGGAAACCTTGGTCTCAGGTTTGACAAAAAGCCATGAGGTCAGAAAAGGCAAGAGCTAGTCTGACAGACTTTGCAGCTGTCTGTGGGAAATGCAGGTAAAAGGCTTCATTTATCATTAAAAGCTGCTGGTTTTCATCTTGGAAAAATAGCTAATAGTTCATCTCCTGAGGCATGGAGCATTGGGCAGGTGGTGGCCATTAGCCAAATTTGTTTGAGCCTCAGAGAAAAATTTGGGGGTGGCATAGCTCATGTTGTTTGTGTGCTACTGGGATGCAAGGCTGGCCAGCGTGCTATGTCTGTGGAAGGTCATCACCGAGCAGTGGGAAGTCTGAAGGGTTGATTTCTTCTTCTTTTAAAAAGATTTATATGAGAGAGAGAGAGAGAGCGAGAGAGAGAGAGCATACATGAGCATGAGTGAGGAGAGGGCCACAGGGAGAGGGCTAGATCTCAGCAGATTCCCTGCTGACCATGGAGCCCAACGTGCAGCTCGATCCCATGACCCTGAGATCATGATCGGAGCCGAAATCAAGAGCTGGATGCTTAACTGACTGAGTCACCCAGGAGCCCCTATTTTTCCCTTTTAGAGCTTTATTTTTATTTTTTTTTTAAAGATTTATTTATTTATTTATTTATTTATTTATTTATTTATTTATTTATTTATTTATTTATGATAGTCATAGGGAGAGAGAGAGAGAGAGGCAGAGACACAGGCAGAGGGAGAAGCAGGCTCCATGCACCGGGAGCCCGACGTGGGATTTGATCCCGGGTCTCCAGGATTGTGCCCTGGGCCAAAGGCAGGCACCAAACCGCTGCGCCACCCAGGGATCCCCTTTTTAGAGCTTTAATACACCTGGAATTGATTTTTTAAAAATCGAGATACAATTCATATATAATAATATTCATCCTTTTAAAGTACAGTTGAGTGTTGTTTCGCCTTTTTTTTCTTTTTAGTATATTCACAGGTTGTGCAACCATAATCACTATGTAGTTCCAGAACATCTCATCACTCCACAAAGAAACCCCATACCTCTCTGGAGTCATACCTTGTTCCCTCCCCTGGCTTCACCAATCATGAATTTCCTTTCTGTCTTTCAGATTTGCCTCCAGGATGCCTGGATGGCTCAGGGGTTTGAGCATCTGCCTTAGGCTCAGGGCGTGACAGGGGATCTGGGATTTAGTCCTACATCAGGTTCCCCGCAGGGAGCCTGCTTCTCCCTCTACCTATGTCTCTGCCTCTCTCTCTGTCTCTCATGAATAAATAAATACAATCTTTTAAAAAATTATTTTGGTTTCCTTTTTGTCTTATTGTTCTAAACAACAGAACTTCAAGGCCAACATAGGAGAGAAATGGCTAAAGAGAAAAGGTAGTAGCAGATATCCTTGTCTTATAGTGTGAAGAGAAAATCTTTCTATAATTGACCTTATTAAGCATGTTTATTATAGTGTGTTTTTCATGAAATGATTCCTTGATTTCACAAGCTTGCTTGATCCTCCCATCTCCACGGCCTTGGTGACCTTGCTGCTGGCTGTAAACTCCTCTGGGGTGTGGCTGTGCCTGTCTCTTTGCTCTGTGGGGCATACACGGGAGGACCCTTTGACTGAGTGACAGAAGAGCTCAAGCTCTCAGAGGGAAGGATAGTCTCATAGAAATCAACGTGGGCTTAACAAGATGGAGAAAAGTGAGTGGCTGGGTATGTTAGAGATTCAAAAAGCTCTTGAGGAAGAGAAAAGTTCTGTGCAAAAGGAAGAAAGCTTTGCTATTGGGGCAGCAGTACATGCATACAAAAATTGGAAAGAGAAAGTTTAGTTTTTCTGAATGTTAAGTTCTTTTTTAAGTAGGCTCCACACCCACTTAACACGTAGAACATGGGGCTTGAACTCATGATGCTGAGGTTAAGACCTGAACCGAGATCAGGAATTGGATGCTTAACTGACTGAGCCACCCAGGCACCCATGTACGTAAGTTCTACAATCAGAAAATCTAGAAGGAAACCAGTTTAATTTCAGGATGCATGGGGTTTTATGTTAATTCTTAAAATTTTATTTTGGATTACTCATGAGTGGGGTAATACCACTGTTATTTTTTGGTAAATTTGGTTATAATGGAGAGTTTTAAACACATATGAGGTAAACAGAATAAGATAATGACTCCTTATTGCACTCATCATTCAGCTGCTACCACCAAAGAGATGTCATTCTCATCACACTGCATCTATGCCTCTAATCCAGTGGCTCTCACGGGGGTGGTTTCACTATACTCTCACTCGTGCTTAGATATTTGGCAATGTCTGGAGATATTTTTCTTGTCAAAATTGGAAGGGTGTTGCTGGCAGCTAGTGGGTCATGGTGAGGGGCACTGCTAAGCATCCCATGATGCACAGGACAGCCCCACAGCGAAAGGTTCTCTGGCCCAAGATGTCAATAGTGCAGAGGGTGAGAAACTCTGCTGTCATCACTCTCTATCCCTCACTTAATTTTTTTTTTTTTTAGGTAAAATTTGAATGTATTTGAATGTAAAATTCTTACTGTTTAATTCTGACAAATGGATTTAGCTTTCTAATGCACACCCTCTCCTAAGTTTCTGTATATAACTTTTATCAGATTCAATCGTCTTCTATTCTACTTTGCTGAGTTGATGGTGATGTTTTTAAGTCTATTGCTTATGGGGGCGCCTGGGTGGCTCAGTCGGTTAAGTGTCTACCTTTGGCTCAGGTCATGATTCCAGGGTCCTGGGATCGAGCCCCAAGTCAGGCTTCCTGATCAGTGGGGAGCTTGCTTCTCCCTCTCCTCCCTGCTTGTGCACTCTCTTGCTACCTCTGTCGCTCTCCCTCTCAAATAAATAAACAAAATATTTAAAAAAATAAACCTATTGGGGATCCCTGGGTAGCTCAGCAGCTTAGCACCTGTCTTCAGCCCAGGGCGTGATCCCAGAGTCCTGGGATCAAGTCCCACGTCAAGCTCTCTGCATGGAGCCTGCTTCTCCCTCTGCTTGTGTCTCTGCCTCTCTCTTACTCTCACTCTAATTCTCTCTTTCTCTCTCTCTCTGTGTCTCTCATGAATAAATAAAATCTTAAAAAAAAACTATTGCTTATGGGTATTACACTGTTATCAATCCACTTGCTTTTTATTTATTTATTTTTTGTTTTTAAATTAAAAAAATTTTTTTGCTTTTTTAAACTTTTTTTTGCTTTTTTTTTGCTTTTTTTTTCCCCTTTATTTTGTTTTGCTTGCTTTTTTTTTTTAAAGGGGTACGTAAAAACACATGGCCACACTTAGGAGATCTACTGAGAACTGTGCCCAAGAATAACCATCTTATGTTCCTTGGTGTTGGGCTTAAAAAAAAATCTGAATTTTGCCTTAAATATTTTTTCCATATGGTTTTGAATTACGTGAATTTTTAAAGTCAATATGGTCACAATGTAGTGTGTGTGAATATATATATATATATATATATGACGGAATATTAGTCTTAACAAGGAAAGAAATTTTGAAACATGGATAAACCCTGAAGATATACTAAGTGAAATAAACCAGACACAAAAGGACAGATACTGTACCATTCTACTCATATGAGGTATGTAGAACAGTCATATCCATAGGAATAGGAAGTAGAATGGTGGCAGCCAGGAGGGAATGGGAAGTTACTGTTTAATGGGGAATGGAGTTTCAGTTTAAGAAGATGAAAAGGTCTAGTGGATGGTTACACAACAATGTGAATATACTTAATACTACTGTGCACTTAAAAATGGTTAAAATGTTCAATTTTATATGTTTTACCACAATGAAAACAACGTCGATATGTATATAAAGATAATATAAAAGAAACTAACTTCACAGGTGATTTATTGCTCAATATATTTTAGAGTCCATAAATGACAGATTTAGAAGGAGCAAGTGAGAGTCTGATTCAGTGCTCTCTTTATGTATGAGGAAACCGAACCCAGAGTAGGGAAGCAATGGCTCATGATCACAGGGATCATTAACAGCAGAGTGACGACTGGACCCCAAGTCTCAGGGTCCTTTTTCCCACACCATATTGTGCTGTTTTCTCCATGGTAAATTTGTGCAAATGGATTCTATTTCTACTGTGTGCTCAGTCACAGATACCATCGCCATAAGACTAATTAATGACCCTGTAAATCCCATAAGATTCTCTGAAAGATCACTATCTAGGAAGAAGCATTATAAATATCAGTATGGTTCAGTTCCATGTGCCCTTGCAATTGCTCAAGAGGACTCTGGGGCCCACAGATAAATAATTCACTTTGTAGTAATCAGGAAGAGAATAAATCAGGAAGAGAATAAAGAGCAGGAAAATGTCTCCTTTCCTATTTTCTGCACAAGTGCTGGAGATAATCTAAATTTAGGATCTAGTGCCTTTGTGATCAAGCAAAGGCAGCTGAGATTAGGCTAAATCTTAGTTTCAATTCCACAGCTTTTGTTAAAGCTTGGATTAGAGGTGCTACAAGACCTGAATCAGAATCTGTTGCAGTCCTTGTTAATTAACTGATTCCTATGGTTCTGCTGCCCGAGTAATCATGTCTACAGCTATATGACTGCTTGGGTTTCTAAGCCCAGATACTCGGGGCAAGCCATGTACCTGGGCAAACCTGAACTTCATGTAGGAATCCATCAAGGGTCACACTGCCCTTCAGTTCCTACCCATATCCTCTTCCAGGCTGGGCTCCCCTATTACCCACTCCCATTTGCCTGGTGAACAAAGTAAAATCCCAGCTTCACAGATGGTTTTCTCATCCACATCTCAAAGCAGAAGTTAATACTGGCCAAACTGGTATTTTTCTGAAAATATGTGCTTTGACTCCAAGCTGATTATTTTAACATTCTTTTGAAGAAGAGAAAATCTGAGGAACATAGATATGGTATTGGATTTATGTGACAATATGAAAATATCATGGTTATTAGGCACTAAATCAGCTAGCATGGCCCAGGCAAAGCTGCAAACTCATGAAAATATGTTCCCAAAGAGTCAACATTATTATGTTCCAGTGGCTTCTGCCTGGAGACAGAAAGTTAGTAACTCATAACTCTAAAGCTTCTCTTAGATACACAAATCATTACTCCACATCCTCTCTGATTATGCACAACAGCGAAGTAAACAGAATAAATTCCCAGTGAAAGTGTGCTAATGAAACTGGAGACATGCCGGGGCATTATTCTGCTGTTTCCAATGGAGAGAATTAATTCTATGCTTACAGCATTCAAGAAGCAAGAATTTCAAAACACTGAAACTCTACAGTCAGACACAGTTGGTCAGTGTCTGACTGAATCCAGGCAACCTCCCAGGAAGTTTTCTGAGACAATACTTTTGACTGGCTTTTAAAGTTGGTCATCCAGACAGCCTGCAGCAATTAGCAACTAGATGTCATACCAGGTAAGATGGTTATTGAAAGCAGAAACAAAGTTATGTTCTTGGTCTGAGCAAGCCTAAAATTAGTAAGAGCTGGCATTTGTTGAGGGCTTAGTATGTGCCAGATGTTGCATTCAGCACTTTACGTGCACTATCTTGTTTAATCCTCACGACTACCCTGTAAGGTGGTACCATGATTATTCCCATTTTATAGATGAGGAAACTAATGTGCTAGGAGGTTTGTCAAAGGACAAACAGTTGTTATGTTGCAGAGCTAAAATTCAGTGACAGACCTTCATGAACCTGGACCCCAGGATCTTCATGCTCACACCATACTGCTTTTTCATAAGCTAGGAAGGCGAGAGCCTTACAAAAAGCCTGTAAGACAGCGTGCATGTATCAGATTCAAGAGATTCCTGATATTCACAGCTATTACATGTCCAGCTTTGATATTTCACGAGAGACCCATGATGCCCTGGGGCACATGCTCACTTGCCCTCTTCCTGAGGTATAACTCGGCTCAGCAAAGCTGAGGGCCCAGGGTGAGGGCAAGTTACTGAGCTGGGAAAGAGTGGAGCCTCTGCCAAGTCAACTAATTTGGTGGAAGAGCAAGACTTATGGAAATGTCTTGTATTACGTAAACTTGCTTTAAAATGTGGTTGGGAGTTCTTTCAAATATAAAAAGTAATTGGAACAGGTTAAATGTTGCTACATACAGGTCTAGGGAGGATTTATTTTAATGAATATAGAAGAATCATTTATGATCAGTACATGAATAGCTTGTATCTAAACAGGTATTTGTCATGAATTAGGGGCTATTTTATTTTGTTTTGTTTTGTTTCTAAAGTAGCTTAAAATGTTCTCCAAATTCAAGCTGCTCAAATTTCAGAAAGTCTGAATAGGTGGTAGTTGAAAAGAGGTGACTCTGTTGTAGCATATAACTCAACTCATCAGTGCTGAGGTGACACAACCTGTGAGGAGCTATCTTGAAGCACAGCATTCAAGTGAACGGAGTGGGGCTGATCAAGGAAGGCTTCTGGGAGGAGGTGAACAGTTCTTGGTACCAAAAAGATAAGCCTTTCTTTGCTTGCTACTCTGAAGTGGTATCTGGCCAGCCACTATAGGATCCAAAATAATCCAGAGGAGCCTTTGCTGCTCCCTCTGCCTGGCTTTTTTTCTCCTAGTTCTTCTCAAGAGCCAGCTCTCAGAGGAGCCTTCTCGGAGCAACCAATCTAAACTTATTACTCCTACATGCTCCTAAGATATTCTCTCACAGATCCTAGCTTTATACCTTTTAACATAAGTTAAATCTTCTCAGGATGCCTGGGTGGCACAGCGGTTAGGCGTCTGCCTTTGGCCAAAGATGTGATCCTGGAGACCTGGGATTGAGTCCCCATCCAGCTCCCTGCATGGAGCCTGCTTCTCTCTCTGCCTATGTCTCTGCCTCTCTCTCTCTCTGTGTCTCTCATGAATAAATAAATACCATCTTAAAAACAAACAAACCAAAACTATCTTCTCATTTGTTAACTCACATCTTACCTTCTCTTCTTACTTGGATGTGAGCACCACGAAGAAGAGATCTTTTCTGTCTTGTTCACTGTGGTACAACCTGCACCCAGCGGAATGCCTGGGTACTTAGCAGGTGCAACAAAAATGTTTTAAATAAGTGGATGAATTAAGCTGCCAGGTCATCCTCCTGTCCCCAGACAGGGGAAATCAGCAATTTTATTTCTCCAGAGTAAATCCCTACTGGAAAGGTTTGTGTATGACTTATGACAAAAGCTGTAAGAAAAAGGCCCTGTACCAATTTACCTCACCTGTTCTGCTCCCACCATGCTAATTGGCTTGCACTTGAAGAGGTGGGTGATGAACTTGGGAATGAAGGAGCTGTGGATAAAAAAAGGCGGCAAATTAGGCTTATTCTCTCTCTTTAAATATTTTATTTATTTGTTTGTTTGTTTGCTTGTTTATTTATTTATTGAGATAGCATGCACAAGTGGGGAAAGGAGCAGAGGGATAGGGACAAGCCAACTCTATGCTGAGGGCAGAGCACAACATGGGACTCGATCTCAGGACCATGAGATCATTACCTGAGTTGAAATCAAGAGTCAGACACTTAACTGACTGAGCGAGCCACCCAGGCACCCAGGCTTGGGTAAAGAACTGCAGAAACTTTTTTTTGAGGCCGCACTTCTTTCTATAAGAAAGCTGAGAAATGGAGGTAGACGCTACTGTGGCCTCCCAGCATCCATTGTTTTCTTTCTTTGCAGCCAAAACTCTGGTTTTATTTAGGTATATGTGGTTTTTGGATGCTGGGGAAAAGTTGTTCTCTACTAAACTGCAGACGTAAATTCTAATTAGCCTCAGCCAGTCAGAACATGGCATTTCTTGTTGACTATTGTGGGTCCTGAGGTGGGGACATGATCTAAGCCAGCCAATCAGATTGAAGGAATGGACTTCACTGAGTGGACGGGGAAGACTTTCTCTCCTTCTTCAGGGTATTCTTATGTTTGGATAGAGCATCTAGAGCTGACATTTTACCACCATACTAAGGATGAAGTCAGCCTCAAGGAGAGCAGGGTAGAGTAAGGAACTTGGGTCCTTAATGACATTGCTGAACCACTGAATCAACCATCTTTGGATGTGTCCTACCTGGGACCTTCTGGTTATACGAGATACAAACTTAATCTTATGTTTAAGTGAGTTTAAGTAAGGGCTTCTATTACTAACAGCTGAAAACACCCTAATAGATATGACAGTGAGATAGCTAGAGGATGTTAAATGCAAAGATAGAAACTAATTACTGAGGCAGTAACTGTCAGAACAAGGGGAAAAAATACATGATCTCTGAAAAATTTACTGAGGATGAAAGGGCAAGCAGATTTGAAAAAGGGAGAATTATTTTATATTTTTACTTTTTTATTTTAAAAAGATTTTATTTATTCACTTGAAAGAGTGAGTATGAATGGAGGGGAGAGGCAGAAAGAGAAGCAGACTCCATACTAAGCAGGAAGCCCAACTTGGGGCTACATCCCAGGACCCTGGGATCATGACCCGAGCCAACAGCAGATACTTAACCAACTGAGCCACCGAGGCACTCCAGGAGAATAACTTTAATAGACCAGGAGGGCTTTTTAGAAAAAACTGCAGGGCCTGAATAGGGAAAGCTGAGTTGTACAGGTGCAGAATGTAAGGTGTGGGAGAGAAATGCCTATAATCAGGGCTAGGCCCAGAGTGGACTGACCAGGAGAGCATAGGGTCCATGAACAAGGAAGGAAGGATAATAAAACAGGATCTGGAAGTCAAGATAAAAAGGCTGGCTAGCACCCTCCTCTCCCACTCTTCAAAAGCTGCTCTCAGGGCCATGACTTCACTTTCTCCAATCCCTCTACACATTCGTGCCTGCTCAAATACTCAAAGAAGGACCAGACACCTCAGACACCTCACTGGAATAGCACTGGCACCTCAGCTCTAGTATATCCAGGACTCAGCCCCACCCTAGAACGCAGGCTCAGTGGACCCAATCTCGTCTATCCAGTCATCCAAGCCAGAAACCAGGAGTTTGCCGAGACTGCTCCCTTGGCCTTCCACCCCAACATCCAATCAGTTCTCAGCCCTTCCCCTGAACTCCCTTACCCCATCTCCTGATCAAGCCTACCACAGCTGCTTCAATTGTTTCCTAACTGGTCTTGCTGTCTTCAGCCTCCTCTTTTCTAACTATCAGCTGCCAAAGGTATTTATTGCAGATGCAAATATGCTCAAGACCTTCCCTGATTTAAAATTCTTGTAATGGGGATTCCTGGGTGGCGCAGCGGTTTAGCGCCTGCCTTTGGCCCAGGGCGCGATCCTGGAGACCCGGGATCGAATCCCACGTCAGGCTCCCGGTGCATGGAGCCTGCTTCTCCCTCTGCCTGTGTCTCTGCCTCTCTCTCTGTGACTATCATAAATAAATAAAAATTAAAAAAAAAATTCTTGTAATGGCTGCAGACAAGGCCTTCCTTGATTATTTTCCATCCTTAGCCTTAGCATGCTAAGCTGTGGCACCCTATGCTTGATTCTGCCAGCTACGTAACACCTCTATGCCTTTGCTTACACTGCTCCCTGTGTGCAGAATGCCCTTCATTATGGCCTTGTGGATCAGTAGACACACATCTTCTGCACCCCGCTCAAGGACCTCTCTCCTTATGAAGCCTTTCCTCAGTCACCTCTACCATAATACTCTACATAGAGTCCACAGACCTCCAGCCTAGCATGATAACTTCTTTTTCTGTACCTATTTGCTTGTGTGTTTATTTCCCTTTACCTGATTTTAAGGCAAATGAGAACAGGGACCATATCTAGTAAGCCAAAGCATTTAATTCTGTGTCTGGAACATAGCAGGTGTTCAAATGGCTGCATGTTGAATAAAGAATAAAGAGTAACAAACTGAAATGGTAGCAGTTGCCACTTTTTGAATGTCAGCTTGGTACCAGCACTTTACCAGGAAGTTTACACGTGACTTTTCATTTTTATCTTCAAAACCACTATTAAGAGATTTGTATTATCCCCATTACTGAATGGAAGAGAATCAGCTTAGTAGATGAGGGAGGCTGCTTATGGTTCAAATAGCAGGGTTTGTTTTAAAATATTTATTTATTCATTTGAGACGTGGAGAGGGGCAGAGGGAGCCAGAGAGAGAGAATCTCAAGTGGACTCCCCACTGAGTGCAGAGTCCAACTAGACTCCCATAACTTTGAGATCATGACCTGAACTGCAACTAAGAGTCAGACACTCAATCAACTGAGCCACCCAGGCATCCCTCAAATAGTAGTTGTTTTTTTAAGATTTTATTTATTTATTTATTTATTTATTTATTTATTTATTTATGTATTTATTTATGTATTTATTTATTTATTTATTGAGAGAGAGAGAGAGAGAGAGAGGGAGAGAGAGAGAGAGGGGGGCAGAGACACAAGCAGGCTCCATGCAGGGAGCCCGATGTGGGACTCGATCCTGGGATTCCAGGATCACGCTCTGGGCCGAAGGCAGGCGTTAAACTGCTGAGCCACCTGGGCTGCCCTCAAATAGTAGTTTTAATCAAGGGTGATCTTGATGTCAAAATAGGAAATACTGTTGTGCTTCAGAGACCAGATGGAGGCAAAAGGAAACATCCATGGCTTTGCATTGGTGAGATAAGAAAGGAAGTTAAAGGGAAAGAAACATAAACTCCAGAGATCAGATCTAGGGGGACGCTTGCTGATCAAGGAGAACAGGGACCACGTAGAAGGGATTCTTCAGGGCTCTAAACAAGAGCCAGGTCAAACAGGTAATGTGAGATTGAATTCATGACTAATTGCAATAGTACACGCAGTTTATAACCTAAGTCACTTCTATCTCAAGTAGGCTTTGGTTGTACCCTTGAACTGGCTCTATGTGCTAGTCTGCAAGAGTGGGGTGAGGAAAATATAGGGACCAGAAACATGTCACAGGCGAGGGGTAGACGGGAAGAGAGAATTCCTGGCAATATGATGGGTAACTGATAGGTAACTGCCCAGGGCTTCTCCAGCCTGTGGGATGGTAGCAACTATTACTCTTGCTGGGGATGGATCTTCCCACAGCACTACCTCTGAGGTTTCTACTCTTGGCTGGGATTTTACAAGGATGAGAGGGTACTATGGATTAAATCAGAAAACCACTTTTTCTATCAGAGGTAAACTTTTCCAGATGTGAGAGATGGGCATCCTATTCCTAGCTCACCCAATATGAGCATAGTAAAAAAATTAAAGGGCTCTGAGAGAATGTGAGGCCGATGCTGGGGCTAGCTAAGCAAATGGACCCTTTACTCACTTTAATATGAGCTCAGTTGGACCTTTGTGCAACCACACTGGAGATTTCTGGCCACAATAAAATTTTACAAAGATACTGTTTTTACCAAAGGTATGGGAGTGTCACAACGTGATTTATCAGCAATGCTTTTAACACACACTGATGAGCACTCAGAGAGTGAAGGGAATGTCAATTCCTGGTTCATCTGCCATATTGCAAACATTAATGCCTCCCTGGAGAGTCCACTTGATCCTTTCTTGACAAACTGGAAACTGAAGCTTATGCCACAAACCCCTCCATAATTGTTGTTCCTTAGGGATTTATTTGTGAGGGAGAGAGAAAGCCTTAACTGAATACAAAACAGGAAAGATTTGGAAAAGACAGAAACCTGGAGCCCTAAATCCCCCCTTGGGACTTGGATGAGGACAACCTAAATACAGTAGCTTGGAATAGGCTGACCTTCCTGAAGCCCTTCCTTGAGACATGTGCCAAAATGCTTGTTTGCTTGCTGGTCAGAGGAGGCATTGGCCTTCTACATTGCCTGGTCTCAGAGGAAACAGTGCTACAGCCAGATGCTGACTGGCAAAGGACCAAACAATTTCCCCACTTCCAAACTTCAGACCAGTAATGGCCACACATGAGGACATGGCAGGAAGACACGCAGCACAAGTGTTCACTTCATTGCCTTTGGCAATGGAACCCTCTGACTTGCTCTTCCCTGTTTCTAGTACCTTCCCTGGACTCAAGGATATCCAGAAGCAGATAAATTCTGGCAGCCTCAGTAATAAGTACCATGAGGAAGGAGGAAGAGAATGCTTAAAAGAAATAGAACTGAGGTCCTACCCTAAAAAGCTTATCATCTAGTTGAAGAGACAAAATATATACATGAAATCACTAAAAAATAATTTTTTTAATTATCTAAACCTGTGGGGAAGCAGGGACACTGTTATGTCCACATAGTTTCCCCAATTCATTTCTGAGTTTGTCTTCATGTGGTTGACTGTATTGCTTTTACTGTTGTCTGTGACTTTAAGTAGTGAATTTAGTTTTATTCTTCTTCTTTGGGGTACAAGAAAATTAGATGGCTATAGGCACCAGAATAAGCCCCAGCTAGATGGTGGGACATCTGGATTGGGAACATGCTGGTGGTAAGTATGGCATTCAAAATAACCCAGTGAGGGAATCCCTGGATGGCTCTTTAGCGCCTGCCTTCGGCCCAGGGCATGGTCCTGGAGACCCGGGATTGAGTCCCACATTGGGCTCCCTGCATGAGCCTGCTTATCCCTCTGCCTATGTCTCTGTCTCTCTCTGTGTGTGTCTCTCATGAATGAATGAATAAAATCTTAAAAAAAAAATAATCCAGTGATAAGAATGTTCTAGGGGTACCCGGTGGCTCAGCTTGTCAAAGGTCCAACTCTTGATCTCAGGGTCTTGAGTTCAAGGCCCAGCATGGAGCCTACTAAAAAAAGAAAAAAAAAAAAAAGAATAATGAATGTTCTAGGACTTACTTTGCAAACTTAATGCAGAATTGAGTGAAGTATTTCCGTGTGGAAGCTAGGTTGTCACGGATGATAGGGACATTCTGCTTAATGTGAAGAATGACAGAGGTGACATAAGGGCTCTGGTCACCAACGTGTTCCACATTCTGCCACTGCATCTGAAAATAGGAGACAGGGAGGACAAGCCTTTAGATCTTTCACAGGAGGACAGTCTGACCCATTTCTGGGGAGAGGCAGGTGGGTGGCAATGAAGCTAGAGCTTGCTATCACAGCTGCCATTTTATCTTGGGTAGTGTGTCTTACCCAGTCTGTCGTGGCTAGGCATGGATAAAAACAAGTAAGCCCATCTTATCCTGGCCAGTGAGGTGTAACTTCAGTACTTTCTCTAATCTGTCCCCCTCATGCTTGAAACAGCCTTCCCTTCCCATCTAAGTGGCCATCCTATAGAGGAACTCTCACCAGGAAAGTGAACTGGACTGTCCTGAAGCTGTTCCACCAGAGAGGGGCCATGAGAGGACACGAGAGGGGGCATTCACTTGTGAGCACGTTGGTAGCTTGGGAGATTGGAGGTGGTTGGGGCTAAGTGAAATGAAACCTGGATGAGAGTTACTTAGGTCTTTCTCTCAAGTAAATTGTAAGGAGGGGAGGATTTTGAAAAAAGGAAACTAGATATCAGTGTGAGACTTGCTTCAAAACAATCCAGAGTTTGGAGGAGTAGATGAGAGAAGATTAGTGAAGCCGGGTGATGGGTCCATGAAGTTTATTATACTGTTTTCTCTACTTTTGCACAAAATTGAAGTTTTCCATAATAAAGGATTCAAACCTTGCTCCTAAAACCTTTGAGATTCTATTGGGGTTTCAATCAAGGAAAAGGAAAGAAGATCTCGGGAATTCCAAGGGGTGCAGATCAGAGGGCATGAGGAACAGGGCAGGGACTATGGGTGGCAGGCATGGGGCAGACCAGCACCATTAAGAGGACATGAGTGGTCCTTAACCAGGCCATGAACAAATGAGAGACCTGCTTGCCTCAAGCTCTAACCATCTGCGAATTAGGAGAAAGGCTCTAGGAAATGTCTATGGCAAATCAGGGAAAGAAGCAATGCTGCAGGGCCTCTCCCGCCTTGGATACACACAGAAGAGAGGCAGTGTGGGCTCCCAGCCTGCCCCAAAGCTGCCAGCAAACGGGCACTTTAATCCTGAAAAGAGCAGGAATGTGCTGGAAGACATCTGCTGAGTCAGCCTCTCAGAACGGAGCGCTGGGTTGTCTATTAAAAAGATCCCAAGCCAAACACAAACCATATAATATGTTCATAGAAGGAGGGCAGTAGTTCTGAGGCCTTGATGTCTCTGGCAAGAAAACACTATTTTTTATGGAGCTCTTGGGGAAAGGAAAAATTCAGTACTGAAGGAACTTGTTTAAAAGAATCATATCATACATGGATGACTCCCCAGCTCCTGGGAAGCTTGAGTGACTCTATGTTTTGCCCTAATGTTTCTTCAAATCAGCAGTAATACTTATATTTTGAAAGCTGTAGGTATGTGTAAGCATATAAAAAAGCAGGAAGGGACTTCCATCTTTATTTTAGAGATAAGAAAACCAAGGTCCAGAGATATTAAGTCTTTTGCAAGGTTTCACAGCAAAGTATCACATAGAAAAAGTCTCGAAGTTTTTTTATTTTTTAAGATTTTATTTATTTATTCATGAGAGACAGAGAGAGAGAGAGAGTGAGAGAGAGAGGGGCAGAGACACAGGCAGCGGGAGAAGCAGGCTCCATGCAGGGAGCCTGATGTGGGACTCGATCCTGGGTCTCCAGGATTAGGCCCTGGGCTGAAGGCGGCGCGAAACTGCTGAGCCACCCAGGCTGCCCAGTCTCTAAGTTTTTACTGGGGGAAATCAGAAACAAACAATGGAGAAACAGTAGAAAATTCTGCATGAATTGACTTTATATTCTAATGCTTCAGTTATATGTAATGTTCTCATTATCTTTTTATCTTATTCAAAAGGCTTCTTTTTCTATCTGATTTTTAGACATTTGACCCATTCAAACAGTGAGCATCCTGGGTGATCTTAAATGAGCTCACAGGGTGAGGCCAAAGTTGATAGATGCTGTTAATGTCTGTACTTCATCTTCTTTTCCCCAGCTCCATAGCAACACCTGGTACAGAATGCCCTGGGTAAACACAGTCATCTGGGAAGGGAGCTTGATGCCCCTTCCTCCAACTGCCATGAGGCTCTTCCACAGTAATGACTATTGTTTCCCTATTGGCAGCATATTATATTTCAACATCTCAAAAAAATTAATAAATAATTATCTAACAGAAGACAATCATAAAGGGAGGTGGTGATATGCCTTGTCATTGGTTACAAATCAACTCTGAGGCAAGATGGAGCTTGCGCCGCTGGACTTCCAAGTTCCCGCTGATGAGCCAACCCCTCTTAATCACCACTGGCTACATCAGTACATACCCACATTTGGAATATATGTGAAAAGATATGATGTGCTTTAATACATTAGCACATCCAGTGATCAAGTGTATTAGTATTAGCAAAAGTAAAGTGGATTTGTGATTTTAAATTTAAATCAGCTTAAATGACATAAGAAAACAATGTAAAGTACTGGAGAACAATGAAAATTGATACTGGTTTCACTATTTAAAAAAAGGAAATTCTGCAAAATGTAATTAGTAGTGATTCTGAGCAGTCACTGCCTCAAGTGGGCTGATGCTTGCCATCACCCATCCTAGATGACTTAAGGTCTGAGCTGTAACCTGAATGACTCAAGACACTGACATTAGGACCCACCATATTCAGGTCCCTTTGCCCAGCACTTTGCATCCATTGTCTCATTTACTATTCATACATGAGCTCATTTGGTTCTCACAGCAGTCTTATAGATGAGGAAAGTAAAAAAGCTCAACAAGGTTAGGTAATTTGCCCAAAGGCCAGGTAACTTGTTTGGTAAATGAGAGAGTGGAGACAAACCAATTCTGTCTAAAGCCTAAGCACTGTATCATCAGGCTGTTTCCTTAGGTGCTTGTTTAAAAAAAAAAAAGAGAGAGAGAGAACAAAAACATTTACTGGGCCTTATGCAAGGTAAGCTGTGTTTCTCAGGGAGAAGCTAATGAAACACATAGTGATCAAAGTTCTCTTTCAAAAAAGGCAACAAAAGGTAGCTTGCACTAAAGAAACAAATATCCTGAAAAGCCATCAGTAGGAATAAAATAAAAATTCCAGGGATCCCTGGGTGGTGCAGCGGTTTAGCGCCTGTCTTTGGCCCAGGGCGCGATCCTGGAGACCCAGGATCGAATCCCACATCGGGCTCCCGGTGCATGGAGCCTGCTTCTCCCTCTGCCTGTGTCTTTGCCTCTCTCTCCCTCTCTCTCTCTGTGACTATCATAAATAAATAAAAATTAAAAAAAAAAATTCCAACTTTTCCAGGTTGGATCTGACATTTAAAATTTACCCCTCCCTACTTAAAAGTTTTTCCTTTTGTGCTTTTTATTTAGGTAGGGTTGCATACTACTGCTACTATATACACAAGAAAAACAGTTTACAAAAGCTGTAACTAAGATATAGGATTCACTGAAACTGCACACAAGGAAATGATCACACTTAGCTATATAGAGAGACTGGGGTCAGGGGCACAACCACGATTTCTGCCACCTGAGGACAGCATGTGTGATTGATATTAATACTTTACAGGGAAGCCTGGGGAGATAATCACTTCCTAGAGAGAGCCCGCTGTAGCAGAGAATTTTGACCAATCCATCAATCAGAGAACAGGGCTCTACAATGAGCTTACTTTGGAACTTGTTTTTATCTGTTGCTATATGAAGCTTGGAGAGAGGCCTCCTGAGAAACTACTGTTCCTCAAAATCAAATTCCCACCTATTCATTTTAAAAAATATTTATTTATTTGAGATACAGAGTGAATGAGAGAGAGAAGGCATTAACAGGAGGAGGGACAGAGGGAGAAGGAGAAGCAGACTCTCTGCCAAGTGGGGAGCCTGATGCAGGGCTTGATCCCAGGATCCTGGGATTACAACCCAAGCCAAAGGCAGACGCCTTGGGACACCAGGTTGCTCAGTGGTTGAGTGTCTGTCTTCAGCTCAGGTTGTGATCCCGGGGTCCTGAAATGGAGTCCCACATGGGTCTCCCTGCGAGGAGCCTGCTTCTCCCTCTATGTCTTTGCTTCTCTCTCTGTCTCGCATGAATAAATAAATAAAATCTTAAAACAAAAACAAAAAAAGGCAGATGCCTCACAAATGAGCACCCAGGTGCCCCCCACCTATTCATTTTGATCACGGAGCCAGAGAGATACAGAACACAGACTGAGACTTGTGGATTCTGGGAATATTTTGGGCAATCAGAGTCTAGTGTTGTGATTTAGGCTGCTGGGCCACTAGACCCAAAAAACGGCCTTTGCCCAAGCAACACACATGCACTCTAACGCTTGTCTGGGCTACTTTTACTCCTATAACAGGCGTTTGCTATATTTATAGGTATCTTGTGAGTGTTTAGCACTGGACCAAGCACTGTGTAAGAAATAAAAAGGGAGAAGGAACATTTTTTGAGCATCTACTATGTACCACGCATCACGTAGCTGACATTTTCACATGAACTTACTGCCTACAATAATACAGTAAAGAAGGTAATATTACTCCTGCTCTATAGATAAAACAGACTTGAGGATAATAAGTGATTTGTCTAATGAAGCATAACTGATAAGTTAGCAGGGCTGAGATTTAGAAATTGGTATGTTGGGATGCCTGGGTGGCTCAGTGGTTGGGAGCCTGCCTTCGGCTCAGGTTGTGATCCTAGGATCCAGGATCAAGTCCCACATCGGGCTCCCTGCGTGGAGCCTGCTTGTGTCTCTGCCTCTCTCAGTCTGTGCCTCTATGAATAAATAAATAAATCTTAAAAAAAAAAAAGAAATTGGTATGTCTAACTCCAAAGTCCACCATGTTCTTTCCGTTTTACCATGTTGCTTTTCAAAAATGTTACCATCTTACAAGAACTTGAAATCAGCTTACAGAATTGAAGTAAGCAAAATCTATGTATGAGGCTGTAGTATGCAGTCATGTGGTAGTGGTGATGGCAGTGAAGAGGACAAAGATCCATGTTCCTTGACTACAAGGGGAAAATCAAGAAGATCCAGAATAGACAGTGGAATAAGAATGGCTTTAAGAAGATAAATATGTATATTTTTCCTACTCACTGCTACACCAATGGGAAGGTGAATTTATACAACCTTTTCTTTTTTTAAGATTTATTTATTTATTTTAAGAAAGAGGGTGAGCGGAGGGGCAGGGAGGAAGTAGATTCTCTGCTGAACGGGGAGCCCCATGCAGGGCTCAATCTCCCAAAAGGAAGATCATGGCCTGAGCTGAAACCAAGAGCCAGATGCTTAACTGACTGAGCCACCCAAGTGCCTTTATACCCTTTCTTAAAAGCAACTTGATGGGGATCCCTGGGTGGCTCAGTGGTTTAGCGCCTGTCTTCGGTTCAGGGTGTGATCCTGGTGTCCCAGGATCGAGTCCCACATCGGGCTCCCTGCATGGAGCCTGCTTCTCTCTCTGCCTATGTCTCTGCCTCTCTCTCTGTGTGTCTCTCATGAATAAGTAAATAAAATATTTAAAATAAAATAAAAACAAAAATAGAATTTTTTAAAAAGAAAATTTAAAATTTAAATCACTCATATTCCAATTAATAGATTTATTTCAGTCTTTTTATACAGGTATTTTTAAAATATAAGTTCATACTTTATGTACTTATAATTTTTTTCTCATTTAGTAGGTTTTAATAGTTTTCTATGACATTTAATTCAGAGCTACAGTAATTTAAAGTGATTGCATATATTCCATAGTACAGAGTATTTGTTAAAACCATAACAATAGTTAACATTTACCATGGAATGAATACCTGACAAGCACTATGTTAAGAGTACTCCATATGTCATCTTTCAGTAACTGTCCGGATTATAGATATTATCATCCCAATTTTATAACCAAGAAAACCGAGGATCAGAGAGGTTAGGTAACTTAGCCAAGTCACACACTTAGCAGGTTGAACAGATAGTGTTAGAACTCTGGACTCCAGATTTCATTTTAAGTATTCTAATGTACTTCTTCCCTTAAAATATATGTAATCAACTCCCTTTTGATAATTATTTTCATTTAAAAACGGTCTGGTAAAGGACAACCTCATGTGTGTGTGTGGGTATATATGTGTGCATGTGTGTATTTTCTAAACATTCATAATTATTAACATCTAATTAATTTCCTTGAATTGTAGAGATCAAATGCTATGTAAAATGCTAAGATTTTTGGCAGAAATTTTCAAATTGTTTTCACCCAGCACCTCCCAAAATCTGTATTTTTAAAAATGAAGGGGATTTGCTTTGGACATAATGAAAAAAAAATCTCTTTTATAAAAAAAGAAAGATGTGCTTTGATTGTAAGTGGTAATGAATGTGAAATTTCTTAACCATGGAGTTTTGTGGGCCCCCTGAAATAGATCTACATTTTAATGACTGAGGAAAACGAGAACAGATTTGAAGACTGTTCTAGCTATTTCAAATGTCTTTGGGGGATAGGAATGCAGCCTCCTAAATCAGTACATGTTCACAATCTTGAAACCTAATAGAAATTACATGCCAGACTGTAAGAAAATTTAATTTGTTTAGTTTTTTTTTCTTTCTTTTCCCCTAAAACTACCATTAATGGGCAAAAAACTAAGTGTGTTTGATTTTGGACAGAGAGATTCTTTTGACCCAGTGATGTGAATACCCCTAGGATAAAGGATGTAGTGAGGAGGGTATCATGGGACCAATGGTCTCTTTTTAAGGAAGGCATAGGATTTTTAAAAAATCCTACTTATAAAGCCTAATTACAATGGGTGATTGCTAAGAATTTATAGAATTCACATTTAAAAGACAGAACTTGGGATGCCCGGGTGGCTCAGGGGTTGAGTGTCTGTCTTTGGCTCAGGGCGTGATCCCGGAGCTCCGGGATCGAGCCCCGGGATCGAGTCCCACATCGGGTTCCCTGTGTGGATCCTGCTTCTCCCTCTGCCTATGTCTCTGCCTCTCTCTCTCTCTGTGTCTCTCATGAATAAATAAATAAAATCTTAAAGAAAAAAAAAAAAAGACAGAACTCTTCATATTTCCACTAAAGCATTCCAAACAACTGCTTTTTCAAGAATCAGGACTTGGTTTTATTTCTGGCTTCAGTGTTATAAGGCTATATATGGCTTTGGGCATATTATAAAAAAGAAAACAAACACACCAGAATGACTTTTCAGGGAGAAATATGCAAAGCAGACTGGAATATCTGGGTTGGTTGCTCAGCCTTTTTTCTCCCCTATAGGAAAGTCATGGTATCAGATAAAGAAAAGCTGAAAGCTGAAGACAAATATCAAACAGAATGCTTGTGAATGCTTGAAGAGCTCATAATTAGCCAAGCATGAATATTTACATTAACTCAGCAATACTGGGCACACAATGATTTAGGGACCCACCCACCACTTTTAGGCAAGTTACTTAAGCTAATTTTGCCTTATTTCCACATCTGCCAAAAGGACTTACTCTTACTTGGTATGTATGGTGTAGTATGTTCCTGCATAGACAGACCTGAATTTGAATCCTGGCTCTCCCACATGCTATCTAAGAGATTTGGGATAAGTGACTTAACTTCTCTGAGTTTCAGTTCCCTTATCTGTGAAAGGCAGAAGGAAATAATTCAAGTACCTTATAAATTTATGATCAGAGTTGAATAAGATACTGCATTTGGGTGCTGATTCCTGGTTAAGTGCTCCATAAATAATAACTTACTGTCATATCATAGAGCTCATCTAAGAAAATAATGCAGTATAGGAGGGGAAAGTGGTCTGAAAGGTAATTCTGACATAACTTATCCACAACATTACTGTAATCTTTTTAAGATTTTATTTATTTATTCATGAAAGATACAGAGAGAGAGAGAGAGAGAGAGAGGCAGAGACACAGGCAGAGGGAGAAGCAGGCTCCATGCAGGGAGCCCGATGTGGGACTCAATCCTGGGACTCCAGGATTATATCCTTTTTTTTTTTTTTTAGATTTTATTTATTTATTCATGAGAGACAGAGAGAGAGGCAGAGACACAGGCAGAGGGAGAAGCAGGCTTCATGCAGGGAGCCCGACGTGGGACTCGATCCCGGGTCTGCAGGATCAGGCCCTGGACTGAAGATGGCGCTAAACCGCTAAGCCACCCGGGCTGCCCTCCAGGATTATATCCTGAGCCAAAGGCAGACGCTCAACCGCTGAGCCACCCAGGTGTCCCTCTTTTTTGTTGTTTTAAAGATTTTATTTATTCATGTGAGATACAAAGAGAGAGGCAGAGACATAGGCAGAGGGAGAAGCAGGCTCTCTGTGGGGAGCCCAAAGCAGGACTTGATCCCAGGACCCCAGGACCATGCCCTGAGCCAAAGGCAGACAGACACTCAACTGCTGAGCCACTCAGGCGTCACACATTACTGTAATCTCAAAGTTATAGTTTCAGAGAGACCATTAAACTCTTACCATCTTTTACTTCCTCCATAAGGGCCTGGCTTATTTAAGGCTGTTCCTGTGTATTTTCTATCAAACTTTGCCACTCTGTGTTTTCCTCCCTTCTTCCAGCAGCAGGTCTCTTGCCTACACTTCGGGAGCTAACAGCTAGATGTGGGTATTTCCTATTTCTGACGTTCCTTCAATCAGCTCCAGGATGTTACTTGTTAAAGTAAGAAGTCTTGTTATTGAGTACTATCAAGGAACATCATATCTTCAACAGCACTGGTACATACCCAAAGATTTCAGAGTCTATGATCCTGCCATTTCTTATAAACATACTCTATGTCTACCAGCTCCATCCAGCTAAATCTGTTCAGTGGGGTCATCTATATCTCACTTTGTCACCATTCTCTCATCAAATGGGGTCTACAAACTTTTTTTTTTTTTTAATTTTTTTTTAATTTACTTATGATAGTCACACAGAGAGAGAGAGAGGGAGAGAGGCAGAGACACAGGCAGAGGGAGAAGCAGGCTCCATGCACCGGGAGCCCGACATGGGATTTGATCCCAGGTCTCCAGGATCGCGCCCTGGGCCAAAGGCAGGCGCCAAACCGCTGCGCCACCCAGGGATCCCTTGGGGGTCTACAAACTTTAGTTCTTTCTTCTTCCTGCTCTCTTTACCTTCAAAATCATTCAGTGAATATTACGAATATTCAGTGAATATTAAGCTATGCTATGGATATCCAAAAGTGAGTAAGACACAGCCCTCAAACTGTTTAAAGCTTAATAGAAGAGACAGATATAGAAAGAATTGTATAACAAAGTAAAGAGATAATCTAGGTACTGTGGTGTCTTTTAGGGAGAAGGATATTGTGGATGAGACAAAAAATGGGGACACTGCAACAAATCAATTTATTATTATTATTATCATTGAGGGAGGTGGGTGGGAGGAACAGAGGGAGAGGGAGAGAGAGAATATTAAGCAGGCTCTACATCCAGCATGGCGCTTGATCTCATAACCCTGAGATCATGACCTGAGCCAAAATCAAGAGTTGGATGCTTAACCGACTGAGCCACCCAGGCATACTTGCAAGAGATCAAAATAGCCAAAACAATCTTGAAAAAGAACAAACTTGGGAAGATTCATACATCCTGATTTTAAAGCTTGCTATAAAGCTACAATAATCAAAACAGTGTGGTACTGCATAAAGACAACAGAATATAACTGAAAGCCCAGAAATAAACTTGTATATCAATGGTCAACAGATTTTTGGCAAGAGTGTCAAGACTTCCCATTGGGTAAAGAATAATCTTTTCAACAAATGGTACTGGGATAGCTGTATATCTACATGCAAAGGAATGAGGTTGAATCCTTACCTCACACCACGTACAAAAATTAACTCGATAATGGATTGAAGGTCCAAATATAAGAGTTAAAACTATAAAAAGCTTAGAAGAAAATACAGGGGTAAGTCTGTAATTCTGGATTAGGCAATGGTTTCTTAGATATCACACTAAAAGCACAAGCACCGGAAGAAAAAATATAAAAACTGGACTTCAACTAAACTAAAACTTTAGTGTTTCAAAGGACATAATCATGAAAGTGAAAAGACAGGGCAGCCTGGGTGGCTCAGTGGTTTAGCGCCTGCCTTCGTCCCGGGGTATGATCCTGGAGACCCGGGATCGAGTCCCATATCGGGCTCCCTGCATGGAGCCTGCTTCTCCCTCTGCCTGTGTCTCTGCCTCTCTCTCTCTCTCTCTCTCTCTCTCTCTCTGTCTCTCATGAATAAATAAATAAAATCTTAAAAAAAAAAGTGAAAAGACAACCCACAAAAAGGGAGAAAATATTTGCGAATCATATATCTGATAAGGGGTCTAGTATTCAGACTATAAAAGGACTTTTACAACTCAACAAAAGGATAACCCAATTTAAAAATGGGCAAAGAATTTCAATTGATATTTCTTCAAAGAAGATACACAAATGGCCAATAAGCACATGAAAAGATGCTAATGTCTGAGTCATCAAAGAAACAAATACAAACTAAAACCATAGTGAGGTAGAATGCCTATAAAAAAAAAGGCATTGGTAAAGGTATGGAAAAATTAGAACCCTTGTACATTGCTAGTGGCAATGTAAAATGGTGTAGGTACTCATGGAAAACAGTTTAGCAGTTCCTCAAAATGTTAAGCATAGAGCTACCCACACGATATAGCAGTTCCACTCCTAGGCATATATGTGAGAATTAAAAACATATTCATACAAAAACTCGTACATGAATATCCATAGCATTATTCATAATAGTTAAAAAGTGGACATAACCCAAATGTCATCAACTGATGAACAAATAAACAAAATGTGGTATATTCACACAATAGAATATTATTCAGCCAGAAAAAGGAAGTACTGATACAAGATATTGCAAGGATGAACACTGAAAACATTAAGCAAAGTGAAGAAAACCAGTCACAAATGGCCACATATTGTATGATTCCATTTACGTGAACTGTCCAGAATAGGCAAATCCATAAAGAAAGTAGATTAGTGATTGTTAGGGAAAGGAGAAGTGAGTGCTAATGAGTAGGAGGTTTCATTTTTTGGTGTGATGAAGATGTTCTGGAACTACTGGTAGTGGCTGCATGGTCTTGGAAACGTACTAAAACCCACCGAATTATATGCTTTAAAAGGGTGAATTTTGTGGTATGTGAATCATACCTTAATATTTAAAAAGGGGACAAATATGAGCTAGATCTTAAAAGGTGTGCTCATTGGGCAGACAATAGTGGGAAGAGAATTCCAGGCAGAAAGAACAGAAAGAGAAAAGGGAGGGAACACTCCCCCCCCCCCCCCCCCCCATCCCAAGTAACGCATCCAGGGAAGTAGAAGTGGCTCAAAGATGGGACACCTGGGTGGCTCAGCGGTTGAGCGTCTGCCTTCGGCCCAGGGCGTGATCCTGGGGTCCCGGGATTGAGTCACACACTGGGCTTCCTGCATGGAGCCCGCTTCTCCCTCTGCCTCTCTCTCTCTTTGTGTGTGACTCTCATGAATAAATAAATAAAATCTTAAAAAAAAAAAAAAAAAAAAGAAGTGGCTCAGAGGCTAGAGTATAGGTATATGTGCAGGAGTGGCATATATAATGGGACAGATAATGAAAGCCCTACATGCTTCCCAAGGACGGGGTCATGGGGTGCCTTCAAGTGAGAACAGGGCCTCTTCCTAGGAGAATGACAAAACTGAATTGCTTAGCTCAACTCATTTTGTCAGAGAAGCTTCCTATCTTCAACTCAGAATCATCTAACAATTCCACTCCAAGTGGGCAGGCCCAACACTCATTTTCTCACTATTTATAAAATCCATTTATTTACAGAATCAATTATTCAAAGTTTTCTCTCTACCAGATTATAATAAACTCCTCCAGGGCAGCCCATTTCCTGTTTTTGATCTTGACTATGTGAGCGCAAGTACCGAGTACTCTGGGAAAGAGACTCGCAATTTTGACAAAGTTCTGAGCTTTCCTAACTTTATAAATCTTTGCTCAGATTGTCACCCTGTTTGGAACACCCTCCTGATCACAAATTTGTTCAAAACTTCACCATCCGTCATGGTCTATTTCAAATGCCACTTCTTAAAAAGGCTTTCTTTGCTTCCTCACCTGGCATGAAGAGATACAAACACTCCTCTTTTATATTTATTTATTTATTTATTTATTTATTTATTTATTTATTTATTTATTTTAATATTTTTTTTCAATTTTTATTTATTTATGATAGTCACAGAGAGAGAGAGAGAGGCAGAGACATAGGCCGAGGGAGAAGCAGGCTCCATGCACCGGGAGCCCGATGTGGGATTCGATCCCGGGTCTCCAGGATCGCGCCCTGGGCCAAAGGCAGGCGCCAAACCGCTGCGCCACCCAGGGATCCCCAATCCTCTTTTAAAGAGGGCATATTTTGTACTTTCCCCCATAATTTATATTGCTGTTTTGAGCATTCCTCTCATCTCACACATCTCTTACCCTACACTATGTGGAATCTAAGCACCCTGGGGTAAGGTCCATGGTCTTTCCTGACTTTGCAACTCCCAGTACCATGCTGGGTAGAGTCTGAATTGAACTGTCCAACCAAAGGCAAAAATGATGGAACCAGAGACAAAAATAAGCATTATCACAAAACCAAAGTTTTAAAAAAACCTTAAAAGAAACTATACAAAACAGGATGCAGGCACAAATAACAGAGTGTATGTTGAATCAATTTGTGACCACTTGGCTTGTTTATATCTGGTCATTTTCATCACATGGATTTCATTTCACTAAAACTCCAAAGACTCAGACAAAGAGTAATAGTCTCCCAGCTGCTGCGTTCCCTAGTCTGTGGTTTTCCTATGATATAAACAAAAGATTCTGGAGGTATGGTCTCTGTTAATATTTGCTGGTGTGAGTCTGGAGGAGAAATGGGTGGAGGTGGGGGGAGTGTGAGGGAAATCCACTAATGAACTGACAGTTCATAAAAGCAACACCTGGAGTGTTAAACCCCCTACAACTGTTATTTCACTGGGAAAAAAAATCCACTCTTCCTTTGGTAAATGTAAAAATTCTTTCACCAGCTGCATTCCAATCTAAAGTGTGTGGCAGTTCAGGAGAGATGGCAGCTGGAACAGATCACATGCAGGATATAGTGAATGCTCACCAGCAGTGAAGGGATAATCAGAGCCCACAGAATGAATCTTCAGAGCCTGTTCCTTTAAGAAAAAGGGTTAGCCTCAATTTGTCTGCATATGTTCTACTCATAAACACCAAGAATCCTGGAAATACAGGTGGAAGGATCAGCCTTTTGAATAGACACTGTGACATCAGCTATTCAGGACTCCCCACTTAGCTTCATAAAACTCTGCAGCTTAAGTTTTGGTTTGTATCCTATTTTTGTTAAATATTTACAATTTACTACGAAACCAAATTCAGACCAAATGTGTGCTTACACAACCTTGTGACATGGCCACTCCTCCTGATAAGAGGGAAAGAGCACCAACACTAGTTGTCCTCAGGCCACTCTCTTCGTGCTCTGTCCTTGTAACACTGGGAGGCAGAGAGGCACATTGCACATACCTAGGAGTTAACTTGGGCGCAGAGAGGTTATGTGCTCAACACCCACAAAGGAATGAGGAGAGTTAGGTTTGACTCCAAAGCCAGTGATTTTTCCACTGTACTGTGCTACTGGCCAGTATGCTCCAGAGAAGTTCTTTCTCCAGAGTTTGTAAGAATGCTACAAAAGTCTGATAACTCGAGAACAAGCACTGGCAAACATCTACTATAAAGGGCCAGACAGTAAATATTTAAGGCTTTTTGAGCCATATGGTCTCATTACTTAATTTCTTGTTAATTACTTAATTCTGCCATTGTAACACAAAAGCACCCTTAGAAAGCATATACATGAATAAGCATGGCTGTGTTCCCATAAAACCTTATGTACAAAAATAGGCAAGGGATAAGACTTGGACTACAAGCTGTAGTTTGCTGAGCCCTGCTCTAGAAATTCTAGAGTGGACAGCTTCATGTCATTTAGATTAAAAATCAATAAAGAGGGCAACCTAGGTGGCTCCGTGGTTTAGCGCCACCTTCAGCCCAGGGCATGATCCTAGAGACCCAGGATCAGGTCCCGTGTTGGGCTCCCTGAGTGGAGCCTGCTTCTTCCTCTGCCTGTGTCTCTGTCTCTCTCTGTGTGTGTGTCTCTCATGAATAAATAAATTAAATCTTTAAAAAATAATAAAATAAAAAAATCAATAAAGAACTGCGGATTTCCAACTTAACTAATCAAGAAACAAGAATCTTTTATATCCTATATGGTCCAGGTACTTTGAGAATTTACATTCTTTTAGGAAGAAAAGATACAGGCACATAAAAGCCAAATAGTAACACAAGGCAGCACGTACTCCAGGAGGGGACTGAGGACCCAGGGTTGACTGATGCGCCACCACATTAGAAAACCAAGGTCCACAACCTGATCAAATAATACTGTACTGATACAGGAGCTCAGAACGAGTCACGAGTTACTGCTGTAAGCACCAACAAAAACACTCATTCTAGTGTGACTACATTAAGGTTTTTAGCATGTGTCAGATGTTGAACAAAGACATGTCCTATTGACTTACCAAACACACCTACTCCCTGTCTCATCCTCAGAGGACAAGCAGTTCACCTAAGGGACAAGATATATGATCTGCTCTCAGCTGACACTTGAAGCAGTGAAGAGCCTGAAGATGCTCCAGGCAAGGGCTGACAGAAAGCACTTGGGGTCACTCTTGGAGGTCTAAGAAGCGGCACTTTCCAAACCTTACCTTGCTCATGGCAGTAAGGGCAGGATCACAGGCAGCATCCAGATCTTGAACCAATAACTGGATGCTGCTCGAGATGACACTGCAAATCAAACAAATTACTGGTCATAACTTTAAAGAAGTAATTTTTTGAATGACTAACACAGCCCCTGCCAAATCTTTTAGGCACCTGGATCAAAATTAGATTCATCATTTCATCAGAAAAACTCAAGTTTGATTTCAAAAGGGAATGAATGGCAATGATAAGTATTTTGGCTCTTTGTTCTTGCTGCATGTCCTGTCTTATTTGGATGTATCTTCATTGAGTCAGGTCAAGGAATTCCATGGCTAGTCTCCCCCAGAATCCCTCTTCACTTCTTACTCTAAAAGCACCTGTTTGCTCAAAATGTTTAAATCAGAACTTGAAAAAAAAAATTGAGAAAAGGAGAAGAAATGACCTAAGAAGAAAATCTTGATTCTTCCTCGTTATGACCTACCCCAATCTCATTTGCTGACCACAACCAAAAACTGCAAGGCAACACTAGTGAAGGAACTATTTTGAGAAGGCTTTACAGTTTGAACTTTTTGGACAGACACTCTCCACTCCAACCTCTCCCACCTGGCTAAAATCAAGCTGCTCACATTTTCATTCTAAGACACTGAGGGTGGGGTTGGCCCTCTGTGGATATGGGGTAGTGGTGGGGCAGACAGAAGGCCTTGGATTTGACCTTCCTACAGGGATGGTCAAGGAAGGATTTCTTCTCTTTTGTTGTTCTAGAAAGAGCAACAATAAAGGCCCTGTAAGCTAAAAATGACTGCATCTGAGCAGGCCAAATGGGAGGCAGCTGCACTAGCTTCTGATGCTGCTTCTTACTGGCTACTGGAGAGTAATTCTGATTTGACAGGAAGCCCTGGAAACCTCTTAGGTTCCTTAGTAGCCTCAAGCCAACAGGCTGAGACACTCTGCTTTTTGAGGGGTAAAGGGCAGGCCTTAAGCAAATATGTGCAAGGTACGTACGTGCTAAATGTATCCATTTCTCCAGTCAGATTGATTCGTTCAATCAGACTTACATCAACTTTTTCCTTGAGTTTTTCTTCTAGCTATTAAAAATAGGAGAGTAAAACATGCTTAACAATTATCCAAAGGAGTATCATAATAAGAATACTTAACATCTCCTGAGTTTGATGATTCAGGTTCAATTTCAAGTACTTTTCACGTAATGACTCATTTAATTCTCACAGCCCTATGAGGAAGATTCTATTATTATCTTCATTTTACAGAAGAGAAAATGGTGGGGGGGTGGGGGGGTGGGCGCCTGGGTGGCTCAGTCGGTTAAGCATCTGTTTTTGGCTCAGGTCATGATCCCAGGGTCCTGGGATTGAGCCCTGCACCGGGCTCCCTGCTCAGCGGGGTGTCTGCTTTCTCCCTCTCCCTCTGGCCCTCCCTGCTGTTCATGCTTGCTCTATCTCTCAAATAAATAAAATGAAAAAGAAGGAGTAGAAGGAGGAAGAGGATGAGGAAGAGGAGAAGAAAAAATGGAGGTGTGATCTCCCTAAGACAGTATATGGTAGGCTGAGGAGTCAAACTTCCTCCAAAGCCTCTGCCCTGTAGCACTGGGCTAGTTGTACTTGTTTCTTATGACACACTGATCATTTCATTAATTCTAAAAAGACCCCAGTTTTCAGGATCTTCCCTGCTCTATGAACTGCAGGCTCACTCACCAGCACTGGAAACCTATGGTGGTTAAGTGGCAGTAAAAGCAGTTCAAGTATTCACCAAGTGCTGCTATGGGTCACCCACTATGTGAGGGTGTTGGGGATACCGATATAAACAAAAGAAACAACGTCTGCCTTCATCAGCCTACAGCCAGGGAGAGAAACACTGGCTATGCTCCCAGCTGCCTCAAAGAAGTTACTACAAACGTGGTGGCACAAAACAAATTTATTCTCTCACAGTTACAGAGGCCAGAAGTCCAAAATCAAGGTGTTGGCACGGTTGGTTCCTTTGGAAGTTCTGAGGGAAAACTATTCTATGCCTCTCTTCTACCTTCTGGTTGCTAGCAATCCTTGGTGTTCCTTGGTTGGTAGACACATTACTCCAATCAGGTCCAATCTCTGCCTCTATCATGTGGTCTTCTTCCCTGTGTCTGTTAGCTCTCCCTTTCCTTTCTTTTTTTTTTAAGAGTTAAGAGATTTATTTATTTATTCATAGAGACAGAGAGAGAGGCGCAGAGACACAGGAAGAGGGAGAAGCAGGCTCCACGCAGGGAGCCTGACGTGGGACTCGATCCCGGGTCTCCAGGATCACGCCCCGGGCTGCAAGCGGCACTAAACCGCTGCGCCACCAGGGCTGCCCTCCCTTTCCTTTCTAAGGATGCCAGCCAGTCATTGGATTTAGGGTTCACCCTAAATGCAAGATAATCTTTTCTTGAGACCCTAACTTAATTATAGCTTCAAAGACCCTCTTTCTGAATTCACATTTACAGGTTACTGGGAGTTAGGACTTGGATACATCCTTTTGTACAAATAAGCCCATATGGCTCCCAAATCCTTTTGAAATGACTGTTACAGTCTGATATTTTTCTTGCTTCTTGTATGACATGATGCTCCAGACTCATCTTGTAGATTTCCTGTCCCAGACCAGGAATTACTAATTTCTCCAGGAAGCTCTGGTTTCTTTTAGGGAAAAATGGTATTTAGAGTTCACAATATAGGTGCTAAGAATGTACTGACTTTCATAATCTGTAAAAATAATCTCCACAAAATAACAAAAAAATTGACTACATCTATCATGAGTCATCAAAATGGTCTTTGATCTACTAGTACTTCCAGAATTTTTAAGAATCTGTTCTAGAAAAATAATGCAAAACATATTAGATGTTCTTTGTAGGATTACTTCAAGAAGCAAAAACCTGAGACAGCATAAACAATTATGAGGGATACTATGAAATAATTTATGGTACTATCACTTTATGAAATATAACTATAACAACGTTGGCAATAAAGATATAACAACAGGGGAAATGCTAGTGCTGTGATGTTAATAAAAACAACAAAGGGATACAGGAATGAATTAAGATTATAGCATACAAAACTACGTGTAAAAGGACTGAAAGAAAATACTTTAAAATTGCTAATATGATTATTTGATGGTGATAGGATTAAGAGTCATCATTTTTATTTTTCCCCCCTTTGGTACCATGGTTATTTTACTTTAATTTTTAATTTTTTAAGATTTTATTTATTTATTTATTTGAGAGACAGCAAGAGTGAGAGAGCAGAAGCAGAGGGCCCAACAATGTGGGGCTTGATCCCAGTATCCTGGGATCATGACCTGAGCTGAAGGCAGATGCTTAACTGACTGAGCCACCCAGGTATCCCTATTTCTAATGTTTTAAACCATTTATTTACTTAATGTATTTAATTAATAATTTTTTAAAAAATATTTATTTATTTATGATAGACATAGAGAGAGAGAGGCAGAGACACAGGAGGAGGGAGAAGCAGGCTCCATGCAGGGAGCCCGACATGGGACTCGATCCCAGGACTCCAGGATCGCTCCCTGGGCCAAAGGCAGGCGCTAAACCGCTGAGCTACCCAGGGATCTCTTAATTAATAATTTTAATATAAATTTAATTAATTTATAATTTATCTTTAATTTTACTTTTAAAATAACATATTACATATGTTTATGTCTTTCTGTTTGGTACACATGCCAAACAGTTAAATAGTGTTTCTTCATCACAGAAGTCTGGAACCCCTACCTTGGAGGTCCTTGTAGATATTGCTGTCCTGCCCTGGGAGTTTTTGGGGCTAAAGGGATTGCTGTCTCTGGTTCCAAGGCTAAACATTTACAGATCACTCCCTGTGTGACTCAATGTGACCACGTCCCCAAACAGAGCATGCTATTGCCTCTGTCTGGCTTAACCTCAACTGTGAAGTTTAGGGGGAACACTTCTTATTTTGGCTTCTTGTATTCTTGCTCTGGCTCACAGGCACTCCTAGCTGTACTGTCTGAACTATAATTTATGACTACCTTCCTATGATCCAGACATGTGTAAATAATAAACCCAAAAAGGGAGGCAGAGCACAACCTTCTCCAATTATTTTCCTTCTCTTGGCCTTAGGAATTCCAGACCAATGTGAAAAGGAACTTCTAATCCCATGTCTAAGGCTGAATGGAAAATTCTTCTGGGTCTTCCTTCTGCTGATGGGGAGCTCCAGGAGAGGCATCACCCTTTCCTGCTTCACAGTTCCTGAACGTCAGCATCCAAACAATGGTTGTTTGTTTAGGCAGACTGAGAATGCTATGTACATTTTAGGAGACACATAAAAGCCCAGAGGATTTTGCTTAGCCTACTAACACTTCTGAGATGGAATCACTGGCTGTGACTCATCACCACCAAAGGCTGGGTCCTAGCATCATATTCACTGCTTTTCTCATATGGGAGACAGTGCTACTGACCTACTTTCAAGAGGACATGCCCTCTGAATAGCTTAAACGACTCTGGGGAGGAGATCAGCCAGACTTTCTTGCCTAGTCCCCTTTTAACAAGGCTCTTCTGTGAGATGGCTGCCTGGACCATCTTCTGAATGGACAGCAATTTTCCTCTAGGACCAACTGGTCTGCCCCAGGTGGTATGTGGCTTGTTAGGGCCCATAATTTTACCTACTGAGTCAAGAGGCCCAGATGGTTCAGGAAAAGGAGGCAGTGGGCAGCTCACCTGCTGGGTGGTAGCCAGACAGTACTCGGCTGTGCTTAGGATGCCACAGATGAGGCAGAGCTCCTCTAGAGTGAACTTGGCTACTTCTGAGCCTTCCTTTTCTTTGAGGAGGCTGCTGATGGTCAGCCCTCCACTGCTGCTTGTGGTTCTGAGGAAAAGGAACAGGAACTAGTTAGGCTGGGACTTCTCATTTGCTTCCTGAACAGGTAACCGGACATCTTAAGACAAAGAAAAGGGGGAAGGAAAGGCTGGATATGGCCCAAACAAATTCATGTACAATGAGCCTCTTTCCTACTGACCTTACCTTGACTATCATCTGTTTAAATTCTCTGACCATCAGGAGTGGGAAGAAAAATTCCAACTGTGAGCCTGTAATCAGTCATATTAACTATGATGACTCTGGTACTCAGAGAAAGGCTGCTGAGTGGCCTCTCTGCTTAGCTTACAATCTCCTGATCTGGAGAGCTCATTCAGGATCATCTGTGGTACAAGAGGTTGTTCCACAACTGTTTCAGTTAAGAACACTGCACAGGAATTTGTACATTGTGCTGTAGAGGGTACCAAAGTGAATGTCAGACATGGTTCCTGCCCAAAGGCCACCTTCCTACTGATCTAATAATTTGCTCACAAAACGTAAAAATACAGTTATAAAACCTATTTCAACTGTGAGATTTTATATATATTTTTAAAGAAGACAGAATTCAACTACATTTACCTTAAAAATAAAAATATTTTAAAAATAGCGCTAAAACTGCCCAATCTTACTGGTAATCAAAGATTTGAAAATCTCTTCATTTCCAGCACTTACAAGGGTGTGAGGATGCTGACACTCTCTTGCACTATAGGTCAGGTGCATTAAGTTGTACAGCCTTCCTGGAGGTATATTTCAGGAGCTTAAAAAAATGTTCACATTATTTGATCCAGTGGTTCTACTCCTTTTCAAGGATGCTTTTCTGAGTGTTATTTAAAATACTAAACTGGTTGGGGGAGGCACCTACTCAGGTCATTATCTCAGGGTCCTGAGATTGAGTTCCACACTGGGTTTCCTGCTAAGCAGGGGAGTCTATTTCTCCCTCTCCCTCTGCCCATGCTTGTGTGCTCTCTCTCACTCACTCACTCAAATAAATAAAATCTTGAAAAAAAAAAAAAAAAAACTAAACTAAAATAGTGAGCCCAACCCTATCAATTAAGAGGATAATCAATAAGAACTTCAGAAGTTAAGTGAGGTTCTTCTGTATGTTGGATTATCACAACATCAACATTAAGTGTTTTGATGACTATACAATGTCCTGAATGCTGAATGTTCTCTGTTGGCCTCCCAGATCCATTCATTACTCTTCTCTTTCCTTCTCTATGGTTCAGGAGACTGACCTCTACAGACTTATCATGCTGGCTCCCTGGCCCTCTGGCCTCCTGTTGGGTTCAGTCAACAGAAGTTGCAGCAAGAAGTTGGAGAGGTAGAGGAGAGACACATCTGAATACTAACGAGGCCTCCTACTCCCTCTGCTTCAGTAGTGGTGCTGGCAAGGACTGTGGCCCTCCATTTTCTGTGTGGCAGCCCTTCATCAACAGCCCCAGCTCTCAAGCGAGTTTTCAGGTAACAACTACCTCCTAGTATTGGGATGCTTCAGAACCTTCTTTTGGTTCCTTTTACCTTGTCCCCATTTCTGTGAATACTTGCTTTGGTGATAATACCCTAGCCGAGTATAACATTTGTTTCCTGCTGTGACACATGGGGAAAAATGCTCACAGGATGATGTTAAGTGAAAGCAGCATGGCAGAAAACTACAAGCTGTATAGACCCAATACTGTTAAACCAAAGCACAAAATCACACACATTATATATAAAAATAAAGAACAGAAAAATATATGCCAAAAAGTTATATTTATTTTCTCTGGCTGGTGAGATTATAGCTGACTTTTATTTTTGTCTCTATGCTTTTCTATGTTTTCTAAACTATAATAAACATATTTTGGTGATCAGGATAAAAATTATTAGAATTTTTTAAAAATATTTTTTATCATAGTCAAAGAAATTCTCATTGGTGAAATATATCTATTACTTCAAGTCTCTGGTTAGAACACAGGTATTTTATTTTCTTTCTTCCAGATAATGTAAAACTCCCATGTAGGACACATTTTAGTGAAAACAACAGCAACTACTTCCAGAATTATTGGATTTAGCCGGGGGGATAATTTATAAATACTAAATTCCTAAGCATTACTTTATATTATTATTATTATTTGTTTAAGGTTTTACTTATTCATGAGAGATACAGAGGCAGGCAGAGACATAGGCAGAGGGAGAAGCAGGCTCCCTGCAGGGAGCCCAATGTGGGACTTGATCCCGGGAACCCCAGGATCATACCCTGAGCCAAAGGCAGATGCTCAACTGCTGAGCCATCCAGGTGTCCCCACCAAAGCATTACTTTAGATCATACTCTATCATAATCAAAATTGCTATAGAACCAAAATCTTTAATATTTTAATTAGTTAATCAAAGTAGGGTCCATGCTGGGCTTGGAGCCCAATGCAGGGCTTGAACTTATGACCTCGAGATCAAATCCTGAGCTGAGATCAAGAGTCAGATGCCTTAATCAACTGAACCACCCAGGCACCCTTGAACCAAAAATCTTTAGTTGAAAAAATCTAGTTGAACAGCCATTTATTTCAATTAATAAGCATTATAACAATATTCTGATGTCCCAGAACACCGTGAAGTCACTATAATTAGGGGCTGTGCTATGTAACCTCCTCTTCCCAAGTCCTACCACATCTTTAAACATGAGACTCTATTCAACAAGACACATACAAACTAAGAGACTTTGGAACATAATCAGATCAAGGGAAATGCAGATTCATGCTTCCCATGTGTTTATCATCCCAGGGCATACTCTCATTGAATGAAACTGCCTGTGCTGTTAATAAAAGTTATTACCACCACCACCTTACTTTTTTTGGCCACCTACCTATTGTTGAATCCACACAGAATAAATACATACATGATGGAATTGACCCTTGAGTTCACTGTGGTTAAGATCTGACCTATGCTGGCAGCCAGTGACGGTATTTCCTCTAATGGTCTTGATCAGCTGTGGAATCCCATTAGAATGGAAATCATCTCAGACCCTTGGGAACTCGGTAAGAGTGTTTCCCTCCTTCCCTGAGACTCTTAGCAGTTCAGTAAACAATTTCAGATTAGATTTTCTTAGATTCCCATATTTAGGTATATTCAGAATCTTGCTTCACCACTCAGATCAGCAAGAATGGCACTCACTTGGGTAGATTGCCAGAAAGGATTTTCCAGGCATATTCTCGGAGGTACTTCTGGAAAATGGTGGTCAGAGCGATCATTGGCTCCCCAGTACTGAGTTGAGAGCACTGCACCATGCACTTCTTGTAGTAGACAAAGAGATCAGCACAGCTGGGGAGCACAGCACCTCCTTCTTCAGTGTTGGGCTTAGGTGGCCCCTGGGCTTTGAAATCGGCCACAAACCTATCAATCAGCTCTCCAAGGTTTCTAGAAGGAAGAAATCCTACAATGTTATTTCAAGAAAGATAAAGCAAATGTGCTCAATTGCCATGGGTAAATCATTCCTAATGCTTTTCACGTTTAAAATCAGACTTTTATCCATATCTTCATTAACCACCATCAGCACTCCAACAATTTGAGTGCTGCTTTATGCTTCTCAAGGCATTTCATGATCACATCTGACCCCAAGCCTCTGTAAGGGAGATAAGGTATTACTGGATCCTCTAAGAGATGAAAAAATTAAGGTCTAAAATGTTTGTCACACAATTTAGTGGCATAGCTGAGCCTAGAAGCTACCATTTAAGTGCTTGCACTGGTCCTACTATCATTTTACTACCATTTCCTCTCTCCACAAATGAAAATCCTAAGTAACAACAGTGATCATTTTCTGAACACATACAATATACCAGGCACACGCTGTGTCAGTAATTTATTTTTTAAAAAAACTTTATTTATTCCTGAGAGACACACAGAGAGAGGCAGACACAGGCAGAGGAAGAAGCAGGCTTCCTGTAGTGAGCCCAATGTGGAACTTGATTACAGGACCCCAGGATCACGACCTGAGCCAAAGACAGACACTCAACCACTGCAGGTGCCCTATGTCAGCTCTTTAGAAATGTCGTTTCACTGCACTTCACTCAATATTCACAATAACCTTATGAAGTATGGACTATTCCTGTCCTCATTTTCAAAAAGCAAGGTGCAGAAAAGTTAAGGACCTTGTCCAAGGTCATAGAGCAAGAGAGGAGCGGATCCAGGATTCAAAACCAAATAGCCTGGGCTCAAATTTCATGCTAAGCACTCTACCTTCGTACGTCTGAAAATACAAAAAGGTTATGGTGTCAGCAAATATTTTGATATTATTAAATGTGCACATAAGACAGATGCCTAAGTATTCTTATATACTTAGAAATATTCTAATGCTTGGGGTTTTAATGCAGTATTTCATTTTATTTTATTTTATTATTAATTTTTATTTATTTATGATAGTCACAGAGAGAGAGAGAGAGAGGCAGAGACACAGGCAGAGGGAGAAGCAGGCTCCATGCACCGGGAGCCCGACGTGGGACTTGATCCCGGGGTCTCCAGGATCGCGCCGTGGGCCAAAGGCAGGCGCCAAACCGCTGCGCCACCCAGGGATCACTTAATGCAGTATTTTAATGCAGTTTTTTCCTTAAAACTTTCAGAATCAAAAGGGTAAAAAATCTTGGGACAAGGGAGGGTATGGCAGCCTCAGGCTTGCAGCAGGTCACGACAGTGATGACGGCTGTAGCTGTCTCCTCATCCCCCATTCAAACATCACTGAATCTGGCTCAGTCACACTGAGTCATCATAGCTAGGACCCAACAGGGCTCTACTCATTGTTTCCTGCACATTTGTGCTGTATGAAGAATGGGAGGAGTCCCCACCTCTTGACATTTTATGTCTTTTTAGGTTGCTGTCTAAGGCTACAAGAATCCAGCTGTGCTTTCAAAATGTATTTATGTAACAGGAAGAAAAAGACAAGAACCACACACAGCATCAATTAGCAGGAATAGGAGAAAATTGACATTTTACTCAAGAGATTTTGTTATTGAAAGTTTATTATATCCAGATGTAGCCACTCTGCCCTCAAAGAACTTCAGGTCTAGGCTAGGTCTTTGTGGTGATGGTCAGCAAGCAGGGAAGGAGAGGAAGCTGCAGGGTCACCACCCCATTCCTTGTTGCCTCTTCTTGCCCCCCCTTTCCTGTAATCTCTCATTGCTCCTGCATGGGGACCCTCCATGCCAGCCAGATTCCCCTCAACTGCCCCCTGCCCCATCTCTATCCCTGACTCTGGGCCTTTGCCTGTAATGCCTGGATGCCTCCCCTGGCCAAGGAGGCTCTTCTGCTACCTCTCTACTCATCCTTAGGCTTGGCTCAGGGCTCAGGCTGGACAACTCCCACTCCCACCACCTTCTGTCTCAATTTCAACTTCTGTCATTTGCCATACACTGACATTTTTATTATTATTATTATTATTATTATTATTATTATTGTAACACTTTACTATCCAGCATAAGGAAGGATGTCAAATGTTCAAGAAACAGGGATCCCTAGGTGGCGCAGCGGTTTGGCGCCTGCCTTCGGCCTAGGGCGCGATCCTGGAGACCCGGGATCGAATCCCACATCGGGCTCCCAGTGCATGGAGCCTGCTTCTCCCTCTGCCTGTGTCTCTGCCTCTCTCTCTCTCTCTCTCTCTGTGACTATCATAAAAAAAAAAAAAAAAAAAAGAAACATGACAGCCTTCTCCTATCCTGGGCCCGCAGCACAGCAATGTATCAATAATGGCTTTCTCTTTCACTGATCTTTGGTGTAATTTCAGAATCCTTCTTGAACCAGCATCTAGCTAGTTACTGATAAGCTGAAGTTGGTACACAAGCTAAAGGTGCTTGCTCAATCTTCTTCCCCGGTTCATATGCATTATCACATGCTCCTTGAGGGATAATGTTTATTTCTTCCTGCTCTCCCCAGGCCCACCCCTCACGCTTATGTGTGTAAAGGTAATCTTCCAGTTATGTCGGTGCCCAGTATGTACCCAGCTGGTCAGCCCTACACTCTGCCTGAAGGACAGGAGCAGAAGGGTGGGAAGGTGGGGATGGGGCAGGGGCTGGTGCAGGGGAGGAGAGCACATAACAGAAATCAAAAAGTTCCACTTGAGTCTTCTTAGGAGAGATGCTAATTGCCAAATCTCTAGTGCCAACAAAAACAGGGGCCAGAGCTCTGAAGTGTTTTTATTTTAACCACTCATCCAGTTCCCCTAGTAGCTGAAGTCAGGATACTTACTTCCCTGCCTCGTATTTCAGAGCCAACCTGATCAGTAGGATTATAAATTAATCATGCTCCTAAAACAAAAGAAAATTTCCACTTAAAGAAAACCTCTGAAGTTCTTGTATACTTTGCAGGCTGTCTCCCAGAGCACTTTTGACGCCGTCCTCTGGGCAGATGAGATATAAACCCGTCAGAGTAAGCTTCCCTCCCTTACAATGCTACTCTTTGCATCTCCATGCTTCTGTGCTATAGGAGACACTGGAAAACAAGTAATCAACATGTCACAGCACAGATGGCCCTATCCAATGGATTTCAAACTGAGCATGTAGTATGTGCATATATACATATAAGATATGTATAAGATATGGTATGTGCATATATACATACAAGATATAAATGAGTTCAACTAAAAACAACAACAACAACAACAACAAAGGTTGTCATTTCTTCTAGGCACCAAACACTAGCCTGAGTCTGGCCAGACCCTGTAAGACTACTAGAGAAAGGAGCATGTGGCATATTGACCTGCTGAGTGGAGTCATAAGGAGGTGTCTTTCACACTATAAAGCAATTACAATCAAGGAAGAGTTTCTAAAGGGTCAAGCCCTGATCAAGGTGCTGCTGGGTATGGTGGTCAGGACACAGCATCAACCCATCAGGAGCTCTAATCTATGTAAGGAGTCAGAACGCTCATGCTCATGATGTTGAGATTTCAAGATAGCAACAAAATGCTAATTTTGCAGTACAGACAATATTAACCATTTGTTTCAGACAAAGGAAACCAGAGAGAAAATTCTGCAGTAGACTAGATGAGGCAATAAAGGCCTGGAGTAGAAGTGAGCACAGTATATGGTCTGTGGGAGGGAGGACGTAAGGAAGAGGGGATGGGGCAAAAGTTTGACCTTCAGTTTGATTTATACAGTCCTCTGTATTCCCACAGCAAACTACTGGTAGCTTCATGCCTTCATGCCATACACCACAATCTCCCACCAGGCCACAGGCCTATAAACAGATGCCTGGGTGGCATCTGTGCCAGATGCATTAGAAATACTATCTTCTCACAACAGCCCCGAGGAGAAGGCATTCTTATCTCCATTTTGTAAATGATAAAACTGAGGCTGAGCAAAATAATATAGCTTGCCCTAGGTCACAGAATTTGTTGGAGCTGGAATCTGAACTTAGGGGTGTCTGACTCCAAAAGCCAGCTTTATCCACTGTACTGTGATTTTGATTTCACAACACTAAAAAACTCTACAGATAGATGGCATTGTGCTTGTTGCTATGTTCACTTTCTCTCCAGCTTAAAGGAACACACCATGGATGTGGATGGTATCTTTCACCTCCTCCTTTGCAGCATGAGCTTTCTGCCCAAGAATGTACAAGCATGTCAGGGGGCCATGTGAACTACTGCTGAGGGTTCCACCGATCGATGAAATGACCCAAGATGAAAGACCACTGCAGAGCAGTATCAGTAGAGGAAAGACTAAGGCAGTTTCTTCTGGGATTTGCAGTCAGCATCCCCAGCAACAATACTCTAACTGGAATGGCACAGGGAAAGGAAGATGGCAGTCAGACAAAGCTGGCAAGGAGGAGATCATGGGCAATGAAGCTTAGGATCCCCCAGAGTTTACAGAGCTTGTTAACTCAAGGGTACTCAAACTAACTTGGACCCCTTCCTCCCCTGCTCTTAGGTAGAGGCCGACGACTTGGCTCTAGTATGGCCAGTGGTGTTGCAGAGCTGAGGTTTGGCTTGATCACAACTGGGAGATGGGTTACACACAGGTAAATGGGGCAAATAAATAAATACAGGGAAGATCTGGGGAGCCAAGTTTCTCACTGCTGTGGAAGGTAGTTAGAAACAAGGAAAAGGAGAGGCTAAAATAAACCCTGTGGTATTAGATCAGAATTAGAGTTATTGGCATAAACTCCCAGGTTTTAATAAGTCGGTATAAAAACAGATATGGAGGTATACATATATGTATATACCCACATATAATCCTTAGCTCTTTCAACTGCAAGTGCCTAGAAGCATAACATTCAAGCAGTAATGAACATATCTGATCCTCCGAACTTAGTTTCTAAGTATCATTTCCAAAGAAACAAGGGATCTTGGAAAAATGGGTGACTCCAGGGCTGGGGTAGGAAAGTGCCAGAGACTCTGGTATATTTTGTTGTGCCAGAAATGATAGGTGCATGCAAAAAGCATGAAAAACCAGTTTGAAGGGATTCCAGTGGCCAAATCAGGGACAATTTGAGCATTAAAACAATGACAGAACCTGAAAGAAAAAAAAGACATCAGTGGAAAAACTGGTGGGAAATCCAAATAAATCCTGAGTTTAGTAAATAGAACTGTACCAACGTTAACTTGCTGGAGTGGTAACTGCTATGGTTATATAAGATGTTAACATCAGGAGAACTTGGGAGAAAGGAATATGAGCAATCAGTGCTATTTCTGAAACTTTTATGTAGGTATAAACTTATCCCAACATAAACTTAAAAAAAGGTAATAACGGGGGATGCCCGTGGTGGCTCAGCAGTTGAGCGTCTGTCTTTGGCTCAGGACGTGAGTCCCACATTGGGCTCCCTGAGAGAAGCCTGCTTTTCCCTCTGCCTATATCTTTGCCTTCTCTCTGTGTCTCTCATGAATAAATAAATAAAATCTTTAAAAAAAAGAAGGTAGTAACAGATATAACCCACTGAATAAAATAGGAATCTATGGGTACATGCTGACACAATAAATGTGGAAAAGAGAAAGCTTTCTCTTAAAATATAATGCAAACTAATAAAAGCAGAAGAAAAATTGTATTAATAATAATAATAATTGACAGTATTAGAAAAATTGTCATTTGGCAACTGTTTTAGTAATAAGTGATTCAGGCAGGTATCAGCGGGAGGTGGAAGATGAGAAAAAGACTATTTATATGGTTTTAATGTTTCTCCTGACACTTATTATTATTACTTATTAATAAATAGAGAAGCCTGGTAGACTCCATCTAAAGCAAGTAATAAAAATTGAACACAAGTAGGACACTGTGTCCTCCTAAAATGAATTACTGAAAAGAACCCAGCATCACTTCTGCATAAATCATAAATCATGAAGAAACATTAGTCAAGCTCAGATGGAGGGACATTCCACAAACAAATTGGCCTGTACTCTTCAAAAATTTCAAGGTCATGAAAGATAAAGAAAGAATGAGTTATATTTCTGGATTGAAGAGACCAAAGAGACATGACAAGTAAATGCACCCTGTGATTCTGGCACGGATCCTGGATCTAGAAAAGACATGACTGGGACTACCAGTGAAATGGAATGGAGTCTATGAATTAAATGGTACTAATGGATCAAGTTAACTTCCTGACATTGATATGTACACTGTGGCTAGGTAGACTGTATCCTGATTTATAGGAAACACACACTGAAGTACTAAGGAGTAATGGGGGCACTCTTGTCTGCAATTTAAAGAAAGTGTCTATGTAGAGAAATCTCTTCTCCAAGCGTCAGCCAGAGAAAATCACTACATTCCCAAGAGTAAAAGTTATATAACTTCCTTCTTGAACATAAACAAAAGTTGAGAAAGCTGCTTAAAACATAGAAGGACAGGTTAGCCCAATCTGCTGAGGAGACAGCTCTGGGGATATCCTTACTTTCTTCCTCCTCCCTAGGTACTGGCTCTGCAGTTCTCCCGCTGCTATTTGGCTTTTGGCTGGGGCAGGTGCTGCCAGAACTTTGCCTGGGCAGGTGAAAGGCTTGGGAGATGAGAGGGCGGACTCCATGCCAGGCCCAACAGAAAGCTGGCAACACTGATCAGGGCTACTTGAGAGTCTGGAACGAGAGCACCAGGTGGGCAGGGCAGGTATCACTTGTGCCAAATGCCAGCATGTCATCTCATCTCATCCTGGCCACTGATCCTGTGGGGGGAACATTACTAACTTGACTGTAGAGAGGATAAAACAAACTCCAAGAGGTTAAGTACCATGCTTGAGGTCCCAGGCTAGTGAGTGCAGACTCAAATCCTGGTCTGTCTGGCATCTAGGCCCACGCTCTTTCCACTACACTGTGTTGGGTCTCTGTCATCTGGGAGCTTGTGAATGGTCTAAGATTTTCCACCCTTGCAGATTTTTGAGTCAAAGCTACAAGACTGTAATAAGTACAAAATCAGTCCCCACCTGAGTTTCTTCCCTTAGGTTTCTTTGACAAAAGGACTTGTAGAACCCCTTGAAACTGCACTCAAGATAGTGTGTGGGTTTACGTGAATTTTCTTTTGGCAAGAGAGTCTATAGTTTCATTGAGCTCTCAAAGGGATCCATGACTCAAAAAAAGGTTAATAGCCACTGCCATAGGCATTATTTTGTCTGATTCTCTGCTTTAAAAGATGAGGAAATGGATTTCTTGAACTCTGTTTTCTACTTCAAGCCTTTGCTGCTTATTCTGGAGCGACAACAGCACAACCTACGCAATTCTCCTACAAGTAGCTTCTGCTACTTCCCCAGTGCTGTGGAAACATCCTAGTGAGGCCAAACGGCAGGATGAGTGGCCAGCACTTCATTTTTCATAGAGAAATGGAGAGTCCCTAAGGAAGGGTGGTCTGGCTCTCTGCCCGAAGTATCATGAACAATGAGTACACTTTATATGAATCCAGGCTATGTGAAAAGAGTAGATACCAGAATTAAGAGAATTCAGAAAAACAACTCTCTAGACCAGGTAGGTCTGAGGAAAGTATGTGGTTATTTCAGATATCCACTTTAAACTCTGGATCCAACAGCTTTTAAACCTTTTTAAAAATAAGAATTGGAGTTGATGAGAGAAGAGGTTTTGTCCAAAAATAGTGATCTAGGTGGGCTGCTCTAATACCTGTTAATCTCTTAGGTAAATAACTAAATAACTGGTCTTTTACCTGTCTCTTGAGGTGTCTCACTAACTTCCTGAGAAAAAACCTTTTAAAACAGAAGACAAGGTGTTCCAAAGGAGCAAATGGCAATAGCAATTACTGCCTTTCTGTGTGCTTTTGGACATAAGTCCAAAGAATAGAGAGGAGGCGGCAGCCTGGCTTTGCAAGGCAAATGTGAAAGCACCTCTTTCTTTGGGGGCTAGGAAACAGGAGGTTGTTTCTGTTAACATAGAAGCTCTTCTACAAAGTTCATTTTCTACAACTTTAATATGAAACATTTTATATTTGTTTTTTAAAGATTTATTTATTTATGAGAGAGAGAGAGAGAGAGAGAGAGAGAGAAGCAGAGACACAGGAAGAGGGAGAAGCAGGCTCCATGCCCGGAGCCCGACGTGGGACTCGATCCTGGGACTCCAGGATCACGCCCTGGGCCAAAGGCAGGCGCTGAACCGCTGAGCCACCCAGGGATCCCCACATTTTGTATTTATATGGGGTCAAAAAGTAGATGCAATCTACAGAATCAAATAGGTGAATAATAATAAGGTCCCATGTAGTGAATCCACTTGAAAAAGTCTCTCTCTCCTTTTTTTAAAAAAAATCTCTTAATCTTATGGTTTGCCTCTGAAACATATTGGGAAACAAGAATTTGCTAACCCACAACAGAAGCATTAAAAAAAAAAAAAAAAAGGGACTAAATTTCAGCACCTAAATGCTTTCCCAGAGAACTTCCCTTGAGAACTCTCTCACAGTCGCTACTGTGCTCCCCACGTGAGCCACTGTCGGGTCCTCCCAAGTATGTTTTTTAGGCTACAAGGCCTCGTCTCAGAGCCAGGACCAGCCTGTCTCCAGAAACCTGACTTTTCCAAAATCTGCCTTCCAGTGTGGAAGGGTCTTCAATTGATCCTCTGGCTGTGGACAGAAATTCAGGGATGAGGAGAGGCCTTCCTCTTTTTCATGAAAAATGGACACTGGAACTTGAACATACTCCTCTGACCACTGTGAGGAAACGTGGCAGCAGTGGGCTGCTTTGTGAAAATTTTTAGGAACTCCTGTGTTTATAAAAAGTATGTATATTAAATGGATGCTAATCCATAAAAGAGGGCAGCCCCGGTGGCACAGCGGTTTAGCGCCGCCTGCAGCCCAGGGCATGATCCTGGAGAACCTGGATCGAGTCCCACGTCAGGCTCTCTGTATGATGCCTGCTTCTCCCTCTGCCTGTGTCTCTGCCTCTCTCTCTCTCTCTCTCGGTCTCTATGAATAAATAAATAAAATCTTAAAAAAAAATCCATAAAAGAAAGTAAGAATCTACCAGTGCATACTGACATAAATAAGCACACACACAGGGGGATGAAGGGGAAGTGCTTCTTTACAGAAGAAATCTAATTAATAAATACAGGAGAAATGATGGAAATGGAAAATCAACATTTGGCAAACACTATAGTAATAACTGCTTCAGGCACGAATCATCAAGGGATGTCAAAATGAGTGGGCACAGTGTGAGGAGAAACAGGAATAGTTACATAGTCCCAATGTATTCCCCCACATGATACTTATTAATTACAAAGAGAAAAATAGTAGCTTCAAAGCAGAAAAAGCTAGCAAGCACCATCTTAAGTGATCAAAGTTAACATCACCAGTAATGAGACATAGCCACATGAAGTGCCTCCTGATGTGATGTAAGCAGAGGGACATGACATCACCTGTATGGTATACTTGCCTGCAATGCAAAATCTAGATTTAACCAAGAGCAAACATCAGACAAACTGAATTTGAGGGCAATGTAGAAAATAACTTGTCAATCAATACTCTGTAGTGTCAAGGTCATGAGAAATAGACAAAAGACTGTGGAAGGATTCAAGGTTAAAGGAAACTAAAGAGACCTGACAACCAAATGCATGATGGGATCTTGGGCCAGAAAGTAGACATTCATGGCACAATGTCACCCTCCTGGTTTTGATAACTGTGATTATGTAAAACAGTAGCATTCTCTGGGGGAAGGATATATGAGGATTTTTGGTAACTTTTTCAGAAGTCTAAATCATTTCAAAATGAAAACCTAAACAAATTATACTGAAAAATATGTATATTAGAGACAAGGCTTTCTTTCTGTATTTTCCAGTGCCTGCCATGGTCAAGCCCTGTGGGCTGACAAGTGTAGCTATATAAGAGCTCAGTACCTATGTGGGAAGAGTTTGTTAGGGATCCATTTAGGACCTTATTATTAGAGTAAAACTAGGGGTTCTAAGATTTATGGATACAATAAATGATAATATTCATAAGAGTGAAAAATCTCCTTAGAAGGTTTCCAGGGAGGGTCACAGGAGGCCTGTGACCTCCTTCAACCTCTGGAAAGGGCTGTGCCCTTGTGAGGCCCAACCACGACTAGAGGAGGGAGAAACGCAGTAGAAAACAGCAAAACGTTCATCACTCACTTGTCCTGGGACTCAATATACACGTAGAGATGAGGCTCGAAACACTTGGAGACAATGCCATGAAATGGATTGTCTGGGGCTTTAGGCTTCTTTGGCTGTAAAGGGAGGGGAAAAAAAGAAAGAAAGAAATCTATACTTAAGCCATTTTTTCAAGTTTTCAAGCAGTTTCAAAGAAAAAAATCCCTTCAAAGTTTACTCCTGACACAGATAAGCACTCCGTGTAGCTGAACTGGGACTATGTCTTGCACTGATTCATGCCAGTCTGTGAACAATGAGCCAGTTTTGTTAATATCACTGACTTGCCCTGTATGGTGAAAGATTTACTGCTATTCTGATAACACATGTGCTTTTAATTTGGAAGCTATTCATCATAGGACTGTTTTAAAAAATTTAATCCTAGCTAATAACAGTACCTTATATTTGCATAATGCTTTAGAATTTATAAAGTGATTTCACATCTATTCTTGATGGCCTCCATTTAGTGGTTTTTATTATGGATCAAGCACTTGTTTTTTTTTTTTTTTGCTTTTATGGAATTTATTTTTTTTTAATTGGTGTTCAATTTACCAACATACAGAATAACCCCCAGTGCCCGTCACCCAATCACTCCCACCCCCTGCCCTCCTCCCCTTCCACCACCCCTAGTTCGTTTCCCAGAGTTAGCAGTCTTTACGTTATGTCTCCCTTTCTGATATTTCCCACACATTTCTTCTCCCTTCCCTTATATTTCCTTTCACTATTATTTATATTCCCCACATGAATGAGAACATATAATGTTTGTCCTTCTCCGACTGACTTACTTCACTCAGCTGGATCAAGCACTTGTACATGAAATAACATCTCATCTATTCCTCACAACAACCCTTGGTGTAGGAATTAGACTACTATATTACACCTAAAATGCACTTAGCAGTCTGCCCAAAGGCACATGGTGAAGCTTCCTATCTCCTGAACTAGAACTCTTTCTTTTATAGTGTTGCTTTGCTGAGACGGTTCCTGAACTGTTGAATTGATGAGTAAATGCAAGAAAAAGAAACGTAAAGGACCAACATAGCATTGCTAACTTTTTGTTTTGCTACTTTCCATTCTCACCAGTCCCTTAAGAATATTTTATACCCAAATACTTTATAGGGAGAAAATAGCAGCATTAGGGCAGTCCTTCCTATGAAAAGACAGTTGGTGACCTTCTTTTTTTTTTTTTTTTTAATTTTATTTATTTATCCATGAGAGACACACAGAGAGAGGCAGAGACATAGGCAGAGGGAGAAGCAGGCTCCCCATAGGGAGCCTGATATGGGACTCGATCCCAGCTGGGATCATGACCTGAGCCAAAGGCAGATGCTCAACCACTGAGCCACCTAGGTGACCAGTTGGTGATCTTATACCAGATAGATAGATACATAGACAGATAGGCAGGCAAGCAGACTATTTTGTCTTTAGTTTTTGCCTTGGGCCACTGTAAAACAGGGCCAGTGCTGGCCCCCAGTTGATACTTAAAAACCACTGATATATAGGCCATCTAGGTAGGCAAGCATTTAAAAACTCTGTTTGCTTCTTAATTCCTTTTCAAAAGATCTAAGAAATAAGTGAATATCCTCCTACATATCTCTTTGTATTCCTGAAAAAACAAAGTCAATTCTATTCATTGTCAAATGCCAACAAAAGGACCCTGAGCCCTTGCTGGGGTTGATATTAGAGTACAATTTGGGAATAAACTGATACTCATAGCATACTTGTTGAATAGAACTGTTCATACCTCTTAATAGAGGAAAAACTAAGCCCCTAATGACAAACAGAATAATGATTCCCTTCTTCTAGTAACTTTTAAAAATAAAACACTGTAATAGTTAAAAGCATCTGTAAAAACTGGAAATGAACACTGTAAATTAAATGTCAACCTTAGACATATCCCAGTCTCCTGTTTAGCTCTCCCTTTATCACCTTTAGAGAGTTCCATGTCTTCGGTTTTTTTTTTTTTTTTTTGCAAGATTTTTAGAAATTCTGGTCCTTCCTAAAATAATTACACTCGGGTTGTTTTGCTTTATCCAGAAGCCACCACCAAAGTCAGGTCTTGAGGCTGAGACCACCAGAGACGCCCCAGCCTGGGTTCACGGAGTTTGTCTTGTCTGAATTCAAAGTTCTACTTCATTTCTCAGGTGCTCTGGGAGTTTCTCTCACACTTCCATCTTTTAAGCGGCAGATCCATGACATAGTGCTATGTATGGGTGGTCTTTACCTAATTGTTCTGTATTTTCCAAGTCAGATCTATTTTTTATTATTTCATTCTTTTCAATAAGGTGATTGTTAAATGAATAGATAAATGTGATTTAACTTTTATAAGACTAGATATCTGATTTTAGAATTGAAAACTATAGCCACAATACCCAGATAGCTTTTTATTAATAGTCATTATAAGGATTGTAATTATCCCATTTATATTTTTTCCTGTGACAAAACAATTCACACATCTGCAGGATAGCTTCTGGTAATTATAAATTGGAGTTTATATAACACAGAATGTTGTCATGTCTTAAATCAACATGTTTTCATTTTTATTTTTAAAAAATTTTTATTTATTTATTCATGAGACACACACACAGAGAGGCAGAGACATAAGCAGAGGGAGAAGCAGACTCCATGCAGGGAGCCTGATGTGAGACTTGATCCCAGGACTCCAGGATCACGCCCTGGGCTGAAGGCAGGCACTAAACTGCTGAGCCACCCAGGGATCCCCGAAATCAATATGTTTTATTTTTTTTAAGATTTTATTTATTTATTCATGAGAATACACAGAGAGGAGAGAGAGAGAAAGAGAGAGAGAGGCAGAGGCACAGGCACAGGCAGAGGGAGAAGCAGGCTCCATGCAGGGAGCCCGACGTGGGACTCAATCCCAGGTCTCCAGGATTACGCCCTGGGCTGAAGGTGGCGCTAAACCGCTGAGCCACCCGGGATGCCCAATCAACATGTTTTAAATAAAATATTTTGTATTTGGCTTTGTTTACTAATTTATGGGCAATTTTCCAATTACTGACAATGTTTTAGTTTATTACCTTAGAATGGCTACATAATGAAATATAAGCTCTATAAATTAGATCATAGTATTACACTAAAACTACATTTTCTGATTTTGATCTGTGGTAACTGAACTGAATGATCTTCTTGTTAGGAACTACATACAGAAATGTTTAGAGATAAAGGACATGATACATGCTAACTTACAAACTATTCCAAAGAAAGAGAGGCAGAGAGGGAGGGGGAAGATAGAGAGAAAGAAAGGGAGAGGAGGAATGGGGGTGGGGGGGAAAAAAGGAAGATAAAGTAAATGTAGCAAAATGTTATCTTTCCAGGGGAAAGATATTTGAGAGTTCTTGTAATTCTCTGAAAACTTTTCTCTAATTTAGGTATTTTCGTTTCTTTTTCTTTTTTCTTTTTTTTTTTTTTTTAAAGATTTTTTTATTTATTTACTCACGAGAGACAGAGAGGCGGAGGGAGAAGCAGGCTCCATGCAGGGAGCCTGACATGGGACTCGATCCCGGGTCTCCAGGATCAGGCCCTGGGCTGAAGGCAGCGCTAAACCGCTGAGCCACGCAGGCTGCCCAGGTATTTTCTTTTAAAAAGTAAAAATTAAAAAAAAAAAAAAAAAAAAGTAAAAATTAGTTAGCACTTGGGTGGCTCAGTGGTTGAACATCTGCCTTTGGCTCAGGTTGTGATCCTGGGGTCCTGGGATCGAGTCCTATATCGGGCTCCCTGTAGGGAGCCTGCTTCTTCCTCTGCCTATGTCTCTGCCTCTCTCTGTGTCTCTCATGAATAAATAAATAAAATCTTTAAAATAAATAAATAAAAAGTTAAATAAAATAAATAATAAATAAATAAATAAATCTTTAAAATAAATAAAAATAAATCTTTAAAATAAATAAAAAGATAAATAAGTAAATAAATAAAATAAATAAAATAAATAAAATAACAATAAAAAGCTTGGGAGATGGATGCCAATGGCTTGGCAAATAACCCCAGACAGTAAAGGAACACTGAAGCAATGGCATGTCACCAATTCTTTAGATAGCCCAGAGGACACCAGTGTGGGAAAACATGGGCATTCATGCCTGAGTAAAATAGGGGTTAGAATCAATTTCACGGTTTTAATAATGCACTATAGTTATAGTAGCTGTCACCACTGGGGGAAGCTGGGATGGGAGATGGGTATATAGGACCTCTCTGCACTCTGCAACTACTTATGAGTTTACAATTCAAAACACAAAGTCTAAACAAACAAACAAAAAAACCCAACAACAACAACAAAAAAACAACGTGGGACAGGAGTTGGACTCTGAATGTGAAGTTGTCTTAGGAATATCTTATTTATTTTGCTCTTATTTTCCTTTTTATGCATGTGCAAAAGTGACACACAATAAAAATCTAGGTCTAGAGAAGCCTGAGGAGCTCATTCAGAATATGTACAAGAGACAAATTCTAAGTGATACAAGAAAATAGCTATGTGCTATTCCAACAAACTCATGTTGGTCAGTCATCCACAGATCCTGTGCTAGATGAGGCACTGCAGATCACTCCAAAACTGGCACTCAGAGAACTGCATCATCAGACAGTGTGAGTGTCCCAACCCTATGGGCAGGTGATTGCTCCACCCTGCCTCTCCCCACTAATGCCACTCCTGGCAGTGAGGAGACACCTGACACCACAGCTCCTGGTCCCTTGTAGCATTTTTCGTCTGAGCTGGAAGCAAAAGGGGAACAATGGGAGGGACTGCCCAAAGTTTCCTTTTTGCTTTTTTTCCACAGGGCTGCCTCCAGCCTATAGTTGCTTGGTGACTGTACTCATATTTAGATAAGAGGTGCTGGAATTTCAGCTCAAACTGGTGTCTCCTTGTGTACTGTCTGGCTCCCCAAAAGGGTTGTGTCTCTGCTGAAAGAACATACGAAGTCATTTAGCAGTAGCATTCAGGCTGCCTATCTGAGTGTGTGAATTCTGTCCAAGAGCCACAGATGTTTCAGTTATTTCCTCCTGGAGTTTGAGGGAATAATAGAAGGTTACTGTTGTCACAGTAAGGAGCTCTGCAGCTGGCCCCACTTCCTTTTATTACCATCCAATGTAAACAGATTAAATCTAACTGCTTGGATCACCAGAAGGGTACATTTTAAAACCAGAAATTCCTTATTTCTTCTCCCCTTTTCTTTGAGTACCCTCAAGCCCCTTTCAGATGCCATTTTTCATCACTTGGGACTCGGCAACTGGTGGTTCAGACTAAACACCTTTTTTCAAATTCACACTCCTTTTTCAACAGCCTACCCTGCAGGAGTGGGCAGGAGAGATCCTGCCCTTGAGGGCCATGTCTACTTACTGCAGTGACACAATGGGTTGAGTAACCCCAGGCCATCAATGGGGGCTTTCCCCTACACCTCTGGCTCAGCTCACCTCTCACTTCCTGTGGACTTCCTCCCTAAGGCCATGCGGGGCTCCTGCACTTCCTGTACACCTAACTCCAGAAGTAAGTGGTTGGGAAGAGGGAGATCCTGGAGCTCCCACCTAATGGACCACAAGCAAGACAAGTGCTACGGAGGCTACAGGGAGCTGGAGACGGTGTGCAGGTGTTATCACTAATAAGTAACGGCCAGTGAGACTGCAGGTGGGTCATCTAGTCCAGGAGTTTTTGGTACTTTGTTTCTAAACAGATCTCAAACCTCAGGTTCAGAAGAAATTTTACCTGAAATTTCATGATAAAAGTGACTCAGAACAGAACTGCTCTGTTTGGAGGGAGTCAGAGCCATGGTCTCCTCCCAACTCCCACAGCCAACATGTGATGGGGCACAGAGGAATATAGTTTGACAACCACGGGCTCTTTCTAAAGATGGAAATACTAGGCAAGTCTAGAGAGAGCAAAAACCCACCAGGTGGTCAGCTAATGGCGGACCAGAGTCTGCCTCTGCTTACCCCCATACCTGTGCTCTATGTCCTTAGAATGAGCACTCTTGGTCCTTACAACAATCACCTCTAGATTCCAGGGGGAGCAACAAGTGCCCTGAGAGAGACAAATCATATTTTATCTAGTAAACTGATTTTGTGGTAACAGGGGCCTCATCAAATCCAGTTTAATGATATCCAGAGATGACTAGCTAAAGAGATCAATTACTTTCCATGGCAGCAGAAGAACAAAAACAGTCACTGGCACTGGGAAGGCACAGGGCCCTGAGAATGGCACTATGATCCAAAGCAAGCACCAAGAGTATGGGTGACGGAGTGGGGGTAGAGGATGCACCAGAGAATGAGCTCTACTTCCATACTCCTTCCTATCCCAGTCCTTCCTCCCCAAATGTGAGAGAGGTTATTTCTTTAGTTATTAGAAATCTTTTGTTTTCTCCCATACTAGCTGATAGAATGGCTTTAAATCAATTACATCTAATCCCACAAATCCCTGGGATATAGCCGTAAGGTATCCTTCCAGTTGTATTCATTCACCTTGTATTCACAGGGTTCATTTCTGTGACCTCCACTTTTCACTGAGACAGCCTGGTGTAGTAAAAGAGCTCCATGAAAGGAATTCCACTCTCTGACATCTAGACTTTGCTACCAGTCCTAGCTTGTCCATGCCCAAACTCTGTAACCCTGGGCAAAATCACTTAATCTCTCTGACCTGCGCATACAGCGGCTCATATAAATTCCTATAAAACAAGAGGCAGGCATTGCCAGAAAGATGAAATGAAATAAAGCACGTAAAAGACTTTTGAAACTATAAAGCCCATAAAAATGCAAGGTATCCATGTTATTATAATTATTTAATCAGTGGACCAGACACATTTTACTGCATCACTTCAGGATTGCTCCTAGAAATTCTTTCTTTTGGCTCCTGCCAAGATTGGAGGTACACCCACTGTCACCATGCGAGGAATGCAGGTTAGCTGAAAGTGTGTGGCTATGGGGTTCCCAGGCTGGTCTTCCCAGCCAGCCTCCCCTTTCTGTGGTGTCTGGAGCAAAACAACACTATAAAATAACCCTCAAGCAGCCAAGTGTAGAAAATTAAAGAAGGATCACTAATCCAGACAGGAAAAGGTCTGATTTATTGCTCTAACCGCTGTCATAAAATGGCAATGAAACAAAAACACCATTCTATAGGATGAAGGGAGAGGAAATTTAGAGTTGGACAGAAAATCCGAAGGAAATGAAAGTGCTAGTGTGCTCTGAAAAGTAACTCTCCAAATATGCCATTGGTCACCTTGATGTTTCCAGGCTTCCCCGATGCCTTCCAGACCTCAAATGCTCAGCTTGCACTGAGTGGAGGCCTCTCCTAGCTGCTGCTGCTACTAACTCCACTGGGGAGTCTCAAGCCTCTCCTGTGTCGTCACCAGCCAGATGAGAACACAACCGAGAGGTAGGCTGGCAGGTGCAGGAGATGATGAACGAGATGGGTAGAGTTCTGGCTGCCCCCACCCTGCCCCGCAGCTGCACCGCACAGACCAATTAAATGTATGCGGGTTGCTCATTCCAGCAGGGGAGCTTTTTGGGAATGGAGGTTGGCAGGAAAGGCTGCTCTTTCACTCAGTTTTCAAAATATGCCTTTAGATAAAGGCTTTCTATGAAGACCACCAAAGCTGTAATCTCTGAATGTGGTCAATGGCCAAAGGGCCACATTTAGAGTGAACAGAGCCATTTTCAGAAGCAGACATTAGGTCAGTGGCACGTGGAAGGGCAAACTGGACTTACTTGATCTAAATCTCCTTTCTCCATTGTCAGTTCCTCCATCTCTGGTGCTGGCTCATCTTCCAGAAAGGGATTGGTGGATGGGGGTGGACACTCAAGTTTTTTCTGTTAAGAAGACATGAGAAAGTGATAGGTATATTGTGAGCATATTCTCAATACCTTTCCCAATTATCTGCTTTTTCTGCTTTTATCTTTAGTCTCTCCAACTGCCAAATTATGAAATTTGATCTAATGAACCAGAACTGAAACAATATGGACCACATTCTTACCTCCCCGCCTTTATACTATTTCCCTTTCTGAAACCTATTGCTCTCTCCACCCCAATCCCAAATTCAATCTGGCTAAAACTCTCATTCATTCTTTAGCCCTCAAATTAGAAGTCCCTTCTTCTGGGAAGCCTTCCCTGCTTTTCAAGTTTGGGTTAGATATCCCTGCTACATGTTTCCATCCCACCCAGCATATACACCTACCTCGGTATTTATTAAAATATTGCAACTGTCCATTTATTTGTCTTGTCCCCACTAGATTTTATGATGGTGGGGATCATGTCTGTCCTTCTCCTTCCTCCAATATCTGGGTACCTGGAATTTCCTAGCTGCCCCCTAAATATGAATGAATCAAAATGCTAGATGGATTAGAATACAAGAACTATAAAGCCAATCTTACGTGTTCTAGATTATAGAAAGAAGTCCCTTCCCAAATAAGTCTCATTACAATAAACAGCAAAATTCCTTGGGAAAAATTAGTTCTCAGGATCTGATTATGACCACTCTTTTAAAACACATCATTGAGTGGGACCACAGGATGGTGGAAAAGCTAGAGGCAGGAGGTGTGGTAAAGTTTTAGCTTCCTCAGCAGCATTGGCCAATCACCTAACTTCTCTTGGCCACAGCAGCCCCATATTCTGCACAAAGTCTCCTGTTACAGGACTCCAGGAAGGGTCAGATGTGATAAAGGGTGCAAAAGGCAACAAAGAACACATGACACATATAAGGGATCCCGGTGATGATAATTCCAGTGCAACAAAAGAATTGAGACAGCTCTTCGGATTTTTTTTTTTTTTTTCACAAATTTGACCCCCAGATATTGCTTATACCAGGGAACTAAAAGAAAACTAAGTGGACAAGGAGGAGAAAAGGGATTGGCTAGCACTGGGGATGAGGAGAAGGGCAAAGAATGGACAAGAAGCCAGGTGGAGAGGGTGTTGTTTGTTTTCTTTAAGATTTTATTTACTTGAGAGAGAGAGAGAGCAAGTGAGCATGTGCACAAGCAGGGGGGAGGGGCAGAGGGAAATGGAGAAGCAGGCTCCCCGCTGAGCAGGGAGCCTGACTCAGGGCTCAATTCCAGGACCCTGAGATCATGACCTGAGTTGAAGGCAGCTGCTCAACCGATTGAGCCACCCAAGCACCCCGGAGAGGGTGTTTCTACGTGTACTTGGGACATCTTTGCATATTATCAGCAGACCAACTTGAACTAACCCCTAAGACAAGAAGGACAGCACACAGACTATAGTGTGAACAACTCTGTCAAGTGTCAGGAAGTATCTTCTGTCAGCTGAAGATACTACGAAGAAAAAAAAAAAAGAAAAAGGAAAATCCTAACAAAAACAATTCAGGAAAATATAAAAAATTAAAACACAAAAAACACAAATCATGCCAGTGTCTGGTTTAGGTTTTAAGACCATCCTGCTTACAATCATGTAAACTACTTAATTTTCAGCCTAAATACTCGGATGCTATTAGGTTGCCAGACAGACTCAGTGTATGAAGAAAGCCTTGTGATCAATGCGTTAGGTCAAGGTAATCATTAGTAGGACAATGATTTTTATGGTATCATGCTGAGAAACAATATGGTGTAATAACCAAGCAAACATTTACAATTTATACACCCCAAACTTTGGCTTGCTTTGCCTGATACAGGGGAAAAAAAAATCCCTATCAACTTAAAGCAAAATAGTTTATTTTTAGAATTAGGCCATTTTCAGAAAGTAATGTACATTTGAAAGCAATATTTCTAACGTATTTTTTTCTTTTTAAAAGATTTTATTTATCTGAGAGAGAGCACAAGCAGAGAGGAGAGGGAGAAGCAGGCTCCCCGCTGACCAGGGAGCCCAATAAGGGGCTCAATCCCAGGACCCTGGGACCATGACCTGAGCCAAAGGCAGACGCTTAACCAACTGAGCCACCCAGCCACCCCTGAAAACATTTCTAAATTCTTCTTTATACAGGATGATCAGACAAGGCCTCCTCAAGGAGGTGATATCTGAGCAGAGACCAGAATGAGAAGGAGCTAGTCAGGCAAAGATCTGCAAAGAACATTCTCAGCAGCATGACCTGGTGCAAAGGCTGGAATGAATTTGGTGCTTCTGAGGGACAGACAGGAGGACAGGGGGATGAGGTAAAAGAGGCAGCAGGAGTCCAAGTGCATAGCTTTTGTGGGCCATGGTAAAGATGAGATTTTCCTCTCATAGCAACTGGGTAATCATCAGGGGGGGAGGTTAAACAAGGAAGTGATATGATCTAATTTAGACTTTTACAGTATCATTCCACTGCTGTGAGGAAGATGAGCTGTAATGGAAGACCAGTCTAAGAGGCTGCTACTGTGTTCCAGGCAAAGACTAATACAGGACTGGATTAAGCTAGTGCTGTGTAGATGGAAACAGGTGGCCGGATTTGGGGCATATTTAGTAAGTAAACCCAAGAGGACGGGCTGAGAAAATGAATGTGAGGGTGTAGGAAAAAAAGGAATCAAAATTCATTCCTTTCTTGGCCTGAGCAACTACATGGCTGGTGTCGTCATTAATGAGTGATAAACCTGGGTTTGAGTCTAGGCTCTATCACTTGGATATGCTGCTTAGCTTCACTAAGCCTTGGCTGTTCCCTGCAATGTGAAGGGACATTAATGCCCACCATGTGGAACTGCCTGAGGATCAAATGAGACTATGTATGTAAAGCATGAGATATGTATATAAAGCAGCTCAAACAACATCTGGCATGCAGGGAAAGTTCAGTAAGTGGGAGTTCTCATTCATATTTAATGGGGCAGAACTGGGATCCCTGGGTGGCGCAGCGGTTTGGCGCCTGCCTTTGGCCCAGGGCGCGATCCTGGAGACCCGGGATCGATTCCCACGTCGGGCTCCCGGTGCATGGAGCCTGCTTCTCCCTCTGCCTGTGTCTCTGCCTCTCTGTGTCTCTCTCTCTCTCTGTGACTATCATAAAATCAATAAAAATTAAAAAAAAAAATAATGGGGCAGAACTGTGGCGGTGCCTTTCTCAATGGAGCAACTCTCAAATGGCAAAGAAGTAGGAACACAAGGCAAAAAAGTTCTGTAAAAAGAATTTGTTTTAGACACAAAATGCTGTCCCTACTACTGTGCCTCTTTGGGATTTCCCAAGGAAATGAAAACAATGGGCCCATCAAATTACAAAGGCGTAAGCATGGGCTTCTCTTTTTCCCTAGTCTCCAAGGAAGCTCTCAAAGTACAGCATGTACTGCTAACACTATGGGTAAATACTGTGTTAGAAAACATTGAGGGGTGGAGACACCTGGGTAGCTCAGCAGTTGAGTGTCTGCCTTGGGCTTAGGGCGTGATCCTGGAATCCCAGGATTGAGTCCCACATCAGACTCCCTGCATGGAGCCTGCTTCTGCCTCTGCCTATGTCTCTGCCTCTCTCTCTCTTTTTTTTTAAAGATTTTATTTATTTATTCATAGAGAGAGAGAGGCAGAGACACAGGCAGAGGGAGAAGCAGGCATCATACAGAGAGCCTGACGTGGGACTCGATCCAGGGTCTCCAGGATCAAGCCCTGGGCTGCAGGCGGCGCTAAACCGCTGCGCCACCAGGGCTGCCCTCTGCCTCTCTCTCTGTGTGTCTCTCATGAATAAATAAATAAAATCTTTAAAAAAAGAACAAAAAAAACCCCCAAACATCGAGGGGCAGGCACAGACTCCTGCTGTTTGGTGGGCTGTGTTTCTGCTCAGACTAATTTGCTGTGATGAAAGAATGTCTTTGCAAGGAGCAATCACCAGCACAACTCAGCCTTCTATGCAAGAGCCCCATTATTGGAGCCAACCAGACCACACTTCTCATTTCTTCTCTGCAGCTGTCATAGACCATAAAGAATTACGAGTTTGGGTTTAGATCTTAAATAACTCAAATGACATATTCCATGAGCTCTGGGTAGCTAAACAAAACAAAACAAAAAAAATGCCAAGAACTGAACGACTTTCCAATTTAAAAAGAATTCATAATTTGTGCTATGATGACAGTTGACTTCAAGTCCATATGGGAAAGAAAAATTCTACATACAGCAAGTTAACTCCTACTAATTAAACACATGGGATTCCCACCACCTCCAAAAAAATAAGTCCACGGGATGGACAAGCGGTCTAATTTACTGCTAGGGAGAGAAGCTGGCTTTGGTCAGTAGTGTATCTGCATCTGGGTCCGCCCGCACAAATCCTTTTCTGAGGCCCTTGCTGGACACTTCAAATGATCAGAGAAGGAGCTCTGAAATTTAAGACTCATCTGTTTCCTTTTCCTGGAGGAGAAAGCTTTCAGTTAGTAGACGAAAATTCCACAACTTCTGCATTTCTCATTCCATAAATACTTTATTCCAGCTCAACTCCTGATTTGTCCTTAAAGAGATGGCCTGGAGGCTTCAGCTGATATGACTGTAAACACAGGGCCCTGCACACCTGGTTTAATATTGCTGGGACCTCTCTCAGTACCACCGGGCTCATATCTTATATTGTGACAGTTATGTATAGCTTCTTTCTCCTCTAAACAATAGGCACCCGTCTGATTCAATTTTTCATCTTTTGCCAAGGCTATACACAAATAGCTTAAAAAACGTTCATGAGGAGTGCCTGGGTGGCTCAGTCAGTTAAGCGTCTGTCTTCTGCTCAGGTCATGATCCCAGAGTCCTGGGATTGAGCCCCATGTGGGGCTCCCTGCTCAACGGGGAGTCTGCTTCTCCTTCTTCCTGCTGCTCCCCCTGTTTGTGCTGTCTTTATCAAATTAATAAATAAAATCTTTTTTAAAAGTCTGTGAATAAATCTTGATTGGATGAGAAACACTCAATAAAATCCTTTTCAGATACGGGCAAAAGTTTCTATTTTCTATAGACAAAACAAAAAAACCTGTGTGTGTGCAACCTGTGTGTGCATGCGTGCATGTGCATAACTTATAGCACAGTCTCAAAAATATACCCCCAACTATTAAACAGTAGACATCTCTGGGGAGAGGAATTTAGAGTAATTAAGAAGGAAGAGATTGTTCTTTTGAAATATTTTATTCTGGGATGCCTGGATGGCTCAGCAGTTGAGTGTCTGCCTTAGGCTCAAGGCGTGATCCTGTGATCTGGATCTTGGACTCCAGGCAGGGAGCCAGCTTCTCCCTCTGCCTATGTCTCTGCCTCTCTCTCTGTCTCTCATGAATAAAGAAATAAATCTTTAAAAAAATAAAAAAATAATAAAATACTTTATTCTGTTAGAGCTTTAACAAGCATACATTTTTCTTTTTTTTGGTAGACAAATTATCTGAAGAGTGAAGATATTTATAACTAATCTATTTCCTAAAACCTGTAATATTTTAAAATTGTGACATATAATTAACATCAAATTCACCATGTTAGGTGATTTACAATTGAGTGATTTTCAGTATGTTCACAAGATGGTGCCACCATCATCACCATTGTTCAGTTCCAGAACACTTTTACCCCAAAGGAAGCCCCATATCCATTAGCTATTACTTCCAATCCTCCCCTTCCCCCAATCCCTGGTGACTCCTAATCCACTTACTGTCTCTATGAGTTTGCCTATTCTGGACATTTCATATAAAATGTGGCCTTTTGCATCTGGCTTCTTTCACTTTGTATTGTGTTTTAAAGGTTCAACCTGTAACATGTGTCAGTATTTCAGTCCCTTTTTTTTTTGGCTGAATAATATTCCACTGTGTGGATATACCACATTTTGCTTAACCATTTGTTCATTAAAAGATATTTGGGTTGTTTCTTCTTTTTGGCTACTGTGAATAGTGCTGCCATGAACATTCATGTACAAGTTTTTATATGAACATAAGAGAATTTTCCTTTTTTTTTGAATTTTCAATTTTCTTGAGTATATTCCTAGGAGGAAGCGTGTATTACTCTAAAAAAAGTTTCAGATTGCTTTGCCTTTTTTTTTGTTTTAATCTGGCAGAGTTATCCCTTTACATTAAGCATCAGTGCATTAGCACCACAAATTACATGAAAACAAAGAGTAACTCTTCTGAACCTTTACAAACCATCACTAACATCAAGACTAGCGCTGGGGGATTAAGCAGGGGCATTCATAAGACACAAGAATACAGAAAACAGTTTAAAACAGAGGCTATCTTTTTTTTTTTTTTTAATTTTATTTACTTTCCAGAGAGAGAGAGAGAGAGAGAGAGAGCTTGTGCACAGGCAGAGGAAGTGGGAGAGGGAGAGGCAGACTCCCTGCTGAGCAGGGAGCCCAATGCAGAGCTCAATCCCAGGACCCCAGGATCATGACCTGAGCCAAAGGCAGGCAAGTAACCGAGTGAGCCACCCAGGCACCCCAAAACAGAGGCTATCTTAAATTTGAAAAACTCCTCTCTTTTGGCCCTGTAATTCAACTTGTAGCATAAGAAACTTATCTCCAATTTGAACAAAAATTTGTTTGCTGTGGTCTTGTTTATAATAATGAAAAAATGGAGTAGCCCCGGTAGTCCAGCGGTTTAGCACCGCCTTTGGCCCGGGGCGTGATCCTGGAGACCCCGGATCGAGTTCTGTGTCAGGCTCCCTGCATGGAGCCTGCTTCTCCCTCTGCCACCCCCTCTCTCTCATGAATAAATAAAATATTTTTTTAAAAAGAAAAAATGACAAGTACTTAAGGGTCCAACAAGAAAAGGATAGTTAGGGAAATTGTGGACCATCTCTACCATGAAATATAATTACTGAGAAACCACTCAAGATATGACATAGGGGGATCCCTGGGTGGTGCAGCGGTTTGGCGCCTGCCTTTGGCCCAGGGCGCGATCCTGGAGACCCGGGATTGAGTTCCACATCGGGCTCCGGTGCATGGAGCCTGCTTCTCCCTCTGCCTGTGTCTCTGCCTCTCTCTCTCTCTCTCTCTCTGTGTGACTATCGTAAATAAAAAAAAAAAAAAAAAAAAGATATGACATAGGAAGAAAAGCTATAAAACCATATTTACACATCATATATAAAAATAAGCTCGATATACACACACACACACACACAAATAAGCTCGATATGAATCAAAGATCTAAATATAAGAGTCCAGGGATGCCTGGGTGGCTCAATGGTTGAGCCTTTGGCTTAGGGCATGATCCCGAGTCCGGGGATCAAGTCCCGCATTGGGCTCCCTGCGAGGAGCCTGCTTCTCCCTCTGTGTGTGTCTGTCTCTCTCTCTGTGTCTCTCATGGATAACTAAATAAAATTTTTAAAAATAATAATAAATAAATATAAGAGTCCCAAACTATAAAACTCTTAGCATAAAGCACAGGTTAAGTGCTTGTGACCTTGGGGATGACACCAAAACTCAAATAACAAAAGAAAAAAACCAAGAAAGTAGGATTTCATCAAAACGGAAAACTTTTGTATATCAAAGGACACTATCAAAAAAGTGAAACAACAATCCACAGAATGGGAGAAAATATTTATAAATCATGTACCTGATAAATGATAGAATATATTTAGAAAACATTTTATTTATTTATCTATTTATTTATTTTTAAGATTTTATTTATTTATAAATAAATTCATGAGAGACACACAGACACAGAGAGGCAGAGACACAGGCAGAGGGAGAAGCAGGCTCCATGCAGGGAGCCTGACGTGGGACTCGATCCTGGGACTCCAGGGCTGGGCTGAAGGCAGGCGCTAAACCGCTGAGCTACCCAGGGATCCCCTAGAAAACATTTTTTAAAAACATTCCCACAGGAGCACTTGGGTGGCTCAATGAGCAGCTGCTTTTGGTTCAGGGCGTAATCCCAGGATCCTGGGATTGAGTTCTGCATCAGGCTCCTCACAGGGAGCTGGCTTCTCCCTCTATGTCTCTGCCTCTCTCTGTATCTCTCATGAATAAATAAAATCTTAAAAAAAAAAACAAAACCCCAAAACATTCCCATAACTCAAGAATAAAAGACAAACAACCCAAGGATGCCTGGGTGGCTTAGTCAGTTGAGTGTCTGACTCTTGATTTCTGTTCAGGTCACTATCTCAGGGTTGTGAGATGGAGGCCCGTGTTGGGATCAGTGCTAGTGCAGTCTGCTTGAGATTCTCTCTCCCTCTGCTCCTCCTCACCTCCCGCTCTCTCTCTCTCTCTCTCTCAAATAAATAAATAAATCTTAAAAAAAAGGTACAGTTTCAACTTTATAAAAAGAACACACCACCATCTCTGATGGGAAAACGAATGACGTTTTCTCTTGTCTCCGTTCTTGGTATAATTTCTACCTTTTCTATCTTGACCATGTATTACTTTCTTCTCAGAAACAAATTAACAGAAGTTAATCTCTTCTTTAGATGTTATTTAAATGAAGGAATACATTCCTTCATCATCAAAGAAATTATTTATAAAGCGTTTTGAAATCAAAGGAGAGCTATTTCCTTGCTCAGGACAGAAGTCCTCATACTGTGGCAGAACTGCTGAAACCCTGTTCCTCCTCCACTTACATGGTCTCCCTGACTCAGGTGTTAAGTTGCTGTTAAGAGTGAGGTACAGGTGGGATCCCTGGGTGGCGCAGCGGTTTAGCGCCTGCCTTTGGCCCAGGGCGCGATCCTGGAGACCCGGGATCAAATCCCACGTCAGGCTCCCGGTGCATGGAGCCTGCTTCTCCCTCTGCCTGTGTCTCTGCCTCTCTCTCTCTCTCTCTCTCTGTGTGACTATCATAAATAAATGAAAAAAAAAAAAAAGAAAAAAAAAAAAAAAAGACTGAGGTACAGGGCAAGCCACTCTGGTGGGCTTTCTTACATAGTGAGCTTTCTGCAAACATTTTTATGCTCAAACTTCATGGTTAAAATTATGCCTATAGCTTATACATTTATAATGTAATTTTAAAAATCAGGCAAATATAATATGTACTAAAAAAGCATGCCTATAAGCCAAAGTTGATTCTATTTAGAAAGGCAATTTATGATGGCCAAGAGGAGGGGAAATCCAGCTACATGAAATGGGAAAATTTTTAATTTTATTTAAGAAAAAAAAAACAAAAACAAAACCCAAAATCTCCCAAACTCAGTGAGTCTTTTACAAAAACTTAACCTAACTGGAACATTGCTCCAGTGGCTCAGTGGTTAAGCGCCTGCCTTTGGCCCAGAGCATGATCCTGGAGTTCTGGGATCAGGTCTCACATCAGGCTCTCTGCATGGAGTCTGCTTCTCCCTCTGCCTATGTCTATGCTTCTCTCTCTCTCTGTGTCTCTCATGAATAAATAAAATCTTAAAAGAAAAACTTAACCCACTCTGCTTTCACAGAGGTTAAATATAATATTTACCTTGAATCTAATCACTGAGTCACTAAGAATGCCTGCAGGTATAGTTAATCACACCCACACATTTGCTTTTAATTTCAAGGCATTTTAATTTACAGAGTATTTTGAATCTCTCTTAAGGGCCAGGAGTTTAGGCAATTAGCAAAAGGCAGCTCACTTCTTCCAGTAAATTACAGCACAGGACACTGTAAACATGTTAGGACTAGTACCACAAAAACAAGACAAGCCCTATCCTTAAGGTTCTTTCAGTTTCCATTTCTTTCAGATGTCAAATTGCATCTGTCAAAAAAGAGCCAATGATGACGCATCACACTGATCAATTTGGAGGAACTGGACTGTGGCAGGATCTTCCAGATGAGATCATCGCCTCTCCTGCTCACTCTACTTGTTCATCAGTCAGCAAGAGGCTTAAAAGGATCTGAATAATACAGTGAGAGGGATGAATGGACCTGGGAGGGTCTATGGTCCACCTGACTGGCTGACTTATCTGTTCCGTAACTTTGCAAGGAATTCACTAACCTTCTCCGAAATCTGGCATATGTTAAAGGGTATCAAGATAATATCTTGGTTCATTTTGTAGTTTATTCTGATGCCCTGAAATAAAATGGTAACCACGGAAGATTTTTCCCCAAAGCAAGACAGCACAGGGAGGAGGTAAGGAGACAAGGAGCAGCTTCTTCAGGTGGGGTGCTGAGCAGCTAGACTGGGGAGTCAGACCACTTGGAACCCCAACACAGCCCAACACTTTTGGGAGCCAGTGGCCATGACTGATCCACCAGTGGCCCTGCTACTGAGGTCTACAGGCTGCAGGTGAAGGTGTGTCCCCACTTGACCCACAGCAAGATGACAGGGCCAGGCTCAGAGAGACCACCACCCACAGTGAGAAGCATATCATTTACATATTCCCACAGTGGGGCTGCAGTGAGCTGATTGGCTAAGACCTGCCTGCCTTATTGAGGAGGCAACAGGAGTTCTGCTGCCTTTCTAGAAACTAATTTTTAAGGGATAATCATTAAGGGTTATGGATCAGCCACTGTCAGGACTTGGAATGCAGAATGGTTGCTGGGTCATGCTAGGACAAAGAGTGGTCCAGAGGAAGTCTGGTCTAAAGAATTTGAATGATTTGGAGAAGTCTGTGGAAAAGATAGTTGATTATTGGGAGGGGAGAATAAAGAGTGTATGTCTTAGCAGGATTTTCTGGCCAAGGATCTTTAACCTAAAATTCTCTGCAAACTTGATAGAAGAAGCAACAACTGAACAATTGGAGAAATTTATAGGTCAATTATGCCAGAAAATTTCCAAAACAGAAGACAAAAAAGGGAAGAAATTGGTAATAAACCAAAACACAGACACAAAAACAAGAAAACAAAACCACAAAGGTTCAAGTGTTCCCAGCTGACCATGACCAACCTTGCAGAGCACAGCACCTGTCAGGAGGTCGAAGGCTACAGTCTAGGAGCCTGGCCCTGGCAGAGTGAGCTCAAGTGAAGAGGCCACACTGCCCTGAGAAATAAGCACCTCCAAGCTCTCTCCTTCCTCATATAGAATGTGCTTACAGGGGGCCACCTGCCATTGTGACATTCCTATACCTATTTTCTATTAAAAAACAATGTCTTCAAACAGCTCCTGCCAGTTTTCCCATGGTACATACCTGATTATCCTGTTCAATAGGTTCACCCTGTCCAGAAGGGGCCTTCCTGGCCCACATTACACTACTCCTTTGGACCTGTGGTGTACTTCCTAGTACAAATGAGATGTGATATGTCCTGGGACAGCTCCAAGTTTATAGGCTATGCTGGTCATCAGATACAATGGGGCCATTTGTTCCCCTGTAATCCTATAGTTCTAAATGTAAAAGCAAAATCACCAGGGAGTAGGGCCCAGCCAAAGGAGGAGAAGAATGGTCTGAAACAGGTGTTTGGCACTAATGTTATTCAAGCAGCCTTCACTGGGATCTATTTCCCACACAGTTAGCTGGAATACTGGCTCATGGAACCTGTCCTTATGCTCCCCTGACCCTGCTCAGATGGAAGCCCCAGGTGCATAGGGGGGCACTCCCACGTGGGGTCTATGTTCAATGCTTAAACCTCCTGTTCCCAAGCAGATCTCTTTGGGATGAACCAAGAGCTGCATGAGTCTCTCTGAAACCAGGCCAGAAACAGCATGGGTAGGGCAGAGAGGAGGGCCAATGTGAGGCTATCAGTCACTGCTAAAGCCAACCAAATACTTCTCAAGAGAGAGATGCATTCTTCTTTCAATCGCATTTCTATCATCTATTATTTCCTTTTGTGATTTGCATCTTTTTTTTTTTTTATGGGCATTTTCATTTGTTCCATGGCCAATTTTTGTCCTTGTTAGTAAAAAGAAACCGATTTTGAACATGAGGTAACAAGCAGAGCAGTATACCTATGTATTTTTATTTTTTAAGTAGGAAAGAGTGTTCTGTGGTTCCTTGTATTTTATTTCAATACGGTCATGTCTGGCCTGAAGCAGGCAGGGCCTTACAGATTTGCCTTAAAACTGAGTGCTGCCGGCACCACTCTTCAGCCCAGTATCCAGCTCATGATGCACCTACTCTGAGGCAGGTCTTTTTTTTTTTTTTTTTTTTTAAGATTTTATTTATTTATTCATAGAGATGCACAGAGAGAGAGAGAGAGAGAGAGAGAGAGAGAGAGAGGCAGGCAGAGACACAGAGGGAGAAGCAGGCTCCATGCAGGGAGCCTGACGTAGAACTTGATCCTGGGTCTCCAGGATCACGTCCTGGACCAAAGATGGTGCTAAACCACTAAGCCACCCAGGTTGTGCTCTGAGGCAGGTCTTACAAGGAGGCATAGAAGGGATTCCACTGAAGTCCCAGGATTTTAGGCCTAAAAGGGTAGGGGCTAGAGAAGGTAATAAAGGTGAAGGGTGAACAAGGGAACGGGACTCCAAGCCCAATCTCTGCTCTTCCCTGCTTCAACCAGAGTAGCTGTTTTTCTGTATTTACGTATTAGCTGTGTGACTGCTAGTAAGTTTTAAATGAATATAGGACCTCCCTCCTATAGCTGATGAAGCAAAGTGACCGCAGGAAAAGGCACTTACAGCAGTGTAGAACACACAGTGGATGTTCAAAAAATGTCAGTCAATATTCTGTGTGGATTCCACATTAGAATTTGTTAAATAGTTTGGAAGTCACTGTTTTGGCTCATCTCCCTCATTAAAAAAATCAAAAACAAAACTGAAAAATAACTTCATTAAAGCATGTAAATACAAAAAAGTATTTTTAAAAAACTACTCAAATGCATTTGTGTAAGAAAAATTCAAACATAATACCAGAATAAAATGAAAAAATAATTCTTTGCTTCTCCACATAGTCTCACTCCAACTTCCTTCCCCAGAACATCCATTATTGTCATTTCTAGACCTTTTTCTTAGATATTTATACACATAAACATGCTCTTTGTTTCTTAAGTGTGGAATTACACCATATATACTGGGCTGTAGCTTATATTTTCCACTTGACAATGTATCTGAGATGTTTCTTTTCTATGATAGTACATCTAGATTGATCTCCCATTTTACCACTATTCCATATTAAGGGTATACCATATTTTATTTAACTATTCTGCAGTGATGAACATTATAGAAATCTCCAAATTTATTTATTTTTAATTTTTTATTTATTTACTTATTTTTTATTTATTTTCTTTTATGGCTGCAGTTCACCCCTTTCTTGGTACATCTTCCTCTACAGGTATGAATTTTTTTGTAGACCCTATAACTAGTTGTGAAATTTAAATTTTTGATACATGACAACTGGCTCTCCAAAACGGCTATACTGATTTGTATACTAGCACTAAAGTCCTGTATTGTTAGTCTTGTAATTTTTTTGCCAACCTGATGTAAGAAAATTAGTATCCTGTTCTATTTTTTTTTTCCATATTTATTGGCCAACTATTTCTTCAGTGAATTTCCTGCTCTGTACCCATTTTTCTAGTTGGTTACTTGCCTTTTTCTTATTGATTTAAAAAAATTTATTTTGGATATTAATAATTTGTCTTATAACTTAAGCTGTTTTTTTCCCCAGCTTATTGTGTATCGTTAATTACATTATTGGTCTCTTTCATTCTTTTTATATGTTGTGAAATCTTTCAGTACTTTTCTTTATGGCTTCTGGGTTTGATGTCTTGTTTATTTCCCTAGTACTCTGTTATTTAAGGATAGTTTCTTCTTTTCATGTAACAGAGGAGGCAGTTCTGAATTCTAGCAGGATCTAGATGATCACAAGTGTCTCTTGATTTGTTGGTCCAAGGATTTTCCTACCAAATCACATCACTTTTCTGTTGTTACCAGTTTTAAAGGCATTTAAGAGGTTTAACTCTCTCAACTTTGATTTCTTCCTCCTTCCCTCCTCTTCCTCCTCATTCCTGCTGGCCTACACAGACAGGTCTGTGTTTTTTTTTTGCATGACTAGGGAACAGAGATGAATCAACCACGATTTCTGCAATCAAAGAGCCCAAGGTATGTGTGTGCGCACATGTGTAATAATGCAAACAGAAATTACCATAAAACATAAAAGTTTGGTTCCTCATGGATAGGAAATCTGAAGAAAGCATATTGATACATTAGCAAGGAGGCTGGGTTTCCAAAGAGAAGTTTTTAGAGAGATGCTTTGAACCTAGTCTTTGCTTATGTAGACATTAAGTAATCTTAACTAACAACACATACTCCACTTTTCCAATGGAGGTGCATAGTTCTCAGACTTACGTACCTTGTGTTTTAATCTTTTAGTGTTTCTCTGACATGCGGATTTGTATATTTGGCTGTGAGGTTTACAGAGACACAATGACCTGGTTTGTTCACCAGAGACATTAAGAAAACAATCTCTAAAGTAAAATATACCCTAACTATGATAAAACTCAATAGTCACAAAGTAATATAGTATTTGTAATTCAATAAGTGAAGCCTCTGTAACTCACAAAATTACCAGTCTGTAAAATGGAGCCACTACTTAGATAAAATGATGACAAAATATTCTAAAAATGTGAAATACTGCATAATAGAAAACACGAAATCTACAGAGTACTCTGCATTGCCATTAACATAATTTAGTGAAATCCCTGGAATGAAAGATTGAGCACTCAAGCCACCGGATGGAATCACCGAACTTGGAAAGACTGAAGTGAAGCCCAACCACCCAAACCCCCTGATTTTGTGTTTCAGCCCCACTCAGGAAGGTCCTACCAGAGTTCCATCTGTTAGGGTGCACCCGGAGAAGCGTTTTGCAAGAAATCCCTCAAAGTTAGTTGTTCTCTGAATAGCAAAAAGAAGCAGTTTCACTTCAATTTCCTTAGCTCTGGTACGCATAATCTTGGCAAGTTCTGTCCTTCAAAATAAAGAAATAAGAATGTTGTAAAAACAAAACAAAAACAAAAACCTGTTCAAGATAGGTTAAATAGTTTATAGCTTATACCCTCCCAAGAAAGAAAAAGTATGTGGTCATTTCAAATCCTGAGGTCTGTTACCAACTAAGTTTAATGTTTGGAGAACAGAAATACATAATCTAAATAAGAATTTGAAGGTAAAATTACCCACTAGTCAAAAAAATCAAGGATTAAGGAGATCAAATTGTTTACATGGTTACTACTATTTTTAGATCTTTCAAACTTTCCATAATTTGTTTCCATATAAAGCACTTACTCAGTATTTTATAAAAATGCATATATTTTGTAAAATGTCCTAAGTCATTAATTACTGAATTATAAAGCCCTCTCTTCCAAAGAGGTCAATAACCATCTCTTCAGCCAGAGAGCAGGAACCCCAGATACAGACTAAAATCCCCATGTGAAAAGTGGCATGTACATGCTCAGGTGGTTCCTGCCTGTGAAGCTTATGTACCACTTCAATGTTCTGCTTCAGAATGGGCGCTGTAAGGAAACAGTGACCTGAGAGCTCTTAGTAAGTACTGAGCCATGATGATCTTCCCATACAAATAAATGGCAAAATCAAAGAGCCTCTGTGATTATTTGAAAATTATGTATCTGTAGGATTTTAACCAAAATTCCAACAATATGGCAGCAATAGCAGAAACACAATTAGCTAGCACAATGATAGCAGATTTGTGGCATTAGTATACTTCTAGTCTCCTACAGACTGCATTTTTCACAGAATTAGTTTGCAAGTCACTGAACTATATAGGCTGAAGAAAATTAGTTATCAGTTTCTCAAGGAATTTGCTTTCTTTGCTAATCAGGACTTAGAAAGTGACAATCACAACTGTCCTCAAATCAACATTAAACCGATGGTAGCAAATGTGCTTCTGAAACAACAGCCACAGAGAATGTACAACATCAGGACTGAACGAGCCTAATGTAAACTGTGGACTCTGGGTGATAATGGTCTGTGAGTGCAGGCTCATCCATTGTGACAAATGTACATTTTGGTGGGGGATGCTGATAATCGGGGGGCTATGCACGTGTGGGGACAGGAGTATATGGGAAACCTTTGTATCTCCCTTTCAATTTTGCTATAATCCTAAAATTACTTTAAAAAATAAGGTCTAGGGATCCCTGGGTGGCGCAGCGGTTTGGCGCCTGCCTTTGGCCCAGGGCGCGATCCTGGAGACCCGGGATCGAATCCCATGTCAGGCTCCCGGTGCATGGAGCCTGCTTCTCCCTCTGCCTATGTCTCTGCCTCTCTCTCTCTCTGTGTGACTATCATAAATAAATAAAAATTAAAAAAAAAAAATAAGGTCTACTTAAAAAAAAAAAAAAATAGGGACGCTTGGGTGGCTCGGGAGTTGAGCGTCTGCCTTTGGCTCAGGGCATGATCCCAAGATCCAGGATTCAGTCCCACATCAGGCTCTTTGCAAGGAGCCTGCTTCTCCCTCTGCCTGTATCTCTGCCTCTCTCTCTATCTCTCTCTCTCTCTCTCTCTCATGAATAAATAATCTTAAAAAAAATAAAGTCAATAGCCAATATCCCTTAAGAAATCTTGGCAAGTTCTGTCCTTCAAAATAAATATGTGTTTAAAGTGTACAACTTGATTGTATTCTCCATGATTTTAAGAAAGATGCCTACCATCAATTATTCTAAAGTGGCTGAGTTATGCTTAGACATGGGATTTTTTTAAAAAATTAGGCTGGAGTTAATATAATTGTGCACTGTTAGAAGGGCATAGATAAGGGGTGCCTGGGTGGCTCAGGTCATGACCTCAAAGTCCTGGGATAGAGCCCTACATCAGCCTCCCCACTCAGCAGGGAGTCTGCTTCTCCCTCTCCCTCTGCCCCTCCCCCCTGCTTATGCTCTCTTTCTCCAACTGCTAAATAAAAAAATTTTTTTTTAAAGATTTTATTTATTTATTAATGAGAGACACACACACACACAGAGAGAGAGAGAGAGAGAGGCAGAGACATAGGCAGAGGGAGAAGCAGGCTCCATGCAAGGAGCCTGATGTGGGACTCAATCCCAGGTCTCCAGGATCACGTCCTGGACCAAAGGCGGCGCTAAACCGCTGAGCCACCAGGGCTGCCCAAATAAAAAAAATCTTAAAAAAAAAAAAAAAAATGGGGGGATGCCTAGGTGGCTCAGCAGTTGAGTGTCTGCCTTCAGCCTACGGCATGATCCTGGACCCAGGATTGAGTTCCACATCAGGCTCCCTGCATGGAGCCTGCTTCTGTCTCTGCCTGTGTCTCTGCTTCTCTCTCTTTGCCTCTCATGAATAAATAAATAAGATCTTAAAAAAAAAAAAAAAGAAGGGCATAGATAACTTTGTTATCTATGGGCATAGATAAACTCTGTTACCACCACTGCTGCGGTATAGCTGCAAGTAAAGAATAAAAGGTTTTGACTCTAGCTTTAGCTTTGTCATGGACACACTGATCTAACCTTGGATTTTAATTCTTCAATACAAATGAACTATCTGGCCCTGGGCTACATTCATGAAACTGCAGACAGGAGGAATGACAGAAAGTCTTTAGAATGCTCAGAACACTCAGATGCTGATATTATGAACTATCCAAAGACTATAAAAACACTGCATTAGGGGCAGGAAATTTGTTTAGCAAATATTTCCTGTCACTGATGTAGATACTACCCTGTCCCTTTAGAACTATGTAGCAAGTCAGAAAAGCAAAATGATGATGGATATATACACCGTACACTGAGGCATGTGATGGAGATACAGGAGTAAATGCAGGGTGACGAATAACATAGGGGAATCTGGTGGATGAACCTTGACTAGGTTAAGTCAAGAAGGCAGGCTGTCTGAGGCAAGAGTCAGGCCAAAGGAAAGCCCCAGAGCAAAGACAGGAGCAGATGCATTACTCTTAAGGGGGAGGAAACATGCTTTGACTATAGGCTACTAGCCCAGGGCTCTTATGTACCCTTTTTTACTTTTCTCCCTAGAAGTTTCTTTTTTTTTTTTTTCCCTAGAAGTTTCTTTTTATTTTTTATTTTATTTTTTTTATTTTTTATTTTTAAATTTTTATTTATTTATGATAGTCACAGAGAGAGAGAGAGAGAGAGAGGCAGAGACATAGGCAGAGGGAGAAGCAGGCTCTATGCACCGGGAACCCGACGTGGGATTCGAACCCGGGTCTCCGGGATCGCGCTCTGGGCCAAAGGCAGGCGCCAAACTGCTGCGCCACCCAGGGATCCCATCCCTAGAAGTTTCTATTCTTCCTCCACACACATGCCCTCTCCTCTAGGTTTGGAAGTCTGAAGCTGGAGAAGTTGGAATACAGCTGCAACTGGAGTTTAGGGTTTGGTTTTGGGTTTATAAAACCTGACTTTTGACAGGAGAAGGGGTTTCTAAAGGGAGAGAAGAATCTAGCGCAGATGAAGAACTTCTCATTAAAAAGGGGACTTTCAAACAACAACAACAAAAGGTAGAAATGGTATCCAATCCACAAGACAACATAGAATTCCTAAAGACTGGGGGATTGATTTCAATCAACCAATTTTAATTGATCTCAATTAACAATAAAACCAGTAGAGTTGGGATCTACCTTGTGACATGGCAAAATTCTACTGCAATCCTCTCAGTCATGTACCACTCACGTGGAAACATACGGCCGTATTTCTCCTCATAGTCCACAAGCTGGCGTTTTATCCAGGCATAGCGTCTGTCGATTTTGTCCAGCCAGGCAACCTTAGGAAGGTAAGGAACAAAATCCACCCGGTGCTTAGAAGTAGTGTCGACATAATCAAAAACACAGAACTAAGAAAAACAGAACAAATCTCTATTTCTCACAGTTTTTTGTTTTGTTTTGAGATTTTTTAATTCATTTACTCATGAGACACAGAGAGGCAGAGACATAGGGAGAGGGGGAGAAGCAGGCTCCCTGCCGGGAGCTTGATGTGAGACTCAATCCCAGGACTCTGGGGTCACATCCTGAGCCAAAGGCAGATGCTCAACCACTGAGCCACCCAGGTGCCCTATTTCTCCCAGTTTTATTTTATGTTATTTTATTTATTTTTTAGACACGGAGAGAGAGAATCCCAAGCAGGCTCCATGCTTGGCATGGAACACAATTTGGGGCTTGATCTCACAACCCTGAGATCATGACCTGAGCCGAAATCGAGTTGGATGCTCAACTGACTCCTGAGCCACCAAGGAGGCCCTATTTCTCACAGTTTTAAAGAATCTAGGCTACTTTTTCACTTAATCCAGAGGTTATTAACTTGGGTCTATGTTAAACTATAAGGGTCTGTAAATATCCTAAAACTGTATGCAAAGTTTTAATGCATAGGTACATTTTTCTGGGGAGAGTATGTGTAGCTCCCATTAATTTCTCCAAAAGGTCAGTGACCTCAAAATGGTTAAGAACCATCAACCTGTACAGTCAGCCCCTACCAGGATTCACAGTTCAACCACCAACATTTTTAGGCAGTAGTACTATTAAAATATAAATCAGATTTGAGGGTACTTAATTGTCAATAAATTCAAATGTAATATCAATTTGGTGTGGTTATTACTTACATCTTGGTTTTCTTGAAAAAGTACTAGATATTCTGACAGATGCTGTTTGATAAATTTTTTGATGATTTCCTGTTTGATTCTAGGATCCAAAATATTAGCAACCAGACATGCATCTCGTAGCACATTGCTGGGTCCTCCTGGCCTCTGGTAAAACAAACAACACACACCAGTTCAAGAGCCAGATGCAACCTTTAAATCTCATGGCTTCTGACAGCTACTACTTCTTGTTCCTCTCTTGAAGACATTATTACTTCCACTCCCCTGACACTTATTCTTTTGCTGTGGCTGGATATTTTACTTATTAGTCGATGAAAGAATTATTAAGCTAGTCCGTAGTAGCCAATATAAAAGCTACTTTGTGAGTCAGCAAGGAGACATCTTGGAAACAGGGCCAGCAATGGTCATAGGAAATTTTGCTTTCTGAATACAAAACTGAAATCACCTTGGTGAAGAGCCATAAAATTCAGAATGACACTGGTCTCACCCCACATGTGCCATTTTCCCCTGATTCCAACCTCAGGTTCCTGTTCTTAGTGACAAACAATGCAGTGGCATTTAAAATCTAAAATCAAGTTCTAAACTACCAGACTTGTTTTGCTGACAGTCAACTACCCACAAAGGTAGCCAAAGGTAAAATATGATATTGGCCCCTTGATCTGAAAGGCAATAGAAGGTTATTGAGGGCCATACTGATACATCATGCTGGAAAGGCCTTTGTTATTACTGAAGCCAATTCAATTTCACTGAACTTTTCTTTGTAGTAACTTATTGAATGAACATGAACATGGTTGGATGAGTGGACTATAGCAAAAAGAACACCTGGAATCTACTCTTGGTTGGGCTAAATAGCTGTGTAGCTTTGGTACAGTTATTAAAACTTATCTGAAAAATAAATGAAAAAAAAAGGACTTCAATTAGGTGATGATTAATGTTCTTCCAAATCTCTATGATTCTTCTGGGTAAACTCTGTCCAATAATGTATCTGTCTCAACTGAAGTTCAAGAGTTTTTAAATTTACCAAGTTGCCTGAGAGCTAAATTGTTAAGATGCTGACTCGCTCTGTGCTGAATGGTTGTTATGTCATCTGCTGAGTGCTCTGACTGCCCACCTCTTGTTTCTTGATGAAAGTGCTTGATCTGATAGAGAAGACACAGAAGCCGAAACCGATGGGCTCATGGATTCAGATATTTTCATTTAGAAAGGACTTAGGTTACCTTGCACAATTTTAATGTCTTGATTTCTATTTGTGAAAGAGGAATAGCAATATAAGGCCTTTAAGAAAAGTCAATAGTCATTGAAAGGGAAAGTAGAAAACTTAAAAAAAAAAAAAAATTAGGTTACCCAGCTACAGAAAAAGGAAGCAAGTTGTTAAAACATTTTTTTTTAAATTTCATCTGCCTGGTGGGATCTGAGAAAAAGACATAAAGTAGATCAAGATTAGTTTCTTCTGAACAATAAAGCTGGGGCTTCATTCATATCTTACTGAACCTTTTTGCAATTGGGCTAGAATATATAGTAAAGCAGACCTTGGACTAAGAAAAGTCTGGTGCTTATAGTTTGTGAATATCTTGCAATTCCTTTTTACAGAATGGCCTTCCAACATCCATACTCCACAGTTATATCAAATGAATAAAGAATATAAAATCCTGAAAGGAACATATTTTACAAATGAAATATCTGATTACTTGAAGGCAGCCATTATAGATGCAGACATTAAAATCAAGAGCAGGTTTCCTACAGGAAGTAATCTACAAAGTTGGGGCAGCTACCCCCACCTACTTCCTAAGTTTCTTTTATGGAGCACAAAGAAAAATGATTAAGATATTTCCAGTTATTGAATTATAGAGCAGATCCAGGAAACGTTCCTTGGCTCAGTAAATGAACATCTATCCCCATCTCTACCCACCAAATGCAGTGAGGAATGCTGCTTGCCTGTGTGTACTTTGGTTTGTTTCTGTGTTGAATAATTTGTTCTCTTGAAATGCTCAAATAATAGAGGAAAAAAACTTCTGAAGAATCTTCTCTCCCTGACATACGCAACGCATTAAAATTACATCTGCTACAATTTGAAAGATAGAGCTAAAAGCAGTTACCCAGAACAATGACAGCCAACTGAGGCAAAGCTTGTTATGGGAGAAGGGTAACCATAGCTCACAAGTGAAATACCATGGCCTTCGCAGACACAACACAAACAGCTATGCTACCAGCAAGAGCTAAAGGGATTACTCCTAAAGAACAGGATTCTGGTCATTAAAAGTGAGTCTCTTAACTGTGTCACTTTGAGAGTTACATAAGCCTGTGGATGCTCCTCCCAGCCATCTTTTCACCAAAATGAAACCAGTAAGTTATGTAATGATCCTAAAAAACACTGTGGTTTGGAAAAAAAAAAAAATTTTTTTTTTAACACAGCCATGAGAAAAAAGGAATTTGCTAGGCAGATGAGATATTAGGTTTGACACACATTAAATTAAACCAAAATAAATCCTCATTCTTTGATGTTTGGAAGAACACAGATGAAGATTCAATGTTGCTTTGGGATATTTAAAATCAAGGATGGTCTTATTACCCTGAACCTCTAGCAAATAGTCTTACAGCTGCCAGAAGACAGTGGATTCTTCCACTTTTGGAAGAATAAAGGAAGAATAACAGTAGCGGGTGTGAATTAGGCAAGAATGGTGATTATGTCTAAGATTGGCGGGAAAACAATACCTTGGTGCCTTGGGAAGGAAACGCTTCTTCAAAATCAGCCAGGATTTGCTGTCCTAATTCAGTCTGGGCAGCCTTCACTCTGTAGGGAAAAGAGAACATGTCACTGCCTGGTATAATTTTCATATATCCATAAGGAACTATGCAAAGATTGATCAGGCTCAGAACTGTTCAAGTCTTTAGAGATCATCCAGGGAACAGGGAGGTGGTAGCTAGATAGGAGAGGTCGCATACTAGTTAGTAGCAGGTTTATGACCAGAACCCAGGCATCTGATTTATGCTCATGATGGATTTTCTATATCCCAAAGTTCTTCTAGGCCACTCTGCTATGAGGGAGTATATGTTAATCTTTACAAGGTATTATCAGAGGGTAGTTATGCTGTGGGAAAATGCTACATAAAAACACCCAATCCAATAGAAATCTATGTGGGGTTACTGCTATAGCTGCGCCCCTGCTCCTTGGAGTCCAGAATGCAGGAGGGCTCCATAATGCCTCAGAGATGTTTCTTTTTCACCCTGCAAGCCAACTTCAGGATCCTAAGTTTTAACAAATGAACAAAAGGAGGGTTGCCTGGGTGGCTCCACTGGGTAAGCCTCTGACTCAGTTTTGGTTCAGGTCTATACTCAGTGGGGAGTCTGCTTCAGATTCTCTCTCTCCCTCCTGCTCTCGTGTGCTCTCTGTCCCTCAAATAAATAAACACAATCATTAAAAAAGAATTGGGGATCCCTGGGTGGCGCAGTGGTTTGGCGCCTGCCTTTGGCCCAGGGCCCAATCCTGGAGTCCCGGGATCGAGTCCCATGTCAGGCTCCCGGTGCATGGAGCCTGCTTCTCCCTCTGCCTGTGTCTCTGCCCCTCTCTCTCTCTCTGTGTGTGTATGACTATCATAAATAAATAAAAAAAATTTATAAAAAAAAATTGAACAAAAAGAATGTTTTCTAAAGTAAAAAGAAAAAGCTCCAAAAGATAAAATGAGCTGTAGTGTGGGAGTGAAGGCCATTGAATGAAGATGAAATTCATGCCCACTGACAACCAAAACAAGCTAGCTTGAAAGGGGAGGTCAACCCAGTGATCTGTGTGTCTACCAGGAGCTCAAGAAATCATTGTCACACTGAAATAAGAGGAGAAGCAGTTGGGATAAGAAAGGAACTGTGCGTGTCAGCACCACCTGCAGTGACCATGTCCTTCTTCAGTTGCCAGGAGCTAGATGCCTTGCACCAGTCATTCATTCCCACAGAGCTGACTGCCCTGAGCCCAAGGCAAATATTTTACCTTTGCTAAAAGCACCATAAAACAATGTTCTTCCTTTTTTGGTCTCCACCCTGTTACTTTGGAATTAACTGTAAAGTTTCTAGAAATAGCAAGCAGCTCAAAACCACAATTTCTTTGGCTATTTAGCGGTGGCTGGCAACCTACTGAGAATTTTTTTTTTTAATGAGGGGATAGGGAGGACCCCAAACAATCTGGTTTTTTCTGTGGCACAGTTGTAATTATGCTTTACTCCAAATACTTTCCAGGATTTTTCCACTATCTTCAAAACTTTTAAAACCACTCTTACAGGTAGCTTTGCAGCCTCTTGAGTCATTCAGTGACAGAGGTAATGCTATTATTGGAGTAGCCCCCAAATCACAAGTAGGGCCATCCATCTAGAGTTGCCAAATGGACAATAGGAAGTATGCTTTGAGTATGAGCTCTGACAGGAGTGAAGAGAACTTGCTTTTGCAAAACTGTACCTCAGAGGTCTTGTGACTCCACATAATGGGCCTGGCAGACAGCCTCCCCTGGTGCCAGGTCACAAGACAGAGCTTCCAGAGGCTCAGGCCCCTCTGTCCTACTTGCTTCTTGGCAACACAAAGAGAGTACCAGTTCCTTCCTAAGCCACAAGGACAATTCCTGCAGGGGAAGTTCTTACACTCATTGGGGACATTTCCAGTCATATTCTCAAGGCTCCTGAGCATCTCGGCGATATGAAGGTTCCATCTCTGCCTCTCACCTTTCCCCCTTCAGCCCTTAACTCCATATTCTTGCTGAGGTGCTTGAAAAGACAACCAGAGCCTATGGCAAGGTTTGGTATTTCTAGAGTGCAGAAGACAGGAGAAGTACCAGAGTATGATTTGCAGATCCTCTTGCCATCTTCTCTAATCCATTTTCAAAGTCACGTCTTGAGACAGTCTAGACTTGGCCATGCCACCAGTGAGCCATTTCCCTTAGGATAAGTCATTTCCCTTATATGTGTCACAACTAAGATTTGTGAAGAAAAAGGTGGGGGATGCAGGCCTGGACTTTCACTGTCTTCTCCAAGACTGACCATTCCCCAACACCCACCTTTACAGCACTAACTGGCAACAGCAGACACCTTCACAGGTGACTGCAAGTTGGATGTATAATTAATGTTGGAGCACAAGAATAGGCTTCAGAACATAAATATTTCCATGGGACATACACGTTTCCAAGTATAGTTTTCAAAGTGTCAATCAGTGTACTCAGATGAAAGAGTGACCATTTCCCTTACAGACATTAACAACAATATCTATAAACCCAAACCATAATTCCATGCATTTTCAGGGTGAGATGTGAATAGTAGTCTTTACAATCAGTTGCCTAAACAGGATCTGAGAAAGAAATCAACACTAAAAAAAAAAAAAAAAAACACATCTTTGGCTAAATTCCTTCCTCTTTGAAAACCAAAAAGTTCCTATTGTAAAGAGATGGAGCAACTGAGACTCCATTAGCAGAAGAGAGTTGAGCTACCATGATTTTTAAGAATAATTAGGAAATTTATCTACAACTAATAGAGAAGAGAGTGAATAAAAATTCATCCTGGTATTCAAATAAGCTCAGTCCACTTGGGTGTGACAACTCAGTGTTGATCGCACTTAGGAAACAAAGGAGTCACAGTGCTGCTCAGAAAGGGAAGGTCAATCAACTGACTTCTAGCACTCTCCATGCCATTTGACAAAGGTGATCTTTCCTAAAACTGTGTTATCAGTTTACATAACAGGTAGCAGCAGCAGAATATAGTAAATTATGAAAATTATTTAGACATTTGTGGATAAGGTAATCCTGATGCTTCTGCTACCTTATGAATGACTGCCCTGAGGGAAACACCCTCAGCACTTCACAGTAAGTTGACCTCCCAAGCACAGTCTGTACTGGACAGAATGGTTAACTAGTCAGATTGGTCAGACACTCTATTTCCAAACAGGCCCTATAAAGAATCCAAACCCCGAATCTTAAGTGTGATTCCATGAGACAATGAAGTACAACCCTTATGCTTTTGAAACTGAAGTTCTTTCAGAAAGAACTTGTCAAAGTCCCATAGCTATTCAGGTCTTTTCATTCTCTGATTTCTTTCACTGCTACACAATGTGATAGTACCCACCCTCCCAACCTGCCAAATATCTCTCACGTCTAAGAGGTTAACTATAGCCCTGAAAAATACTTTTTAGTTCGAGAGTTTTACGAGTTTCAAAAGAATGCAAGAATCTTCCACTCTTTCTCAAGAAATATTGACTGATTACTAGAAATATTTGCTTTTATGGATATTCTTAAGCCAGGAGGCTCTGAATGTAAAGATGATATTAATGAAAAAAAATATTTCCTTCAATGCTACATTAATATTTAAGCATTTTCCAGAAGGGTAGTTGGAAGAAATAGTCATATTCAAATCAAGGTCCATGAACTTCATATTTCAAAGGTACAGGCAATGGTTTCAGAGCACAAACGTTCATGTGATTTCTACGATTTATAGACAGCAAGCTATTAAATTGGAGAAACTAAAGCAATACACAGAGTACAGCTCTGCTGCCCTCTCCCCTGCCCCTCAACAAACAGCTACTTCTATCATTTCCAGATGGTTCTACCATCACTATGCAAACATAAGGGAGGAGAATTCACCAGAAAAGATGCTAAAAATAAGAAATCTGGACTTTCCTCCAACTTTTAGTACCTCTTGAAAAACAACTGTAATCAAGCACTGAAAACCAGAGAGCTCTTCTCTCGTTTTGTTTTTTGTGTTACTTAATAGCACATATTTATATTTATTCTTTTTAACCCATACAAAATTTTTGCAAATAGAAGTTGTGAAACGAAAGTTAAGTCCTCCCATTTGCAGCAATCCCACATGGTAATGAATGTTCACATACACTGCTAGCATGTTAGATTTTTTCTCTTTTTAAGGAGAATGTTTTATAGCAGTGATCACAAAGTTCCTTCAAATTATAAAACCACTTCTTTGAAAAATGTTAAAAAACAGAGTCCTAAAAGACTGTATCCTCTTGTTTGTCCCTACATTACTTTTTTAGGAACAGAATTCAGTTCTGCCATATTCCTGCCATCAACAATGTCCATCCAACACAACCAATTAGTAACCAGCTCCTCCGCAGATCTCCTTGACCTTATGGTCACTGTCCTGGTAAGGTTCTTATCTTTTCTAGTCTAGAACATAGTCTCAATCTCCAGTCTTATGTACCTACAATACATAAGACTTTTACAAAACACAAATGAGAGCATGTCCCTCCCTGCTTAGGATCTTTCACTGTCCATGAAACAAAGAACAGATTCTTAGGCAAGGCATATAAAATCTGATCCTACCTACCTATGCAGACTTTCACACTTCATTGTCTCCCAAAGTTCCATGATGTCCTCTTTCTCCTTTTTTCCTCCTCTTCTTGTCTTGCTGGTAAGATCCTAGCTATTCTTTTAAGATCAGATGAAAACTGAATTCTACTGTGACCCCTGACCTTAGCCCCTGAAGGCTGAGTCTTTCAATTTCTCTTACTGGTTGTACAGCATCTACCAGTTTTGTTGTATCTATGCTATACTAAAATTTTCTACTAGTGTCTCCTCCACACAACACCAGTGAAACTCCCTGAGGGCAGTGAGTATACATTTCCTACTTTGTGCCTTCAGTACCTCAGCATGGGCCCCAGGACATACAAAGTCCTTAGTATATATCTATTAGGTAAATGAAGGAAAGAATCAGTTAACAGGGAAAAAAAAGATCAACTCTGGATTATCACAAGAGTAAGGGGAAGTAATAGTGCCTTCCCTTCTCCTCCATCCCCTGGGAACAAGTCTGCCCTCTCTAGCCAAGCTTCCTTCTTTTTGGCAGCTTAAAAGGCCCTGTTTGTCTGCTCCCTGGGCTACTCCATGCCCCCAGTGTGATATGGCAATTGGCCAGCTCTAAGTGTGAGGAGTTAGGAAGAATGGCGGACAGGGTGGTGATTTCCCTAGGATTCCGCCAAACTTTGTTCTTACACTCCCTACTGGCTCTCTGGCACTTCCACTATAAGATGGCACACTGAGCACATGTTGTCATCTCTTCTTCCTGCCCCAGATCCCTAGAAATAATAAAAGATATTAAGAAAAATCCAGAACCAGGCAAGAAAAAGAAGTGGTGCACTAGAAACTAAGGACTGCCTGGTAGCACAGAATTGAAGGAAACCATTGCTGAAACTGCTTTTCAAAAATGAAAGACAGGAGGGTAGCAGACAATGAGAGCAGGAGGGGCCCTGAAGCAAATGGTAGCAGGATATGTTGGGCTCTTGCAAGAGGAGTAACAAAGCCAGTCTCCAGGCCTGCATCCCTGCCTTGAACGCTCAGGTCAAGGAATGGTATGGGTCTGAGAACCCCAGGAGTGACCAGAAGGCAGATGAAGAAGCCCACAAGCGATTTACGATTTATGGGAGATGCTACTGCCCGACCCCAGGGCGGGGACAGGGGGAAAGAAAAAAAAAAAAGAAGCCCACAAGCACAGATTAACCACTGGCATATCTACCTGGCAGCTCCTCCAGCTCCAGCCCCACCACACCTTCTTAGAGCTATCTATGGCCCTTAGCTGAGCAGTGCATAGCCCCCTTTCCCTCACTAGCCAGTGGCAATAAAAGAGCATCCCTGATCAGGATGAAAGAATCTCAAAGTTAAAAATAAGCTTTCATCTAGAAATCACCAAACACTAGAAGAATGCTAATGCCAAGAAAGAAAGTCACCATGCTCAACAAACTGAAGACCTGCTATCAGAGGACAAAGAAACAGGACAGGCAACTCAGAGCTTTAAAGTACATAGAGGGCAGCCCCGGTGACTCAGCAGTTTAGTGCCACCTTCAGCCCAGGGCATGATCCTGGAGACCTAGGATCAAGTCCCACATTGGGCTCCCTGCATGGAGCCTGCTTCTCCCTCTGCCTGTGTCTCTGCCCCTCTCTTTCTCTCTCTAGTCTCTCATGAATAAATAAATAAAGTCTTAAAAAAAAAAAAAAGTACATATAATCTGGGATGCCTGGGTGGCTCAGTTGGTTGAGTGAGTGACTCTTGGTTTTGGCTCAGGTCATGATCTGAGGGTTGTGAAGATCAAATCCTGCGCTGGGCTCTGTGCTGGGCACAGAACCTGCTTAAGAGTCCCCCCTTCCCTCCTCCTCCCTAAAAAAAAAAAAAAAAGAAAAAAAAATCAAAGAAATATGGCAGCAGATCTAGAAGTTCCAATATTCGTGTAATAGGAATGCCACATAGAAAGAGCACAGAGAACAAAGCATAGAAACTACTCAAAGAAATAGAGGAAAATGATTTCTCAGAACTTAAACTCATGAGTCTTCAGATTGAAGATATGGTAAGTACAGACCAACTTGAAGGACAACAGACCTATACTCTAGTAATTCCTGACCATCCTCCTGACCCAATCTCAAGTGCTTCTGGAGCAAAATAAAAATCAAATTAGGGCAGCCCTGGTGGCCCAGCGGTTTGGCGCCACCTTCAGCCCGGGGTGTGATCCTGGAGACCTGGGATCGAGTCCTGTGTCGGGCTCCCTGCGTGGAGCCTGCTTCTCCCTCTGCCTGTGTCTCTGTCTCTCTCTCTGTGTGTCTGTCATGAATAAATAAATAAAATCTTAAAAAAAAATCAAATTAAAATAGATTACCTTATAAAGGAGTAAGAATCAGACTGACCAGATTTTTAATAGACAACAAGAAATACCAGAAAATAGATTTACCTATTCTAACAGCCAATGGGTAGAAGCAACCTGTGTGTCCATTCACAGAGGAATGGATAAACAAAATGTAATAAACACACACACACACACACACGCACACACAGACTCACACACACACGCACACTGAAATATTCAGCCTTAAAAAGGAATGAAATTCTGATGCATTCTACAACATGGATGAACCTTGAAACATTGTACTAAGTAAAATGAGCCAGACACAAAAGAACAAATATTGTATGATTCCATTTATGAGAGGTACCTAAACTAGGCAAATTACAGAAACATAAAAGAGAACACAGGTAACCAGAAGTGGGAGAGAGGAGGAAATATGGGTTATTCTTTAATGAATAAGAGTTTCTGTTTCAGGTAATGAAAAAGTTTTAGAAATAGAAGTGGTGATGGCTGTACAATATTATGAATATATACTTAATGCCACTGAGTTCTACACTTGAAAACTATTAAACTGGTAAATTTTATGTTATTTATATATTAACATAGTTAAAAAAAATAAAAGGAAGTAGGAAATCTGAATAGTCTAATTACCATGGAAGAAATTGCAGTGAGAGTCAAAGATCTGCCTTCAAGATAGGTAACATGTCCAGATGGTTTTACAGGCAAGGTCTACCAGCTCTGCCAAATATTAACTTCTAGAATATATAGAGAACTCTTACATAACAATAAGGAAAAAAATAACCCAATAGACAAAGAGACAATACAGGTAAACAGGCATTTCAGAGGAAATGCAATGGCCAACAATCAAAGGGAAACGAGTCTCAGTAGTCACCATAGAAATGGAAATGAAAGGAACCTGATGTTATTTTTCATCCTTCAGTTAAATAAAAAAGGAAAACTGACAATATAAAGCATGTTCCCTGGGTGGCGCAGCGGTTTGGCGCCTGCCTTTGGCCCAGGGCGCGATCCTGGAGACACGGGATCGAGTCCCATGTCGGGCTCCCGGTGCATGGAGCCTACTTCTCCCTCTGCCTGTGTCTTTGCCTCTCTCTCTCTCTGTGACTATCATAAATAAATAAAAATTTAAAAAAAAAATAAATAAAGCATGCTGAGGTATGGGTAAGTGGGTACTCACATACTGTGCAGATGGTTACTATAAATAGATAAAACCTCTTGGGAGGGCAAGTGGGCAGTTATTAAAATTTTAATTGCATTTTACCAGTGACCCAGAAGCTATCCTAGCAAAATATTTACAGACATGAAATAGCTTTTACAAATTAGAAGCAAACAATTAGTGATATGAAAATGGTTAATCTGTGGTATGTTATATTATGGAATTGCAGGCATCAATTAAAAAAGAACAAGGTAGGTCTGTACATATCAATGTGGAAAAATCTCTAAAATACATCACAAGGTTAAAACCAAAAAGTTTCAGAATGAAGCATATGGTGTGAAACCATTTATTCAAAACAAAACATAACAAAACCACAAATTGAAAGTACAGATTTATGTAAATGCATATAAAAATCTAGAGGGATACACATTAAATTAATAAGTCACTACATCACTATCTGTATATAGGTAGCACTAGGATCTCAGCTATAGCTAACGGAGACTTGAGTTTCATCTGTATATTTGATTTTTTAAAAAATAAAGAAAATGCATATCTGTATTATTTACATGATTAAAAATACAGAGACTTAACAAAAAAAGAAGCCTGTAGTAATCAGGCATCATTAGGAAGACAGAAATAAGAATGATGGCTACTGCTAAAGGCCTGCCTCTTTGTTCAAGAAAGGTTAGGATTCCTTAATCGTGATCAGCTCTACCTTCTCAGTATTCTTTTGGCTGCTACTTCTAATAGAAAAGACACTGAATTCACTCTCCCCTTACTCTCCTTCAGAAGCTTCCTCTTCCTTCTAAGTATCAGGTTTTCTTTCTACTGGCTCTGGATCCGGGACTGGAACTCAGACAGAGGTAGGAAGAAAGAAGACGCTAGCTAAGTCATCATTTTGTCACATCTGAAGTTCTAGTGGCAAATGAGATTTTTCAAAAGTTGCCACAGCAATATGGCCAATCTCATATGCTTTTTTTGTCAATGGGACTTTGACATTCCTCCCAGTGAGGGGGTGGGGGAGACTACGTTCCTTCCTCCCTAATCCTGGCAGCCCTGTGAGTACCAGAGTGATGCTGTGTGACTTCCATGGCCTTGTTCTCCTGGGAGGCTCATTCTTGGGACCCAGCCACCTTGCCATGAGGAAGTCCAAGCAGCCCATGGAAGATAACTCAGCTGAGCTCTCAGTGGACAACAAGTACCAACCTGCCAGCCACGAGAGTGAGCCATGGATCCCTCAGGCCTCTCCTGGCCCACCCCAGCTGATGCTGCATGGAGCTGAGGTGAGCTGTTCCTGCCAAGGCAGGTTAAATTACATGAGTAAAATATTCGTGTTTTAAGCCACTAAGTGTGGTGGTGGTTTGTTATAAGGAAATACTGTGGTTCGTGAGGGAAACAGTTTCCCTCACAAATGTGGACAACCAAGAGCTGGAGAACCACATATATAACTTACCAGCTACCCCTCCAGTGATGCCAGGCCAGCAATTACATGGTAAAAAATTGGAAAGGGGTATAGTGGACATCTATAGCACACAGACTTACATCAGATCACATCTGAGGTTCCTTCTTACAAGATTTTGCGGTGAACATACTGACCTAAGTGCTGAAGTGCATCCTAGCACCATCTTTTCTTAAAGCAGAAGACTGTTTTCTCCAATGACATTTTACCTTTCAGAAAGCTGCCGGATCTGTGGAATTCCCATATACTTGTGGAAATGCTCCAGAACATTCATCACACCTTGAAGAAGGTTAGCAACTTCTCCATACTGTCTTCGCCTGGTCATGGCTCTGCAAGGAAATAAATTGAGAATGTAGAAAAACACCATGACATAATATATAGATATGGAACCACCTATCCTGAGCTCCATAATAGAGCAACTCGATTTTAGTCACCATTCACTGAGCACTGAATATATATGGTCCTGCACACTGGAGGTGAAAGAAAATAAGACCTGGCCCAAATCCTCAAGGTGACATTGCTTAGTGATACAGAGTGCCAAATACCATCTAACTAATACCAAGTAGGATAAACTGAGTTCTAAACAGAATTACACGTTATATGCTATAGAAGATAAAAAAGAATGTGTGAGTGATGGATTCTCATTGGGTGGGGGGCAGGGAATCTGGGAAGATTTAGGTTGGGTATTATGGGATTAGCAGGCTTTAGACAGAAAATAGGGATAGGAATGTTACTATTTGAGGATTACAGCACGGGCAAACCAAACACATCTTCCTAGGCTACAACAAAGGGCATTTATATGTTAACTCAAATCTGTAGATTTTAAGCCAATGTTAAGCACCTCTTTCTACTTCCTTATTACTAAGGTTAACGAAGCTTCAGTAAAAGGATGCTAATAGAAGGACAAACTTTTAGATCTAAATTTTTCAGTAGAGTTGGGCTTTTACACTAAATGTATAATATATTACTTTCTTTAAGAGACACTAAAAAAAAAGAGGCATTTAAAAAGAGGACCAAGTTCAAGTCAACATGTTACCGTAATACCACAGCCTGGTCTCATAGTCTGGTGGGAAGGGACATCTGGAGCATCTGGAGCAAGGGACAAGGAAACTGCTCTTCCAGTCTCCCACTGGCTGGCTTACATCTCTGACTGCTACTTGCAGGAAGATGGGCTAGAGTTCGTTGGAGCTCACACAATGCCTGGAGAGACCAGGAAGGAGTTTGACCCTGTCCTCCCTCTAACTTCAGATGCTGCATCCAAATTTCTGTGAAGATTCTATGTCCTCACATGAGATTCCACTGAGGCTGGGGCAGGGGGAATTCTCAGCCTGAGACAGACAGCAGAAGTGAACTGGCATGTCAGAATCTTGCTAGTAAAAAAGGCCTCTGGATTGTTTCTTGTAATAAATAATCAGCTCTTCCTTTTAATACAATTTCTAATCTCATGCATCATTCCCTATAGCTCCCCTATGAAGCAAACAAGATACTAATGCCTTTGAAAAAGTGGGTTGAAAAAAAAAGTGGGATGAATGATAAATCAAAGCTCTCTTTCTTTTATTTTTTTTCAACCTCTGTTTCTATATGGATCCAACAGTATTGCAACTCAGCCCAGCACAAGTAGGAAAACCTGCCAAGACAGGGGCTACAGAGAGCAGTTATAGTCCTGAATGACCTTGTTGGCCTTAATGGCAGAGATCTACCACATTTCAACAAGCCATAGTCTTGGAATCATCCTCCACATGCTATCTGGGTTCCCTTCTCACTGACTTGCACAGGTGTTTGTCACATTTTGAACACCAGAGGGCAGAAAGCCAAATAGTAGCTAAACATTTGAGACCCATTTGCAGGAAGTGGGGCAGGACAGTGAGCCTTCCCTGGCCGAGAAGTAAAATACCTATAATGCCATTTTCCTTCCGTGGCACATTCATTTCCTGTGGACCCCAAAGAGAAAGGTGACACTGCTTACTCGAGCGAATCCACACCACCTGCTAACATGTGCAGGTGGTTCAGTGTTGTGATTGAGGTGGTCAGGTGGCGTTTGGCATGATCTAGCTGCTTAATATCGCGGGTGATTTCCTTAACCTAAGTAGAAAAAAAAAAAAAAAAAACGGGAGAAAAAGGATGAAGGTTAAGAAAGATGTAAATCCATTTGCAGGTAGCTCCAAAAGAAAATAAGGCAAATGAAGCAAGGAAAAAAAAAAAAAAAAAACCCAGGTTAGCCCCTGGAGAAAACACATTCTCATCATATAAAATCAAAATACCTTCTAATCAGTCCATTTAAATCTCATGTGGCATTTCTTCAGATGACCCTACCCAGAGGTACAAAGCCTTCAACTGCGAGGAACAAAATGAACTTTATTTTTTGCCCCAAATGGAGGGATCCAAATAGCAAGTTAATATGAAGCATACAAAGTCCAGGGAGCCAAGTTTGGCACACCTCCTCTTCAACAAGGTCAGAAAAGAATGCATTCTGATCAGGGTGGGGGAACTACCAGGTTTGAAACAAAATGGGCAGTTGGCTATTTCTATTGAAGTGATCTTTATTCATGGAACTAGGATTTACTGCCCCATATCCAGAAAAAAAAAAAAAAAGGGCTTGCTCTGAAATCCCAAGAAGACTAAAACGTAACCCCTCTGTGGTGAGTACTTAATATGTACTGTCACAGAGGAGATGTGAAGTCTTCAGGGGCAAGAAGATAACTGGGGGAGTAAAAAATTCAGACAGTGTTGACCCAATGAAATCCAAGAGAAATAAACTGTACCTGGAATACAAGTATATATTTCAGTCACCAGAAAAGCATATTCAGTAGTGAAGTGGGAACAGTGCTCCAACTTTACTAACACCTAGGTAGAATGTTCCACTAAACTGCCGAAGTTCATGTTGATCAAGAAACTTTCTGAAAAGCAATTTGGTATCCCAGGTTCTTTGATACCCTGAAGGAAAGGAGTGCCCTGGATACTAAGCACAAACATTCTAGTCACTGGAAAGATCTACCTCCCATTAAAAGTGAAAAACACTGGAAAGATCTACCTCCCATTAAAAGTGAAAAGTGAAAGAGTTAAGTTAATATGATCTGATTTTTCAGAGTTTGATCACCCCAGGTAAATCCATAAAGTAAAGATTATGACCCTCACAGCTTAGTTCCACACCCACAAACCTGCTAAGCTAACTTGGATCTTGGCAGTAAAAGTCTCTCTCATGGAGACTTCCCGATCAAGCCTGCTCTCTCTCTAACTCACAGGCCCTCAAAGTATCTCTACTTCTATTACCTGGGGGTGGAGGTGGAAGGGGGAAATAGGTTAAGAATTTACCACTTCTCACTTCTTCAAGGAATGACTGAGCTTAGGGAAAAAGAAGATCAAGAATAGTATAGTGGGGGCACCTGGGTGGCTCAGTGGTTGAGCATCTGCCTTTGGCTTAGGTTGGGTCCTGGGATCAAGTCCCACATCAGGCTCCCAGCAGGGAGCCTACTTCTTCCTCTGTCCACGTCTCTGCCTCTCTCTCTGTGTCTCTCATAAATGAATAAATAAAATCTTAAAAAAAAAAAGAAAAGTGGTATAGTGAACAGGAGTTTGGCTCTAGAATCTGATAACCCACTTCCAACACTGAAATTGTCACCGTGTACTCCTACAGAAAAATCCTGCACCTCTTCTGAGGTTCCTTAGCTCCAGTGCTAACATCAGGGAGTCCTTTCTCATTCCTGCATTACTAGCAGTCATTAAATCCTGAGTATTCAGAATCCTGTGCCTCATCACAAAAAACTGTCCCTTTCTACTCATCCGTCAGACCCTCCCTCGAGCTCTGTACCAGAGTTCATCAGGCTCTACATTCCCAGGACCTCCCATCTTTACCCATCACATATTCTGTGCTTCTCCACACAAACCAAACTACTTGATATTCTCTAAACACCCTTAATGGCAACTCATGGAAAGGATGTTCAGGTCAAAGTCACAGAGATCAAAAAAAACAAAAAAACAAAAACAAAAACAAAACAAAAAAAAACAAAGTCACAGAGATCATTACACAAATAAAATATCCATAGTTAAGGTGCCTTAATTGTCAGACAGGGGCAGCCAAAAAAGGACAGAACACGAGATGGCAGGTTTTGGAGTTAGGTAGCTCTAAGGTTGAATCTCAGCTATTCCACTCACCAACTCTGTATCCTAGAATAAGCTACTTAGCCTCACTGAGTCTCAGTTTTCTCATCTATTAAGATGGGTAATCACAGGGGCACCTAAGTGGCTCAGTGAGTTAAGTGTCTCCCTTCAGCTCATGTCATGATCCCGGGGTCCTGGGATCGAGTCCTGCATCGGGCTCCTTGCTCAGTGGAGAGTCTGCTTCTCCCTCTGCCCCTCCCCGCTGCTTGTAGGCTTGCTCTCTCTCTCTAATAAATAAAATCTTTTTAAGGGATCCCTGGGTGGCGCAGCGGTTTGGCGCCTGCCTTTGGCCCAGGGCGCGATCCTGGAGACCCGGGATCGAATCCCACATCGGGCTTCCGGTGCATGGAGCCTGCTTCTTCCTCTGCCTGTATCTCTGCCTCTCTCTCTCTCTCTCTGTGACTATCATTAAAAAAAAAAAAAAAAAAAATTAAAAAAAAATCTTTTTAAAACGATGAGTAATTCTAAAAATAATAATAATAAAACTTAGTTCACAAATTTGTTGTGAGAGCTAAATTAGATCACTTATATAAAGCCATATCTATGGCAAAGTATTTGGCACATTGAAGGAGCTCAACAAATGTCAGTTCTCTCTTTAATCCTACCCCTTCCTCCCTTTAGCAAAAGCACTATTTAGGAGAGCAAACTGCTTTAAAATAAGACACATACTAACTTTTGCACTTCAATTGCCTGTGGATGGTGCTAAGGCAGTGCATCCTTGGGGAAAGAACCACAGAGCAAGTCCCTCTCAAAGACTATTTCACTCTGTGACAAAGCAGGATTAATTTTTTTCCTCTGATGAAGGAGTTCTCTTCCTTTGACCCCTCGTTTGGTAGTTAAGGCCTGAAACACCGCCTGCCCAGGAGGAGGAACAGGAAGAGCCAACAGGTAAGAACAGCACCTGGCAGGATCTCAGTGTCTCTACCCCAGCTCTAGCTCTCAGTCTCTGCCTTCCTACTGGCCAGTTTGGATGAGGAGGCCTTGGTGGGCATGCCAGCACCAACTGATCCTTACTCAGGGCTTATGTGTGTCACACATCATCTCATTTATTTCCCACAATTCTATGATGTCCCCAGGACTATTATCTCCATTTTACAGTGACGAAACCAAGGCACAGAGAGATTAAATAACTTGCCACAGTTAGTAAGGAGAGGGGTTGGATCTCAACCCAGGCAGCCTGACTTCAGAGGTCATGCTTTGCACCACTCATCAAATTGCCCATCCCCCTCCCACTCCACATCCTTCCCTATCTTGCCAAATGGCCACTGAAGAGAGCTGAATGATACACAGAAACATGACATCAGATCTGTTCTTGTAGTAAATTAGAATAGGATGTAGGGTGACAAGACTGTAAGGATCTGGGAGTTTTTGTAACCAAAAGAAGTTGGCGGCCAGGGAGGGGTAGGAATGACATTAATAATGGCTTCTATAAGCCTGGTACTATGCTCAGTACTCCTCATACATTTAATTCTTCAACAATTCTTTAAGGCAGGTGTTACTGTTCTTATTTTACGGTTGAAAAAAATGGAATTCAGAGGTAATTCAAAGACATGACATTATGCGGTCAGAATGTAAGCACAGGAGCTAACATTTTATAGTGTTCCCCCATGAAGTAGGAGTGGGTGAGGCTGGATTCTCAGTGAGCAGAGAGGCCCTCCTGAGTACATCACCAGAGAACACAAATTTGTCAAGGGAGAACTTAATCAAAACCATAAGCACATTTCATGGCAGGATACATCCCACCTCCCAGATCCAGACCAGTTTTCATGCTATACGAAGTTATATATCATATATCTTAACTGAGAAATACATGATACATACAGATGCCAGAAAAAGGAATCCCAAATGACTAGAAAACTATTTTGGGGAGAGAAGAAAACTTTTCCTATTTAAAAACAGGGCTGCAAATGTAGGGCAGCAGGGATGGTGAGTCACTGCATGTGCAGCTCTTCTTGAATCAATCTGGAATGTACTCATAGGGCTTGCTTTAGAGAAGTGGGTGCTGTGGTTGGCAGCAAGTGGGAGAAAAAGCCCATTAATTAGTATGACTGGACAAAAACCTAACTTCCTCTTCTAGTGCAAAAAAGTTCGAAAGAAACCTAAACTCACCATTTGCTCCGACTTTTCTGCTTTGTCTTTGATATCTTTGATTTTGCCAAAGAGTTGCTGAATAGCTTTCTGGGCCTCTTCAAGTGCCTAGAATAAGAGAAATAAATGACAAACAAGAAGCAACCCGAGACAACACCAGTCACTACACTACAATCAAGTCTAGCTTCAGACGAAAACTACCATAAAGTTCTTTTGATTCATTGTACTTATGTATATGATTTTACTGCACCAAAGTAGTAGACAGACTCTAGCATTTGGATACAGGCAAACACACAGGATTCTTGCCAACCTGAATCATAAAGTTTTAATTTAAAAATGATCTCCCTCCATCTCAGGGATTACTATATGTTTTTAAATTTTTTTATTTTATTTAAATCAATTAATTAACATAAAGTGTATTAGTTTCAGAGATAGAATTCATTGATTCATCAGTTGCATATAATGCCCAGTGCTCATTACATCACGTGCTCTCCTTAATGCCCATCACCCAGTTATCCCATCCCCCAACCCACCTCCCCTCCAGCAACCCTCAGTTTCTTATACTTAAGAGTCTTTTATAGTTTGTCTTCCTTTCTGATTTCATCTTATTTTATTTTTCCCTCCCTTAGGGATTACAAGGTGTTACTGTAATAACACATAAACAAGACATGCACACTTGTGCATTCTTTTGTGTGTGTACATATACACACATGTGCATAATAGCCATCAAAGCTTGTAGAGAGACAGAGGTGGCTATAAGTAGGGAGAAACTCTGAATTTTGAAAGTTCTAGAAGACTGTACTTTCAACAAAATCAACTGTTGGGATTTTGGGATTCCAGAACCATGCAAACCTTGAAGACATTTCTAGTACCCCATTTGGAAACCTATGACACGAAGTTAGAAAGGGACACTTAAAGCAGATGGTGAGCCAAATGTTTCTACTGAAAAACCTCTAAGATGGATGCCACACATTAAAAGTATGATAAGCCATGGTAGCTCCCTCGAGTAGGGGAAGTGATATTCGGGAGTTGTGAGGGTGCTAAAACCATACACATGCAGAACATATGTACTTAGAAAAGATGTAGCAGCCAGAAGAGCTCATACTATATTTCATCACACTTTATTTATTTTGGATTTAAGAGTGGCCTGTCCTAACTGGGCCTCACAAACCCTTTCTGAATGTAATGATAAGGCCAATGTAAGCCTCGAGCTGTGTGTGGCCCTCTTAGCCTACAAGGGGAAATAGCCAACCTCCCTGAGAGGGCCGCCCCGGAGGGAAGAGGAAAGCAGAGCTGAGATGAAGGGATGACAGAAGCCCTGACAGAATTATTTGGACTTCTGTGTTCAGCTGGACCCAATGAAAAAGCTACCTCTAGATCATGAATTAATATGTCTTTTTTGTACTTAAAAAACATCCCCAAAAAGCAAACTCAAGCTGGCTTCCTCTGCTGGAAATTCCTTCCTTGCTGGAGGCAGGGCTTGTGTCTTCCTTTCCTTCATAGGTGTCCCGGACTGTTCACTTCTGATACTGGGAATTCTTTCTGCTTTTGGAGTCCCTTGCCCTGTGTGTGGCTCAATCCCAAATAGGAGTTTCACATGCTGAGCTGTTGCATGTGACTGTATTACAGCTTCTAAAATGCAACCAGAAAGTCATCTGAGAAGCTGTTCCTTTAGCCCATTGTGGTCAAGTCTGAGGGGACACTATTTGGACAGCTGCTGGCACCGTCTCCTGGGGCACCAGGTCAGTGTGTGTTCTCTCTGCTGGATCGCTTCACTTGTATCGACAAAGGTTTGTGAGCAAAGGAGCTTCTATACTTGTGATTTCTGCCACCTGGACAAGGGATTTTAATCACCAGAAAGTCTAGTCTTAGAACAGTTGGCATTGCTGTCAGAGTCAAAAATTCCTAACTTGGGAAATGATACCTAAAAAGTAGGGAACAATCAAAAGACAAGATGGAATGGAAGTGGGTCACAGTAAGTAGCTCTACTCAATCCCATTCCACTCCAAGAGGATGCCTCATTTGCCAATGTTTCCACTCGGTTTCTTGACATTCTGCCTTTCTCATCCTAGTATTCAGCACCCCTGAAATGGCAGTGGTGGTTTGAGAAAACCCTCCACTTTTCAGCCAGCAGGCAGCAGTTTGAGGCTCGCCTCCACTATCACTGCGTGCAACCTCTCTGGGCATCTGTTTTATCGTTGGCAAAGTGCTGATGATGGCACCTATTTCCACGGTTGCTGGGAAGATTCAAGGACACGACAGGTGTTAAAAACCGCAGAAATATTATTTCCAAGGCTTAGGACTCCCAAGCAAATGCATGTCTGTAACATGTATAGACACCCAGAGATACATGCATATATAATGTCCCCCAGACCATACCTTTCCTTCTCAGCAAGACCACAAGGCCTGCCCTTCCTACCCTAAGCCATTCTGAGTGAATCCACATCCACTCATCCCACCTCCCCATCTCATCAAAGAATTATCTTCCTCATTTTTATTTTTTTTTAAAGATTTTTATTTATTTATTCATGAGAGACACAGAAAGAGAGGGGCAGAGACACAGGCAGAGGGAGAAGCAGGCTCCATGCAGGGAGCCCAATGCGGGACTTGATCCTAGGTCTCCAGGATCATGCCCTGGGCCGAAGGCAGGCGTTAAACTGCTGAGCCACCCAGGGATCTCCTCTTCCTCATTTTTAATGTTCACCTCCTCAAAACCAGCATACAAGCAAGATTCTTTTGATTGTTGCTTAGTACTATATCATCCAACTTCAGATTTCATAAAATTATGACAAACCAAAACCAAGTTCTAACAAAATTAAAATGATAAAAAGGAACGTCCATTTAAAACCAAAGGGGGAAAAAAATAAAATAAAATAAAATAAAATAAAACCAAAGGGGTGAAATGTCAAAATAAAATGTTCAACACAGCTACTGAGAATGTGCAAATCTTTGTTGTCTGTCTGGCCTAGTTCAAATGCCACTTGTTCCCCATCCTTTCCCCTACCTTCCTCCTCCCTCCCAACAAACTCTCCTGCAGCACACAGTGGAATCAATTCATTCATCATCTGAGTGCCTCAGATCCTTTATGGATACTTAACATTTACAATAATTTTTTTGTGAGTGTGTTTTCTGGTTGGACCATGACATCCTAAAAGGCATTCACTGTGACCTACTGGCATCGAGGGCAGAATAATATAGTAGGTGCTCAATACATGTTTATTAAGTTGAATTTTAAAATCAATCATGGCACACACACACATGCACACTCTGTCTTTGCTCTCAGGATAGACAGGCAACAAACACATCAGCCACAGTAGTTACAACTGAGCCAGCATTTCAACTGCAGACCTTCTGTCAAACAATATAATTCAGTTTTGCAATCCTCACATTAAAAAAAAAACACAAGTTAAGCCTAGGAAATGAGACAGGAAAATGTTTTAACTTGCCATGCCATCAATTTTGTAAAATTGTAGTATGTTACTCATATATATATATATATGTATGTATGTGTGTGTATATATGTATATGTTATTCATATTACTCATACATATATGTATACATGTATTTATATATATATAATTCATATATATATATGTGTGTGTGTAATTTCATCCACCTCAGAACCCTCCATATATTTTTCTATTTAAGAAAGACACTTTTCAGAGCACCTGGGTGGCTCAGTGGTTGAGCATCAGCCTTTGGTTCAGGGCATGATCTCAGGGTTCTGGGACTGAGTCCCACATTGGGCTCCCTGCAGGGAGCCTGGTTCTCCCTCTGCCTATGTCTCTGCCTCTCTCTGTGTATATCTCATAAATAAATAAAATCTTTATTTTTTTAAAGATTTTATTTATTTATTCATGAGAGACACAGAGAGAGAGAGAGAGAGAGAGAGAGACACAGGCAGAGGGAGAAGCAGGCTCCACAGAGTCCAACGTGGGACTTGATCCTGGGTCTCCAGGATCACGCCCTGGGCCGAAGGCGGTACTAAACCGCTGAGCCACCCAGGCTGCCCTAAACAAAATCTTAAAAAAAAAAAAAAAAAGAAAGAAAGGCATTTTTCAATGATTGTCTTTGAATTAACTATATTTTTAGATTACTTCAGATATTTGTAAACACTATAATTTTCTCTTCTGAAATAATTGCTAAATCATTGTCTTTTTCTTTCTTTCTTTTTTTTTTTTTTTTTTTTTAAGATTTATCCATTTATTCATGAGAGGCACAGACACAGTTATTTCTCTAAGCACTGAAAACCCAGTGGCAGATGAGACACATGGTCCTCAAGGAACTTACTCTGAGAAGTGGCAGGTTGAGGACACAGTGGAAGAACAACTAACAAAGAAAGAAGATTTCAAGGAAGGACAGGTGTGTTGAAGAGGGAGAAGCAGGCCCCCCTACAGGAATCCGACGCGGGACTCCATCCCAGATCCTGAGACCACGACCTGAGCTGAAGGCAGCCGCCCAACCGCTGAGCCACCCAGGTGTCCTGCTAAATCACTGTCTTTTGACCATGCTGTTCAGGAACTAGAACAAATTTTAATATCCACTTTATTCAATCAACAACTACTATACTGGAGATGTGGGGATAAAAAATGTAATTCCTACTCTCAAGGAGTTTATACTCTAATAAGGTAAATAGGATAATAAACAGTAAGAACATTGAGATATGATAAAGATATGTAGAGAATGTCGTGGGAGCCCAGAGAGCCCATCGCCAACACTGGCTTTTTGTTTGTTTGGTAGGAAGAGAGAAAGAGAGAATGGAGGCCCACAAATTCATCTTGAAGATCACAACCTTACAAGCTACTATTTAGGCCAGGGTCTTTTAAAATAATAGCAATAAGAATAGCGAGTACTTTAAAAATGCTCTTTTTTTCTTTTTTTTAAATGCTCTTTTTTCAAATCCATCCTCAATCACAAATAATTCTCACTTTCCAGCCACACAGACCTTCTCTTCTCGTGCCTGAAGACAACCTGTATCTGAACCATTACTCTGAATTACTGTGACAGTTACAGTCCCAGCTCTATTAGTCAGCATTTCGTTAATTCATTCCTTCTATCATTCAACAAATATTTATTGAGCGTCTCCCATCTACCAGGTATTCCTCTAAGCACTGAAAACCCAATTGCAGATGAGACACACATGGTCCTCAGGAACTTATTCTGAGAAGTGGCAGTTTGGGGATACAGTGGAAGAACAACTAACAAAGAAAGAGAGAAGATTTCAGGGAAGGACAGGTGTGTTGGAGGAATTGAGCAGGGTGGTGGGAGTAAGGGAGATGGTCGTAGATGGTTTCCTGAGAAAGAATACATGAACTGGGGCCTGGAGGATGAAGAAGAGTCAGAATTTTTAGATCTGGAGTAAGAAGGATTTCAAGTAGAGACAACAAATAGAAGATCCTGATGCAGAAAAAAACTTCAGTGTTCTAAAGGACTTAAAAGGAAGGCAGTGGATGGCAGGGTAGTATGGCAGAGGGGGGGTGGGGGGGTGGCAGTGCTAATCATCTGGAGAAGGAGGCAGGTGCCAGAGTTTGGAGGGTCTTAAAGGCTTGGTGAAATCACAGGATTTTGTTCAAAGGGCAATGAGAAGCCACTGAAGGGTTTTAAACAAGGGACTGGTGAATGGTTTACATGCTATGTGGTGGGGGTTGGACAGAGGCAGGAAGGAAAGAGCCAGCTGGGAAGGGTGCTATAGTCTAGGTGAGAAATGGGGCAGGTCTGAAGCAGGTGGCCAGCTGTAGTGGGAAGAAGTAAAGTGACGGGATTTATAGGAAGATAGGACCTGCAGGACTCACACTGATGGACCGGATGTGGATAATGTAGAAAGAATCAAGGATTACTCTTTGGTTTCAGTTTGAAAAGCCACTGAATTACTCCCTTAAACTAAGTAGGGAAGACAAGAGAAGGAACAAGTTTGACAGACCGGTGTGTGTAGCGGTGGTGGGATCAGAAATCAAGAGATCTATTTCAATAGGCTAGGGGTGCACAGCCTCCTTGATGTCCAGTGGGGATATCAACCTGGACATCTAAGCCTGGAGCATGGAGGAAAGGTGCAGGCTAGAGATTTAAATTTAGAAGTCAAAAATAAATAAGCAAGCAAGTAAGTAAGTCATCAGCTTATAGATGATGCTGAAGTCTGTAGGACTAGAAATCACCCAGCAAGACAGTATAGACAACAAAAAAGAGAAAACTACACAGGTTGAGCCCTTAGTCACTCCAATGGTCAGAAGTCTAGAAGAAAAGAAAAAGGGAGAAAAGATGTGGCCTCCTTGTTGCAGCAGCGACATGAGAGAAAATGAGGGACTGTGGTGTCAGACGCCAAACAAGAGTTGGAAGAAGGAGGAAAAGATATTATGTCTTAAGCTCTTGAAAATTTGTGTAAATCAGGGGCACCTGGGTGGCTCAGTTGGTTAAGCGTCCAACTCTTGATTTCGGTTCAGATCATGATCCTGGGTTGTGAGATCAAGTTCTGTGTCAGGCTCTGGGCTCAGCACGGAGGCTGCCTGTCCCTCTCCTTTGTTCCTACCACCTGCTTGCCTGTGCTCTTTCTCTCTGAAATATTCAAATATATAAATAAAGTCTAAAAACAGAAAAAAAAAACATACACAACATTTATGTAAATTAGGATAGAGAATTGTCACTGCATTTGACAACAGGGAAGTTGCTGATGACTTCATGAGAGCAGTTTGAGTGGGGTCAAGGGGATGGGAGTGCACAGCGATGATACCATCAAGTGGAGATGAGTGTAGGGCAGAGGCCAGCATACAGTGTGGCCTGTGGGCCACATCCAGTGTGCCACCTGTGTTTATAAGTAATGATTGGAACACACCAATCCCATTCATTTAGGTATTATATATGGCTACCTTCACCACACAACAGCAGGTAAAGTCTAAAGTACTTCCTATCTGGCCCTTAGCAGGAAAAGTCCGTTGACCTCCCGTGTAGATTATTTTTTTCAGAAAGTGTTTGCTATGAGAAGAAAAATGGGGCAATAGAAGGAGTGAAGGGAGGACGTTTTGAAGATAAGCAATGCCTGCATGTGGCTAATGTGGGAATAATTCAACAGAAGAGAATTGATTTGGGAGGCTAGGGGGATGGTGGTAATGAGACAATTATAGAAGAGAAGGACTTTTTCACAATGTTATTAGATTGTTTAGTGTATAAGTATTAGCTCTTGGGATGCCTGGGTGGTTCAGTTAATTGTGCATCCAACTTGGTCCTGGCTCAGGTCATGATCTCAAGGTATGGGATCAAGCCCTCATGTCAGGATCTGTGTTGGGCTGAGCATGGAGCCTACTTGGGATTCTCTCTCTTCTCCCTCTTCTCCTCCCCTCTGCTCACACACATGCACGTGCTCTCTCTCAAAAAAATAAAAATAAAATAAAATAAAATAAAAAAATAAACAGTATTAGCTCTCAAACAGGGCTGTAAGTCTCCTTTAGAGCATAGACCAAGGGCATGACCAGCATTCTTATATCCCCTATAGTTCAGGCAATCACCCATTTTGGTTGCCAGAAGGACAGGTCCAGTTTAGGACTACTGTCTCGGTATAATTATTAATAGCTCCTTCTCACTCTGAAAAGGGACTCTGGTGATTGACCATACAGTTACATCACCTACAGCATCTAGCCAAAGCTAGAGTACGGCTGGAACTTGACAAATACTTGCCAACTGATTAAAACTATCACAGGGCATTTCTCAGAAGAGTAGCAGTGCTGAGACCATTGCCATGAGTGAGGTGTGTTGACTGGTGGCCCTGCCTTTCTCTAACCTCAGGCATACCTATCAGCAGTGGTTCAAAAATACAGTATCCTGCTTTCTGTAATTGTTATCTATTTGGCTAACATGGAGTCTCATGCCCATGATACTGAAAGGGGTTGGTAAATTCTTTTTTTTTTTTTTTAAGATTTTACTTATTTATTCATGAGAGAGAGAGAGAGAGAGAGAGAAAGAGAGAGAGGCAGAGGCACAGGCAGAGGGAGAAGCAGGCTCCATGCAGGGAGCCCGATGTGGGACTCGATCCCGGGTCTCCAGGATCACACCCTGGGCTGAAGGCGGCACTACACCGCTGAGCCACCCGGGCTGCCTGAGGTTGGTAAATTCTAAACCCTTTGGAGTCTTCTAAAAAAAAAAAAAGTCAGGTCATGGGGTAAAAAAAGTACTACCTGAAAGGCAATCGCCCACCAGAAAGGACTGACTTTTTGGAGTGCAGTTTGCACCAAATTCTTTGATGTTATTGGTCATGTCATGCATAGTGATGCTTTGATGGGATCATAAGCACCATCTTCTAGCCAAATACCCTAAGACACATGACATTCAGCTAAGAAAGGCAGAAAGGACCAAGTTCTATATTCAGATGTAAGGTCTGAAGAAGTGTGCATGATCCCTTCTCAGGGAGTTTCTACCTGAAGTCCTTATTCTCAATCTGGCATCCTACTAGATCCATCTCTGCCAAAGGTACCACGTTTTTCTTCCAGCAAACAAATAAGACTCACACAATCTTACATTTCACAGTCTTAAAGAAAGATAAATTGTTTGCCAGATTTTTTTTTTCAGATTGGAATACTTCTGCCTGTTATAACAATGTACCAAAGTTGAGGAAATTTAACACAATTCATTTTCCAGAGTCAAAAGGGTTCTTCAGAAGCCTCATTCCATTAAGCAAGTCCATTCTCAACACACACCCCAATGTTTGATATCTAATCTCTACTAATCAATTACCCAGGAAGAAGAGTGTTTTGTAATTTGGAAGAATCATTAAAAACTTACAAAAGGTTAAGATTTTATTTTTAACTAATACTAAAATACTTTTACTACCTGGCTAATGAGAAAATGTGCTGAAAGAAAGATTCTGGCACTGTCCCTAGACACTCTTTAAAATAAATGTGGCTACTTTCCCATTCCAAGCTGTATGAGGATTAAAAACAGAAGTATCACCCAAAAATATCTGCTTTCAATCTACCCTTACCAGAATTTCTAGACTGAGCACAGGAGTGTGGCTAAGCCTGCATTCAAGGGTGTTAGTTCTCTTTAGACACTCTAATTCTACAACTGGGAGAGGCAAAGCAACCCACTGAGCTAGCTTAGAAGACTAAGTGAACCAATTAGGCTATCTCTGGTTTTTTGTGTACCATTAACTGTAACCATTATTCTTAATTTTCCTTGCTTCCTGAAGTAGACCCTGAATAGAATACCAAAGGCCCATTAGGTCACGAGCACAGAAAATAAGCAGCATGGAACCTGGCACCACAGACTCTACTGCCTTTTTCTTTTATCTTTTAAATTTTTCTCTCCAGAACTATTATTTGCCACCTGTGTATACAGAGGAGATCTGAGTGAATGGAAATGTGGAAATGCTTTAAGAAATTAATATCCCTTTTGGCTCTTAGATTCATGTAATTTTGTAGTTTGCTCTATTAGAGAATTATATCACCTTTATCCTGTGAGTCCACAGGCAGCCTTTAAGAGATGTGAGACTGAGGGATGCCTGGGTGGCTCAGTGGATGAGCATCTGCCTTTGGCCCAAGGCGTGATCCTGGGGTCCCAGAATCAAGTCTCACATTGGGCTCCGTGCATGGAGCCTGCTTCTCTCTCTGCCTATGTCTCTGCCTCTCTCAATATCTCTCTCTCTGTATGTTTCTCATGAATAAATAAATAAAATCTTAAAAAAAAGAGAGAGAAAGAGAGAGATGAGACTAAGATCCCATTTGTCACCACTGCAGAAAGGAGGAAAAGGTTAATTATTTTCAGAAGAACTGGTATGGCTTTATGTTCCTCGAAAAAATAAGGTGCTAATATTCAAGGTTCCTGGGAAGAAAATTGTGTTTTCCCACTATTCTGTTATCATTTCTGTTGTCCAACTTTATGTTCGTCTGCCAGTTCCTTTCCTATTGTTTGGAAAAGGAATGCATCATATTAGTAAAAAAGCAAGGGTTTTTTGAACCAGCAGCCTGGGATTTGAGTGTTGGCCTTGCCACTTACTGTGTGATCTCTATCAAGCCACTTTACATCTAGGAGGCAGGGGCTCACCATTTCTAGAACAGGAGCTCCTACCTCAAAGACATTTTTTTTTCAAAAACATTTTGTTAGGAAGGAATACACAACTTATTCGTGAACACCTCTGGAACTATTAACCCAGTTCTCTCCTTCTGGGAATCTTTCTCTCATCGTGTTCTTAGAGAGTCTGCTGTCTCAGAAGCAGGCCTGGTCCAAGCTGGGCCAAAGAGTTTTCTTGTGACTTTCCAGAATAAATTGGCAAAAAGAGGTCATCTCTCTCTGGTGGGAGCCCAAGATGAGAAGCTTAGTTAGAGAGCAGCAAGTTTCCCCAGTAAGGGGAGGAAGCTGGTCTCCACATAGGGATGACAAAGCCAATACAGGCAGACAGACAAATACAGAAAACTTTGGAGCATTATTCCAATCCTGAGCTTGAACTGTTTGACAAGCTCAGCTGACACTACTCTTCCACAGTCTAACTTCACCTTCTTCAAAACAAGACACAAGTGCCTTTCAAATAATCCCCCTTTTGGCCTAAGCCTGCTTGAACTGGGATTTTGTTTTCTGCATCTGAGAAAGTTCTGACAGAGGATGCAGCTCATAAAAAGGGGCTCACTAGGGCAGCTCAGCAGTTTAGCGCCGCCTTCAGCTCGGTGTGATCCTGGAGACCTGAGATCGAGTCCCATGTCCAGCTCCCTGCATGGAGCCTGCTTCTCCCTCTGCCTGTGTCTCTGCCTGTGTCTCTCTCCTCTCTGTGTTTCTCATGAATACATAAATAAAATCTTTAAAAAAGGGGGAGGGCTCACTAAATGGCCATTATTAATACTATTCCCAGATCTCCCCAATGGAGTATGATACTTCATGTGTGACTATTCCTTCAATAGCCAAATGTTGTCGACCACCCTTTAGAGTTTGTAAGTAAGCTGTTTAAGTTCAACATCTACAGGCATACGCAGAAGAATGGCTCACGGATCAGGAAAACTATACCTTTGAACTACACTGTAATTGAGACATTGTCCAGGAAAAAAAAAAGTTTCAATCTTTTGTTCACTTTTTCAATAAAATAAGCCTATTATATATACTATGCTAGATACTTAAAAGAAAAGATCATTAGATGTAGACATGTCTTTAAAGAGTTTGTAAGGAGCACATGAAAAAATGCTCCACAGCACTTACCATCGGGGAAATACAAATCAAAGTTACAATGAAATACCACCTCATACCAGTGAGAATGGCAAAAATTAACAAGACAGGAAACAACAAATGTTGGAGAGGATGTGAAGAAAGGGAAACCCTCTTGCACTGTTGGTGGGAATGCCAACTGGTACAGCCACTCTGGAAAAGAGTGTGGAGGTTCCTCAAGAAGTTAAAAATAGAGCTACCCTATGACCCAGCAATTGCACTACTGGGTATTTACCCCAAAGATACTTATGTAGTATGTAGTATGTAATGCCAGAACACCTGCACCCCATTGTTCATAGCAGCAATGTCCACAATAGCCAAACTGTGGAAGGAGCCACGATGTCCTTCGACAGATGAATAAAGAAGATACTACACAGACATATAGTATATATATCTATAAATAGACATAAAGTATATATATACTATATATATAGTATAAAAAAAAGAGAGAGGAGACTGAGATCCCATTTGTCACCACTGCAGAAAGGAGGAAAAGGTTAATTATTTTCAGAAAAAAAAAATATATATATATAATGGATATTACTCAGCCATCAGAAAAGACGAATACCCGCCATTTGCTTCGACGTGGATAGAACTGGAGAGGTTTTTTTTTTTTTAAAGATTTTATTTATTTATTCATGAGAGACAGAGAGAGAGGCAGAGACACAGGCAGAGGGAGAAGCAGGCCCAATGCAGGGAGCCCGACGTGAGACTCGATCCCCGGTCTCCAGGATCAGCCCTGGGCCAAAGGCGGCGCTAAACCGCTGAGCCACCCAGGCTGCCCTAGAACTGGAGAGTATTATGCTGAATGAAATAAGGCAATCGGAGAAGGGCAATCATCATATGGTTTCACTCATATGCAGAATATAAGAAATAGTGAAAGGGATTATAGGGAAAGGGGGGGAACCGAGTAGGAAAAATCAGAGAGGGAGACAAACCATGAGAGACTCCTAACTCTGGGAAACAAAGGGTTGTGGAAGATGGGGTGACTGGGTGATGTGCACTAAGGAGGACATTTGATGGGATGAGCACTGGGTGTATATGTTGGCAAACTGAATTTAAATGAAAACATATAATAAAAAAATGGAAGAGTTTGTAAGGAATACATGTAAGAAACAGAAATAACTGTAAGATAATAACACAAAGAGAGTAAGAGTGAAGAATGCCAGAATCACTTGGAAACCACTAGACATCTATCAGAGGTAGAAAGCTAAGGGTAAGTATCCCTCATTAATGGAATGTCCCTTGTTTTTGAGTCTGTCTGCCACCTGGCATCATGAAGAGCTGTTGCTATGGAAAAAGGGCATCCTCAGCTGGAGGAGAGATGCTTTAAGAAGCCTCAACAATAATAACAACGCAGCCCATTCCCCATAATGGCGCCAAACAGCAGCAGAGACTACAAGAATCTCACAGCTATGGATGGCTGCATGTGTACAGTTTCCCTGTAGAACACTGGGTACCTTCTCAGTCTGGCAGTCATTGTCAAATGCCAGATGGCCACCCATGAGATGAGAATCACTGGTGTTAACAATAATTCCTCCAGTGCTCATTCAGAAACCTTAAGTACAAAGGGGGTTTATTTAAAGCACAGATTTTTTTTTTAAATTTTTATTTACTTATGATAGTCACACAGAGAGAGAGGCAGAGACACAGGCAGAGGGAGAAGCAGGCTCCATGTACCGGGAGCCCGACGTGGGATTTGATCCCGGGTCTCCAGGATCGCGCCCTGGGCCAAAGGCAGACGCCAAACCGCTGCGCCACCCAGGGATCCCTAAAGCACAGATTTTTTTCCAAGTTTGTGAACCAAAAGAATGTAAAGGGCAAAAGGAATAATTCTCACCTTCTTTGTTAAAATGCTCTGTTCCACCTAAGTCACTTTTATTTATAATTTCTGCAAACCACATTCACTGAAAACATGAACCAAAGAGTTCATTTTTATTGTTTTTAGGAGACAAGCCAGAAGTTAAAATCACAAGATGAGACTGGGACACAAATTCAGCAGTGCCCAAACAAGACTAAACATTTACATTTTAAAGTTCTGCTTATATCTGTTATCACCCATAACTTAAAATACATTTGCCCTGAAATAGCTGGGAGTGATAAATGCATTCGAGCAGAGCTCCCTCTGCACAAATGTAACCCTGGGGGATGAGTGCGTCGAAAGCAAGAAAGCAATAACCCCAAATGGCAACAAAAAGGAAGTGTTTAAACAAAAATCTCAGCTGAATAAAAGCTAAATAAAAGGTACAGAAATTCAAGATTTTAGGAAATAGGGCAAACTTCAAGGTACAATTTGTCAAAGTTTAACAAAGGATTGTTTCCCACAAACAGCTAGGACTCCCTGGTTGCCTATATGGCCTAATTCACATCTTCGTGAAGATCAAGTAATATTTACAACAACATTTCGTAGAATGTAAGATAAACATACTTACGTTGTAATGAAACATTAGCATTATAGATCCAGACAAATGACTCAAAACGTACCTTCCGCCAAAGCAACTCAAACATGTCTTTGCTTACAGTGAATCAATCAAGAAAGACATATTAGTCTTGTGACAGTACATTCTTCATTCCAGAGATCTGGGTAACTACAGGGCTGAAATGTTTTGGAACCTAACCACAAAATGCTAATCCAGTCACCAGAAATCTCCAAAGATCAGACTCTCCAACTAGTCCATGAAGAAAAAGCATGTAGCACTTGGTCTACCATAAATGATATTACCATATGAGTAACAGTTGGCTATCTGTCCCCACTATCCTTAGGAGATTGAGAACAAGAAAAGTTCAAAAGTATGACAAGTAGACAAATTTACCTGTCAGTAAGTACATCTCCAGAAGAAATGTCCCCCTTCTGGTTGGAGGTCATTGTGAGAGTCCCACTCATATAGTTTGCCTAACATCTGTATTCTAGGTATCACATACAATACCTAGAGATGAACACAGCATCTGTTCAGACTTTACAATGTAACATGGAAACAAGAGTCAGAAATCCTGGCCTGTGAGCCAATACATGAAGGGAGGTAAGTTTCTTATATGTTTTAATCCCGATGACTGTAGAACACCAAACCAAAGCAGATTACAAAATACCATTATCTCTAGTTTGCAAAATTAATCTCCTTCTAGAGGAGACCTCAGAGTCCAAATTACAGGAAAGGAAATTTTATAGCTATATTACAGACTTACAAGGATTTATAAATGGAAAGGATGACAGGGCAACCACAGCACTGAACTCATGCTGTTCTAAATTTCTGTATTTCCATGTATGAAAAAAGGAAGAGGAAAAAGGAGGTCAAGTTCTTACATGAAGACAGAGTTTCAAATTTCCATCCATTGTTTAAACATATCTGAATGACTTATTGTGTCAAGGACCTGGAACCCAGAAAGCTTTGCTCTGTCAGCAATTTTTCTCATGTGCAACCTCAAAGTAAGGATAGAATTTTCCTTCCCAAATCACTAACTACTAGCAGTCAAAGCAAGAGCAACCTGGGTAACAGCCAGAGCAGCTACAGTAGTGATGAACAGCATTTTCCTCTTTAGATGTAGAGACTCCAGTTTAAACTTGTGACTGCCTTTAACATGGAAACAAGCAGATGGCAAAAGTTATACTTGACCTTCTTGCTTGGCTCCTGAAGACTGCCAATTTATATGGAGATGGCTCAGAATAATAATAAACTTCAGTGTTCCTTCCTGGCACACCATTTTCCAAAACCATTTTCAGTAGTCATGTTGCACACAAGTGGGACTTGATGTGTTTCTAAGGGGAGGGAAGAAAGAGTCCAACTGCTAGACTTGCTAGCTCAAAGAAATCATCTGGGAGGTTTTCCTGGTTGGAGGGGACAGCATCACTGCTAGTAGGTCCTGAACACAAAAATTTATGTGACCCTAAAGCTAGCCTGAAACATATAGCCTATATGGATTAAATGAAGAGAAAATAATATATGCTTGTCTAGTGGAAAAATAAATCTATTAAAGTTCAGAACAACATGGGGAAAATGTTTCCAAAGGGATTAGATATTGAAATGATTAAAAATTATCATATGATTCAGCAATTCAATGCGTAGGTATATACTAAAAGTAATTGAGAGGAGGGACTCAAACAGATACTTGTATGTCAATGTTCACTGCAGCACTGTTCATAACATCCAAAAGGTGGAAATAACCCGAGCGCCCATGAACAGATACACAAAATGTGGTATATGCAATATTATTCATGTTGCAAAAAAGGAATGAAGTTTAATATGAATGAAAATCCCTGATTAAAATGCCAGAATTCAACAATACATTAAAAGTACATAGTGATGCAGCAGGTAGGATTAAATATTAAGAAACAAAACCAAAAAGCTAAGATAATTGATGAGATAGAAAAGCCATATGATCATATCAGTAGAAGCTGAAAAGTCGTGATAAATTTCAATATCTGTTTTCTGGCAAACATTGCTTAGTGAACCAAGGTCATGAGGCTAACTCCTTAACAGCCACAGAATCTGGAAACAAGTAAATGTCACAATTTGTGTCTCTTTGCTTAATTCACTGGTATTATCCTCAAAGCCTAGAATAGTAACCTACACACAAATACACTAATCAGAGTCACTGTCATTAAAATCGTTAAAGAAAAAATTGCCTGAGATCACTACTTATTTAACACTGAAATACTACCCAGAGCATTTCTAAAGCTTTTTATCTCAGGGTCCCTTCATATTCTTAGAAATTAGTGAGGGCCCCAAACAGATTTTGTTTTTGTGGATTGTACCTACTGATATATATATACCATATTGGAAATTAATGCTGAGAAGCTTAAAAACCATTTATCTATTAATCCATTTAAAGATAACAAGCTCATTATGTGTTAACATAAATACCATTTTTATGAAAAATAACTCTATTCCCCCCAAACAAAACAAATTTCTTGAAAACAGTGGCACTGTTTCTGTGCCTTTGTAATTATCTTCAGTGTCTACTCCAAAAGAGGGTAGCTGGACTCTCATGTATGCTTCTGTATTGACTCTGCTGTGGTATGCTGTTGTGGTTGAAAAATATGATGAAATCCTGGCATCACACAGATGAGTAGTTAGAAAAGAAAGAAATACTTCAATACCTTTTTCAGGTGCTTGTTGATAATCTTGAAACTATATTAAAACTTGAGAAGCGGTAGATTCTTTTTTTTTTAAGATTTTATTTATTTATTTGGATGAGAGGAGAGAGAGCATGAACAGGAGGAGAGGCAGATGTAGAGGCAGACTTCCTCGCTGACAGGAAGCCGGACGTGGGGTTCGATCCCAGGATCCAGGGTTCATGACCTGGGCTGAAGGCAGACGCTTAACTGACTGAGCTACCCAGGCATCCCTGAAAAGTGGTAGATTCTTAAAGATTAGCTGCAATGTGGAATCTAAAATCTTATTAATGAACTTATCATAATACTTTAAAAGCCACTGGTCAGCTGTGTTTTTGCCTAGGATATAGAAAGCCGGAAAAAGCATTGCTCTTCTACTAACGATGAGAAAAAAATAAACTGAAAAATCATAACTTTTCTTGAACCCATCAGAGAGCTGCAGGCAACCAAATCTCCTGAAATCCAAGGAGAGATAGGCTCCCCATGGAGAGTAGGGGACACCCAGGGACCACCTCCTACATAGCAGAGCTATTCAAGCAGACAAGAAGGAATCAACTAAAACTTCTAACAAATTACTAGTGGCTAAGCGCTGGGCTAGTGCATCAGTTGGTACTGGGAGCTGCGTGCACAGAGCAGTTTGCAGCCACTCTCAGGCTCTTTCCCAAGAGCTCTGCTGTGTGCTTATGAGAAAAACTGCAGAGCGGGAAACTGGAAAGAGCCTCCTCTCGTGGTGCAAAGACGGTGGAGGAGATTAGTGGGCACTGGAGGAAAGGTGTGAAGCCCTGAGAACCACTGCTCAAATTCATCTCTCAGAAGCCTTAAACCCCGGGGGTGAGGGGCAACCCTGGCCAACGTATGACGCACGTCTTAAGGACAAGACAAGAGAAGAGCCTCTGGCACCTCTGATGAAACAGCAGATATGGGATCCCTGGGTGGCGCAGCGGTTTGGCGCCTGCCTTTGGCCCAGGGCGCGATCCTGGAGACCCGGGATCGAATCCCACATCGGGCTCCCGGTGCATGGAGCCTGCTTCTCCCTCTGCCTGTGTCTCTGCGCCTCTCTCTCTCTGTGTGACTATCATAAATAATAAATAAAAAAAATTAAAAATAAATAAATCTTAAAAAAAAAAAAAAAAAAGAAACAGCAGATATTCTGGGCCACAGGGAAGCTGTGTGGCAATTTTCATTCAGACAACGGCACTGTGAGGGACAACAGGGAGGCTTTCAGAGCAAGTAAACCTACAGTTGCTTTGAAGCAAGGCAAGTTGGGATGGAAAGGAGTGGAGCTGATGGAGAAGCCCCAGGAACATGACGAATGCCCGGCCACAGAGCATTAGGATATTCCAGTGGGTGACATCATAATCCACAGCAGCAGATTGGCCATTTTGCTAAGCACACTGAGCCCCACCACCTTCAAGTAAGTATGACTATCTTCTTACCACAGATGAAGAACCTGAGGCTCAGAGCAGCTAAGTAACTTGTCCAAAATCATACCCAGTGGCAGAGCCAAGATTTCAATTCAAAGCTCAAGTTTTTTCACTTGACCCAGGCTGACATCCAATGTTATATCTGTGACGATGTCCAATTGTCCTAATCCTTAGAGGGGATATACAAATAAATGCTCAGGCCTCCCCTGTCCATAGAGGAGAGAGAAGACAGCTAGTGAAATTCCTTACAGGATATCTGAAAATCGGAGATTTTATTTCCTTTTTTTAAAGATTTTATTTTTTCATGAGAGGCAGAGGGAGAAGCAGGCTCCCCATGGAGCAGGGAGTCTGACATGGGGCTTGATCTCAGGACTCTGTGATCATGACCTGAGCCAAAGGCAGTTGCTTAACTAACTGAGCCACCCAGGCATCCCATAATCAGAGACTTTTAGAAGACAAGTGGCAACGGGGTTCTAATATGCAGCGGACAAGTTACTCTGCCAAAAAGTGTTATTTAGGCCCATGTGCAAGAAACAGGATGAAGCAATCAATAAGACTGACCCAGTCATTACAAGTCCTTGCCTCAACTATAGTCAGTCATGCCCCACAAGTAGGCTCCACAAGTCATGTTCAGATTCAACTTGTCAAATAATGGCAAACCGACTTTGACCTCTGTGCCAGAGGTCTGAAATCCTCATTGGGGAATGGTGGGGAGGTTCAATCAAAACCAGGGACCCTGGGACACCTGGGTGGCTGAGTGGTTGGGTGTTTGCCTTTCACTCAGGGCGTGATCCCCGAGTCCCAGGACTGAGTCCCACATCTGGCCTCCTGCATGGAGCTTGTTTCTCCCTCTGCCTGTGTCTCTGCCTCCCTTTGTGTGTATTTCTCATGAATAAATAAAATCTTAAGAAAAAAAAAAAAAAACCAGGGACCCTGTTCCCTACAAAGGCTGTAGGAAAGGCACAAGCCCTGAGCCCCCTCATAACCTGACTCTGGCACTGCCCCTCAAGTGGTCATAGCACTTCTTGCACTCTCTGGTCATTTAAGGTCTTGGCGATTCCTAAAGTGGAGTGTTGTCTGGGGACGCTTTGAAAAATAAAATTAAAAAAAGGTAAAAGAGGGATCCCTGGGTGGCGCAGCAGTTTAGCGCCTGCCTTTGGCCCAGGGCGCGATCCTGGAGACCCGGGATCAAGTCCCACATCGGTCTCCCGGTGCATGGAGCCTGCTTCTCCCTCTGCCTATGTCTCTGCCTCTCTCTCTCTCTCTCTCTGTGATTATCATAAATAAATAAATAAATAAAATAAAATAAAATAAAATAAAATGAAATAAAGGTAAAAGAAACAAAAAAATGCCTAACCATTCTTGGTCACTAATGGAAAAAATTTGAGCATATGCTTTTAAAGCTCAATTGCTTTAGATTTAGTATGTTTCAGCAGGAGGAAGCAAGAGACAGTACCTCCTCCCCTTTCTTTGCAAAGTATTTATAGTCTCTTTAATATTAATGCCTTATTTTCTTCCATCAATGGGCTTCATTTTCCTCCCAAAGAGAGGATGAGAATAAATTTGATGTGATGGAGGGGAAAAATTCAAACCATCCTGCTAGAGAACTGACAAATACAAATTCATAACCCTACATGATGAAGATCAATGTTATTTTTTTTAATAGATTTTATTTATTTATTCATGAGAGACAGAGACAGAGACACAGGCAGAAGGAGAAGCAGGCTCCATGCAGGGAGCCCGATGTGGGACTCAATCCCAGGTCTCCAGGATCATGCCCTGGACTGAGGGTGGCGCTAACCCGCTGAGCCACCTGGGCTGCCCAAAGATCACTGTTATACTGTGAACTCCCACCTTTTACCTAGTTCAGGGTGTTGGGGAGCACAGTTATTTTTGTTCTAACGCCTAAATTAGATGATAAGCTAATTTTGAGGATGAAAGCATAGAACACTTTCTCTTTGGAAGGCAACAAGCTTTACTGATTGAGTTAATAAATCTTTATATCTCCAGGAAAAGAGACGGCAAGTATGATTAGTCCCCTTTTCTGAGGAAAATGGAGACATGGAAAATTTAAGAAACATGGTGCTGGACAGATACCAAGGACAGGGAGATAATCTTTGTTTTCTGGGCCTGGCACTTTTTACCAAAATGAGGATAAGGAAGAGAAGAAAAAAGCCTCTCATAATACACCACATGGCTCTGAACCCATCCTGTTCAACCTTTTCGCCTACAATGTGAAAGAAGACATAGAAGGCATGCCTGACAAGTCTGCTAATGATAAAATGGGGAGGTCATCAAGATTCCAAAAGGCCTCAACTGAGACAATCAAGCAAAACTAGCAAGATAAAACTGGGGGGAGAACAGAAATTCCAGCATTTGATCTCAAAAGAATCTCTTAAACAAACAGAGGAGGAAAAAGTTGAAAAGCAGTTCATATGAAAAAAGACCTGGGCAGATGTTGCAAACTGTTGGCACGGATATGTTTTGATTGGCCTTAGCAGTATTTGTGAAAAACCCTAAGCCAACATCTAAAAATTTGGAGAGTCACATAAAAATCCGGATTTCCGGCTTCTCTTGAAAAACTGATAGATCTGGCATCTCCGGATCTGCATTCAGACATGACAACAGTTGGCTGGAACTGGGTTGCGCTGTCCCCTTTAGACAGGGCATTCACTTGCCCACTGGATACATGCATATGTAGATGCACACTAGCCTGCTGAAACCATTTAGGTCACTTTCTTAGCTCTGTGGGCATCTGTTTGGAACTCCTGACCTGAGGATTTCAGAGAACTGCCAACTTAGCAGAAGCCAACATCGTGATACAGCTGCCAAAAATTTCACCCAGTCCAAGGTAATGGAAGAACACTGTCTGAACCAGTGGTCCTTAACTTTTGAAGAGTCATGGACTCTTTAGAGAATTTAGAAAAATCAATGAGTATTTTCTAAAAAAAAAAAAAAAAAAAAGTCTATTCATACAAAAATGAGTCATTAACTTCAGGAATTATAATAATGAGGGATGCCTGGGTGGCTCAGTGGTTGAGCGTCTACCTTCAGTTCAGGGCGTGATCTCAGGGTCCTGGGATTGAGTCCCGCATCCGGCTCCCTACAGGGAGCCTGCTTCTCCCTCTGCCGTATCTCTGCCTCTCTGTGTTTCTCATGAATAAATAAATAAAATATTTTTAAAAAAGAATTATAATAATGAATTTCAGTCCCCCTGAGCCCCTTGTTCCCATGTGAATGAACAGCCCCCATGTACAACAAGGAGGTAAATGTCCCACTCTACATCCAACACAGTAGGTCTACTCCTGGTAGAGTAGATTTTAAGAATCTACTTAAATGATGGTGGTGACAAACTACAAGATGTCACCATTTTAAGAATTTTAAGAATGATGGTGACAAACTACAAGGCAACCAGGATGATAAAGGGTCTGGAAATCAGATCATAAAGCTGAAGAAACTAAGAATGGCTAGCCTAGAAAAAGGAACACTAAGAAAGGAACATAATATCCATTTAAAATTTTAGAAACTATAATAAGGAAAAGGAATTAGGCTTACACTCATCCAGCTGGCAGAAGGAAGAGCAATGAGAAGTTACAATGAGGTCTATTTTACTATTTCAGTTCAGTCTAAGAAAGAAGTTTCTTACAATTAAAGCTGTTCAAAACTGGAAGACACTGAGACTGTCCTGCAGAACAACAAAATAGCAAGCTGCCCGTAACTGTGACTGTCCGAACAGAAGCAGGTCAATGAAACGTCAGAGATGTCATAGAAAGGATTCTTGAAGGGACGCCTGGATGGCTCAGCGGTTGAGTGTCTGCCTTTGGCTCAGGGCATGGTCCTGGGATCTAGTCCCACATCAGGCTTCCGGCGAGGAGCCTACTTCTCCCTCTGCCTGTGTCCCAGCCTCTCTCTGTGTATCGCTCATGAATAAATAAATAAAATCTTAAAAAAAGAAAAGAAAAGATTCTTGAACTGGGTGCAACATTGTACTACAGATACTTGATGCAAGAGTTAACACTGTAGCCAAGCTCCACTCCAGAGACAGAAGCCCAGTAGCTCATCCTCTTGGTGTTTCTCAGTGAGCTTACTGGGAATTGGTCAAGCTTTGGCCACTCTGACATTTCACATGTCAGCTTTTTCTTTTTCCAACCCACTCCTCTATTCACCTCTTTCTACTCACAGTCAAGCCGTCTGTTTTAATTCTCAGGAAGCTACGTAAGGTTCATAGCATATCAGATCATGTATTAGTTGAATTGACTCATCCACAAAGTTTGAAACATGTGGGCATTTAATTAAAGCTTTTGCCTGATGATTTCAGCAGAAGAAAATGGGGAGAATTCTGTGCTGTATTAACTTTGTATGAGCATCACAGTCTGGTTAGAAGAGGTCACAGACTAAATCAGTTCAAGTCTGCCACGTAGGAGGTGGTCAACAATCAGAGGCTCTCCAAAACGCAGAGCAGAGTGCTAACCGGGCAGCTAGTATTTCAGAAATCTCAAAAACCTAAACAAGGTGCCTTATGGGGTCTTTAATTTCTAAATCATTGCCTCCTCAGAAATACTTTTGTAGTGAGAAACACTGTTTTTCAAAAAGTTCTGCTAAAAATACCTTTTAAGACACCACGAATGGGAAGTAAACATTCCTCCCTTATTTACAGATTATAAGTTAGCACATCAGTTCTGGTTGAATACAATCAAGATGAAATTTATAAAACGAAAATTTCCTTTGGTCCATAATTATGTTCTCCTCCTGAGTGCTCCTCAGAAGATTAGGAAACAAGTTCTGAAGGCAGACTTTTACTCTATTCCAAGGAAGAGGGGAATCTGGGGCCTCTTGACCTATAAAACTCAGTATTTTGGAACATCCATAACTCTCCCAAGTCTGCCAGTCAAATAAGAGTCTCTCTTCAGCAAACCATCAGCCAGCCAGGGCTGGACAGCAAGACTTTTACCCCAGGAGTTGACAAGGAGGGGACCCAAAAGCTCCCTGGGAAAAAAAAAATCTCTACTTCAGCTTGCATTACAAACTGCTGGAAAAGACAGATGGAGGGGATGACAGGAAAAGCAATTATTTCTACTGGGCTTCCTTTCTGTCTGGATTCTAAGGAGACGAACACAAAATTCCACCACAGATTGAAATGCTATCTAAACATTCTTAAATATGTGGTCTTGCTCTCTGAAATATGACCTGCCCTGCTGCAGCAACCTGTAACCTATTAATATGTGAAGGTGGGGAAGCCCGACATTCCCACAGGCTGTCTAATTTGGGGCCCGACTCTCCAATACCGCTAGTTTGTGACCACAGGTTAAAACAAACAACGAACTAAAAGATACATAGCTACATATCATGACCCAACAAAAAGTCCTGACAAATCATTCACATCATTTTCACATTCTGGGAATTTTAAAAACCTGAGACTCTTCTATGTATTTTCATGAGCCATGGTAAGTGTAAGCTGAATCACACAAAATAGTTGTGCTATTATTTCAAATGGCAGTCATTTGGAACTAGTCACACACAAATCAAGCTCTCAACAGCTATATGGGGACATATGCTAATCAAATTGATGTTTTATGGTAAAAGGTTTTTGTTTATTTACAATAAATAAAGTTTGACACAGATCAAATATTCAATACAGCTGAATAAAATGTTACTGTGCATGAACTATGTGTTGAGATGAATACAAAGATGAGGAAGATTCAGTTCTTGCCTCAAGGAACTTATAAGCCAGTCAAAGGGACAAGATGTGTGCACTAGTAAGTCAAAGGAGACCACAAAACCCAAATGGAAAGTATAAGCATGGGCCTGGGATTTTGTGGGCAGAAAGGACATACATCTGAGATATCAGGATGAATCTGCTCATCTGTAGAACAAGAATTGTGGACCAGGTGAGTTCCAAGTCCCTTCTAGGTCTAAAATTCTGATTCTTTTTGTATATCCAGGTGAGCTAAACAGAAAATTTCATAGAGGAAGTAGTATTTGAGCTAGGCCTTAGGTAAGATTTTGAGGTGAAGTTACTGTAAGAAAAAAAGGAGAGAGAGCATTTCAGGCAAAAAGAAGTACATGGGTTCAGAAAGCACAGGGCATGCTTCTAGAGTACTAAGTCTGCTGTTTGGATTGATCTTAGCAGGAAGCAAAATTGCAAAGGCAGACTGAGGCCTTGAATGCCAAGCAAAGGAATTTGTATTTAATTCAGTAGACAGAGGCCACTGAGGTTTCTAAAGAGGTAGATGACAGGGCCAGACACAAAGAAGGTAAGCTAAAGGGCAGAAGGGGGCTGGAGTGTTTGCAGGCTACCTTGTTCCTCTTTATTACCTGCAAGGGCCCCATGTACACAGGCCTCACCTGTGAAGTGATGCTTCACGGGAGAAACCTGAATGACAAAAACAAAGCAATAAGAATTAAGATCCAGGCAGGGATCAGGAAATTGGGTCAGCTCTAGAAAACTAATATACAGAAAACTATACAGAAATACTGGCAATAACAAGGAAGAAGGTAGACACAAACAGGACAATGGAAGACAATTATTAGGATGAAAAGGATGTCATACAATGTAGGCAAAAACAGAGACATAGATAAAACTAAAAATGTAAGAAAAAAGAGACTCATAATACCTGTAAGCTACTAGCAGAGGAGGCAGGAGTATGAGAGATTAGGACATTTGTACATAGGCTGACACCTCCCATCCCCTGCAAATTTGGACAGCACAATGTATATTTTAAGAAATGAGCTGTACTACAAAATGTCAAAGAGGACAATTAACAGAACTGAGGCTACTACTGCCTGAGTCCGTACTGAAAAGGCAGAACAGATACCACACGAGAGGAAAGCTACGAAAGGTGTCTTTGGCACCTCTGTTGTAACAGCAATTTCTGAAATACGGCGCCTAAACAGAATAGAATCCAAATAAAAAGGAAAATGGTTAGCAGAGAATATCTGGCCCTCAGTCATGCAAGAATCCCTCCACCCCAGACACTCTTTTCTCCCTTTGTTCCCTTAGGGGGATCTAACCTCCTAAGTTAGATCCAAAAAGAACTACAAAACTGGGATCCCTGGGTGGCGCAGCGGTTTAGCGCCTGCCTTTGGCCCAGGGCGCGATCCTGGAGACCCGGAATCGAATCCCACGTTGGGCTCCCGGTACATGGAGCCTGCTTCTCCCTCTGCCTATGTCTCTGCCTCTCTCTCTCTCTCTCTCTGTCTCTCCTCTCTCTGTGTGACTATCATAAAAAAAAAAAAAAAAAAAGGAACTACAAAACTTTGAAATGAATGTATGTTTGCCGCTGAGGAGAAAGACCAGGAAACGTTGGCTTTCTCACTTGGGCCTGGGTGCGCTGTGCTACCATACACTCCTGGTTCCACGGACGCTGAGTGAGAGCTCACTGCTGGTCTGGGCAGCCTACTTCTGGTATTAGTAGGACAGGTCATGAACATTTCCTACTGCGTGTGGAGCACATCAGCAAGAAAGTGCTCTCCACAAGCAGGAAGATCAACACTTTGGATCATGAAGAAATCAGGAGAGTGTGATTAACATGGACGAATAAGTCACTTACTTGCCTGCCATCCTGCCCCACGTTTGTTTGACCTCTTACAACAGTTCGAATATTGTCATCCAGTCTCCTAGTGAAAAAGGTAAATGTTAAGAATCATTAAAACAATCTCCATTCTAGGGTGACCCAAAGAAAAAAAGATACCCATCAACTTCTGCAGGTTGCACCCACTTGTCCGGAAAACGAAACAAGTTTGAATGACAGAAGGAAGATGGAGACCTCAGACCCTAGCTGAGGCAGCAACAGTAGTGTAAGAAGCCAAGCCCAGCAGAGACTGATGAGTGGTCTTTGTTTTTTTAAAAAGGCTATTATTACTTAATATTCAGAGCTGTCCAAATGGGCCAAGGTAAAGTTTAGTATTTCGCAATGGAGAAAACCAGGAATGATGTTGCTGGAACTTTATGGGAACAAGTCAGCGAATTCAAATTATCCCCCATGAAACCCTCAATAATGTCCTCAGAAATCTTAAAGAGCTAAGAAGCCAGAGTGCTATATGAAATCAGTGCTTCACCCCCTGGGCCCTGATTGGGCAAGCTGTGTGGGGCATGGGTCTGTGATCTCAGGCTCCAACAGGGACCATTCAGTGGCACCTCTGCCAGAGAAATTTAGATCAATTTCATTTTTCATTTAAAGAATCTTTTAAATGTATGTTGAGAGAAAGCTGAAAATAACCTGTTTGTGATGATTTGGAGATCATTAGGGAATTCCCATTTTCTGGGCAAATCCTGGACAACTTAGTAGTCTCCACTAGAACTGCTATAGCTGAAGTCCACTAAAACAACAAGAGGCCCTAACTAAACAATAAATTCATGGCAAAGGTCTTCACTGAAAGACCCAAAGCTGGTAAGGGAAAAAGAAATAATCTCCTGATTCAAAATGAAGGCTTCTCCCCATCAAAGCCAACCAAAAATGGGGACGCCTGGGTGGCTCAGTGGTTGAGCATCTGCCTTCGCCTCAGGGCATGATCCCAGGATCCCAGATGGAGTCCCATATCGGGCTCCCTGCAGGGAGCCTGCTTCTCTTTCTGCTTATGTCTCTGCCTCTTTTGGTGTCTTAAATGAATAAATAAATAAATACTTAAAAAAAAAAGAATTGGGATCCCTGGGTGGCGCAGCGGTTTGGCGCCTGCCTTTGGCCCAGGGCGCGATCCTGGAGACCCAGGATCGAATCCCACGTCAGGCTCCCGGTGCATGGAGCCTGCTTCTCCCTCTGCCTGTGTCTCTGCCTCTCTCTCTCTCACTGTGTGCCTATCATAAATAAATAAAAAACTTAAAAAAAAATAAAAAAATAAAAAAAGAATCAACCAAAATGAAAAAAAAAAAACAAAAACAACCAACAACTATATTTGAAGTAATGACACCAACCATTATAATATTAATTACAGTGAACAGACATTGACCACCTGGACAGCCATATGCCAAAACTGGAAATCCAGCCACACTACTGGGCAGGAAGGACACTTGATGTTTAACTCTGACAAGTGCACCCTAGATTAATCACAATATTTAATCTTGGGTCACCACAAATGCCAACCAGCAGATCTGACCATACTGTTAGCTGTTGTGTTGGCCAAGGGATACATGTATATGCCCATCCTTGTATCTAAGCCTTAGAGGTACAAAAAATGGTAAATCTGCTAAGGAATTAAAACCATTAAAAATACAATAGAAATGCTTTTGCCCTCTTTTATAATCAACCATTTTGAATAGCCTGCTAAAGCTTCCTTTCCTTTTCATAAATGATTGAAGACTGACCAAAGAATTGAATTCTTTGCCATGAGGTTTATAATGAAATCCACATAAAAGGATTATTTAAAAAAAAAACTGTCATAAACAGCAAACTTGATATTTTGGTGTTCTAACAGATAAATGTGATCCAGAACATGATAAACTAAATCAACAGTATATTTTTCATTAATTATTAATAATCTTATGGTGTTACTTACCTTATTTTCAGTCTAATTTTGTTCACGACTTCATCTATGTTTGCCAGAGACTACAGTAAAGAAGAAAAGTGACAGCTATTATTTCACTTTCTAGAATTCCTCTTTTATAGGGAAATGAGCTATCAAGGCTATTTGACATCTCAAAAAATGTAATCATAGCGTGATACAATTTTATTTTAAAAAGTATAAGGATGCCTGGGTGGTTCAGTTCATTAAGCATCCACCTCTTGATTTCAGCTCAGGTCATGATTTAATAAGGGTCATGAGATCCAGCCCCACATCTGTACTCTGCATTTGTGGCTCAATTGTTTTACTGGAACACAGTCACGCCCACTCATTTACATATTATCCACAGCTCCCTTTGAGGTACAAATGCAAAGTTGAAAAGTTGCAATGAGACAGAATGGTTCACAATGCCTAAGTTATTTACTATCCAGCCCTTTATAGAAAGTTCTCTGACCTCTGGTATATAGGATTGTGACAAATTCACACAACAAAATACATCAACAAAAATGAATGATTACAACACACAAAAATAGGAATAAATCTTACTAACATAATATTACACCAAAGAAACCAAGACACAAGAGTGTATATTGTATGACTCCATTTATATAGTTCAAAAATGAATGAGACTATTCTCTCATGTTAGAAGCCAGCAGGATAGTGGTTATCTCTGACGAAGAGAGTTAACTGTGAGGAGGCAAGAAGGGTCCATCTAAAGAGAGGGACACCTGGGTGGCTCAGTCAGTTAAGGGTCTGTCTGCCTTCAGCTCAATCATCATCATAGGGCCATGGGATTGAGCTCCACATTGAGCTCCCTGCTCAGGGGAGTCTTCTTCTCCCTCTGCCTGCCCCCAGTTGTGCTCATGCTTTCTCTCTCTGTCTCTCAAATAAATAAATCTTTAAAATCTCAAAAAAAAAAAAAAAAAAAAAAGACAATGACAAAAACATGGACTATATTCAACCTGAGCCGGCAGAAAATGCGAGGAAATGGTGCCCCCTAGTGGAATAGAGATTGTATAATTTTATAGCACCATTTTAACTCAAGTAGTCAAAATATAATTTTTTAACTCCTCTTTCCCTTTCCCTTCACAGATATTTTACCTGACAAAGAAGCAGGGGAGATGCAAGAGGAATTGTGCTTATAAACTGCTATCAGCAACTTATGGTGGCAGGGGGAGGAGGAGGCCAGAAGCCTGCCAAGAACCAGGTCACAAGTGTTTGAGATGTCAGACCAGACCATCTCCATTCCGTCTACTGTTCTGCCAAAGCCAATGATTATTCAGAATTTTCAGAAATCCAGACTGAGATGAAGATGAATCTCAGAAAAAAAGAAGTTATTTTAATTGAGGAATCAGCTGTCAAGTCACTCTGAAATCAGCCTGGGTATAAATGTTAAACAGGAGCAGAGTCTGTCAGAGAACCTAGATTTGGCACAGCTCTGCCACTACAAACCTGCTATATGTACAGGGGGCAAGCTGTTTAGCTTTTCTGAAGTTATATTTCCTCATGTGTAAATAGGACATAACAGTTCCTACCCTATCTCTGCTGGAACCCATTCCTTTAAATATATATATATATTTTTTGGTATTTTAAATCAATTATTTAAAAAATATTAACATTTGGAGAATCTGGGTGAACGGTAGTGAATTTGTTGTATTATTCTTATATGTTTTCCTAAAATGCATTATTATACCAAAATTTTAAAATAGTAATCTATTTGAAATTGGTAAAACAGGGTCATGACCAAAAATTCAAATAGTGCAAAAGGATAAACAGCGAAAAGCAAGGCTGCTTCTCCCTGTCCTGCCCGTCTCCCTTAATCCTTTCTCCACAGAGGCAATGGCTCTGAGCTGGTTTCTTTTGTACCTTCCCAGAAAGTCTATGTATTTAAAGCATATCCATAACTTATGTCCCCTTCTTTACATGATGCACATTGTCTTGCATCATATTTTTTTTCCTTAACCAAATAACTTGGAGGTCATTCCACAACAGTAAATATAGATTTGGATGATACAGTAACCAATTCTTAAATTTAATACTCCTTAAACATTAAGGTCTTGCTTAAATCATAACAATTTTTCTTTTTTTATAACAATTTTTTTAAGAAGAATAATTCAAAATATTTATGCCTTCTGATGTTCAACTGCATTTAAGGGAGCAATAACCTGGAAATGACCTAAATGGCCAAAGTAGAACAGTTAAAATAAATCAGGCCACATTTACTCAAGGGACTTTTATGCCACTAAAGACGCTGGGCAGGGAGGGTCAGAAAAAACAAAGGTGGCTTATGCCAGCATGCTAATAAAAGGAAAACACTGAAAAATATCAAGTAAAAATATCAGGCCCATGAATGCAGCTACTAAAAGACCAGAAATGTCCTAAATTATCATGCTTGACCACATGCTAGCTGAACCAATGGGTGACCACTTTACCTTTATCTTCTAGATTTTCTGTTGGGGAAGCAAAAGGGAAAGGGTACTAACATTTAATGTAGATCTATTATGCAACACTCTTCTAGAGGGTTCTATAGACATTATTTCCCTTAAGTAGGCATGCCATTTTCCTCTTCAGTGGGAAAAATGGAAATTTAGGCTTTGAAAGGACAGATGTTTTGTCCAAGGTCCTATATGTAATGTTTAGCACAGATGGATCTGGTTGCAGTCAATCTGCCTTCTGGGTCTCTGCTCTTCCTTACTCCAAAATGCTACCTCTAAAGTTAGGTCCTTGACCTAACTTTTCTACATCCCACGTATCTGAGGGATGCTATCAGTTGAGTGTCTGCTATGTCAGTAATCCTCACTGGGATTGAGGAACAATCCCCACAGGAATCCAGATTGGTGACCCTCATTGGAGGTCATCTTCTCTTTTGAGAATCACCTATCTAGTTTAGTTATAATGTGATTGTACGGTTTTACCATTTAAAAATATTTTAATTAGGGACACCTGGGTGGCTCAGTGGTTGACTATCTGCCTTCAGCTCGGGTAGTGGTTCAGGGGTCCTGGGATGGAGTCCTGGGATCGAGGCCCACATCAGGCTCCCCGGGCTCCCCACAGGGAGACTGCTTCTCCTTCTGCCTATGTCTCTGCCTCTCTTTGTGTCTCTCATGAATAAATAAAATCTTAAAATAAATAAATAAAAATATTTTAATTATTTGGCGCACCTGGGTGGCTCAGTCAGTTAAGCATCTGCCTTTGGTTCAAGTCCTGGGATGGAATCTCATATTGGGTTCCCTGCTTCTCCCTCTCCTTTTTCCCCTCCCCGTTTGTCCAGGTGTACTCTCTCTTTCTCTCTCAAATAAATAAAACCTTTAAAAATATAAAAATGTTTTATTATTGAAAATTTTGTCCTGATTCTTTTTTTATTTATTTGACACAGAGAGTGAGTACAAACAGGGGGACCAGTAGGCAGCATTCTGGTATATTGCTTTCTATGGTTCCTTCTAAGCAAGTATCTGGCTTAAAAAAAAATTAAACTGGAATGATAAACAATGTGCCATCTTATTACTGTTTTCACTTAACAACATAGACTCAGAGCATTTTGGGGGGGGTCATTAAAAATTCTTTAGAAACAGCTTCATGTGACTCTTCTTTCAAAGCTCTTAGTTATATTACTTTTATGTTCATTTTTATTTATTTTTTAAAAAGATTTATTTATTTATTCATGAGAGACCCAGAGAGAGAGGCAGAGACATAGGCAGAGGGAGAAGCAGGCTCCCCATAGGGAGTCTGATACGGGATTTTATCCCAGGACCCCAGGATCATTACCTGAGCCAAAGGCAGACACTCAACCACGGAACCACCTAGGTGCCCCTTATATTCATTTTTAATAGATTTTATCTAGATTTCCCTAATCAAACCTCTAATGAAAACATGACAAATGATTATCTTCAGTTTTCTACTAGGAAACTAGACAAGTTTTCCAGATCATTGTTACCAAACCTGGCTACTCTTCAAAACTAACCAGAGGGGGATCCCTGGGTGGCGCAGCGGTTTGGCGCCTGCCTTTGGCCCAGGGCGCGATCCTGAAGACCCGGGATTGAATCCCACGTCGGGCTCCTGGTGCATGGAGCCTGCTTCTCCCTCTGCCTGTGTCTCTGCCTCTCTCTCTCTATGTGACTATCATAAATAAATAAAAAAAATTAAAAAAAAAAAAACTAACCAGAGAACGCTATTACATACAGAAAACTGAGCTCTTCCCACTTGTACCTAGAGTTACAAACATCCACAGATCTGCCTCCAGGCAGATACCTCCAGGTAACCACAGACTTGCAAGTAACTGCTATTCAATAGAAACTGTATACAGGGCAGCCTGGGTGGCTCAGCAGTTTAGCACCCCCTTCAGCCTAGGTCATGATCCTGGAGACCAAGGATCGAGTCCCACGTCGGGCTCCCTGCATGAAGCCTGCTTCTCCCTCTGCCTGTGTCTCTGCCTCTCTCTCTCTGTGTGTCTCTCATGAATGAATAAATAAAATCTTAAAAAAGAAACAAACCTGAATACACATCCTTCTCCTTAGAGTGACACTAAATTTATTCTTGATATATTGACATCTACTTTAAATATTCTAAATATTTGGGGTGCCCAGGTGGCTCAGCGGTTGGGCAGCTGCCTTCAGCTTAGGTTGTGATCCCATGATCCAGGATCAAGTTCCGCATTACGCTCCTGCAAAGAGCCTACTTCTCCCTCTGCCTATGTCTCTGCCCACCCCAAATCCCCCGCCCATGTCTCTCACAAATAAATAAATAAATCTTTTTAAAAATTTCTAAATATTTACTGCAAGCCCTTGAGGTATATAGGTGGGTTTTGTCCCAAATCTAGCAAGAGGTGAAAGAAATGATAAATCATGGCACTATTTTTTTATTACCTTTTCATTAAGGTCCATGAGAATCTGGGTTGGAAAATGAACTGCTAGGTATAAATCTGGGATTGGGGAAATAAAGGTAAACCTTGCGTTATAGATTTTCTTAGTTTGCTAAGAAACTTCACTACAAGGTGCCTGGGTGGCTCAGCTGGTTAAATGTCTGCCTTCGGCTCAGGTCAGGATCCTGGGGTCCTAGGATCAAGCCCCATATCAGGATCCCTGCTTAGTGGTGAGTCTGCTCCTCCTTCTCCCTCTGATGCTCCCCGTGCTTGTCCTGTCTCATGCTCTGTCAAATAAATAAATAAAATCTTTTTTTTTAAATAAAATCTTAAAGAAAGAAAAACTTCACTACATATTAGCATGTATATGGAGGCATAATTAGATAAGACATATAACTGAATGTGTGTTATTTTTTTAAATTTTTTTAAATTTTTATTTATTTATGATAGTCACAGAGAGAGAAAGAGAGGCAGAGACATAGGCAGAGGGAGAAGCAGGCTCCATGCACCGGGAGCCCGATGTGGGATTTGATCCCGGGTCTCCAGGATCGCGCCCTGGGCCAAAGGCAGGCGCCAAACCGCTGCACCACCCAGGGATCCCTGAATGTGTGTTATAACAAATGTCTAGCGTTACCTTCAGTAATTTAAAATCAAATACATACAAAAGCATACCAGAAAAAAATAAGAACCTGGTGGTTTCCTGTATAATTTCCAAACCTAACAGTTATTTTTGCTTTGATGAGTCAGCATTCTTGATAGGGTGGGGCAGACGACATTTTCACAGCTAAAATTGCTGTCTTTATACCAGTTGTTCCCAAATTTCTGCCTCCAGCTAATTCCTAGAATTCCTCTTTTTCGCAGAAAACAATGAGCTCTAAAGACTATCTGTGAAACCTCAAAGACAATCACACAGAATCATACCATTTTTTCCAACTTCATTTAAAAAAATTAACATGTCAAAAAAAATTAACATGTCTATTAGAAAATGTTTGAAGAATATATGCCAAAATATTAACAATTACCGGGATTATGAGCTCCAGACTCAAATATCCAACTACATATTTCTACCCGGAGGGCTCAAAAATGTTCAAGACTTAGCTCACTCTTACACCCTACTCCTACCATATTTACCACTGAAGCCTACTCTTTGTCCTTATGCCCAACCGAGGGTAAAGGTGTCAATATCCACCTAGTCGGCCAGGCTAGAAATCAAAGTTCAAAATCCTTCATTTGGTGTCTATCGTGCAGCTGAAATGCCATTTCCTCTATGAAATCTTTCTGGAGGGCAGCCCCAGTGGCGCAGCGGTTTAGCGCCGCCTGCAGCCCAGGGTGTGATCCTGGAGACCCGGGATTGAGTCCCACGTCGGGCTTCCTGCATGGAGCCTGCTTCTCCCTCTGCCTGTGTCTCTGCCTCTCTCTTGCTCTCTCTGAATAAATAAATAGATAAATCTTTAAAAAAAAAAAAAAGAAAGAAATCTTTCTGGATCTGAAAAAGATTTATTTATTTTAGAGAGAGCATCGGCAGGGGCAGAGGGAGAGAATCTCAGAGAATCTCAAGCAGACTCCCTGCTGAGCACAGTGCCCATTCTGGGGCTGGATCTCTGGACCCTGAGATCATGATCTCAGCTGAAACCAAGAGTCAGACACTTAACAGACTGAGCCACCCAGGTGTCCCCAGGTGGAATTTTTTAAATGTGAATCTGATCCAGTCATTACCCTGACAGGAGTCCTTAAAAGAACACCCACTGCCTATAATCACAGTCCCTAGCCAGGGTGTGTACATTTCCAAGGGCTTTGTAATGATACCCATTAGAGTGTGAAGACAAAACATTAAAACCTCTATTTTTACTTATTTCCATGACAAACCCTACTAAAACCTATTTATTTAACACTAGTATTATGAATATGTACATAATATTTTCAGAGTATATAAGCTTAAAATCAGCTCGGTGAAAATTAGTTGTGTGCAAAATATTTCAGTGAGAAGCATATGGTATCCAAAAAAACTGGAGACTGCGGGCCTAGAGAACAGAATCCCTTCAGGACCCTTGTGCTGCCAACCCCTCCAGCCCCATCTCCTAGGAGGCTATGTTCCCTGAGCACACTGTGTTTCTCATCTCCGAGCCTCTGCCCTGTGCTTTGAATGACCTTTCCCTGTCATTCCAGATTTCAGTGGTTCACTCTGCCTTAAACAGTGTTCTCCCAGACTGCCACAGCCTGGCTCTTTCACAGGTATCAAGTCTCAGTTTATAGGTAAGTACCTCACAAATACCTTCCCCGCCCACTGGTCTAAAGGAGCCCCTCCCCGTGCTGTCATGTTCTTTCTCTGTGCCTGCTTTTTATCACAGCATCAACTATGCTTGATGATTTCTTATATATGTATTTGTTGATCTGTTTACTCTCTTCTTCCTTATATTAGATTCCACGAGACCAGGAACTTGCCTATCACATTTACCATTTCTCCCCAGTTTCTAAACAGTGCCTGGCACTTAGTAGACACTTAAATACATTTGACTAAGTGAAGTGAACAAATGACTCCTTTAAGATTTGGCAGAACGGCTGCCTCCTCTCTGAGGTTTTGATTTTTCTTAGGAAAAACTGTTCCTTTGTTCCTTACTAAACCCATTATGTACCTCTCCTATAGCATTCAACACTGTCTCCCCCACCCAACCTTGATCATGTATACTTTAAGAGGGCACAGACTGGGCATTATTCATCTTTGGGTCCACAGCACCTAGCACAGTGACCAATATAGCTGACAGGTGCCCAATGAACATTTGCTGAATTCATAAAATGAAAAACCAAGCAGAACTCTAGCAGAGAGAAAAAGAAGAAAAAAAAAAAAGAGAAAAAAAAAAGAAAAAAAAAAAAAAAAAAAAAGAACTCTAGCAGACTTTTCAACTCTGCTTTCCCTCCTTTTTTTTTTTTTTTAATTTTGATTTATTTATGATAGTCACACACACAGAGAGAGAGGCAGAGACACAGGCAGAGAGAGAAGCAGGCTCCATGCACCGGGAGCCCGACGTGGGACTTGATCCCGGGTCTCCAGGATCGTGCCCTGGGCCAAAGGCAGGCGCCAAACCGCTGCGCCACCAAGGGATCCCCTCTCTCTTTTTTTTTTAAAGCAGGGTCCACAAGCCCAAAGTAGGGCTTGAACTCAGGACTCTGAGTTGGAGGCTTAATCAACTGAGCCACTCAGGTGCCCCCACCTCTGCTGTTTCTAACTCTGATCTACTTCTCACCTAAACACCCAAAATCCAATTTTGTAAGAAAAACCCATTTGTATAGGTAAGTCACCCAATGCAAAATAAATAAATACATAATAAAGTCTGAAAACTTTGAAATAGGACAAAGTAGCCTTATGATTCCAGGGTTATCCTGTCCACTTCACTCTTACTCTTCTCTAATAATTTTAAAAATCCTTCCTACTTCCCACTATACTATGGAAAAATGTGGGAGGGCTCTTACAAGGTAAAGCTATAATTTCATATAATATGCTCACAATACAAAGAATTCTCTTACACAACAGCATTTGGCATAAGCTATCCCTCACCCCCAATCAGTTACAATGGGGTTTGATTTGAATTTAACTCTCACTTGTTTATCAAGTCTCCTTAGATGATATAGTATAACACACCAATCATAATACTTATAGGATAAGCCAGAAACCACTGAAGTGAAGGAAACTATACTTACTTGTTCTGTTGGGAATAAGGTATTGATATACTCCACTGCATTGAAATCTGCACGATCTAGAGGATCCTGGCTTGGAAATACCTATATAAAGACAGGGGATTAAAAATAACCGTCATCCTTCTGTCTTGTTTTATGTATTATTTCTTTCCTTCCTACTGGATGGTAAATTACTTTGAAGGCAAAAAACCTATCTTTTTTCATTCTGTAAGCCTAATACACAACAATTGCTCAGTAAGATATTTGTGAAAGTCAATCTTTAATTTTCACCAACATCTGTAATTTTAACGTCTTGGTGCAACTAACAGAATGTGCAACAGTGGAAGTTCCACAATATCAACAAAATCCCACAGAAAGGAGAAATAAAGGGGCATTGCCCACTCTCAGATTAAACCAGCTGATGACATGACTGTAATAAGGAAGCCTTGATAAAAGACTTATGCACTATGTCTCGGGGATGGCTCAGCATTAGAATTCACTATGCATTGAAACAATTTTTTCGCTTCAGACAGTGTCAGGAAATAGAGCTTGCCTTCGGGAACTGTCCATCTATTTAACAGAAGAAAGAACACTGTCTTCTGAAAAATAATTCCCTTCAAAAGCTATAACCTGAAGAACATATAACAAGGTAGATTATAGGGGATCCCTGGGTGACTCAGTGGTTTGGCGCCTGCCTTTGGCCCAGGGCGCGATCCTGGAGTCCCAGGATCGAGTCCCACATCCGGCTCCCGGCATGGAGCCTGCTTCTCCCTCTGCCTGTGTCTCTGCCTCTCTCTCTCTCTCTATGTCTATCGTGAATAAATAAATAAAATCTTTAAAAAAATAAAAAACAAGGTAGATCATAAAAGAAGCTGAGTGATCCCCTGAGTACTGAATTTCACCAGCTCAAGATAGTCATTCTGAAAGCCAATTCTTTTCTGATGTCTGTTTATTAGATAAGGTTAACCTAAAACTCATTCTTATTAAGAAATAGCAAAAATGTGCTCTCCCCAAATCCTTGTCAAACGGTAACTGACTGCATTGTTTGTTTCTTCTATGAGAGCCCACTAGGCCCAAAGAAAAAATGAAATGCATGTCTTTTTCTGTCAGGAAGAGGTGGGTGGGAGGCTGTGGCCTGAACAACTAAACCTTTGCCCAATGGTCTAGCACCCTCAGGATGTGCCAAATGTACTTTATATGGGTAATCCAACCACTGGTAGAACACCACACGTCCAAAAATCTGTAAGTGGCACAATACAAATAAATTAGTACAGAGACAAACCTAGAGTAAGTGTTAACGCTCAATAAATATTAACATTAGCAATGGTAGTAACAGTACTTTACTTCAAAAAACTTCCCAGTGGTCACTAAATGTGGCATAATCCTCCTTTTCTTAAATCTTATCCCCTACACCAGTTCCATTAAGGGAAATCCTCTCCCTTTATCAGAAGCAATATCCTGAACAGGAGTCTAAAGGACTATTTCTAATATCATTTACTCTTAAAAAAGAGAATTTAGTCAACCAAAGAGTCCCTGAAGGGAAGGAAAGGAAGGTCTCCGGGGAATATTGTTCAATCTAACCCAAACCGATCAACATTAGGAATTCTCATCCACTGAAGTATGATAAGGGGGTCCTTTTCAACCGTGTCCCCTCCCTCTGCTCAGGGACCCGCTTCAGGTATTAAAGTGGCTCCTCCTCTCAATCCCGAGTCCCTCACAAAGGGCTAGATTAAGAATTGGGAGCAGCGGCACACCAGCCTGGTAAATAACCACCCAGATCTGAGGTCGGTATCCGTGACTTCCCTTCTTCCAGGTTCATATGCTTTCAAGGGGCTCGGTTCCTCTGCCCAAACCCACCAGGACGCCTCACCCTCCAAAGACAATCAAGGCCTAGAAAGGGCTCTCTCCCTGCCCTAGATGCTGAAACCCCTTCCCACCACCACCTCCCTCCAAACCTTCCCTGCCCGCTCCTGGTTCTCACCTCTCGGTCCAAAGACCGCTCCCTCCCCATCCATCCCACCCCGGGTCCCACCCCCAGGCTTCCCCAGCCTCCGCTCTCCTCCTGTCAGGGGGCGGAACGCTCACCTGCTCTATGGCGAGCTGCACGTCAGGCGTGAGCTGCAGCACGGCTTCCAGCTCCTCCACGAACTCCAGTTCCTCCTCCTCCATCATCCCGCCGCCCAGCTCCCTCCTGGCGCCCACCTCGACCCCGAGTCTCTCCTCCAGCCGTCACCCAAACTCCAGAACCACAACCCTCTTCTTGCAGCGTTCAGGTAAACCTCCTCTCTGTCAGCCAGCCGGGCACTTCCGGGAAGCCGGGCACTTCCGGGATCCGGGGCACTCTGGGATAGCGGAGGACTGACCTCTGGTTGCCCGGGGAAGGCATTCCCGTCACGTCCCGGGAGCCTCCCCTGCCCGCCCTCAGCTCTCCCTAACGTGATGGGGGCCCACTTCAACTCGCCGAGGGCACGCCCCCGCACTGAAGGCCCCGGTGTTGGGGAGGGCCTGGCCGCCCTGGCAGGACCCCCAGTGAGGGTAAGCCCCGACAGCGTCGCGACCGACCGACAGCAACCCTCCCAGGCCGCGAAGCTCCCAGGGCCCCCTTGGTCAGGGGCAGTAGGTATCCCCCTGCCACCGGGGGAGGAATGACCCCAGCTGGTAAGTGGCGATGCTGCCCAGGACATTTTGTTGGAGGGACAGCGTCCACTTGACATTTAAGTTCCTCACGTGCCAAGCCTCTAGGCAGAGTTTTCCGGGGGCGGGGGGGGGGGGGGGGTGTGCCTGCAGCTTCTCCTTGGGGCGGGGGAGGAAGGTGGCTCCTTAGGTATTGCTCCATCGCCGGGGAAATGTTGACTTTCTGAGACTCAGTATCTGGAGTCTAAGTCCCATTCCACGACCGATAAGCTTTGAGTTCTTGAGCAAAACCCTGCATCTGCCCTGCCTACCCTGCAAGTATGTGGTGAGCATTAAATATAAAAAGCGCTATGCAAATTTAAGCTAGTAATACAGGTAATATTAGACTGTCTAGCTCTTAATGCACCGCAAAGGAAAGAGGCCAGCTCGCCCTGTGCAACCACTTTTCCCGCGGACACTTAAAACAATGAAGCGACTGCAGCCCAAAGAAGCGTTGTTTTACCAGTTAAACATTGTAAAATTCCAAAATGGAAGAGTCCCTGGTCCCACTGAGCTTTTTTTTTTTTTTTTTTTTAATTTTATCAAAGTTGTTTGTTGTAAAAACATAGAAGCACTTTCTAACAATAAGGAAAGCCTTAAAAATACAAATTGGCAGGACGCCTGCCTGCGTGGTTCAGCGGTTGAGCGTCTCCCTTTGACTCAGGGTGTGATCCCAGTCTGGGATCGAGTCCTGCATCCAGTCCGCATCCAGTCCGGCCTTGGGCTCCCTGCGAGGAGCCTGCTTCTCTCTCTGCCTTTCTCTCTGTGTCTCATGAATAAATAAATAAAATCGTTTTTTAAAAAAATTGGCAGAATAGTGTAACAAAATCATGGTTTTGAAAGTTACTTAATGACATGGAAAAATGTGCTTAATATATACCAGAAAGTAAAATGTACATTTGGGAAAGCAAAAATGTACAGTGTAGTCCCAGTTTATGTGGGTTTTGCACATATAAAAATGATAGGAAAGAAATAGTACTGTTCTGTGGGTGATGAAATATACACTCTTTGTATATTTTCCCAAAATGTCTATAGATAGTCTGTGGTACTTTTATAATACTTTTTTTTAAAAGGAAAAGGTAATTTTATCTACCTGTTTTGGATCTTTATCTTTTATATTAGGGCATAATTTACAGATAGTAAAATTCACCTTTCAGCTTATAATGCCATGAGTTTTGATAAATGCATATAGTCATGTCACTACTATCCCAAACAAGTCCTAGGACAGTTCTATCATTCCTCCAAATTCCCTCGTGCTCCACCCATTGCCTGGCTACCACTGACCTGATTTTTCTCCCTACAGTTTGACTTTTTCAGAACATGATATAAATGGAATCCTATAATATGTCACCTTTCAAGTCTGGCTTCTTTCACTTAGCGTGAAGCTGTTGTATTTCATCCATGTCGTTGCATGTATCAGTAGTTAATTCCTTCTCCTTGAGTGGTATTCTACTATGTAACTATATCACAATTTGTTCAAAGGACACTTGAGTTGTTTCCAGTTTTGGGCAATGATGAATAAAGCTGATATAAACATTCATGGGCATGCTTTGTGTGAACAAAAGTTTCCATTTTACTTGGGTGAATAGCTAGAGGTGGGATTGCTGGATTGAATGGAAAATCTGTGTTAAACTCTATAAGAAACTGGTAAACTGCTTTTCCAAAGTTGCTATACCATTTTTGCATTCCTACCAGTGATGTATTAGATAGAGTTCTGTTTGTTCATAGAGCTTATTTTTATGACAATAAGAATTAACATTTCCTAGCCCCTATATAATGCCAGGAACCATGGTAGGCAGGCATTGTCTCTTTTAATGCACATGCAACTCTGAGGTTAGAAATTAGTATCGTTGTCCCATTTAGCAGATGAGAAAGTGGAGATATGGCTAAAATAAAAAAAACTTTTCCAAAGTCCCATAGCTAACTCTTCTGAACATTCATTCACTCATTCAGTAAACTCAATAAATGTGTTAAGTGAGTGAAAGAATGTTCCTGTTACTGATAGGTGTTTCTACTAGGCTAGGTCCTGGGAATTAAGCAGTCAACAAAATTGACCAAGTGCCGGGCTCCATAGCTATTTCCATGCCTGAAAAGGGTATTAATACAAGTAAACATAACTGTGATGGGTCTAATGATAGACAAATCAAGTATATGTTGAAAGACTATTTTGATAGTGTCCTGATTGGATTTGGGGGTCAAGAAAGGCATCTCTGAGGAGATTTTTAAGCTAAAGCAAAGGGTGGGGGATGGGAAGAACCAGAGGTGACAGATGAAAGGAATGGTATGTGCAAAAAAGCCTTTAGGATGGAAGAAATTGGCCAAAGAGGTGGGACTTTGAAAGCCATGGGGAGAGCGGTGCAAGTGGAGGCTAGAGAAATAGGTAGTGCCAGATGACTGAGGCTCCTGAAGGTCATACTAAGGAATGGGAAGCCATTGAAGGATTATAAGCAGAGAAATGACATGGTCCAGTTTAGCATGCCTGTCATCAGCCTGAGGCTCCTCATTTTTGTTTTTTCTGTTTCTGAGCAGCTTGAGTTATTGTGTGAGTCATGAAGCAAGGGTGACCATCTCCAGTCCAAATTCATGCTGTCCAATTTCCACTGATTATCCTTCAATGCATCTGTTTTATAAACACTCAATTGCATTGCCCCTGCTTCCCTACTCTGAACTCCCAACTCAATTATTTCCCTCTCCTTCTTTGCAGATAAGATACTAGTAATGAATACAAGGTTGAGTTTAAGAGAATTGCACAGTACAAAAAGTGTAGGAAGATAAAAGAGCAGAGATACCGGTGAACACTAGATTTTTTAAAAAGACATTAAGGGAAGGAACCCTGGGTGGCTCAGCGGTTTAGCGCTGCCTTCGGCCCAGGGCGTGATCCCGGAGTCCCGGGATCCGGTCCCACATCAGGCTCCCTGCAAGGAGCCTGCTTCTCCCTCTGCCTATGTCTGTCTCTCTCTCTCTCTCTGTGTCTCTCATGAATAAATAAATAAAATCTTAAAAAAAAAAAAAAGGCATTAAGGGGACACAGCACATGGGTAGATCAGTCGGTTAAGCACTAACTCTTAGTTTCAACTTCAGTCATGATCTTGGGGTTGTGGGATCGAACCCAACATTAGGCTCTGTGTTCAGCAGAGCTTCTTTCTCCCTTTCCCTCTGCCCCTTCCCCCACTCATGCTCTCTTTTTCTCCCTCTCTAAAATAAAATAAATGAATAAAATCTTTTAAAAAAAAAAAGGCATTAAGGGGCACCTGGGTGGCTTGGTGAAGAGTCCAACTCTTGATTTCAGCTCAGGTCATGATCTTAGGGTTGTGAGATCAAGCCCCATGTTGGGCTCCATGCTAGGCAAGGAGTCTGCTTAGGATTCTCTCTCCCTCTCCCTTTGCCCTTCCCCTCTCTAAAAAAAGTAGAAGAAGGAGCTTGTGAAAGTCTCATAAATGAGCCAAGCTTTAAAAAATTATTTTTCCGGGCAGCCCCAGTGGCACAGCAGTTTAGTGCCGCCTGCAGCCCGGGGTGTGATCCTGGAGACCGGGGATCAAGTCCCATGTCAGGCTCCCAGCATGGAGCCTGCTTCTCCCTCTGCCTGTGTCTCTGCCTTTCTCTCTGAATAAATAAATAAAATAATCTTTAAAAAATTTTTTTTAAATTTTTTTTTCCTGTTATACAATGGGATGGGGTATAGTTGATGACAGAGTATTATAGAAAACATATTTTTCTCACTTGAAATTTCACCTTATGCATAAATTCAGTCTCTAGGGATCCCTGGGTGGCGCAGCAGTTTAGCGCCTGCCTTTGGCCCAGGGCTCGATCCTGGAGACCCGGGATCGAATCCCACGTCGGGCTCCCGGTGCATGGAGCCTGCTTCTCCCTCTGCCTATGTCTCTGCCTCTCTGTGTGTGTGTGTGTGACCATCATAAATAAATTTTTAAAAATTCAGTCTCTAATACTTAAAACACTCACATACCTTGGAGAGCCTATCTTTTAATAGAGAATAGAAAAAGGATGGATTGATAAAAGAGGATAGGCTGAAGGGGATTTGTGCAGTGCATCTCTGAGAACAACATCAAAATAAGATGGAAAAAAAACAGTAATCCCCAAAATAATGTTCATAATGTTTCTCATTATGCAAAAAAAAAAAAAATTAAGTCCATAGGATGAAAGTATTTCATGCTTATTTTAAGCCTCTGTTGGGGCACCTGGGTGGCTCAGTGGTTGAGCTCCGGTTGTGATCCCCAGGGTCCTGGGATCAAGTCCCGCATCAGGCTCCCCATGAGGAGTCTGCCTCTCCCTCTGCCTATGTCTCTACCTCTCTTTCTGTGTCTCTCATGAATAAATAAACAAATAATCTGAAAAAAAAAATAGCCTTCGTTAATGAAATCCAGTGAGATCTCTAAATTTCATGTTCCTGTCAATTTAGCATTTCTAACTCTGTTAAAAGGTGTCTCCAAAAAAAAAAAAAAAAAAAAAGGTGTCTCCAATACCCTGTTGTATTTGCAACTAGTTTCATTGTTTTTGAAGTAGCTGTACTACATTAAGTAGACAGCATGCAGAGTGTGTTATTTTATAAGATCAAGATAGTATAATTCTTCCATTTAAGCTTCCCCTACATAATGATCTCATCTCCCCTAAACAGCTGACCTTTTTGTGAAGTTTCTTGTAAAGAAAACTGCAAGATGTCTATATTACTGGATCCTTACCTACTAAGCCAGCAGCATAGCTCCTTCCCAACATAGTGTTAACCAAAAATACTCCCTACAAATTTCCAAAATGTCCCCTAGGACTCTCAAACCCTGTCACACACAGATCTTTTTTTTTTTTTTTTTTTTAAGATTTTATTTATTTATTCAAGAGAGACACGGAGAGAGGCAGAGACACAGGCAGAGGGAGAAGCAGGTTCCCTGTGGGGAGCCCAATGTGGGACTCGATCCCAGGACCCCGGGATCACGCCCTGAGCCGAAGGCAGATGCTCAACCACTGAGCCACCCAGGCGTTCCCACACAGATCCTATTATTATTATGGGTGGCAAAGTTCCCATCAACTTGTAATGGAGAGGTCTAGTTTGATTTCTACAAGAAATCTTGTTCAAAAAAATGTTTGCTTGGCATTCCTTTAGTGGAATATGTGGCTTTTCATGATGATAGTCTTTTGCTGTACATTCCTCAAGTTTCTGAATATCCTGAACACCAGCATTCATTCTTGATTGGCATTCAGGTGTTCTGCTTGTTCCCATAGGCTGGACACCCAGTTGTGCCTTGATTGGTACTCTGGTTCTCTGTGCATGCCCATTCTTGCTAAACAGATCATAATCTCCAGCTAGCTTCAGCAGCTTGCCTGTTCCCACGATCATAGCTCAGGCATTCAGTCATGCGTACGTGCTAGTTCCTGGATGCTTTTAGAGCCCTTCCATGTTGGCTCCATTGGGTTTGCATTCAGTAATTCCTTCACCTACTCAACAAGGTGATAGTTATATAAGTCAAAATGACAAACCCTTTTGTGTCAGTCTTATACTTTACAACAAAAAAGAAAAACATTTGTTTTATGAAATTGACATTAACTAACTAGTACAATCATTTTTTTTTTAAGATTTTCTTTATTTATTCATGAGAGAGACACAGAGAGAGAGAGAGAGAGACAGACAGACACAGGCAGAGGGAGAAGCAGGCTCCATGCAGGGAGCCCAATGTGGGACTCAGTCCTGAGTTTCCAGGATCACACCCTGGGCCGAAGGCAGGCGCCAAACCGCTGAGCCACCCGTGCTGCCCAACTAGTACGATCATTATAGTGTATCTATCACTAATTCATTGTATCTAACACCCTTGAGTATCTTACAATGCCATAGCCACTTCCAGCCCTGTGTTCTTGTTTCTTTGCCTCCCCTTCTTTCTATTGCATTCCCTGAGCTGGATCTTCAACCACTTCTCTTCTGGTCTATACCAGTAGTTTTTAATATTTTTTGAGTCTGGATCCCTTCTAGGACATGAAGAACTCTATGTAGGTCCTTTCCCCAGAAAAATATACATTTGCACATTTTGCATGGAATTTTAAGGGAAACGGAATTCCACTGAATATTTATTAAACTTCCTTAAAAAAAATAGACTATTTATTTATTCATGAGAACATAGAAAGAGGCAGAGACATAGGCAGAGGGAGAAGCAGGTTCCCTGCAGGGAGCCTGATGTGGGACTCCATCCCAGGACCCTGGGATCACAGCCTGAGCTGAAGGCAGCCACTCAATCACTGAGCCACCTAGGCGTCCCTTACACTTCTTTAAAAAAACAAAAAAACAAACAAACAAAAAAAACTTTTTAAAGTCCATGCCTCCTTCTGCTAAACATAAAAAACTTGTGAGCAACCTTCCCACATATAATATTCTCTAGTTTTCATAACCACTGATAACACAAGATGATATCCCTTCTCCACCAGCCAAGAATATTTTGCCTGGGGATCCCTGGGTGGCGCAGTGGTTTGGCGCCCGCCTTTGGCCCAGGGCGTGATCCTGGAGACCCGGGATCGAATCCCACGTCGGGCTCCCGGCGCATGGAGCCTGCTTCTCCCTCTGCCTGTGTTTCTGCCTCTCTCACTCTCTCTCTCTCTGTGACTATCATAAATAAATAAAAACTTTAAAAAAAAAAAAAAAAGAATATTTTGCCTGTCTGTACTTTAGGTCTATACCAGAAAAACGTTAAAAGTTTTATTTCCTAAATATAATATTGTTCAAGATTCTGACGGCTTCCTCCACCCCAGTCCCCCATTGAGAGTCACTGCTGAGACTGCTCCTGTGGCCATCATTAGTCTCCAAATTTTTTATATCCACACTTGGCTTTCTCTCCTTAGGGTCAATCTCATAGTTACAACTGCCTATGAAAATCTTGACTTTTTTCATTCTCAATTGCTCTTTTTCTTTGCCCTCACTGCCCTTGCCAAACATGGCTCTCTGTTGGGTTTAGAGTGTAACATTTTATGAGCCGATATAATCCACTACACTAAATGTTAGTGTATGGTTTTAGGAACTAATACAATGAAGTACATTTGCATTGTATTTTATACCAGCTTAAATATCTTCTCATATGTGTGTGTGTGTGTGTGTGTGTATAAAATGGGGGAAAATCTTGGAAAAATCAAAGCCACTGTCTTCTAAGAGCTTTTATGACATTTCAACACTTTAAAAAATGATGACCCCAAAAGTATGTTATATGTATGTCATGTTTTTAAAAATATTACCTTTCATGTATTTTGGGAGGCAGCATGCTCTTCTTCATCCCATTTCTAACTATATTTCAAGATATTCACATGCATGTACTAAATAATGTTCCATAGAAAATAAGCATGTTTAATAATTAGATCCATTATTTTCTAGGTGTTTATTATGATTTTCCTTTTTTTATATTTATGTAACAACCATTTTTATTGGAAAAACTCATACAACACAGGAAAGTGTAAAAGTCACTCTTAATTTAAGGTTTACTCCATATACATACTCATGAAACCATATGAGTTCATACTCATGAACTCCATATACATACTCATGGTATTTTTTTCCTTCCAAACTTTTCTTTGCATGGTTATATAGCAGTGACTATATAGTATCTTATAGTTTGGCCATACCATAAAATATTTTACTTTTTTACTGGATATTTAGATTTTTCCTAAGTTTTTGATATTACAAAAAAATAATACTATATCCTTGTAATACATATTTATACTCCTACCAGCATCAAGAAAATTGCTATGTCCCTGTATCTTTTTTTTTTATGTCTCTATATCTTTATGTACACAGGATATTATCAGGGTTTGTTTTTTTTTAAAGATTTTATTTGTTTATTCATGAGAGATGCAGAGAGAGAGGCAGAGACATAGGCAGAGGGAGCAGCAGGCTCCCTTGGGGGAGGCCAACGCAGGACTAGATCCCAGGACCCTGAGCCAAAGTCCAATGCTCAAATACTGAGCCACCCAGGTGCCCCGTTATCAGTTTTTTAAAGTTAGTTATAAAGCTTTCATTGGACTTTTTGTATGTCATCTATTTCCAGTTTATATTATTTGAATAATTCTCTTGGTCATTTGTGTTTCTTCATAATTTATAGGATCTTTTGGCTATTCTGGGTATTAATCCTTACTCTGCTATGTACTACAAATATTTTCTTCTTAACTAATACTTATCTTTAACTTGTTAATAGTGCCCTTTGATGTACGATTTTGTTTTAGCATACACAAATCTGTCTTTTTCTATATGACACCTGGGGTTTGTGCCTTGTTTGGGAAAGCTTTCTCTAGTCTGTGAATTATAAAAATATTTTTCAAACTTTTCTTCTAATACATCTGTAATGTTGCTTTTCATCCTAAATCTTTTATATATCTGGAATTTATGTTTGTGTTTCATGTGTGGCAGTGTATTACTTTTCTAGGACTGTGTATCACAAATTATCAAAGGCTGAGTGCATTATGACAACAGAAATGAATTTTCTCACGGTTCTGGAGGCCGGAAGTCTGAAATCTAGGTGTTGGTAGAATTGATTCCTTTTGGGGGGCTCTGAGAAACTGTTCCAAGGTTCTCTCCCTTAGCTTTTGGTGGCTGCCAGCAGTCTTTGGCTTGTAGATTCATCATTCCAATCTCTTACTCCATCTTTTCTTCTTTTCTTCTACTCCATCACCTTCCTTTCTGTGTCTGGGTCCTTTTCTGTCTCTTACAAGGATGCTTTCTTTGGATTTAGGGCCTACCCTAATGCAATATGGTCTCAACTCAATCCTTAACCACAATTAAATCTGCCAAGACCCCATTTCCAAATAAGATCATGAGGTTCTGGGAGGACATGAATTCTGGAGGGGGACAGTATTCAACTCATTTTATTTTTTCTGAAGGAAGGCTAATGATTTCTGTGGTTTTCTTAGTCCATCCTTTCCCACAGGTATGATATATTTACCACAGATTAAATTTAGTGGGTCTAGTTCAGGACTGTGTTTTATTCCATTGATCTTTTTGTTTCTTCTATACTGTTTCAATTATGATAATTTGAGGATGTTGTTTTGATATACTGTAAATTCCTTCCTTCCTTCTGCCAGTATTCTTTATTCAAATATTTCTTGGCCATTCTTGCACATTTTTTCTAATTCATAGAAGCTTTAGAAAGAGCTTACTGAGTCTGTTAAAAACATCTTAGGAATTCAATTGGAATTGTATTGAATTTATAGATCAATTTGAGGAAAATTGACATGTTTACAGTATTGAATCTTCCCTTTAGGACCATGCTCTTCATTTATTTAGGCTTTTTTAAAAATATATATATATATATATTTTAAAGATTTTATTTATTTATTCATAGAGACACAGAGAGAGAATGAGAGGCAGAGACACAGGCAGAGGGAGAAGCAGGCTCCATGCAGAGAGCCTGACGTGGGACTCGATCCAGGGTCTCCAGGATCACACCCCAGGCTGCAGGCGGCACTAAACCGCTGCGCCACCGGGACTGCCCTATTTAGGCTTTTATATCTTTCAGTAAAGGTTTGTAGCTTATAGGTCTTGCATATTTCTTGTTAGGTCTAAAACTAACAGATTTTATAAATTAAAAAATATGCCTAGAACTAATAGAACACTCTATGTTGTTAACTGTACTGGGATTAAAATTTTAAAAATACTGTAAATGGTCCTCCTTTTCTTTTTTCTTTTTTTTTTTTTTAAGATTTATTTATTTTTGATAGACATAGAGAGAGAGAGGCAGAGACACAGGAGGAGGGAGAAGCAGGCTCCATGCCAGGAGCCTGACGTTGGACTCGATCCTGGGGCTCCAGGATCGGGCCCTGGGCCAAAGGCAGGCGCCAAACCGCTGAGCCACCCAGGGATCCCCCTGGTCCTCCTTTTCTATTAAATTTTCTAATTGATATTTGCTGGCTTATAGAAAAGCCATGTAATATTGCATATTGGTCTTGTAGCCAGCCAGCTTACCTCGGTTATTTTATTCTTTTATTTCAGTTGATTTTCTTCATTTTTCTTGATAAATTACTATATTCTCTTTCTTTTCAATGTTACAATCTTTTTTGAAGGTTTATGTGTGTGCTGCTATACTGGGCAGGACCCAAAAGTAGAGTGTTAAACAGCAGCAGATGGAGTGAACATGGCACTTAAAATTGAAATAGAAGAAAACATATAAAGTTAAACCAATCAACCCACAGATGCTGCATAAGACAACAATGGACTTATCATACATAAAAGAAAGACAGTAGCAGAATCTTGACTAGCAAGTGCTCCCATCCTTTATATTGCAGCAGTGTTTAAAACTTTCTGAATCCTTCTAAGACCTCTGTGGGGCAGCTCCATCAAGTTACCTGACAACATGGAAATCTGTACTGCCTCCAGGGCAAATGTATTTCAGTCTGGCTCATAACTAAACAGTTTATTCAGTCTTCAGACTCACAATTAATAGTTTGTGAGGGGACACCTGGGTGGCTCAGCATCTGCCTTCAGCTCAGGGCATGATCCTGGAATCCCAGGTTCAAGTCCCAAATAGGGCTCTCTGCAGGGAGCCTGCTTCCTCCCTCTGCCTGTGTCCCTGCCTCTTTCTTTGTCTCTCATGAATAAATAAATAAAATCCTTTTTAAAAAATAGTTTGTAAAGTCGGTCACAGACAAGTAGTGACAGTCAGCTGCTACATAAGTATGCACTAGTATGCTTGGGGCTGAGGTTCTTGTTGCTATATATATAATGAAGATTCCTTCCCAAATAAGAATTTTAAGTCTTTGTAACTAATTCACTTTCTCTGCATTATTTTTACTTTTTGGCCATGTGGGTTTTCATCCACAATCTTGTTGAGAAGTAACTAACTGTTGGGGTGGAAGTTGCCTGTGTGGTAAAAGATACTACAAACTTAGCTTCACAAAGAATGATTTTCCTTTATTGCTTAAACAAGCACCAAGTGCCTACGTAATTACAGTTTACTAAATAGGTTAATAGAGCTCAGCCTATAAAAAGCAAAAACTAGAGATTTAAGTAGCAGCTTGAGTTTCTATAGGTACTATGATGCCCAGTTTAAAGACAGAAACTAAATGCTAATAAGGATGGGACTCTTACTATTTTTAAGTTTAAAGTTACCAGAACAGGGACGCCTGGGTGGCTCAGCGGTTGAGCATCTGCCATTCAGCTCAGGGCGGGATCCCCGATCTGGGACGAGTCCCACATCAGGCTCCCTGCAAGGAGCCTGCTTCTCCCTCTGCCCATGCCTCTCTCTCTGTGTGTCATGAATAAATAAATAAAAATCTTAAAAAAAAAAAAAAAGTTACCAGAACAGAGGCACCTGGGTGGCTCCGTTGGTTAAGGGTCTGCCTTTGAGTCAGATCATGATCCCAGGGTCCTGGGATTGAGTCCCACGTCCGGCTCCCTGCTCAGCAGAGGACCTGCTTCTCCCATTCCTCTGCTTCTCCCCCTGATTGTGTGTGTTCAATCTCTCTCTCTCTCTGTGTCAAATAAATAAATAAAATCTTTTTAAAAAGGTTTAAAAAAAATAAAGTTCCCAGAACCGATGAAGGCCTTGTCTGTTTTTGTGCCAGTGTGCATCTGTAGACAAACCCACTCTCCCTGAGTTAAGATAATCTATAATAATCAAAAATCAAATACCTTCTGACTTATTAAAAATGAGGTTTGTAAAGATTGTAATAATGTTGAAAATATTTATAAGTAAAATATTCAAAATTAATTTAAAGCATAATCTCAATCAAATATATAATAAATGCATTTAAAGAGGACTGGGAAAAAATACCAAAATATTAATATATGAGAGTAATATATCTTGGTGATAGCATTATTTATTATTATTTTCCATACTGGGCATGTTTTACTGTCTAACATCTATTTTTTCTAACATATTTTTCAAAATTTATTTAGAGAGTGCATGTTAGCTGAGGGTGAGGGGGTGAACAGAGGCAGAGAGAGAGAGAGAGAGAGAGAGTCAGTCTCAAACAGACTCCACACTGAGTGCAGAGCCTGATGCTGGGGCTCGATCCCACAACCCAGAAATCACAACCTGAGATGGAATCAAGAGTTGGTTGCTTAACCAACCAAGTCACCCGGGTGCCCCCAAACATATTTTTTGATCAAAAAACTAAAAATACCATTAGAGTTGAGTAAGCAAAAATAAACCTGTTATGGAATTATTTATGAGACATTAAAAATTATTGATCTGATGATTTAGGAAGGCAGCTGAATTTGTTCACAGCAATTTGCTGGTTCTAATTCATTTCAAATGTAATTTCCTTAATGGTTCAATGCCCTTGAATATTTTTTTAAACTTGAGTTTAGAACTCACGCTACTTTTGCCTAGGTGTGATTATCTGCAAACAGGCAAATTTTTGCACTTACGGCAAAAGAAGTATGTGAAAGTGCCTTAAAAATATAAAGCAATACACAAAGGCAAGTACCATATAATCAGTTCTTTGTGTAAATTAATGGTTTTTATTGACAGAACCATTATGGTGTACCAGAGCAAAGACTTCCCTGTGGTGTGCAGCTGTGGTCACTGTTTGTAGAAACCATTTGCTTGGGGTGTGACTGTGCCTCTTAGACTTACAGTTTGCTTTTGCACATAGTCCAGGATAAAACTGAGGAAGCTGCAGCCTGGCAGCTGGCTAAGGCCAGGTCTAGTTCGTCTTCAATCCAATAGATATTTACTGAGAAGTTTCAGAGCAAGTAACTGTGCTGCCACCTATAAAGAATAGCCCCTTCCTGTGCCTGGCATGTAGTTTACATGTATTTCTGAAAATCTCTCATCTAATTCTTGCAACCACGCTGGGAGGTAGGCCCAGGAAGTCATGTTTTACAGAGAGGTTAAGTAGTTTTCCCCATGTCACACAGCTTATTGTAGCAGAGCCAAGACTGGAACTCAGGCCCTCTACTGCTAACCCCTGCGCTGTATGTCCTGGTTGTCTTCTGGACTGACAGGCCCTGCCTCCCCATCAAGAGGCACAGTCTAAAGGGGAAACACACATACAAGTATCAGTGCAAGGCCATAATGATCAGGTGTTCCTGTGGAGTGCAGAGTGCAGGATAAAGAGGAGGATGGTGATTGATTCACTTCCTCCTGGCCACATTCTGTCCTAAGAACAAGCTGCCTCCTTACTTGATCTACAAATGCAATGTGGCTTTTGCTGGTGTCAGCCTAAAGGGAATGCTGTTCCATAAAAGGCTAGCACTTTCTCCCTCTGTACATCTCCTTTTACCTTTCTCTGTGTCTTACTGCCCCTTTCTCTTGTTCACTTGTTGTGAATTCCAGTCTCTGTATCTGAATCTCTGTTTATTTTCCTGAGTCAAAGGAGATGTATCTTGGCATTTTATTCCTTGTAACTGTACTGATCTCAGTCTTCTAATAGATCTGCTTCCTGTGCTATATCTTTCTCTCTGTGTCTCCCATCATTTTATTTCTTCCCTTGTTCTTCTTGCTCTGTTTCCAAAGCCCCTATACAGAAATGAAGTGCAGTTCTAAGCAAAATAACTCATTTCAGCATAGAGTTTGGGTTTCTCTGTTATGACTTTTTTAAAAAAGATTTATTCATGAGAGATACAGAGAGGCAGAGACATAGGCAGAAGGAGAAGCAGGGTCCCTGTGGGGAACCCAGTGCAGCACTCGATCCCAGGACCCCGGGTTCACATCTTGAGCTGAAGGCAGATGCTCAACAGCTAAGCCACCCAGGGTATCCCTCTGTTACGATTTTTTTTTTAAAGATTTTATTTATTTATTCATGAGAGAGAGAGGCAGAGTCACAGGCAGAGGGAGAAGCAGGCTTCATGCAGGGAGCCCGACGTGGGACTCGATTTCGGGTCTCCAGGATCAGGCCCTGGGCTAAAGGATGCACTAAACCGCTGAGCCATCTGGGCTGCCCTGTTACGATTTTTTTAAGTAGATGGGTGGATAAAGACCTCCAAGGTCTCAGTTCTGGAGCTTGAAATGAAGATGTTCATTTGTGAATCTCAGTTGTTTTTTCTTGACAGATTTTTCTGGATAGGAAGAAAATGTCCTTGATCGAGGGTAGCAGCCCACACATCATATATCTTAATGACATTCACCTGAGTATTCTCAGAGTCTCGTACAAGTAAATATGATATTTTCAATTTAAGGCTAGAGAAACCAGGGAGTAGAATGGGAAGAGTTCTGCTATCCTATTCCCTAATGGTGTTTAAAGGAATGGAAGAGATAGGGTAGGAACCAGAGAAATCCCACCATAGCCCTCCCAAACTGGGAGCTTTATAAACTCCCTTTCAAGGGAGTTTTGTAAATGAGGTTTACCTTGACATCAACGCAAACTTCATTCTCAAAACCCACCTACGAGGCATAATTAAAAATTCCTTGGGGCACCTGTTTGGCTCAGTGAGCCCCTAATCGGGGTCCCTGCTTAGCAGAGAACCTGCTTCTCCCTCTCATGCTCCCCCTGTGTGTTTTCTCTCTCTGTCAAATAAATTAACTAAATCTATTAAAAAAAAAAAAAGTAAAAAAGAAATTTAAAAAACACTTAAATCCCAATCTACAAGATGAAATCTCCATGAACATAATCAGGAGCCCTGGGTTCTAACTGAGCCTTGTGACTTCATAGGGTGGCATGTCAGTTTACCATTCTTCAGTTTCTTCTAAAAGGAAGTAATATGCTCACCTACCTCACCGGATTATTTTGAGAACCAAGTGAGATTAATATATGTGAAAGTGATTTGAAAAATTGTGAAGGTATATATACATATGAAATGATGTTAGGGATCCCTAGGTGGCGCAGCGGTTTAGCGCCTGCCTTTGGCCCAGGGCGTGATCCTGGAGACCCAGGATCGAATCCCACGTCAGGCTCCCAGTGCATGGAGCCTGCTTCTTCCTCTGCCTGTGTCTCTGCCTGTCTCTCTCACTGTGTGCCTATCATAAATAAATTAAAAAAAAAAAAAAAAAAAAAGAAATGATGTTAATAATAGCAGCACCAGAGCCCCTAAACTACACTCCACACATTTAAACTAGGAGGAAACAATTAGGAACAGTTGTTATTAATCAGAAACTATATTGTGAAAAACACTACTCTTCCCTTGCTTATCAAGGTTGAAGAGAGTGTAGTCATTAAGTGCACTGATGCTGAAGGCAGACAGTAATGAGTTCAAATCTCAACCCTGCCACCAGCAGTGTGAACTTGGCCAGTTTTTTCCTTGCTCTGGGTCTTACTTTGCATGCACGCAAACACACACACACAGAGGATAATAGATTCTTTGTGAGGATCCAATGAGATAATGCTTGTAAAATGTTTGATATAGTGCATGGCACATAGTAAATATTCAATAAATATTAGCATTTAAAAAGTATCAAATATTTCTTGAGCATTGGCAATGTGCCAGGCCTAACTTGGGAAACAAAATGAAAAGACATGGTTCTGTTTCAAAGGGCTAACAGTTTGGTGGGGAAACTTACATACAAATAAAAGCACATGCTCACTATTCAAATGCAAAAGTGATCTAGAAAAGGAAATCTAGAAAAGGAAATTTATAAATGTGCCTAGGAGAATCAGGTAAAAACCTTCCTGAAGGGCGGCCCGGGTGGCTCAGCGGTTTAGTGCCACCTTCAGCCCACGGTGTGATCCTGGAGACCCTGGATTGAGTCCCACTCGGGCTCCCTTCATGGAGCCTGCTTCTGCCTCTGCCTGTGTCTCTGGAGCTCTCGCTCTCTCTCTCTTTCTGTCTCTCATGAATAAATAGAATCTTAAAAAAAAAAAAGAAAGAAAGAAACCTTCCTGGAGAAGGAAACACAACTCAAAACTTTTGAGGGGGCATAGAAGTTTGTATTAAAAAGGCTTTATCATTTGCCTAAGGGGTTGAAAAGCCAAGGCTCGTGTTTACGCTTTTTGGTTCGAGTTTAACATTCTGGTGACTTCATGAGCCTGGTGTTGGAAACTGATTTTACTTACTTTTTTCTATATGTGAAACATCTGTTTTGTTTTCATTTCATAGACTCCGTAAGAGCTGTACAGACAAACTTGCATAGGCAATAGCTTGTTCCCCATTACTTAAAAGTTAGCATCCTTGGTGCGTGTTGCTGAACCCTTTAAGGAGGGAAAGCAAGGAAGATGGGTAACCACTTGACCCTCTGGAAAAGCTGGAGCTGGAGGTGACTGGGATACTTAGGTAGGGAATAGAAAGTGGAATTCATCAGCACTTGCCCTGGAGGCGATGAAAGTTTACACATAGCTGTCCTTTGTCCACATGCAAATGTGAAAATACGGGAAGCTGTGTATTTGCCAGGTACCTTGCTACCAAATTGAAGTGTCTTTTTCAGTTCACCCAGTATGTTAGCAATGAATTTGGGAATTAGGGATGTTACCCTCATTGGAAGAAATTTCAGACCTTCCTTTGGGTATTCTGTTTCCTTAATGTTGGTTAAATCCCTCAATAATAATATGAGATGTTAAAAGCTCTGTTTATATTTGCTTCTACATCAGTAACGGCCATGATTAATTATTAATTAAAGAGAAATTTAATTGGCATCTAACTGAAATCATGTTATAAAAGTCATAGAATCAGGGACTCCTGGGTGGCTCAGCGTTTGAGCATCTGCCTTCTGCTCTGGGCTGATTCCAAGGTCGCAGGATCGAGTCCCACATCCGGCTCTGTGCACGGAGCCTGATTCTCCCTCTGCCTGTGTCTCTGCCTCTCTGTGTGTCTCTCATGAATAAATAAATAAAATCTTTCAAAAAAAAAAAAGTCATAGAATCAGAAGAATTTAGAACTGGAGGAACCTTTAAAGAGTTTGTAGCTCAGCCTCTTTGTTTCACAAATGAAACAGTGGCCCAGACTGGCTGAACCCATTGTTTGAGACTGAGATCTCTTACAGGGCTCTCCTCAGCATTTTGCATGGTCATGGTGGTAAGAGACCCACAGAGCCTTTCAACCGCAATAGGCCTAAATGAATGGTCTTTCCCACCCTCGTTCGCTGAGGAAGATAAAGGCCCGAGGCAGTAGCGCAGGGCCACACAAAGTCCGCAGACACAGAATTCCACCTCGCTAAGCACAGCGAGAGAGGGTCTGCGGGCTTCTGTAGCAGGATTTAATGCTTTTCGGAGCGACCTCCGCCCCTTCTGGAGGAACTGCAGCAGTTGGCAGGACGCGGAAAAGCCATTTTTGGCCTACAGAGAGATCATTTCCTTAAGACTCCTATTTGGACGCAGGAGTGCCTGGTACATATGCCAGGCGGGCAGATGGCCACAAGCCCACCTGTCCTCTCCCTACGGTCAGACAGATGGCGCGGCGCGGCCTGGAGGGCTCGCCCACTCTCGGGGAGGGGGGGGGGGCTTCTACCTGCTTCTGCCCCGCCCCCCCCGCCCCCCCCGTGGCCTCGGGCTGGGGAGCAGAGGGCAGGTGCGGGGCGTTTGGTCCGTCGGGGCTGGTCCCGCAGGGAGGGGATGCGTCCGCGGTGACGGAACAGAAGCCCCGGGAGTCTCGGCCCCGCCCGCCGCTGCCGCGGCTCCACGACGCTCGTGCAGGGCGCAGCGGCGGAGCCCTCGGAACCTGGCCGGCCGGGGAACCCGGGGCAGCCTCGGGCCCAGGGGCGGCGGCGGCGAGACCCCGCCCCCCCCGGCCGGCCCGCGCCTATCGCGGCCGCCTGCCTGGTCACGCGGAGGGCCGCGCTGCGGGGTCTGGGCCGAGCCCGGCGGCTGCCGGAGTCGCGGCGGGCCGGGGCCGGGGCCGGGGCCGGGGCCGGGCGGGGGCCGGGCGGGGGCGGGGGCGGAGGCTTGAAATAGGGGCGGGCGGGCCTCGCCCGTCGGGAGTCGCGCGGAGCCGACCTGAGCCACGCCGAGGGCGCCGAGCGCGGCGACCGCCCCCGAGCACCCATGCTGCTGACGCTGGCCTGGGGCTCGCTCTTCTTCCCCGGGCTCTTCGCGCTCTGCACCTGGGGGCTGCGCCGCGCGCGCCCCGCATGGAGCGACAGCGACTGCGTGATGATCAGCACCAGGTACGGGCGAGGCCCCGCCGGCTGCCGGGCGCCGGCCCCTGCCCGCCCCTGCCCGCCGCGACCCGCCGGCGCCCGCCCCTGCCGGCCCTGCGCCGCGCCGAGGGCGGAAAAGGGGGGCGACAGGAAGCGAGGGGGCTGCCTCCCTGGTGCCTTGCCCCTCGGGGGCGCTGGCCAGAGCTCTCCAGGACCCCGGAGTCCGCCCCGGGAGGGAGAGGGAGAGGGCGGAGGGCGCCCACGCGGCGGGGACCCGGCGGGGAGCCGCTGGCCCACGTCTGCCAGCTGCTTCGGGGCCGGGAGCGCGGCGGCGGCGGGACCCCGTGCTCCCCGCGCGGCCGCCCGGGCTTTGGCATTCACGCTGGCCGCGGACTGCATTTCCACCCCTGCCCTCTTCTTTTCTGCCGCACGTTAGGCTGGTTTCTTCGGTGCAGGCTGTGTTGGCCACCGGGTCAGGGATCGTCATCATCCGCTCCTGCAGCGACGTGATCACGGACAGGTAACCTGCGATGCCCGCGGAAAGCCGCACGAACGACAGCGCTGAACTCGTTCGAAGTTTCCACATTTGAGCGGCGCAAAGGCGCTGGTTCTTTCAGCACATGCTGTTGGGTAGCTGATTGATGGGCAACCTTGAGCTCCCTAATTAGTATCTCTTCCTCTCCTTACCTGTCAGCCTCGCCCACTTAGGACTGAAGACGCGCTAGACAATGACAGGGTCTAAGTCTGATTTAAGGTGGCCCATCGATTCAAGCTCTTTATGAGATAGATACCTAAGAGTGAGAATTATTTGGAGGTGGGAGTCTGGTTTGTGGTTCTTTTAAATGACTTCACCTGGATCCTGCTCTGGAGTATTCTTTGGCCAACGTATGCCCAGTGTGGTTAGCAGAGACCCTCTATGGAAAGGAACAAATCCACCAACCCTTATTTACAAGGGCTGCTCCTGTCTTTCCTCTGGATTTGCTAAAGGCAACGAAGAGGCTTCTAGTGCTTTCAGAAGACTGACCTGTAGGGGAATTAGAGGTCAGTCCAGAGGCGGGTCAGGAAATACACATCTAGTGAAACAAATCATAAAGACCTGGATGGTCTACTTTGTATAGTGCTTAGATCTGGGCAACTGTGAACACGCCCACCCCGCCCTCCGCTCTTTCTAAAAAGCTTTTTTTTTTTTTTTTTTTTTTTAATTTTTATTTATTTATGATAGTCACACAGAGAGAGAGAGAGAGAGAGAGAGGCAGAGACACAGGCAGAGGGAGAAGCAGGCTCCATGCACCGGGAGCCCGACGTGGGACTCGATCCGGGGTCTCCAGGATCGCGCCCTGGGCCAAAGGCAGGCGCCAAACCGCTGCGCCACCCAGGGATCCCTTATTTTTATTTTTATTTTTTTTTTAACCTGTCTTCCTAGAACCACTCTTTCTCCTAGTGGAAGAGCAATAGTCAAATGTGCAGGGAAAGTCTCACAGCCTTTCCTAGTCCTTTAACTCTTGTTGATTCTGCAAAGTGTCCTGCTTTTTACCTGTTGCAACTGGAATGTGATGGGAGCAGGAGCAGGATATCCATTTCACTGTGGCCTGCAAATTTAATGTCTGGATTTTTTTTTTTTTTAGTGTCTGGATCTTATTTGGGATTAGTCCTGCCTCTGTGACTTTTGTACATTTCTTTCTACGCTTCTTTTTAGACAAAACCAGCTATCAGCAATGAATTATAGATGCCAAGAGAAGATAGGTCAAGTGACTTTGCAGGCTAACAGCAGGGCTAACAGCATTTGCTTGTCTGGGTTAAATTTTTATTTTCATCGAGCATTTTCTGATCATGCATCAAGGTCCCTCACTGTCCCCAGTTTGTCATATCAGACTTAAAACCCGCCTCCTTTGCAAAGATTAAAATGACAATTGTGACTTCACAGCATTTTTTGAGCTAATATGAGGGTAAGCAGCAGGCACCTAGTATACATTTCAGAAGATATTTGCGAATCATTAACTGTCAATCCTATATAGCACCACTGTTGTGTTTTCCCCTCAGAAGCTCTGTATTTTTAGTGGTTTGATCATGGTAGGACATCTGAGTTTGCTTTTGAGGTTCCTCCTTTTTTGTATCTTTATGTCTTAGATTCTCTACTTACAAAATGGAGATAGACACATTTCTGTGCCCTCTGCCTTTACATGTATGTGTAAGGATGTCTTAAAGGCACCTAGATCATCTTTAAAAAAAGGCCTTTTGGGGCACCTGGGTGGCTCAGTGGTTGAGCGTCTGCCTTGGCACAGGCCATGATCCTGGGGTCCTGGGATTGAGCCCCATGTCAGGCTTCCCACAGGAAGCATGCTTCTCCCTCTGCCTTTGTCTCTGCTTCTCTCTGTGTCTCTCATGAATAAATAAATAAAATCTTTAAAAAAAAATGTCCTTTTGGGGCTCATATACTGTACACTCTACTATTTTTCAATCATATGTGGGTTTTTTTAAGATTTTATTTTTAAAAAAGTATTTATTTGAGAGAGCATGCGCAAGTGGGAAGAAAGGCAGAGGAAGGAGAAGCAGACTCCCCACTGAACAGGGAGCATGATGCGGGGCTCAATCTAAGGACCCCAGGATCATGACCTGAGCTGAAGGCAGAGGCTTGGCCGACTGAGCCAGGCACCCCAAGATTTTATTTATTTGAGAGAGAGAGAGAGAGGTCAAGAGAGAGAGATCGAGAGAGACTGCACATGTGCACCTGTGTCCCAGTGGAGGAGGGGGAGTGGCAGAGGGAGAAGCAGGCTCCCCACTGAGCAGGGAGCCTCATGTGGGACTCTGTCCTAGGACCCTGACATCATGACCTGAGCTGAAGGCAGACGCTCAACTAACTGAGCCACCCAAGCACCCCTATTATATGCCTTTTCATTTTATGCTTTCATATAGATTATATATATACATATATACACACACATACTTTATGCATAATTTACAAATTATATGCATAATGTGGTATAGGACCAAAGATTTCAGGAGATTCTTAAAGGAGTCCAGATCCCTTAAAGGGCCAACAGTCATAGCCCCAGGCATAGGGGTTTTAAATACTTATATTTGGATAGTACTTTTTACATCGGAAAGGACTTGCACACTTCTAGTTTTTTAATCTGCACAATAACTTTGTCAGGGAAGTAAAACAAGAATTATTATCTTGATATTACAAAAGAAAGTTAAGTCCTAGACTGGTGGGAGTTAAGATTCTAATCCAGATCTCTTGTTAATAAGCCTTCAGAGAATTCTACCTATCAGCCCCAATTTCAGCTCTCATTGGATTGGTACTGTGTGCAAAATATTAAAACCCCAGGCTCCACTCAAGGGAAGGAGCCGGTTATATTTCAGTTAAGCTTTTAGTAGGTTCTTCATAGTTATTTTACTTGGAATTGCTTCCATAAAGCAATGGATGGGCAGTAGACTAATTATCACACCTTTCTGCCTGAATGGAACCGGGCTAATTAATTCACATACAAATATGTTATATTTGCATTTATTTACTTGTCTGCTTGTTTCATTACTTCTTTTTTTAAGATTTTATTTATTTATTTGAGAGAGATACAGAGAGAGCACAAGCAGAGAGGAGAGGGAAAAACAGACTCCCCGCTGAGCAGGGAGCCTGACATGGGGTTTGATCCCAGGACCCCAGAATCCTGACTTCAGCTGAAGGCAGAGGCTTAACCAACTGAGCCACCCAGGTGCCTCTGTGTTTCATTGCTTCTTAATGATTTAGTTGTGCTGTGACAAGTGTGGACTCAGTCCGGAACAGAAACCTGAATGGTACCCTCTCTAGAGTATATTTCCAATATTGCAGTGCAGTGGACTGGCTTCTTAGGAAATCACCTTTGACAAAGTTAAAAACAAAGATTTGAGGTTCCTAGGCATAGCATGCAGAGTCTCTGGGCAGAAGAGCCTTTAACAAGCACTGCAGGTTAGACACTCAGGTAGTTTGAGAACCATGAAACCAAATTGTTTCTTTTATCTGACACATGGATGCTCAGTAAAAATGTGCTGATTGAATGAAGCTAATCCTTCTCAGCAGAGTGTATAATTTCTCTTCTGATTTTTTTTCACATTTTCTATAGAACGATTATTTCTCATTTCGGAACAAAATTGTAGAAATTGGAGACTTTCTGGGTGCCCTGGGTGGCTCAGTCAGTTAAGTGTCTGCCTTTTGCTCAGGTCGTGATCTCAGGGTCCTGGGATTGAGCCCTGTGTTGGGCTCTCTGCTCAGCAGGAAATCTGCTCCTCCCTCTCCCACTCCTCCTCCCCTTTGCTCATGTTCTCTCTCCCTCAAAAGAATAAATAAAATCTTAAAAAAAAAAAAAAAAAAAGAAATTAGAGACTTGTAATCTGCTCTGGGACTGTGATAAACAGGGATTTAGACTCAGCAAATATTGACTCAACCCCCTTGGACAAGTAAATGGGAACACTGTCTTTTGTTCCAGCCTCTCTTCTGGTATCTGACTGCTGTTAAGGTAACCCTTGAGCTTTGGGCTCATTTCCAGACATATTTTTCTTAATGAGTGGAATTGGGATTAGCTATAGAATTATACAGAAAAAATGGTCAGGGTAGCTTCCCAGGAACTCCCTAAAGTGGAGTGGCAAGCAGATGCAAGAGGAAACTCCCAACTGTTGAGCAACTAAGTGGAGTTAAACTGGAAATATTGGATTTGGCATTTGGAATACCTTCAAACCAGTTTCTTGGTGGAGCACTTGAATCATTTGTAGAGGTTTCTATTTCAAAGTTAGCTTATATCACAAAATACCAGAAAATCCATTAGAAATGAGTAGCTAAATCAGGGAAGTAGTGGCCAATAGTTACTGAAACATGGTGCCGAGTGAGTCCCAGCTTTCTTCCTCTGACACTCATTAATTTGCCCTGTAATTTAAACAACAGTTTAAAGCTGTTTATTTTGCCTTATTTATCACTGCCAGCATCTTCAACTGTAAAGCGTTGGGAGTAAAAATAGCTAGTCAGGTACAAAGCTGAAGGGGATGTGTTCAAGAAGAGGTTGGCTTTGAGCCTTCATAGTTGATATCCATAATCATCTCATGGACGGTTCCTGTGCTTTCTTTTAGGCACTGGCTTGCCCGAGAGTATGTCTGGTTCTTGATTCCGTACATGATCTATGACTCCTACGCCATGTACCTCTGTGAGTGGTACCGAACCAGAGACCAGAACCACAGACACTCCCTCACCACTTTTCGAAACTTCCTAAGTAAAAATCGCCTCATGGTTGCGCACCACGCAGTCATCCTGTTTGTCCTTGTGCCAGTTGCACAGGTATGACCTTCCAGAACAGCCACCAACAGACTCACTCACTCATTTTCTCCTGTGAAGCTGGTATCTTGCCCATTACAAGTGTGGACTGTCCCTCTTTCCCTTCCCCGTCCTCCTGCACCCACTCTTGTGTGCCAGCAGCAGCACAGGAAAATCTCCCAGGCAGATCCTATAGAAGACAATGCAATGTGAAATGTTCATGATCTTCCTTACCGTTTTCCTTTATGCAATCCCCCAGCCCTCTGTGATTCCCTAGGCTCTGTCAGACTCTGTCTTCAGTTTATAAAATATAAAAACAGTATAAAATACAATACTAAACAACATAAAAATTGTTTTAAAAAATGAGAGTAGCTCAGTCAACTGGTTATTTGCTGTAACAGTGCCAAAGTACCATATGTGCTCTTTTGATGTCACAAAAGCCCCCTCTCAAGGCAGGTAGCCTTCCAATTTCTTCTCGGGTCCATTTTCCCACCTGGTGAGGAAGAGAAATGAGACTGCAGAAAGGAAATTAGTAACTCCTGAGTGCCTATCAGGTGATAAGCACTGGGCTGAAAAGCTCACAGCTTTCTACTAATAATTAGAAGTTATTAGAAATGATAATTAGATACTACTAGCCAGACAGGAAGAAACTGGGGCTCTAAGAGTTTACTTATTGTAACTTACTTCAGTGGTAGTGACAGAGCTGCTATTCTGTGCTATCCTGTTTTCTTGACCAGATAAAATGAGTGGTGGAGTACATTACATTCTTAAAAGAAGTTTCCCCTGATTGCTTTGGAACCCTGACATCTAGTACAGGGCCTGGCACATATTTTGTTGAATTAAATTGGCCAAGTGCCCTTGGCATGACTAAGTCAGATACCCAAAAGTAGGCTACAGGGTTCTTCCAGCTGACATTGAAATTCAGAAAAAGCTTGGTGTGTGATGCAATCAGCTGATCTCTGAGGTTGCCTCTGGGTCCTAGGGATTTGACCCCCGGAGGGCTATTGCTATGGAAGCAGCAGAGAATTAACTGTCGTCCTTGGTCAGTTAGCATTTCCCTTTCCCTTCATGGTCTCTCATGGTTACCCTTTCCAATAGCCCTAGTTAGAATTTTCCTTCCAGTGGTTCCTTAACCTCTAGTTCTTATTTCTCTTTTTTCCCCCTTTTCCTCTGCAGAGGCTTAGGGGAGACCTTGGGGACTTCTTTGTTGGCTGCATCTTCATGGCAGAACTGAGCACTCCGTTTGTGTCACTGGGCAGAGTCCTGATTCAGGCATGTATGAATGAAATGGCGGTGGTGTGGAGGAAGCCGGCTCTGCTCTTCCATGGCAGGTTGTGGGGCTTGGAGAAATCCCTTAGTGCTTGCAATAGTGGGACAGGAGACCCTTTGACAGACTAAAGGTCAGTTGGTCTGAACCTGTGGGGATGAAATTGTACTTTTGATTCAAATTTGATATGGCTTTTTATGTATTTTTTTTCCTGGCCACAGATTTGTGTTTTTTTTCTTTTTTGTTGAATCCACTGTTCCGTGTACCTGTTGGCTGAGTGGCTCAGGCCAAATTCAGTATCATGGTTAGAAAAATGCAAGCCTGTGTGCACATACAAATACGCAGTACTCCCGTCAGCTTTTCCACAAGTTTTGGAAAACTAGACGCTTGGCTTCACTGCCATGGAACTTGGGCTAGTGGTTCCCTGAAGGCACAGCCTCTTGGTAACTGCATTTTCCTCCCCTTTATCCTGTAGCTAAAGCAGCAGCACACCCTTCTGTACAAAGTGAATGGAATCCTCACGCTGACCACCTTCCTTTCCTGTCGGATCCTCCTCTTCCCTTTCATGTACTGGTCTTATGGCCAACAGCAGGGACTCAGCCCACTCCGAGTGCCATTCAGCATCCCTTTCTACTGCAATGTGGCCAATGCCTTCCTCATCGCTCCCCAGATCTACTGGTTCTCTCTGCTGTGCAAGAAAGCAACCCGGCTCTTTGACACCGCCCCAGCCAAAAAGGATGGCTAATTGCTCCCGGAAGTCAGGCAGTGAGGGTACCTCCTCACACCAGCTGCCTCCTCCACTCAGTATTCCACGGACCAAATTGTGCCCTGGGTGGCCTCAGCCTTTTGAGTATTGAATGATAAGCAGATAGATGGGTTTGTTTTTCTAAAGAACATTCATATTACTTCCCTCTTCTAACCTGCCCCTTTTGCAAAAGCACTTTTTTCTAAGTAACAATTGGATCCTATCAGACCTCCATTGGCAGCAAGGTGGTTTTAATGCAAGCCCAAGGATCTTTCCTTGGGTCCCACCTCAAGGGTTCTGGGAGGTAGAAGCATGGGGTGTGGAGACAGGTGGACTAGGGTGATAAGTGTCTGGGTACCCACCTGGCCCTAAATATTTGGTGGCTACCCACCTTTCCAACCACTCAGGGCAGTATCTACGCTTACTAGGCCAGCAGCAAGTGATGACTTGGTTCTTGATAAGTTCTCTCCTCGTGATGTTGGCCCAGGAAAATCATTGTAGGTAGGTAGTTTTTTACTGTGTACTAGATAACCCATTGGTCCCATGCCTTATCCTGCCATCCAGGTGCCAACATTGAACTCCTATGTCCACTGACTTCCATTCACAAGTCTCACTGGCACGGGGGTAAGAGGCAGGGAAGGGGACCTGAAGCACATGAGTAGGTGGGGAGGCTGATAGCTCAGCGCCATTGTAGGCTGACTTGGGAAGACCAGCATCAAACTTGTGAGCTTGTTGTAAAGCCACAAAAACTATTCCTTTCTTAGCATGTCCCCTCAAACCCAGCTTTCACCATATCCAGACACACAGGATGCTGTTAAAAACTGTAGGGGTAAAGTGACATGGTGCCTATCAAGCTCTTTCCTGGGTAACCCCACTCTTTGACATTGTCCGTTTCATAGGACATGGAAACGGGCTTCTGTATTCCAAACTGTGAGAGGTCTCATCCACACTGCCTCCCAATAAGCCAGAGCTTGTGTTCCAAAGCCTGTTCTTAAAGGAACATACTGCCACTTTGCCACAGAAGGCTGGAGAGTAAGAGTGCGAGAGAGCCCTGGCCAAAATACATCCTGTGGACTGACTCACCTACCATTTGCAAACAGGATCCTCTGGTGCCAATACTAATTATTCCTCATCTAGGATGGGTTTTAGAAACTGCTACCAAGAAGGTTTTTTTTTTTTTTTTTTTTTTTAAAGTGGTAGTAAAGATCTAAATGTTTTAAAGTGCCTTTTAATTCACTGTTTTCCGTGAACTTTTAAAGTACTGAATGTGTGTCTCAAATTCTATTTCAGTCTTTAATAGGTGCCATTTAAAAAATGTCAAATGCTGTAATTTTTTTTACCATTTTTGTTTACTGTCATATCTTTATAAATCACCCCTGTGGTGATTAAATTGCACTAATGTTTCCTAACTTCTTCTCATTTGTTAAATACATCAATACCGACAGCTTTTCAGGCCCATTCTGTGACCTGACTGGACTCCTTGTTGCATGCTTTGAGTCTGGTCTGTGTTCACATCCATGCAGCTGGCAGAGTGGAGTGTGGAGGGCTGTGGTCATGCTTTCAGCATTCAGGAGGGCCTAGCTCATACGTTACTCTAATATGTTTCTGGGGTTCTGAGAGTACATCATAGGTCCTAGTGTTCAAGCCCAGTGATCAGGTAACTCTTGGTTCAATCTTCCCTTCCTACGTGAATCCCAATTAAGAGCTAGGAGGGAACCAAAATAATGCCTCATTTTGAGTGAGGCTATGTGTATGAAGGTGATGGGACATATCCGCTACCCCCCTTCCTTGCCTCCCAAGCCAGTTCTACTTCTGTGATATAAACTGGACACATTAAGTTCATTTTTTATGCTTCTGTGTACACCACTGCCTGCTCCCACTCACTCTTCAAAACCATGACAACCCACCCCAGGCAGAAGATAATTACACCCGTCCTTTAGATCCATCTCTGCTGTGTTTACCAGACTTAGTTTTCACAGCCCCTCCTGGATCCACTGAATGGAGTTGACTATATGGCAAAAGTCCTCAATTTAGAACACACTCATTTTCTTGGGGTTATTAGTCTATTTAATTTTCTTGGTCCAATGCTTTCCTTTTACAGTGCTGCAGGCTTTTTGGGTTCAAAAGTCACACGGCTAACCAGTGACAAGTTATTTTCCTTGCTGCCCTTTCCAAGACCCCACAAAATGACTATTGAAAGAGGGTTTCAGAGCAAAACAACACATACCTAGCAATTTTTCCACTTGGGTGGTTTCACCTTTGGACTTCTTTGCCAAATTCTAGGGTGGATAAGTCCAGTTATGAAAATGTCCCTCCCAGCTTGCCTTGATCTTTAAGACCCTAGCTGTGCCCAACTGCAGAGCACATCTAAGCCTAGACTACTGACGAGACTTAGAGACCCGATCAAAATCAAAAGTGAATTTAATAATTTGTATGTTACAACCTAAGAAACTATTTTCTTTACAGTTACTGCCATATACTTTTAGCTTGTGTACAATTTCACATCACCGAAAAGCTTGTGTTTCTCAGCTCGAGCCCTTAGAGCCCCCCACCAAGGCAAGGCCCAGCTGTTTCCTGGTCTACAAAAGTCAGAAGTTGCTGATCTTCTGCAGCAGGGTTTGGCGCCGTTCCTCAGGGCTAATGTTCTCAGCGATGGACTTTAAGAAGCGCTGCTCATTTACCTTCTGGAGCAGGGAACTACTAGAAGGATTAGCCTTGCTTAGGGTTTCATAGCAGGTGAGGATTTCCAAGGCCAAGACATACAGCGGCTCGCACACCTCGTGGGGGAGCATGGCCATGATGTGCAGAACGTGACAGAATACCTGGGTATAAAAAAACAGGGTTTCCTGGGTCAGGTCCTGTTCTTGTCCTTGAGCCCAAGGGCCAACTGACTGTATCATCCTAACGGAGTCCAGGAGATTGGTCAGACTGTTACAGAGAAGCCTGACTACATGGCTCCAGCCTTCTATAGGAAGCCAGTTACGACAACTCTGGCTGCAGAGAAACTGGAAAACTCTCAGCAAGAGTACGGACAGCTGGAGCTCCGGGGCAAAGGGCTTCAGGTTGAGCAGAGGAACAAATTGAATATATTCCAGGCTATAAGGGACATGTAGGAGTTGTTTCTCCAACAGTCTCCTGGTCAGCTGGTAAAGGTACTGCCACTCTTGGGAGCTGCACCAAGGCATGACTTGTACCAGGGCCACCAGAAAGCCCTTGCTGAACAATCTGACCTCTTCAGGGTTACCCACATCTACCACCAAGAGGGACAGCATCTGCTCAGAGATGCTGCTGGAAATGTAGCAGCACTCCATCCAGGCAAGAAGCCCTGTGCCTGGCCCATACCCAGGGTGGGCCTGGGAAGTCCATTCATCCTCAGAAAGCTTGCAGATCTCAAAAAGCGTGGCTGGCACCTCACATTTGAAGTGGCCCTCAAAGAGGTTCTTCATCCTCAGGCGCACTGTCCAGTCGAGCTGCTCCAACTTCCGGTGGAGCCAAGACAGGGACTTGATCCAGGTGTCTGGGGAAAATGTCTCAGCATTAGCCAGTACGATCTCACAGAGGATCTCCAGGATATGGACCACCAGATCCTTCCCATCCAACAAGAGGCACCGTTTCTCCTTGGGGAGCTGCCAGTATTTGCTGAAGCAGTCCAGGAGCTGGCACAAACTGAAGATGAGGGGGAATGGAGAACAGGTCTGGAGCCAGTATTCCTCTAAACATGCATTTGCTTCAAGAGTCTGGAGGAAAATCTTCAAACTGAGGTCTACCTCTTTGACATCAAGCATCAAGAAAGGCAGGACAAACTCCTTTAGCACCTCATGTGGCTCAAGAAGAGCAGCAACCGGGATACCCTGGGGCTTCACAGGACTCACCAGGCAGCCCAGGAGCTCCAAAAATTGCTTTTCTTCCTTAGGTGTAGAGAACTTTGTCCAAACAGTTTCTTTGAGGCATGACACCACAAAGGTAGTAGATGCATTTGGATCCTGCTCTTCGGTGAACCTAAGGGCAGGGAAGGCAGAGAGAATCTGAGCCAGGAATTTGTGGGTGCCAAGGTTGACCACAGCCATGCTGCACATTTTCTTCACTGTGATCTCCGGGTGCAATATTATCAGGCGGGCCACAGAAGCCACCGCTTTAGCTAAGCCCTGTTCAGAGGCACTCTGCGCAAGCTGGTTAAAAGTTGTGTTGAGGTCCTCCTGAAACCCGTCCAAGTAAGCCAACAGGTTCTCAGAGAGACCCTTCCGCCCCCAGGAAAGCAGGGTGCCTGAGAGGACTTTATTTTTATCTGGCAGCGAGAGGTCTGCGTAGCATTCCAGGATCAAGCCAATCACTTGTTTGATCTGAGATTCAGGGATGGCTCTGTCTGTCGCAGTAACTTCCATCACTGTTTCCAGCAGCTTTAACACCAAGTCTGGCTCTCGGAAGAGAGCCCAGTTATTAACCAGGCAGGCTAGCCACTGGTCTGAGAAGGCCCACTTCTTCTCAGAAGCAAAAATGTAGCACATTTCCATATGCCGGTCCATCTTCTGCTCAATGATGGCCATGGCAATCGAGGCGGTGATGTCCTTCTCAAAGCCCTTATTCTTCAGCACCCTGTTTGTTTTCCTCAGGAAGTCTTCGACACACTCTGCTAGCTCTGAGACCACCTGCCGCTCCTCCTTAGACAAGCTGGTAGAATCAAGGTAGAGCTTCAAGTTCTGGCTGAAGGAAGTCAGGCTGTCACACAGCCGGTAGCTGTCATAACTTGTCCCCTGGCTGCTGTTGAGCATGGTCTGCAGCTCCTTCCCCCACTCCCGCAGGAGGCTGCACATGAACTCAAACCCAGTGAAAATCGTCTCGCTTGGAAGCTTGGCCAGGGAGGTCAGGCTGACGTCCCGTTCTGCCTCCTTTACCTTCTCTACTAGTGCCTGTTGGTAATACGGGTTCTGGGTGTCCGAATTCCACACGGAGATCACTGTGGCCAGTTTGTCCAGATACACAGTTGCAGACACTTCCTGGGGGTCATCCTCCATCAGTGCAAATACTGTTAGCATGTCTGCTAAGTTGGCTAATGCGCAGCATTTCATCCCTGGGCACAGGATTCTATTTTGGATTTGCTTTAGCCCAGTGAGCAGCATGGCCAACAGGGGCATAGTGGGACACACCTCTGGGTCTGACTTAAACCTCTTTGGAGGATGGGAGAACTCATCTGAAGAAGACAAGTACTTATGGGCCATTGTTCTAAACTGGGAGAGCAGAGGATCCTGCTGATTGCCTTTGTGCTTCATCATTTCCCACCAGACACTGAGGAAAAAGGCCACATCCTCTGAAGAAGTGTCAACAGACATGTGCTCCAAAAAGCGCTCTAGTTCTGCATGGCAGATGGTGGTGGGCAGGGCCATCAGAAGCTGGATAAAGAGTCCAGAAGCTTCCAGAGACTTGAGCAGCTCAAAAAGGACCGTGTGATTGATGGTAGGGATCATGTTGCCTACCGAGAAGAACACATCTTCCTGCCACCGAGTGTCAGTGTCTGAAGGGGTGACAGGGTAGGGCTGAAGAACCTTGGCCCAGATGATGATCAGAGCTTTCTTCTTCCAGGCAAAGGGCTGGGAGCATGTTGTGGCGGAGGAGATCTCCCTTAGGGCCTCCACAATGGGCTGCCCAACATGTTCCCAGTCAGACTTTGTCAGTTCTGTCAGTGCTTTGGGGTGGAAGAGCTGCTCGGCAAGCAAAAAGCCCCCATGCAGAATAGTCATTTCTTCACAGATATTCAAAGGTCCTGCACAGAAAGAAGCCGCACAAGACAGTGTGGTGAAAAATCTTTAAAATAGTTAGTAGAGGCTAGACAGAGACATCAGTTGGTAGGCTGGCTGTCATCACCAGGGTTAGAGATGATAAGGGTTCTAATGGGGAAGAAGAGATGGCTCTAGCCACTGTAGAGCTGGAATCAAAAGGACTTACCTAAGGAATATAAAGGACTCTCAAAGTCTAGCCTGGATTTAGAAGACAATGGCTATCACTGGAGGAAGAGAATCAGAACAGCTTTGGGGGGAACACTGTTCAGTTTTGGTTATTTGGAGTTTGAGGTAGAACATTAAGAGAGAGATGTCCTCCAGCAATGGAAATGTGGGGTTGATGTTCAAGAGGAGAGTCAACCCTGAGATGTGACTCAGGGAGGGGTCTGCCTAGAGGGGATCAATGGAACGAACAAAGTGAATGAGATTCTGCAGGAAAACCATGTGTAAAGGAAAGGGCTAGGCGCTCCAGTAACGGATGGGCCAGCAGAGGAGGTGGAGAGGAGGGGTGACAGGGTGCGTACTGTGCAACATGGCAGTCAAGCTTCTGAATCATGATTCAGCCTAAGAAGGGAGGGGCCAGGGCTGAGGCCGCAGAAGCAATCAAACAAGTCCTGCCTTCCCCCTTTTGTCTTACAGTCTTCTTACAAATTTCAAATGTTCTGCCTTTCAGGGAAACAGTTTACCCCACAGCTCTTTCTGTCAAATAGAACAAGCTACCAAATGCTCTGGTTCTCTCATAGAAACCAAGAGGTAGACATAAAATATACGTAGATTAGGAAAGAAAAGTCTCTTCTCCAGTAAGCCCTGAATCAACACTTATCAAGGAAGGCATCTGGGGAGGTTTAATTAGACACAGCTTTAAATCCTAGTTCAGCCATCTAGAAGCTAGAGCTTCTCTGAGCTTCCCTTCTGCATCTGTGGGGAGAACACAGACTTCATACTAGACTGGGAGGATCAAGTGCGATATACTAGTCACACCCTGAGTACTGAGCTAGTTGTTCAGTGTTAGCCCCCAATTCCTCGTTCCCTCATGCCCCCAAGTACATATCTTTCCCAGGAGCCAGCAAGAGAGAATCTTGATTTAGGAGACTAAAAATGATCCTGCCCTTCAACTTTAAGAGAGCAGCAAAAGGCCAAAGGATCAGCACTCCTATGCAACCAACTGGTGAAGGCAATCCACCTTGGCTCCTAGTGGCCTAGGCAGACTCCCAGGAAGATTAGATTGCTGACAGGTCTCACTGGGGATTCTGGCTTTTTTTTTTTTCTTTCTTTCTTTCTTTTTTTTAGCTCAGGCTGCTCTCCTAGGCCCCCAAAATATGTTCTCTTATGACTCTGTAAATTTAATTTTGTTGCACAATCAGCTCAGCTGAGATGTTTGTCCCCCAAAACCTATTATTCCAGAGACAGTATGTTCATTGTGCTACCAGAAGGAGTAAGTCCCAGGAGCTATTGGTGAATAGCTGGGCAAATCCCAAGTGTTTTTATCACAACTGGATAACAGGCTTGTAGGTGCCCACTCCAAAACTTTATTAAGCGCTTACTCCGTGCCAGGCACTGTGCAAGAGCTCTTTTAATCCTCAACCTTTTGAGAACCATTCTGTTTCAGAGATGGGACCACTGAGATTCAGAAAAATTTGCTCAGGATGTCCCAACTATAGTGTAGTTGGGGCCTGGGACGGAAATCACCACAGCTCCAGGGCTCCAAGCTCTTGAGCTCTACTGTTGCACCACTGAAGCCGTGGCTGGGGGCAGGACTACAACATTTCTCCACAGCCTGTTACTGGCACACCTTGGGGTGCCTCACCTCAGCTCTCTGAGAACAGCCTCCTGCATGACCGGCAGGGTGGGAGGCTGGACAGGAGTCACCATATACTAGCTCCCCGCTCCCTTCTCCCAGGCTCTGCCTGTGAGGATTCTGAATCAAACGTGCCCCCTCGGCTCCTCGGCCCTCCCCACAACTGCCGGTCGGCTGAACTAGCTGCGCGCATGGCACCCTACCCGACCCTGTATACACGTGCTCTCAATCAAACGCCCCCAACTGTGTGTGGTGGGTATGCGATCGTCACCCCCGTTTTATCGATGAGGACCTCATGGCAGAGGACGCTTGCCCAAGAGCTCAGCAGCGGTTAACTAAGCGAAACCGTCGGTGTATCCTTCTGAGCCTGCATTTTCCAAAGCACGTGCACGAGCCCTGTCCACTCTGAGGAAATCTAACCTCACATCCGCTTGGCCCTTCACGTGGAAAGGCGCCCCGCGGGGGGCAAGCCGCGGGTGGAGGGGCGGCGGCGCCGCGGCAGCGCCGGGCCTCCCGACCCCCGCCGCGGAGGACACCCCCGCCCTCCCGAGCCCTCCCGAGCCCTCCCCGACCCGGAGGTCTCCCTTAGCCCGGGCCCGCTCTGCACCGCCCTGGCCGCCCGGTGCGGGACGCAGACCACGAGGGCGGAGGACCGAGAGCGGCGACACCCACCTAGGTCCATGGCGGCGACGCTGCGGGTCGCGCGGGCCGCCCCTCCCCCCGAGGCTCCGAGTGAGACGCAGGCGCCACGACACAATGGGCGGCTCCGGGAGGGCGGGACAATGGGCCGCGCCTCAGCCCCCGCCCACCATCTCGGCTCAGGCTCCGCGCCGCCGTCCGCAGGCCTCCCGCCGCGCCGCGCGCACGCGCAGAGCCCACCAACAGGTCCGCGGCGCCCAAGCAGCCCGGCCCACAGCGCCCCCTACCAGCCGAGGCCTCCGCCAAGCCAGCCGGCAAGTGGACCCGCGCTTCCCTTCGGCCGGGCGCGCCCCGCCCCGCCCCGCCCCCAAGCCGCGGTCCCCACCTTCCCCTTGGCCCGCGCCGCTGCCCTGCTTCTGCCCCGCCCAGCGCAGCCCTGGGGGATCATCCCCACGGGATCACCCCACTAGCTCCGCCTCGGCTCCGCATTCGCTTCCATCCAGTAACCCTCGGGATCCCGCGCTTAAGGTTCACCGCACTGAACGCCCGCCCCAGGCCGCCCACTAACTAGCACAGACTGGCGGTTCTGAAAGGCCTCCTCCCGGCACAGCGCAGCGCCCCCCCAGCACACTTCCTTCTCACGGGAGGACAGCATCCTTAATTTTCTGGCATCAAAGGCACCTTTGAAATGTTACTGGTTGCCCTCCCCAGAAAATGCACTTTGCTATCCAGAGCAATAGTGGCGGAGATCCATTCAAGTGGGCCTTAGTTTCCAATCTGTACTTTATAAAAACACATTTGACTCCTGAGAAAACACATACACAAACATCCTATGTTCTTCTCACACATTACCCTGTCTTCTTTGCTCCCATTCCCTTCCTCCCAGACCTAATCACTAGCCTCCAGTGTTTCTAATTCTCCATCCTCCAGCTTCCAGTGCCAGCCATCACCCAGAAAGGACACAAGGGCTGGGCCTCAGCACCCCCAATGTGCCAAGTGGAGTTTGAGATGGCCTGTGCTGCTATCAAGCAGTTGAAGGGACCTGTGAGTGATCAGGAGAAGCTACTGGTGTACAGCTTCTACAAACAGGCCACCCAAGGCGACTGCAACATCCCTGCCCCACCTGCTACAGATGTGAAAGCCAAGGCCAAGTGGGAGGCATGGAACCAGAATAAAGGGATGTCCAAGATGGATGCCATGAGGATCTATGTTGCCAAGGTGGAAGAACTGAAGAAAAAAGATACTGGTTAAGGAGGACAGAATATCAAACACAATGAAGTAGCATGGCTCCTCTGGTAGCGAAAAGGGTTTCTTAAAAGACCAACGGCTGAAACGTCCTGAAACCATAACCACCATAGCCGAGACACATCAATAAATCACTTAAACTGCAAGAGAGTGTTAATGGAAAGCTGATTAAACTCCAAGTGACAGAGTTCTGGGGAGGTGTTCAAAATATATAAAAAAGCAGTTCTCCAGGGAAATTCCATCACAACCGGTTTTATGATCCTAAGAGTTCCCAGCTTTCCTATTCCAAGAGTATATGCAGATACTTGGCAGGAGTAGAAGGGCTGGGGGGAAGATCATGCTATGAAAACGCCCAAGTTTTGAGGTCAACAGATCGTTCCCCAGAGGCTTGGCCTTTGGGGAAAGGGGAAAGAAGAGGCTGAGGCCCCTTATCTTCAGGGATTGTCTATTCACTACTAACCCAACATTACTGAGGGGAAAGGGGCTTTGTCTTTCAAAAAGCTAAAGTCAAGTCCTACCAAAAGCCCCTACTAGAACATAGTTCTGATGAAGTTAATATTTTGAGGGAAGTCAAACTTTTAGTGAAATAACTGATGCATGACAACACAGCAGAGAAACACTGGAGCGTATGGTTTCAAAATCCCAGTCTCTGACAGCCTCATCGAAGGCCATGCAACCCAACTTTTCTTGGGATTAGTTCATAGTTAATACTGGTTTCTGTACATATGTCTGTGGGACAATATGTACATAAATGTAAATGAGTTTGTTTCAGAAGCTCTACAAAACCCTAGACCCATGCAAGGGCCAAAGTGCCTGTGCTCAGCTTCCATTCCTTAGTGTTGATTCTCACCGGGGCATCAATGTACTGGGATATGGTGTGCTAAATGCTATTATTAAAAACATTTCAGGGCAGCTAAACCACTGAGGGTGGCTCAGCAGTTTAGCGCCGCCTTCAGCCCAGGGCCTGATCCTGGAGACCCGGGATCAAGTCCCGCATCGGGCTCCCTGCATGGAGCCTGCTTCTCCCTCTGCCTGTGTCTCTGCCTCTCTCTCTATCTCTGTGTGTGTCTCTCATGAATAAATAAAATCTTAAAAAAAATAAATAAAAACATTTCAGAGGAAAAGCCTTGCAGTGGCATGGGACTTCAAAAAATACTTTTCCCCAAAAACTATTTTCATAAATTGTGACATCAGGTCAGCTCCTGTTCATGAAAGGCCATTAAACAATAGAAACAACAACCATAAAGACTTCATAGGACAAAGGAAACCAAATCTCACCAGATATCCTTGAGCTCTTCTGTTCACATATTTGCAGGAAGCTGCTACAGACTAAGTACATCACTTGAGAATAAAGTACCCCTGGGACATCACAGTAATTAAAGAACTCTTGCAAGTTGGGTAAGAGTCGTATTGCATAATGGTGTCTCTCTCTCTCTCTTTTTTTTTTGGTATCTCTTCTTTGGAGGATATTACAAGCATATTTTGATGCTTTTAGGGCTCTGATTCACATTAAATGTGAATTACTAGTAAAAATAATAATGGGACATCTTGCTCTGAAATAATGGTGTCAACTTAGGTGCTGTAGGTATAGTCATACCATTCTGTAAGTGATTATAAAACCTGACAAAGTAAAAATGCACCATAGGTAGGACTGCAGAAAGCAACTGTAGGATATAGTATTAAGAAATACATAGTATACACAGTATGCTGAATTTTGTGGGGAAAGGGAGAAAATAAGTATATTTATCTGCTTAACAAGTAGGAGCCAGGGGGAATGAGATTGATAGGAGCAAGACTTTTCAAAATACACTTTTTTTTTTTTAAAGATTTTATTTATTTATTCATGAGAGAGATGCACAGACACAGGCAGAGGGAGAACCAGGCTCCATGCAGAGAGCCTGACGTGGGACTCGATCCCAGGACTCCAGGATCACACTCTGGGCTGCAGGCGGCGCTAAACCGCTGTGCCACCGGGGCTGCCCAAAATATACCTTTTTTATATTGTTTTGATTTTTGTATTATCGACTCTATGTTACCTTATAGAAGTCTGATGCAAGAGTATTTCTTGGGGTGCCTGGATGGCTCAGTTGGTTAAGTGTCTGACTCTTGGTTTTAGCTCAGGTCATGATCTCAGGGTCAAGAGATTGAGCCTCATGTTGGGCTCCATGATCAGCGTAGAGTCTGCTTAAGTTTCTCCTTTTCCCTCTGCTCCTCCTCCTGCTCATGTGCACTCTCTCTAAAAAAAATATTTTTTTAAAGATTTTATTTACTCATGAGAGACACAGAGAGAGGCAGAAATACAGACAGAAGGAGAAGCAGGCTCTATGCGGGGAGCCTGATGTGGGACTTGACCCCGGGACCAGGATCACGCCCTGAGCCAAAGGTAAATGCTCAACCGCTGAGCCACCTAGGTGTCCCAACTCTCTCTAAAATTAAATAAAATCTTTAAAAAAAGAGTACTTTTTGGTTAATTATTAAGGCCAGAGTAAATTTCCTATGGACTTCCCAAGGGAAAGGTAAGAAGTCTTAGCTCAAACTGAAACTTCCCATGGTGGATCAGCAGTTGAATGTCTGCCTTTGGCTCAGGGCGTGATCCCACAGTCTTGGGATCGAGTCCCGCATCAGGGTCCCTGCAGGGCGCCTGCTTCTCCCTTTGCCTATGTCTCTGCCGCCCGCCCCCCGCCGTGTCTCTCATGAATAAATAAAATATTTAAAAAAGAAAAAACTCTCACCATAAATTTCAGTGGACATATTGAAACCCCCCTAAAAATTCTGCTAAATCACAATGGCAACTGCATGTGACATGTGAGATGGGCAGAAAGTCACGTAAGGGAGCTGTGAATGTCCACAGCCTTGCTAATTTTACCAAGAGGTCAAGCAAATATGGATTTCATACTAACTCCTCAGACTAAGGTAAGGGAGCTCTTGCAACATAGCCATTCTTTCTGTATTTAAACCCAAGGGAAATCTGAATTTAAACTTAATATGCTAGAACTCAACCCCTCAAGGCAAAATACCAAAATGAATGCTCTGAAAATACAACGTTGGAGAAGCCAAAGAACTTTCCAACTTTATCTGTTTTAAAAAGCCAGCTTGGATTGTTTCTAGGCCTTTTGGCTAAGATCAAGTGTAAAAAGCCAGCTTGGGCAAAACTATTTTATATTCTTCTTTTCTAATGGACCATACCATTCTCAGAGGTGGAAAAGTAATCATATCTGTGGTTTAAAATCACTAGCTACACCAGGGGCACATGGCTCAGTTGGTTAAGTGTGCGACTCCTGATTGCAGCTCAGGTCATGATCTCAGGGTTGTGAGAGTGTGCGACTCCTGATTGCAGCTCAGGTCATGATCTCAGGGTTGTGAGATCGAGCCCCATGTTGAGCTCAATGTCGCTGAGTATAGAGCCTACTTAAGATTCTATCTAAAAAAAAAAAAAAAAAGAGATTCTGCCACTCCCTCCCTCTTAAAAAAAATAAATACAAATAAGTAAAATCACTAGCTAGACTATGCAGAGGTAAACTTTTGCATTCCTTGATAAAATGCCAAAATTGGGGCAGCCCCGGCGGCGCAGCGGTTTAGCGCCACCTGCAGCCCAGGGTGTGATCCTGGAGACCCAGGATCAAGTCCCACATTGGGCTCCTTGCATGGAGCCTTCTTCTCCCTCTGCCTGTATCTCTGCCTCTCTCTCTCTCTGTGTGTCTCTCATGAATAAATAAAATCTTCAAAAAAATTAAATAAATAAATAAATACATACATACATACATAAATAAAATGCCAAAATTGTACACTAAATGGTTGTAGGATGAACACATTATAAAAGAATACAAAAGAAAAATGGTTGGCAGTGAGACAAAAGGGGGCTTGTATCATCAAGTCAAAATGTCCCAGGTAGATAAACAGCATTAACTTCCATCATGCATAGCTGTAATTTAAGAGAGAAAAGTTCTGGTATGCTAATACACAAGTAGATAAAAAGAAATCTAGTATGTATTTAGTCATTCAGTACTTAACATAAACCATTTATTTTACTAAGACAAACTCAGAAGGCCTATGACAGCAGCCAAATATGCTGGGAAAAGCAGAGTTTCTTTGCACAAGAACAGTGTTACTGGAAATAAACATCAAGGGCAGCCCCAGGGCCTGGTGGTTTGACACCGCCTTCAGTCCAGGGTGTGATCCTGGAGACCCGGGATCGAGTCCCACATTGGGCTCCCTGCATGGAGCCTGCTTCTCCCTCTGCCTGTGTCTCTGCCTCTCTCTCTGTGTCTCTCATGAATAAATAAATAAAATTTTTTAAAAAAATAAAAATCTTTAAAAAACAAGATTTAAAAAAATAAAAAAAAAAAGATTGACCTTGAGGAGTGGAGAGGAGACAAAATTAAAAAAAAAAAAGGAAATAAACATCAAGAATTACTTAATAAGGGATCCCTGGGTGGCGCAGCGGTTTTGGCGCCTGCCTTTGGCCCAGGGCGCGATCCTGGAGACCTGAGATCAAATCCCACGTCGGGCTCCTGGTGCATGGAGCCTGCTTCTCCCTCTGCCTGTGTCTCTGCCTCTCTCTCTCTCTCTCTGTGTGTGACTATCATAAATAAATTAATTAATTAAAAAAAAGAATTACTTAATAATTTAATAGGAAATCTGAAAATTAACACATCATGGTCTAAAGAAACATACAGAAGTTTGTTACTCAAAATCCATACAATAATTTCCCCATGTATAGGAAAAAGTGAACTAATAGTCTAGAGAAGGAACATATATAATTTGGTTTGCTTTGAACTCATGACTGTTTCCCTAAGACAGAGAATTTAAGTTGAATGAAAAGTGCACGGAGCTGCAAAAGGATTTTTTTCTCTCGGTGAAGGTAAGATAACCCTATGAGAAGGTGAGCTGAAACCCTGAAATTTCCTGCCAACAAAGGAGAACATCACAGATAATTTCATATTTATATTATTCTGGAACTGGTAACCTCTGTGTCAATCCTTTTCAGTCTTAGTTTCTTCCCTAAAATTTGAACCTGGCCACGATATTTTATGTTATCATTTTATTTATTTTTTAAAGATTTTATTTTTTTTGACAGAGAGCAAGTACAAGCAGGGGGAACAGTAGATGGAGAGGGGGAAGCAGGCTACTCACCGAGCAGGGAACCCAATGTGGGGCTCGATCCCAGGACCCTGGAATCATGACCTGAGCTGAAGGGGCAGATCCTTAACAAACTGAGCCACAACCATTTTAAAAATACCTTAAAGGGATCCCTGGGTGGCGCAGCGGTTTAGCGCCTGCCTTTGGCCCCGGGCGCGATCCTGGAGACCTGGGATTGAATCCCACATCGGGCTCCTGGTGCATGGAGCCTGCTTCTCCCTCTGCCTATGTCTCTGCCTCTCTCTCTTTCTCTCTCTCTCTGTGTGACTATCATAAATTAAAAAAAAAAAAAAAAACCTTTAAGAGTAGAGGCTGGTGTAACAACTTGATTTCAGAAGTATACTTTCAAAAAACATTTATAATAAATATGGCCAATGTAATTGTTGACTAATAATTTCAATGACTGAAATTTGTTCTGTGGAACTAATTAGAAAACTACAAAAAATCATTAAAAAAATTTTTTTCAGGCTGCAGAAATAATCTAATCCATATTTAAGAAATGAAAATTCTCTCGGGATGCCTGGGTGGCCCAGCGGTTGGGTGCCCACCTTCAGCTCAGGGCGTGATCCTGGAGTCCTGGGACCGAGTCCCACTTCGGGCTCCCTACATAGAGCCTGCTTCTCCATCTGCCTGTGTCTGTGCCTCTCTCTCTCTGTATCTGTCATGAATGAATAAATAAAATCTCAAAAAGAAATGGGAATTTTCATGAGGATTTAAAAAAATTATATAAAGTAGCATGAAGGCAGGCATGTAGCAACAACACATTAGATCCTTCCATCTGCTTTCTCTAGCTGCTCAAAATTTTAAAGTAAGGAATATGTGGGTTGCTAGTCAAATCTTTTTGATTCAAGGTACAAAATTTCTTTAACATTTTTCAATGTCAAGGCCTGCCAGGGGAAGGCATTAGATCAGCATACTATCATGGAGCTGGAAGTATTCCTGCTCTAAGCTTATTAAAATTCCCTTCATCTCCAACCAAAGGTAATGCTCCACATAATTGCCCAAGCTAAAAAATATTTTATGACTAATCTACTAGAGTTATATATAGAATGTGCCATTCCAGCGACAGTGCAGATTACAGCAAGAATTCTCCTCTAACTGGACTGATAATAATAGGATTTTATTTCTAAAATTTATCTTAGAGCTTTCAAAGAGTATAACACACAGATCTTTACCACCACACCCCCCTTGCCTATACAGGAAACAACCAAGTTGTGAGAACATTTATCATGCACAGACACATCAGGGCTTGCAGGTGCTACACAGGAATCACAAATGCTGTTCCACATCATGTCTTCTGTTATCCCGAAGCCTTGGATTTATTTTGTTTAGTGAACCATTCGTCACTTTTATCTGCCGCCATTGCCTACAGAAAGAGAATTGGAATATATAGTTAAGTCTCTAAAACAGGGCAGCCCCGGTGGCCCAGCAGTGTAGTGCTGCCTTCAGCCCAGGGTATGATCCTGGAGACCCGGGATCGAGTCCCATGTCAGGCTCCCTGCATGGAGCCTGCTTCTCCCTCTGCCTGTGTCTCTGCCCGTCTCTCTCTCTCTCTGTGTCTGTCATGAATAAACAAAATCTTTTTTTAAAAAGTCTCTAAAATAAAATACACAGTTTTGTACTATCTACAGTCATTAACAATTAAAAAGTGTTCATTCAGGGGGTGCCTGGGTGGCTCAGTTGATTGAGCATCTGACTCTTGGATTCAGTTCAGGTCATGATCTCCGGATCGTGTGACTGAGCCACGCATCAGGCTCTATGCTCAACACAGAGTCGGCTTCAGATTCTTTCTTCCACTCCCTCTAGCTCATGCTCTCACTCTCAAATAAAATCTTTAAATCCAAAAAAAAAAAAAAAAAAAAATTTAAATCCTTTGGTAAGGATATACAGTCATTTATGGAGTCAAAAAGCAAGTGCAGAAATGCCTTTAAAAATACCAGCTCTCATTTGAGCTAGGTATTACGTTGGGTTCAGGGTGGTGGCAGAGACATAGTCTGAGGCTTTGAGGAGCACATAGAATAGCTGAGGACTCAGATAAGGAGACAACTATTTTGCATGAGGTACACACAGGCATGTGTGTCTCCTAGGGCATCTGCTTTAACAGAATCGTGAACAAAGTGCTATCAGACAGAAAGGAAACAAGTAACTAATTGGAGAAGTGGTGTAAAAAGACTCATTTGCCTCAGAAGGAAGCGCAAAGATGGTGCCTGCCACTGAAACAAAGAAAAGTATACATATTTTTTATTTAGAAGCAGTGAAGGTGAAAGCAGCTGCCCCAGGCAGTGGGACTCAGAGATGGGACAAGACACTGTTGCACTGCATTTATATCAAATCTCAGTACAGACTTTCTATTTTGATGAAAATAAAAATAGTTCTGAAAATCAAAGTATGCAAAATAAGAGAAAACCAACAATGCTGCAGAAGTTTCTGTCTCTAAGGAGCCATAAAAAATGAAGGGAACAACAAACACTGGTGCAGAGAGTCCAAGAAAGCTTCTGAGTCTTAAAGGATGAGCTAAATAAAGAAGGAAGGAAAGAGACCTTTAGGTGGAGGCAAGAAGACAGATCTTGGTTAATACATATGGCTCACTGAGCCTGGAATAGGAAGGAGGAAGGAGGGCAGCACAGAATATCAAAGAGCAGGAAGGGCCAGGCAGGTCCCATGCTCTGTCAGAGTTTAGAATGTATCTTGGAGACAAGAGGAGGCCTGAGAAGATAAACAGTTTTTGAAATGACTGGATCTGTGCTTCAGAAAGCTGATGTTGGCAGGAGAGATGGCTGCAGGGTGAGAGGAGTTTTCTGCACTATGACAGGTGATGATGAGGGCCCTTTCCAAAGGAAAGTACAGAGAGAAGAGATTTCAGAGGTAGAACTCACACTTCTTGGTGACTAAATGGGGTGAGGAGAAACAATGTTCAAAAATTGCTTTGTAAACCCAAAATTATTCCATAATCAAAAGCAGAGTAAATGTTAAAAGTTAAAGCAGTTCTACTCCTAGGTATTTACCAAAGAGAAATGAAACATGCTTATAAGATTTACTCAAGAATGTTCACAGCAGTCTTCCTTATGATAAATAAAAATGTTACATTAAATTGCTCTACCTTTTGAAATTCAGCCCAGGGTTTATCTAGGTGAAGAGGTTTCATTTGCTTAAACACTAGTGGACAGAGAAACCACTAAACATAAAAGAAGTTGATAAATTGAACTTAAACTTTTTTCTGCTCTTCAAAAGACTCTGGGTAAGAAAATAAATTAGCAAGCCACAGACTGGGAAAAGTACTTGCATTTGTAGATATTTAACAAATGACTCACATCCAGAATTCTAATCAATCAACAAGATAAATAACCAAATGTTTTTTATAAAATGGATTTGAATGGGACTTAAAAATAAGCAAATATTTATATAAGGGATATTCCAGGAGGATAAAATCATGTGAGCAAAGACACATAGTATGAGAGTGTGAAAATACATTCATACTTAGAGATTACAGACTAGAGTGGCTAAAATGTAAAATAGATCCGAGGTGTGTCTTCCAACTAGTTTGTCATGAAACTCAATGGATCATATAAATTGTTCTGTATTGATACAGCCCAATTATATTAAAGCTAATTTAAAAATACATAGGGAAAACCAACTATTAATCATTTTTAGATAATCAGGGAAATTTTTTTTTAATCAGGGAAATTTAAATAAAAACTGGATTTTAAGGGCAGCCCCAGTGGCACAGCAGTTTGGCGCCGGCTGCATCCTGGGGTATGATCCTGGAGACCCGGGATTGAGTCCCACATCGGGCTCCCTGCATGGAGCCTGCTTCTCCCTCTGTCTGTGTCTCTGCCTCTCTCTCTCTCTGTGTCTATGAATAAATAAGTAAAATCTTAAAAAAAAAACAAAACTGGATTTTAAGTAACATTAAGGATACACTGGTGATTTTTTTAAGTGTGATAATATCAATATGGCACATAAGAAATTCCTTGATTTTTATTTCTTTTAAATAATTTAAAAATGTATAAAATACTGGGGCATCTGGGTGGCTCAGCATTGGTCAAGTGGCTGCCTTCAGCTCAGATCATGATTTCAGGGTCCTAGGATTGAGCCCTGCAAGCCCTATGTTGGGCTCTCTTCTCAGCAGGGATTCTGTTTCTCCCTCTCCCTCTGCCCCTCCTCCCCTGGTTCATGCTCTCACTTGCGTGCTCTCTCTCTCTCTCAAATAAATAAATAAAATCTTTTTTTTTAAGATTTTATTTATTTATGCATGAGAGAGAGAGAGAGAGAGAGAGAGAGAGAGAGAGAGAGGCAGAGACACAGGCAGAGGGAGAAGCAAGCTCCATGCAGGGAGCCGGACATGGGACTTGATCCTGGGTCTCCAGGATCATACCCTGGGCTGAAGGCGGCGCTAAACTGCTGAGCCACCAGGGCTGCCCAATAAATAAAATCTTAAAAAAAATTAAAATGTATAAAATACTTAAGTATTTAGGGTTGAAATAATGCAGTGAAAAGATTTGCCTTAGAATTCCCTAGCAAAAAAAATAAAATAAGAAGTCAGGTGGTAAGGAATAATAAAAAATTTTGGCAGTGTTGATTAGTTATAGTCACATAGAGATTTGTTGTGCTTGTGTATTTCTAGAATTTTTAATTGCTATATGTTGAAAATAAAATCTATGGAAAGAAATGGACAAAAGACTTCAACATATAAATCACAAAGGAAGTTATGCCAACGGTTAATAAGCATACTCAAAAATGCTAAATATCAGTAGTATCAGGGAAATGAAAATTGAAACTACAATGAGAAACCATTTACATGTTCTAGGATAGCTAAAACAAAAACCCAGAAAAATACAAATGCTGATGAGGATGTGGAACAGCTGGAACTCTGAGACAGACATATACATGGCTGACAGAAATGTAAAGTGGTTCAATCATTTTGGACAACTGTTTGGCAGTTTCTCATAAATAATGTGACAAATCAGTACAGTACTTGCCTCTGTGAGGCAGGGGTGGGATTGCTGGAAATGGGCATGGGAGAACTTTCTACAATGATGAAAATGCTCTATTTTTGAACTGCAGTTGTATGAGAATATTTAACTGTCAAAACTCATCAAAGGGAACACTAAATTTCTGTTCATTTATATTCCATGTATATTTTACCTCAATAACAACAAAAACTACTTATTTGGAGCATAGGAAGGAGTACGAACTAGAAATTAGGAAGTCAGACAATGGATGATGGTTGCAGTTCAGAGGAGAGATAATCAGTCATAGGTAACTTCTACTCAGAGAAGAGGAAAAATGTGGAGAATAAAAGATAGCTGGAGTGAGGCTGTGGGGGAAATTGTTTTGGAATGAGACAGAAAAAGGTGCTTGTGTCTGAGGAGAAGCTGTCAGAGAGATATGAAGATGGCATGATCTCTAAGACCAAAGGAGAAAAGAGCTTGAAGGAAGAAACTGGTCAGTGATAATGAAAAAGCAGGAAGGAAAAAGTCTAACAAATGTGCCAACTGAGAGGTTGTCTGAGATTCTATTTTATGATAAAATTTATTAACACTTTATTTTCTGTTTCCTACTTTAGTTAATCAAATGTCTGTTATGATGTCAGCAGTTTGCCACACTCTATACATCATACAACCATCCTATGAGGTATATGATCCTATTTTCTCAAGTTTTCAGGTAAGAAAATTGAAGTTTAAAGGCACCTGGTTGGGGGGATCCCTGGGTGGCTCAGTGGTTTGGCGCCTGCCTTTGGCCCAGGGCGCGATCCTGGAGTCCCCGGATCGAGTCCCGCGTCAGGCTCCCGGCATGGAGCCTGCTTCTCCCTCCTCCTGTGTCTCTGTCTCTCTCTCTCTCTGTCTATCATAAATAAATAAATAAATCTTCAAAATAAATAAATAAATAAATAAAGGCACCTGGTTGGGATGCCTGGGTGGCTCAGTGGTTAATTGCTGGTCTTCGGCCCAGGGTGTGATCCTGGAGTCCTAGGATCGAGTTCCGCATCAGGCTCCCTGCATAGAGCCTGCCTCTCTCACGAATAAATAAATACAAATCTTAAAAAATAAATAAATAAAATAAAGGCACCTGGTTGGGTCAGTTGGTAGAACATGTAACTCTTGACTTTGGGGTCGTAAGTTCAAGCCCCATGTTGGGCATAAGGATTACTTAAAACAAGACAAAAATACCCCCCAAACTGAAGTTCAGAGTTCTTACAGTTAATCATACAAGTAATAAGTGAAGAACTAGGACAGATTGATTCATTTCTTTAATCATCAACAGAGCATTCACTAAGTTTCTACTACACACCAGGTATGTACTAGAAGCTGGAATACAACAGTGGCTTTGGATGCTGAGAAAAGACTGAGTTTGATGAGGATAAAAAAGTAGTTGCTGGGGATGCCTGGGTGGCTCAGTGGTTGAGTGTCTGCCTTCGGCCCAGGGCATGATCCTGGTCTCGGGATCAAGTCCCACATCAGGCTCCCTGCATGGAGCCTGCTTCTCCCTCTGCCTATGTCTCTGCCTCTCTCTCTGTGTGTGTCTCTCATATATAATTAAAATCTTAAAAAAGAAAGAAAAGTAGTTGCTGGACATGGCAAGATGGAAGTCACTGATGACATCAACAGGAGCATTTCCCTGAGTGAAGGAAGCCAGCGCAGAACACAATGAAATATGAATGGAAGGTAAGAAGAAGAAATACAGTATAAGCAGATTTTTTAAAGGAATATGGAGAAGGGATATGGGGCAAAAGATTTTTAAAAGATGGGAGACATGAAAGCTTGTTTGAATGCTAGCAAGAACACTTCATTAGAGAAGAAGGGAATTCTGCCACTGTGGACTGGAAACAAGAGGACCAAAAGAACTAAAGGAGCAAGGGAGGGTATCCAGGCCTTTCCCCTTACTGAGCAGAACCATGATGCACAGAGCAGGAGTGGTTCCCCAGGGAGCGTGAACAAGTTTAAAGGCACAAATGCTGTACCCAGCTAAGAGTCAGATGGGTGCTAGAGCACCTGACTGGCTCAGTTGGTAAAGTGCTCAACTCTTGCTGTTGGGGAAGTGAGTTCGAGCCCCACACTGGGTGTAGATTAGTTTTAAAAAAATGAAATGTTTTAGGGGCACCTGGCTGGCTTAGTCAGTAGAGCATGTGACTCTTGATCTCAGGGTTGTGGCTCTGAGCCCCATGTTGGGTATATAGAGGGTATCTATAAATAAAAGCTTAAAAAGAGGGAGGGAGAGTCATATAGGTGCAATGAAGACACATTCTTGACTCAAAAGTCACCTTATCAACAATAGAACATAGCACTGGACCCTGTTGCTTTAGCACTTTCCCCACACACTTAACACTACCCCCTGTGGGCCTATGGGGATACAAAGTCAGAAATGAGACTCACATCATCCAACAATCTGCTTCCCTCTGGATCCATCTTAGAAAGTTCTCGAAATGCTTCATCCCCTACAAAGCAAATTTCATGTCCATCCTACATCAACAAAGAGAAAAGAAGCTTGGCAAAGAGACACCTTGAAAAAACCCCTGGGGCAGCCCATCCCTTTCCTGGGTAATACTTACAGGGTCAGCCAGAATGATCACTTGTACTGTTGCTTTCCCTGGGGTATCCAGACTCACCAGGGGAGTCAGAATCTTCTGGTTTTCCCTTTTCATCAAGTCTTCTAAGTCTGGTAACTAGAGAAAAACAAAGAGGCAAAGTGAGCAAGGGGTCACAAAGCATTCCCACACTGTGGTTCTCATCAGCCCTAGGGGGGGAGTATCAGATTAACCAGAGAGAACCCAGGCACCATTTGTTTGATTTTATTATCTCAGCTACTCTTGAGACAACTGTTGAACTTGATACCAAAGCCACAATCAGAACAAACCTAAAGGGAGGATGAGGTTCTTAGCTGGTTCAACTAGCTAGTCCCAGAGCTTACATAAAAGATTCAGGAACACACATTACCTCTTTTTGGGGGCAAGAAAAGGCAATTCTTCCAAAAGCTGCTGCATGATCAATTGTACCCTTAATACCCTGTAGCTCCAGCTTACACTGAAAAGAAATAAGAAAGTGGGTCTCTTTTGGGGGGACAGGTTATGTGGTTAAAAAAAAAAAAATCCAAACGGTACTAAGGAATAAAGTAAAAACTAACTCTCCCTTCTATTCTCTGCCAGAGGCTTCCTGTGTGTCCTCCCTCCTAGGCAAGTGGCATGCATAGATCTTTTTTTTCCATCCAAACAGTAGCATAATTTACGCACTATTCTGTCCCTTGTTTTTATCCAATGTTACTCCATCAGCACATAAAGATGTGCTTCCTTTTGGATAGCTGCACAGTAATCCATTCTATGGATTAACCATAAATTATTGAACTATTCCTCTAATGCAGAGGAGGACATTGAGGTTATTTCTTATCTTTTGCTATTATAATGCAACAGATAACCTTGTACACATTTCCTTGCTCACATGAATGGTGAGTATATCTGTGAAATTCCTAGAAGTAGATCTGCTAGGTCAGAGTACAAGGACTAAATCATGTTCAAATGCTAGGTTATTTTTTAAAAAGACGAAAATAGAACATTGTTACAATATTAAATCTTGTCTCCATCTCTGCTGACTCAGCAGTTCCACTTCTGAAAGGATATATCCCCAAGTATAAACAAAGGTAGTTATCAGGGTGATGAGGTTATCAGCAATTTTTATTTTCTTCTTTCTGTTTATCTGTGTAATTATTGAACCATTGTGGAAAAAACTCTGCAAATAACCTTCATGTTAACCTCATTTATAAAGCAAACTCAAGGTAACAGATTACTTCTCTCCAAGATCACTCACTTGGTTATCAGCATAGCCCAGCAAAACCCTTTGCTTCTCTTCATCTTTTTCATATATTTTCATTCCCAGTAGATTAGACCAGTAGTTCAAGGACTTCTGAAGATCAGACACTGCTAGAGTTACTTTTAATACAGGATCTGGAGAGTGATAGAACGGTAGGAACAGACAAATCAGTGCAATGGAACAGAATAGAAAGACTGTATCAGGCTCGAGTATATACAAGAATTTAGTTTATGATAAGAAAAGGATTTTAAGTCAGTATGAAAGGGCACATTATTCAATAAGTGGCACAAAGATAACTGGCTTGCCATTTACTGAGAAAAAATTATACCTTTAAATGGCAAAATATAGTTCTGGTAGGTTAAAGAATGAAAAATTTTTTAAAGATTTTATTTGTTTATTTGTAAGAGACAGAGAGAAAGAGGCAGAGACACAGGCAGACGGAGAAGCAGGCTCCATGAAGGGAGCCTGACGCGGGACTCGATCCCAGGTCTCCAGGATCATGCCCTGGGCCGAAGGCGATGCTAAACCTCTGAGCCATGGGGGCTGCTCAAGAATGAAATTTCAAGAATGAAACCATGAAAATACTAAAACCAGGTCATTATTGCTGCAATTTTGGGATGGAGAAAGATTTTCTTTTTAAATTACCATCCAAGAGTAAATGATAAAGTAGTAAGCATTTTTGCAACACATATGACAAAAAGCCCTTAATATTTAAATCATCTTTAAACATTACTAAGAAAAAGATGAACATCCTAGAAAAATAGGTAAAAAGCACAAAGCATTAATCCACAAAAGAATGAACTGGAGGGCCCCCCGGGTGGCTTGGCAGTTGTGCCTCTGCCTTCCGCCAGGGTGTGATCCTGGAGACCCAGGATCAAGACCCGGGATCGAGTCCCACATCAGGCTCCCTGCATGGAGCCTGCTTCTCCCTCTACCTGTGTCTCTGCCTCTCTCTCTCTCTCACATGAATGAATAAATAAAATCTTAAAAAAAAAAAAAAAGAATGAACTGGAATGGTCAATGAACATACAAAAACATTCAACCTCACAAATAAAGAAATCAGAATTAAAACAAAAATTTTGTTATCTCATTGGCAAATAATTTTGAAAGTATTAACTGTGATAAGGCAGCAGAAAAAAATCACATTCATATAATACTGGCAGAGTGTAAATTAATACATTTCTAGGCAACAATTTGACAGAACATACCCAAAACCTAAAAAATGTAAACTGCTCTTCAAAGAGCAATCCTATTAGCACCAATTAAAGAACTAATGTAGATGTATGAAGGGCTTTCAGCACAAAGCATTCTTTATGGTGTTGCTCATAAAAATGAAACCCTAGGGATAACATAAATATCCAACAACAGACAACTATTTAACCTTCCCACCATGTAATACAATGGAATCGCTACAATGGAGCATATGATAGATATATACATAAATTTCTTTCCATAAATGATTGGAAAGATACACTCTAAAATGTTAACAGTGATTATCTGGCTATGTGGGTACTGTTTTCTTCCTTTTTCTTTACTTACCTATCTAGGAAAAAAATCTATTTTTTGCAAAAAAGATAAAAGTTACACTAGAACATTTAACATTATTGAAAATTTTTATATTGTAAGGTGATCTTCTGAAGAGCTGCTCTATGATAAATTCAGTACATTTTTCTTTGGTTTTCACTGCCTCAGCCCCATTTGCTAGAACAGCAATACAATGATGAAAGCAAATTGTTTCTAACAGGTGCCTCTGCCTGGCAGACTGTTAGTTTTCCCTGTTCACTAAGATATGAACAAATTCCAGCCAACTGGGTCCCTGACAGATGAAGAACAGGAATGGCAACAAGTGGGTGAGACTGCCCAGGACCCAGTTATTCAAGGGAAGACTGGACACCAACCAGGCCAATAGATTTGACTTTATTACCAGTCAGAAATTAATTTCCTAAAAGCATTATCATTCCAAAGGAAAAAAAAAATCTTAGGATTGTGAGGCTCTCCATTATTTTATGTATTAAAACATCATTAAAACTAGGGGAAAAATGCACAGTGGAGTTAGTGGCAGGAGTTAAGCTTAAAGTTTAATTTTTGCTTTATATGCAAGAATCATCCATCAATAAAAATAATCATAAAAATCCCTTACATCACCGGTGAAGTACAGAAATACCATCTGGCAATAAGTCCTACAGCACCAGTCTAATCTCCCGCACTGGAACAGCTCATTCTTTCCTTTGTTGAGTTCCAGATAAAAAGCAAGTAGCATTATACACACAGTAAGACTCAGTACAAGGGGCATTTGGGCACTGACACAGACCAGTGAAAGAAAGAGAATATATGTCTCCCATTTCAGGTCCATTTAGCGAAGTGTGCTCATAGACTGAAATGCAGGCAGAACCGCCTTTATTATTCACTAGTGTTTTCTGCTGTTGTTTTTCTTTCAGCAGAGCAGATAGCAGAACATGCAGGAAATACACATATAATGAGTATGCTTCTGTGGTAAATGAAACATGTTATGCAAAGTTTCTTTCCCCACGTCAGTTAGCCTACAGGGCTTCTCACCTCCATTCCACCCTCACTCACCTAATACTAGCACTATAGTTTGGGAAACTAACCTGGGCTGGAGAGACAGGACCAACCGGTCTAAAGATAATCCTTTTTTTTTTTTTTAAGATTTTATTTATTTATTTGAGAGAGACACAGAGTGAGCAAGCAAGAGAGAGAGAGAGAGAGAGAGAGAGAGAAAGCACAAGGCGGGGAGAAGAGCAGAGGGAGAAGAAAAGCAGGCTTCCTGCTGAGCAGGGAGGCCTATGTGGGGTTCAATCCCAGGACCCTGGGATCATGACCTGAGCTGAAGGCAGACACTTAACCGACTGACCCAACCAGGTACTCTGGTCTAAGGATAATCCTATTTTCCTTAGCAGTGATTCATTCAGGGGCAGGAGTGTGAATCAAATCTGACCAAGAAGTCCGCAGGAAGCTTCTAGGAAAGTTTTGGCTTTGCTTTTAATAAAAAGCAACAGAAGTCAGTCTGTCCCACCCCTGTCAGATGAAAATGTGGAAGCATGTAGCCCTAATTGCTACTGGCATCCACCCAACAACCACAAGGGCACTGGCTCTAGAAGTAGACTCCTGTGGACAAAAGGATGGAGAGACAGAGAAAAGTTGGATTCTTGATGCCCCTGCTGAGATGCTGAATCAACTAACCCACAGAATACCTGCTCTGTGAGCTAAAGCTTTTTCTCATTGTTCATGTTAGAGATCAGTTTTCTGTGACAGCTTCAAGTATTCTAAATAGATATATTACCAGCATAATAGAACCAGAGCCAGTTTAGAGCCCCTAGAATTATGCACTCAAGTTCTAATATGAAAATATGATTTGTTGGGGTGCTTAGGTGGCTCAGTTGGTTAAGGTTGGACTTTTGATTTAGGCTTAGGTCGTAACCTCAGGGTCGTTAAGATTGAGCTCTACATGGGGCTCTGCACCAGGTGTGGAGCCTGCTTAAGATTCTCTCTCTCCCTCTGTCTCTACTCTTCCTCCTCCCTGCACACACACACTCTATCTCTCTAAAAAAAGGAGAAAAATAAAGAAAAAAGAAAGAAATAGGATTTCTCAAAAAATAAGAAACACTGGCTTGGGAAAGACATCATGTCAATATAGAAAGATTCCATAGGAGAAAGAAATCCAGTTCCTCTCTTGTTTCATCAAAGATATGGTTAGAAACAGGGCTTTTATTAGTCCGGGTATAATTACCTGACTCAGGTGGACTGTGATCCTGCAAATAGAACTTATATCCTCCTGGGGCCTCGGTTTCAAAAATACCTTCTGTAACTTCACTGAGAGGCCACTCCAGCTTCCTGGCATTGCAGACAGCTTGGCTGGAAACGAGTGTGATACCCTATGACAAACAACAGTATCACCAACCGTATAATCACAGATCTTAAAAAAAAAAAAAAAAAAAATAACCACAGATCTTTTCTAGAACAAGATAATAAGGCAAAACCCCACTGCCTTTACATCAATGCACCTAAGACTTAATTTAATTGGAATTAAATTTGGATTTAATTCCAAATTTTCTTCCAGTGATTTTTATTTTTTTTATTTATTTTATTTTTTTTTCTTTTCATTTTTTTTCTTTTTCTTTTCATTTTTATTTTTTTATCTTAAGATTTTATTTATTCAGGAGGGACACACAGAGAGCTAGGCAGAGGGAGAAGCAGGCTCTCTGCAGGGAGACCGATGCGAATCCCAGGACCCCAAGATCATGACCTGAGTCAAAGGCAGATGCTCAACCACTGAACCACTCAGATGCCCCTCCAGTGATTTTTTAAAAGGTTTTATTTATTTATTTGAGAGAGAAAATGTATACGTACACACAAGCAGGGGGAATAGCAGAGGGAGAAGAAGCAGGCTCCCCACTGAGCAGGGAGCCTGACTTCATGACCTAAGCCTAAGGCAGACAGACGCTTAACTGACTGAGCTACCTACACGTCCCTCTTCTAGCGATTTTATTTACTTATTTGTTTATTTTTAAAGATTTTATTTATTTATTTATTCATGAGAGACACAGAGAGAGAGGCAGAGACACAAGCAGAGGGAGAAGCAGGCTCCACGCGGGGAGCCCGACGTGGGACTTGATCCCGGGGCCCCAGGATCAGGCCCTGGGCCAAAGCCAGCGCTAAACCGCTGAGCCACCCAGGCTGCCCTCTTCTAGTGATTTTATTTTTTATTTTTTTTTAAGATTTTATTTTATTTATTCATAGAGACAGAGAGAGAGAGAGAGAGAGAGAGAGAGGGAGAGACACAGGCAGAGGGAGAAGCAGGCACCACACAAAGAGCCTGACGTGGGACTCGATCCCGCGTCTCCAGGACCACGCCCCGGGCTGCAGGCGGCGCTAAACCGCTACGCCACCGGGGCTGCCCGCCCCCCCCCTTTTTTTTTTTAAGATTCTAGTGATTTTATTTTATTTTTTTTATTTTTTATTTTTTTTTAGATTCTAGTGATTTTAAAGTAGGTTTTGGACATACTTCTTCTACAAAGATCCCAAATGTTGTGAATTGTAGAAGTTCAAAGGCTAGAGAAGTCTGGTCATTTTATTTTATTTTAAAAAGGATTTTATTTATTGGGGTACCTAGATGGCTCAGTGGCTGAGGGTTTGCCTTTGGCTCAGGTTGTGATCCTGGGGTATGGGATGGAGTCCTACATTGGGTTCCCTGCAGGAAGACTGCTTCTCTCTCTGCCTATGTCTGTGCCTCTCTGTTTCTTAGGAATAAATAAATAAAATCTTTTTTAAAATTTTTATTTATTTGAGAGAGAGAGAGCACACCTGCGCAAAAAGGGGAAGGAGGAAAAGGGAAAGAGGGAGAAGCGGACTCCTCACTGAGTAGGGAGCCTGACGTGGAGCTCTATTCCAGGACCCCAAGATCACAGCCTGAGCCAAAGGCAAACCCTTAACCGACTGAGCCACCTGGGTGCCCCAAGAGGTTTGATCTTTTTTTTTTTTAACGATTTTACTTATTTATTCATGAGATAGAGATAGAGAGAGAGAGAGAGAGAGAGAGAGGCAGAGACACAGGTAGAGGGAGAAGCAGGCTCCATGCAGGGATCCTGACATGGGATTTGATCCCAGGTCTCCAGGATCACACCCTGGGCCTGAAAGCGGCGCTAAACCACTGAGCCACCTGGGCTGCCCCCGGTTTAATCATTTTGATACCAAAGATAATCTCTTAATTTTAAAGATCTAGGGACACCTGGGTGGCTCATCGGTTGGGTGGCTGCCTTCAGCTCAGGGCGTGATCCTAGGATCCAGGATCGAGTCCCACTTAGGGCTCCCTGCGAGGAGCCTGCTTCTCCCTCTGCCTATCTCTCTGCCTCTCTCTGTGTGTGTCTCTCATGAATAAATAAATCTTTAAGACAAGTTTTTTCAAGATCTCGTCAGAGAAATTTCAATCTTATCTTGGTTTGCCAGCTACCTACTTAAGATGTTCTATTTTTTTTTAAGATGTTCTATTTTTATTTTCACTTTTTTAAACAAAAAAAATTAAACCAATTATCAAGGTATTATTTAAATTTAACCAAAACACCTAAAAATGTACACTGTGTCTTCTGATAAGACCAGCTGCATTTCTAATTTGGATCACCATAATGGCCTGTCTTTCCCTGAGTCTTGTCAATCCATTGTCCACTCTGTAGCCAAAGTAAATTTTCTGAAACACACTCTACCCTCAAGACAGCAACCTTATGTTGTTTTTCCCCTGCTTAATACCCTTGATAGCTCATCATTTCACTCAGGGATAGCTCCTAATGGTCTGAAAAGCCCAACACAATCTGATATCATGTCTTTTCTGACCCCATCTCCTCCCACTTTCCCCCTGCTCTATTCCAGGCATCTGGCCTCCTTGCATTTTCTTGAACATAACTAAGTGCTCTTTGAGGGCTTCTGCACAGGCTGTTCTATCTGGATTGCTGTTCCTTGTGATATCCACATGGCTAACTCTCTTCTCTCCTGTGAGACTTTCCTCAAATGTCACCTCTTCAACACCCTCCTTAAAATTAAAACCAGCCATCTGTTCCATGCTCCTCATCCCTTCCTCTGCTCTGTACTTTTCCAGCAACAATGATCTCCTTTAAAACAACATATTATATGATCTATTTATTCTATATATTATATATTGTCAGGCCCTGATTCCCTCCCCTGCCAGGCATAGATTTTTGTCTGTTTTGTTCACTAGTTATCCAAGGTTCCTGGAACCATGCTAGCACAGAGCAGTCACTCAATAAGTATATGTTGTATGAATAAATACCACAATAAATAATTTAATACATAGTTCATTTAACATGTTTGTTAGCTAACACACATGTCAACTAAATTCCTAGGTGTGAAACTTCAAGGTCCAAGGTCAAATGCATTAATTATTTTGATATTGCCAAACTGAGGCTGTAGTAATTTATACTCTTATAAGTAATGTATGAGGGACAGTTGTCTAACACCCTTTCTAACACAGTGTCATCACACTTCTTGATTTTTGTCAATCTAATAGGTGACAAATGACAGCTTGGCAGTTGATCATCTTTTTCAGTGTTTGAGAGACATTTCTAATTTATTTTCTATGGCTATCTGTTCATAGTTTTTGCCCCTTTAAAAAATTAAATCTTAAAAAAGAATGAACAACTTATTTATTTGAAAGACAGAAAGAGAGAGGGAGAAAGAGAGAAGGAGGGGCAGAGGAAGAGGGAGAGAATCTCAAGGAGACTCTCAGCTGAGCATGGAGCCAGATGCGGGGCTTGATCTCATGACCCTCAGATCATGACCTAAGGCAAAATCTGATCACTAACCAGATTGGACACTAACTGACTGAACCACCCAGGCACCTGTGATCCTCTTCTTTTTAATGGATGGGAACTCTTTATATAAATGGGAGTTCTATGTGACCTGTTTTTCTTTTTGTTCCATGAACTGAGGAGCACAGAAGGTCCTGGCATTAGGGATATTTTAATACCAGAGTCTTTCAAAAAGACCCACAGTAGAGCAGCCCTGCTGTTCTCCACCTGCATGACCTCTAACTCCTACAGCACCATCAATCAACATCTGTCTTGAGCTGGTGAAATGTTGATGGTGCCAAGATGGTTTTGCTCTTTTTTCTCTCCCTGATTTAAATTTGGAGAGTAAGGAAAAGATAAGGAGAAACACAAAGAAATTTTCATTTACACTGAAATCACCAAATCCTTTTAACTCTATTTCCTAAACATCTCTCAAATCTCTCCATCTCCCACTACTACCACATTAGTTAAGGGACTTCTAGTCTCTTTCTATACTACCCTTTGAGCTAGTCTCCTCACTTTTAGTTTTGCTTCCTTCCAACCCAATCTCAATGCTCCAGCAAGGTGGATTCTTGCACACCACAAATACTAGTCATTCCTCTGCTTTAAAAATTGCTTCACTTGGGACACCTGGGTGACTCAGTGATTGAGCATCTGCCTTTGGCTCAGGGCATGATCCTGGGAATCCTGGGATCGAGTCCTGCATTGGGCTCCCTATGGGGAGCCTGCTTCTCCCTCTATGTCTCTGCCTCTCTTTCTCTGTGTCTCTCATGAATAAATAAATAAAATCTTTTTAAAAATTGCTTCACTGTTTTTTTTTTTTTCACTGTTTTTAGAGCAAAGTGTCAACACTCTTAATATGATGTGGCCCCAGCTTACTTCTCCAGCCTCATCTCTACCCACTTCCTCTTCACACACTTAGCTTCAGGTAGACAGCTATTTACATCTCCCTGACTGCTGGGATCTCGCTCACCTCCGACCCTGTGCACATGCTGAGGACACCCATCTCATCCTCCCACCTCCACCCCACTCTCTGGCTCAGGTGTCACTTCTGGGACGCTTTCCCTGAACTCTCACTTCTTGGGGAGTAAGAAGGGACTTCCTCCTAGGTGTTCTCACATCTACCTATTCTTGCCTTAGCATTTATCACAATATATTCTTTGGTCTCTTTACTTGTTTCTCCCAATAGACAGGAAGCTTCTTAGGCCAGGGAACATGCTTCACTCTACTGTATCCCCAGGACTGAATCAAGTACATGGCATGTGTAAGTCACAATAAATATCTATTAAGTGAATAAATTAGGGCTACCTGAGTGGCTCAGCTGGTTAAGCATCCGATTCTTGATTTTGGTTCAGGTCATAATCTCACAGTCGTGAGACTGAAGCCCTCATTAGGCTCTGTGCTTGGATGTGGAGCCTACTTGAGACTCTATCTCTCCCTCTCTCTCTAATAAAAATGAATGAACAAATGAATGAATGAATTAGTGAGAGACACGAAGAATGAGAAATAGTAAAACAAAGACACGAATACATTAAACCTGAACCATCCTTTTCATTTACAAAACACTTTCACAGATATTTGATTCTCATAAAACTTCCATTTAACTGTGATTATCATTATTATTATTAAAGATTTTATTTATTTATTCATGAGAGACACACAGAGAGAGAGAGGCAGAGACACAGACAAAGGGAGAAACAGGCCTCATGCAGGGAGCCTGATGTGGGACTCGATCCCTGGTCCCCAGGATCAGGCCCTGGGCTGAAGGCGGCGTTAAACCGCTGAGCCACCGGGGCTGCCCTGTCATTATTATTTTGACATGAGTTAAGAGGAATAGCAAGATCCAATGACCAAAATAACATCTGGCATGAGGTAGATTTACTCAGTAGATACTGAGAGAAAACTAGTTACTCTTATCTTGCTGTGTATTTGGGGCCAGTGACATTCTAGCTAGTACACAGTAGCTCTTAAGAGGCAGATACTGTAACTATTAGATGCACCCTAACTTGAACTCTTGCATGAATGAAGGACTGAATGCAGTATATGCAATGCCTCCTTCTCTCTCCTTAAAAGTGTCTCATGTTTTACTCTGACTAGTACTGGCCATAATAGTACAGCCTAATCCTAATGGTTCACAAAGAGAAAACATTTCTCTGGTCTAAAAGTATTTCTCTAGCCCTTCTATCTATCTCTCAAGGTTCAGTCATTCCGCTAGAGGAGTCTTGTCTCCCTCAAAGCTGTCTCTGAATCTTGAGTTTGACTCCTAAACATGGAAGAACAGATTTCATCTTGATGTCAGCTCTAAGACAGGTGCATGAGCAGTTTTTCTTCCTAATAGAAAACATAAAACTCATCACTTGCCTGCACTCAAAAGCCATCAATTCAGCAGCCATAATACCCAACGTTGTATCAGGGACTGCAATAAGAGGTACACCCAAGGGCGCCTGAGTGGCTCAGTAGGTTAAGTGTCTGTCTTCAGCTTAGGTCATGATCCCGGGGTCCTGGAACTGACTCCCACCTTGGCTTGCTGCTCAATGGGGAGTCTACTACTCCCTCTCCCTCTGTCCCTCCCCCTGCTTGTGCATGCTCTCTCTCAAGTAAATAAAATCTTTAAAAAAAAGGGGGGGGGGGGCTCAGCCAAAACTGGCTAGAATAAAATGACATTTACCATGAAGTCATTGCCAAGCTTGTAGTGTCCGATGCCATAATTATAAGTCAATTCTGCAACAAAATGATCATCTTCAGGTCCAAATCCCACCATTGTTTTACTCCATTTCCCATCATAAGGCCTAGAAAAATTCAAGTAAATGAACCCAGTGAACACAGATAAAATCTATCTCAGGTCTCCCCTAAGGAGCTCTTGGGACAGAGTAGTGGGTAGTCAGTCCCCTCTGGTCCTCTAAGTACCTGTAAGGATGAGATGACCTCTCAGCTGGTGCTGACGGCAAGTATGAACAGTGTTCATGGGCCTCACCACCAGAAGCTCCAAAGACCATCTGTCTGGCACTTATTTGAGGAAAAATTCGTTTACCTTTTCTTTAAAGTAGGGGACACACTCCTGTAAAGATACTTCTACAACCTGACTTTTATTTTTTTTTTGCATATCTATCAACAAGAATGCAATTCTCATTAGGCCTTGGAATTTTCCAGCTTGCTCTGGCTACTGAGCTAAGGGATACTAGATATGACATTGCTTCAATTACAGTATACATTTATTTGTGTTTTTGAAGCTGCCACCCTGATTTATTGATTCTTGAATTTATTCCACTGCCTCACACTCACTTCAAGAAACTGTCTTCTGTTCTCCAGGGGTATTCAGAGCCTAAAGGAGATTTTAAGAAACAAGGTGTCATACCCATTACAGGCAGCTTTGCAGCCTTCTTCAAATTCCTCATGCCGCAGAATCTGGTAAGGGAATTAGAATATACTGTAAAATGTTACCAGTACCGTACACAGCTTATTTAGCACAAGCTAAAATGTTAAAACACAGACATTTATAATTTGTAAGATTTACTTCTAAAACAAACAAAAGACCATGAGCTTTACATCTTTCCCAGACTGGAAGTAAGAAGTAAGGAAGAACAGTTTGACATCAAGGGTCAGGCAACCAAGCTTGTGAAATTTACTTAGATTGGGAAGCAGTGCTGTGGAGTTAAAATAAAAACAACAACACAAAGAAACAAAGTACCCTACGACCCAGCAATTGCACTGTTGGGGATTTACCCCAAAGATACAGATGCAATGAATCGCCGGGACACCTGCACCCCGATGTTTATAGCAGCAATGGCCACAATAGCCAAACTGTGGAAGGAGCCTCGGTGTCCATCGAAAGATGAATGGATAAAGAAGATGTGCTTTATGTATACAATGGAATATTACTCCGCCATTAGAAACGACAAATACCCGCCATTTGCTTCAACGTGTATAGAACTGGAGGGTATTATGCTGAGTGAAATGAGTCAATCAGAGAAGGACAAACATTATATGTTCTCATTCATTTGGGGAATATAAATAATCGTGAAAGGGAATAGAAGGGAAGGGAGAAGAAATGTGTGGGAAATATCAGAAAGGGAGACAGAACGTAAAGACTGCTAACTCTGGGAAACGAACTAGGGGTGGTAGAAGGGGAGGAGGGCGGGGGGTGGGGATGAATGGGTGGCGGGCACTGGGGGTTATTCTGTATGTTGGTAAATTGAGCACCAATAAAAAATACATTAAAAAAAAGAAACAAAGTATAGCCTTCAGCATTAGAGAATTCTGATTTGGAAATATGTCTGTCATCAATAGTTGTCTGAGATTGAGAACACTAGGAACATTGCTTAGGGTCTGGGTCTCCCAACTTGTTGTGGAAATAGATAATTTAGGAAACCAACTGACACAGAACCCCCCACAGTGGCCTCTCAATGTTGTAGTGCCTATTCTCCTTTTTGATTCCCGTTGCTATTGCTCCGGGTCAAGTTCTTATCCGTTCTCTCCTACACTATTAAAAATCATCTTTATTGGTCTCTTTCCTTAATACCACCATAAAATTACATCCCTCATGCACTGCTCTGATTACATCATTACCCTGTTCTAAAATGTGAAAACTCCCTACTTATTGTGCCATAAAATCCAAATTCCTCAGTATTCAAGATACCATCAGAATTAGTCCCAGGAGCGCCTGGGTGGCTCAGTTGGTTAAGTGTCTGCCTTCAGCTCAGGTCATGTTCTCCAGGTCCTGGGATCAAGCCTGGTGTTGGGAGTCTGCTTCTCCCTCTCCTCCTCCCTCTTCCCTCTTGCTCTCTCTCAAATAAATAAATAAGTAATCTTAAAAAAAAAAAAAAAAAAAGGTAGTCCTAACCTATTTGTCCTGTATCCCACCTCAACTTCAACTAAGTAATCTAAGCTAGAGGCACAGAAAACTAGTGGTGTTTTCCAAACATACCTTATTTTTTCACTGGCTCTTCCAGTTTTCCTAGTACACTCCTCCCTCTAATCTTTGTGGAAATCTTACCTATCTTTACATATCAACTCAAATTCAATTCTCTGTGGATTATTTCCTGACAACTCAGGCTGAAATTAAATCTTTCCTGTAGTATTTTTGTAATAATAGTGGTGGCTACTACTTATACAATACATATGATATATTAAATACCACACATATAACAGTGTTTAATCTTCACAACAACCCTTTAACCAATGAAGAAACACATTAAGGGAGAGTTTTGTGGTTTTCCCTCACTTATCAAGTTTTGATTTCCATTACTGTTAACTATATACAAATCAGCTCAACATAGGACCGTGAAACGCGGATGATCTATTCTAAATGACTGACGAATTCGGGTAACTCCCTTGCATTCCACGTCTTCTTCACTCTCTACATTAAATTGCACTCTTGCACCTCTAAAGCCCTTGCTTATCAGGAGCTCTCCACCTCCATTTGCCACGCAGGGATCCCTGCAAAATCGCAGCTGCTTAGAGCTGGAGAGGGCGCTTCCGGGTGTTAGAGAGAATGGGTACTGACTTCACACTTGGATCTGGACTGCTAAAAGGAGGGCCGGTGCAATCACCCAGAGAGTGAATATCCCAGCGATCAGAAGCCTTGAGAGAAGCAGAGCTCTAAATAGGCTGATTATCTAAACTGAAAGGCTCCAAACAGTAACTGAGCTATTGTTCACTGGAGAAGTATTATATTGCTTTTTGTTTATGATCTTTCCCGCTTGACTGGAAGCTCCACAAGAGCTGAGGCTCAGTATTTGTGAATGAACTTAAAAGCGTGAGGGCAAACAGTCGGAGACTAATAAAGGCCCCTTTCAAAGGTCATCTAACCCAACCAGAAACATGCAACGCTTCCTGGAGCTGAAAACCTGACAAGGCTAATGCGGAGTCCAGGGCTAAGGTCTGACGCCCGGGCGCTGGCGGAGATTCACGGAACACCCATTTGTCCCCTCCTGGGGCTAGTGGGGCTCAGCGGTCCCGGCCACCCAACCTCGCGCGCCAGCCCTCCTCCGCCCCGTCTGCACCTTCATCCCCAGGACATCGCGAAAGAAACGCGCGGTCTGGAAGCGGTTTCCCACTTTGAACACGAAGTGCAAAGCTCGACGAGTAGCCATAGCTATTAGCGAAACACACCGTCAGGAGGCTGCGCGGGCCGGTCGTGACGTCACTGGTCCCCGCCGGCGCGCTTCCGTGACGCACGCACGGCGCGAGGGAAGATGGCGGCGTGGGTAAAGGGCTTGGGGTGGGTCACGCGGCCTCTCTTGTCGGTGGTCCGAACTTGGGACCTTGACGCGCGGCGCTGGGTCCGGGCGCTACGGCGGAGCCCGGTGAGGGTGGTGTTTCCATCCGGACAGGCGGTGGGACGGAAGCCTGGTCCTGAGAAGCAGCCCCGGAGGGCAGCGCCTGAGGCCAGTCCCCACGAGCAGCGACAGAAGCCGCCGCTTCAGGTGTCCGCATCCCAGACGTCCTGCGCCTGGGAAGAGTCTGGGCTTCGCTATGATAAGGCTTTGCCCGGGGACAGAAGGCTGAGGTGATGTGTTCCTGAGACTTGTCATGTATTCCCGTTTCTCTCCCCGCCTGCCATCGGGACCTTAACCCGTTTTTTCCTTTTGGAGGACTAATCCCGGTACAACTTTCTGGTTTTTATTAGGCATGGAGGGCAAAATAAGTGTTTTCTTTAGAATTCGTTTTTTTATGTCTATGAAGCTCTTTATGTCTCTTAGAACTAGGTGTGTTTTGGTAACAAGGATGTTAGTAATTACCTGTCTTTTTGTTTCCACACACAGCAGTGTAATGACAATAGTTAAGTCCAGGCCATTTCGGGAAAAGCAAGGAAAGATCCTACTGGAAGGTCGCAGGCTTATTGCAGATGCTCTCAAGGCTGGTGCTGTGCCAAAAGTTTTCTTCTTTAGCCGTCTGGAGTACATAAAGGAGCTTCCCATTGATAAGCTGAAAGGTGTCAGTCTCATTAAGGTGAAATTTGAAGATATCAAGGATTGGTCCGACCTAGTAACTCCACAAGGAATAATGGGTCAGTACTTATACAGTATGTCACTAGAAGTAGAGATCTAGGATTACTTATTCATAATTGTCTTAGGGCAACAAATTTTATTTGAACCAAATTCAAAATGTTTTAAGACACTCAGATAAATACAGTTCTCAGATCTGTGGGTCTTACAGTATTTTCAGTGGAAGCTGCAGTTTTTTTTTGTCATTATCTATCTGTATTGTGGCTCTTTATAGTTCTTTGAACATTGTATTTTTTTAGGTCACTTTTCAACCTTCAATGTCCAGCTAAAATTTAAGAAAATGTTTATTAAAGTATTTAGCTCTCCATTTGTCCAAGACCTCTGCCAGTGTGGTGATACCTCTCTGTCTTTAACCCTCTTTGTAGAAGCATGTCTAAGCAGAAAGCTTTGAGCTTATTACCCTGCTTAGCTCATTGAACAAGAAACTGTCTTTATTTTTTTTTTTTTTTAGAAACTGTCTTTATTTGGTTGAATCAAAAAAGATTCTAATAGACTGTGGTGTCTATTAGCACTTAGAAGGGTTTATTTTTCTAAATATGGAAAAACTAAATTTACATCTTTTTGACATTGGAATTATATCTTAGATCTGAGAATTGAATGGCAGTTAAGTGTAGAGGTTCCTCTTGGATAGTAAGGGACAGTTGGGGCAGGCAGAGTTATTTTCAAGATTCTAATGTTTAGGCCAGGGTCTGTCTCTCTCTCTCTCTCTCTCTCTCTTTTTAAACTTATTTATTCATGAGAGACAGAGACGCAGGCAGAGGGTGAAGCAGGCTCCATGCAGGGAGCCTGATGTGGGACTTGATCCCGGGACCCCAGGATTACACCCAGGGCCCAAGGTAGGTGCTAAACCTCTGAACCACCCAGGGATCCCCTAGGCCAGGGTCTCTGATATCAGTTGTGCATGTGTTTCCTTGTGGGATAGTTCAGCTATTAGGAGAGGAAGTTCTGGGGACCATCTCTCGTTCTGTAATCCAGTAAGTCATAGTGATCTGTGACCCTGGATTTAGAACTCTCCCCTAGGGTGGGGATTTGGGACTGCTAAAGCCCTCCACTTTAAGTATGATCTTGTTAGCTACACCTTTAATTCCCTACTCTATACTACAGTGCAAATATCACTCAATTTTTTACCATGCTTGTCACTTTGCACATGTGTGCTAATAGTGGCCAGCCTATCCAGGACTCTAGCCTTCCTTGTTGTTATGACTGCTTTCATCATTTCATGTCTCTTAGAAATATGTGTATTTAGCTTATCCTTTTTTTTTTTTTTTTTTTTTTAAGATTTTATTTATTTGTCAGAGAGCATAGCAAGGCAGAGAAGGAGAGGGAGAAGCAGACTCCCCGCTGAGCAGGGAACACGATGTGGGGCTTGATCCAGAATGCTGGGATCATGACCTGACCTGAAGGCAGACACTTAACCAACTGAGCCACCAAAGTGCCCCTATTTAGCTTATCCTATGTTTTATTTAATGTTGGAGGGGTGGGGTATAGGGAGAAAGAGATAAGACTGCCTATCAGATTTCCAGCACATCTTTAAAATCTAGTAATGTAAGTAGGGCCTCTCTAGTAGAGAGCTCTGATCATTGCAGCCATTCAGGTAAAGGTTAAAGGACTCCTGAGGCCCCTGCCCCACTGAATGGTTTTAGAGCTAGCTATCTGTGGCTCCTAAGTGCAGGACCTTTCTACAGCACACAGATGCCTAATATTCTAGTACCTTCATTGATGGGTTAGGTATAGGTATTTATGTGTTGTTCTTGGTGTGAATACATTGGACTAGACTGGTGAGGGCAGTTTAAGAGTATCTATTAACATTATGAGTGCACACACATCATGTATCGATTTCACTTGCGGGCTTTCTCATAGGACATGTTTGGACGTGTGCATGTGTATAGAGAGTCCTACAGGGATGTTCATTGCAGGATTGTTTATAATAGGGAAAAATGGAAAATATGCTAAATGTCAGTTGGGGAAGAGCTAAATAAACATGGTATATTCATGTTACAAAATAACATGCAATAGTTAAAATAATGGTAGCTCTGAATGTATTGACTGGTAAGATATCTCATGTTACCAAATTGAATAAGGTTACAGAATAATACATAGAGTATGAATCTTTTACGTAAAAGAGAATAGCACCTATGCATGGGGAGATGTGTGTATATGCAGGTAGATGCATGGAACAGGCTCTGAAGGGATGTACCCTAGGATGGCAAACAACTATAAGGGGGCAGGTATCACTGGTAGGACTTTATATATGAAGTTTTTCAATCAGAATGTATTCATGTATTACTTACATAATTAATAATATAGAAAGATGGATAAATAAATGAAAGGCCAAATTTCTCCCCATGGTCCTGACATCAGACTAGTAAATCTTCTGTTTTGTTTCCTCAGGGATTTTTGCCAAACCTGACCATGTGAAGATGACATACCCAGAGACTCAGCTCCGCCATTTACTACCCTTATTGTTGATTTGTGACAATCTCCGTGACCCCGGGAACCTGGGGACAATTCTGAGATCTGCGGCTGGGGCCGGCTGCAGCAAAGTGTTACTCACCAAAGGTCAGAGCACTTGTTGCTGGGCGGATGGGTTGGCTATTTGGTTCTTTTTTTTTTTTTTTTTTTTTTTTTTAAGATTTTATTTATTCATTCATAAGAGACACAAAGAGAGGCAGAGACATAGGCAGAGGGAGAAGCAGGCTCTCTGCAGGAGCCTGATGCAGGACTTCATCCTGGACCCCAGGATCACAATCTGAGCCAAAGGCAGACACTCAACCACTGAGCCACCCAGGTATCCCTCGGTTGGCCATTTGTAAGTGAGCTGGGGGATCCCTGGGTGGCGCAGTGGTTTAGCGCCTGCCTTTGGCCCAGGGCGCGATCCTGGAGACCCGGGATCGAATCCCACGTCAGGCTCCCGGTGCATGGAGCCTGCTTCTCCCTCTGCCTGTGTCTCTGCCTCTCTCTCTCTCTGTGACTATCATAAATAAAAAAAAAAAAAAAAAAATGTAAGTGAGCTGGATCTATGGGCATACACACGTGGATTTGAATCTTGGATCTGCCCCTTATCAGCTGTGTGTCTGTGAGTGATATTCTGAGTGTCCATTTCCTCATCTGTAAAATGGGCGTAACAGAATCTAGAATCTACCTAGTAAGGCTGTTTTGAGGATTGAAATTACATACTCGGTGCTCTGCTTGCCATCTAAGTACTTAAGGAAATGTGGATTATCTTTCTAGTGCCTCGGGTGCCCTGAAATTGGGATGCATTTGTCTTAGCCTTGGGATGGGTCAAACATCCCCACACAAATTAGTCTCTTGACATTTCTCTCTTGTCATCAGAAACAGAATGGGATCCCTGGGTGGCGCAGCGGTTTGGCGCCTGCCTTTGACCCAGGGCGCGATCCTGGAGACCCGGGATCGAATCCCACATCGGGCTCCCGGTGCATGGAGCCTGCTTCTCCCTCTGCCTGTGTCTCTGCCTCTCTCTCTCTCTCACTGTGTGCCTATCATAAATAAAAAAAAAAAAAAAAGAAAAAAAAAAAGAAACAGAATGAGTAAGGGGCGCTTGGTTGGCTCAGTCGATTAAGCATCTGCCTTTGGCTCAGGTCATGATCCTGGGGTCCTGGGATTGAGCCCCAGGTCAGGCTCACTGCCCAGTGAGGAGTCTGTTTATCCCTCTCTCTTAACACTCACATCCTTCCTTGTGCTCTCTTGCTCATTCTCTTGTTCTAATAAATAAAATCTTTTAAAAAGAAAGAAAAATGGAGAAAAAAAAAAAAGAAAGAAAAATGGGATGATTAGGCTTGGTTCTAAAGAGACTTGCCTAACACATGGGACATACCTAAAATGCCTCTCACAACTTGCAGGGGGGGGAGAAGATCATTCACTGAAAATACTCAAGCTATCATTCACTATAAACTAATAATACCTGCTGCTGAGACTTGCCTCAGTTGCTCCTGTTAACCCTTCGTCCCTGTCACTCTTTGTTGGAATAGATGGAGCAGATATGAAGATGCCAGTATGAGAGCTAGATGCTGGGGTTCCATCATCAGTACCCACTTACCCAACCCATCCTTGAGAGCTCTGAGAGCTGGTGTGGTTTTGGAAACATACCTATATCTTCTGTACAATGCGGTTTCTACATTGATGATGGTGGCTAGTATATAGGAGGTGGGGAATGAATAGGGAACACTTGGTGTGGTGCCCAGTATGGAGGACATGAGGATGAAAGGGGAAATCTCTTGTCCCTTACTTCCCACCAGGGCAGAGGTCAGACTAGATGGCTTCCCTTATGAGTCTCGGGCCCCTCTTCTTCCCTCCCTCACCCCCAGCTTCTTGATCTAGTGCCCACCTCCCATCTCCAGTTCCCTGCAGTGATTGAGGATGCCTGTGGTTGGTACAACGTGTGGCAGTGTTCCATTCTTTGTGTTTTACTTTCCTTTTAAAGTTTGGTTTGCCTGTTTACTCTGTCTAGAAGTTAGGTTAAGTTTTGCAGCAGCTTACAATTCAGAGTTGTGCTATATGAGGTAGGGGAGGGTAGGTAGCAGGTATGTGGTGCCTCGGCCCTGCTGTTTCTCCCAGCCTGTGGTCCTGGGAAAGGCCACACAGAAGTGGCTGAGTTTAGCATGCGACTATATAAAAGAAGAGTTCTTTTAGCCTTCTTTCTGTGTTGAGAGGCTGTGTGTGTGTGAAAGAGAAGGCTGTCACCCTGGTGGCTCGCTCTGGATTACTGTTACTGTCCCCATCTACTTCCCCCTCTCTGGCGTCTTCCCTGCTCTGGTGCGGATTCAACATAGAAGCCAAATAGGCCTTTCTAAAACATACATCAGATTCTACCACTACTTGGCTTAAAATCCTTGACCCCATTATATTGTCTAATGGATAAAATCCCATCCTTCCTCTGCTTGGCATACCCACCCTTCTTCATATTGGTCCTTGCCTGCTTCCAGCCTCCTGTCCCACTACGCCCCCTGGCTGGATCACTTTACTGTCTGAGCTGTGGCATTCTCCCCCTCCTCTAACTCCCCGGCCTTTCTTTGACAGCTTCATCCTGTCCTCTGAGATCCAACTCAGTGTCATGTTCTGTGGGATGTTTTTCCTGGTAGCTCTACTTTGTACAGGGTTTTTTTGGTCACCCTGTTCATGCCTCATTTGTATCAGTTACTGATACTGTAGTTAGGTGATTAGATACTGTCCCAGCACCATTGCCCACTATCCACGGGCCCCAGGAGGTTTGGGATTTGAATGCTCTTTGCATCTCCTGTAGAGCGTCTGGCCCAGGTGTATGGTAATGTTGAAGGGATGAAAGAAGTCTGTTTCAGTACTAGCTGGAGTTCCCTCTGCTAGACATCACCATAGTTGGGGAAGTAGAGGTCCCAGCTATGAAGAAGGCTGCAGTAGAACATTTTTTGCTTTCTTTCCTGATCTAGAATTAATCTGATTTATTTTAAAGTCCCTTTGTCTGGGAAGTAATCTTAATTGGATCCTGTCTCTATTTTCTAGGCTGTGTGGATCCCTGGGAGCCCAAAGTGCTACGAGCAGCAATGGGTGCACATTTCCAGGTGCCCATCATCAATAACCTGGACTGGGAAACATTGCCCAACTACCTGCCCACTGACACCCGTGTCTACGTGGCTGACAACTGTGGCCTTTATGCCCAGGCCCAGATGTCTGATAAAGCCAGTGACCACGGCTGGGTATGTGACCGACGACTCTCGAAGTTGCACAAGTATGAGGAGGAGGAAGAAGAGGAGGATCTAGAACCTGGAGCCAGTAAAGCCTGGCTCCCTGAACTTGAGGTCCAGAGTTACGACTTGGACTGGACAGAGGCACCAGCAGCTGTGGTGATAGGTGGGGAGACCCATGGCGTGAGCCTGGAGTCCTTGCAGTTGGCCGAGAGCACCGGGGGCAAGAGGCTGCTGATCCCCGTTGTGCCTGGTGTGGACAGCTTGAACTCAGCTATGGCTGCAAGCATCCTGCTTTTTGAAGGGAGAAGACAGCTACGAGTAAGGGCGGAACACTTGAGCAGGGACAGGTGTTACCACTGAGAGGGAACATGGTAGTCCTTGATTTGAGGGGGTCCCTAGCTCCTCCTGCATTGTTAGGAGATGGGCAGAGTCAGTAACTGAGGCTTCCCAGGCCATACCCAGGAGGTAAGAGGTGTGCAAGGTGCTAACTGTACAGTTACTGGAAAAATAAGAATTTCCATGAACTTCTGCTTATTCTCAAAACTAACAAGGATGAGAATTCTTTCTGAGATTTCTCCCTGCTCCCTAGCAAAACTTCCTCTTGAGAGAACCCGGATATCAAAGCTGACTTATGCCCCAAGCTGTGGCAGAGTGGGACTGTTTGATATGTTTGAGGGGAGAGGTTTTTTCAGGAACAATCGCTTTGGTTGGCTGTGCTGTCCAGGCTGATGGCCTGGAATCACTGCTCTGGGCCCCACCGGTCTGGGCCATCCCTGGGGCCTCCCACACATGTTCTGTGCAAGTGGCCCATGGGTTCTTCTTGAGACCCTCCGTGCTGTGTCAGCTTTGAGAAGGCAGAAGAGCCCAGAAGGGCTGAGGCCTGGGCCTCTAGTTCGCAGAGCCATAATGCCTGTCTCATGAGCAGGCTGAGGCAGCTCAGGGAACTGTACACTGGGGTCTGTGGACATTTGTTCTCTCAGCACTTTGGAAAAGTACTAAGCAAACAGAGGTCACTAAAAGGAAGTTCATGCCTTTCCACCATGAAACCAGTCTCCTGCAGCTTTCCCCTGCATTATTGTTCCCGCTGATTTTTGTTACAAAATAAAGATCAAAGAATAACAAACCCTATGCCTTGTTCCTGTTAAAAACAAAACCTTGTAAAACCCGTATACCTGACATTTAATGCTAAGCCTGTTTTATCACACTGGGTAGAAGAAAGAAAAGAAATTTCCATCCCATTCGCTTTATAGTGAGTGGCTTATGTACCGTGCCCTGTGAGTTCTTTATGTTTGTGATCATAATTTATCAGAGAGGAGGGCAAGTTTTCCTTTTTTAAAATGACTACAGGTGAAGCATGTGGTGGCGAAGTTGCTTGAGCGGTCATGAAAAATTGCTTTCTTGGATTCTTTTTCATTTTAAGCCAACTTTGGTTTTTCATCATTTCCCCAGGAAGTCAGAATAAAAAAATGAGCAGTACCTGACAGAACATGAGCTGAAGGAGAAGCCGCCGAATGATTGGTAGGCCCAGGGCCTCCTCGCCTTTGTTGAGCACAGCGCTCACGGTGATTTCTGCCACAAGATGGCAGCCAAGCCTCAACAGCACTCCCAGCCCCGAAGGGAGAGGTTACGGTTTTTCTGGGATTTTAAGTTGAAAAATGAGGGAGTCCAGTCTCCACAGAGGGCATTTTGCAGACCATTTGTGCTCAGAGGTGCTGAAGTTGGATTCTTATTGTCTTAGCAGAATCTGAAGCATAGCTAGGTGTTGGACCAAACACTAAGGAGAAATTGGGCAGCAGTGGGAAGTGGCTGCAGCAAGAAAAGCTGACACAACTTTTTCCTTTGAATGGAACGTCTGGGAAAGCAGCTCTGGACAAAGGCTGCTGGCCCCACACGTGTGTGTCTGGAACTCACACCGGGAACCCTCATCCCGGTTTGGAGCTTCAGGGCAGTGAGGGCTACAGTCCTCTTCCCCACTCGCAGCTGCCAGCTCACAGTGCAAATCCCGTCAGGAAGGCCCCAAGGGTGAGCAGCCCTCTGGGGACTGGTTTCTACCAGTTTGAGCTAGGACCTTCTACCACTTGCTCCATGGTTAACAGGAGCACCAGATGCCCCCCGCACCCCCCCAGCTGAGCTGCTTTTAGATGCACTTCTGTCATCTTGCCACACAAAGACCCCAGCTACAGCACCTCATGCAGGGTTTTGTGACTAGTACTAAACACTCCCAGCTGTGCTGCAAGGGCCTGGGTGGCCCCCCGCCCCACTCTTCAAAAGCAGATCTGGCTGGCTCACCTGAACAGTTTTTAGGAAACACTCATGTAGATATCTTTAAACTCCAAGAACTTATAATGTACATAGGTAACAAGCTAGACGCCAAATGAGTGGATGAGCTCTTTATTGCTGTGGGTGACTTCAAGTCTCAACTAGGTTGCCATATTACATCAGTCCAGCTGAGACAGAGCCTACTAGCCAGGCCACCCTCACTGAAGGACTTGGGAAGCCAGACCAACACTCAGAGGCCAAGTATAACCGAAAGTCTGAATTCATTATAGATGGCATCGTTGTTCTTCCTACTACATTTGTATTGTTGGGGAGCTACCTTCTTTAGCTGGAGCCTCGTATTTGGAGAGGGCCCTCCCCAAAGCTGCTACTTGCAGAATGCAAGGAGGAAACAAGGGTTGTGGAGGCAACGGGGCTGCAACAGGCTCTGGCCTCCCTGCTTCACCTCTGCAACCAGAGGGGGTGGTGCAAACTGTATATGGGCAGAGTGGCTCCCTAATGGCTGGGGACTTCCACATCCTGTGATGTCCAAAGGAGATTTCTTTTTTAGTCCTGGGTCCTAAGATCATGCCTCCTACTGTATCCTCATTCTAGCCCATGTGGGTGACTGACCCGTGTGAGGCATGAGCACTCAGGAACCCAGACTTGGGGCTGCCTGCCTCTGGGCTGCATACTGGCCTACAGGCTTTCATGAGTTGGTACATTCATTAATAAAAATCCATCAGTCCTTCAGAACAAGTCCTGCCCCAGCGGAATAACATACTTCCTGGCCTGGGAAGCATTCCAGAACTCCAAGGGAGGCATAAGCCTTGAACAAAGCCTATTTTCTTCATGCTTTCACATTGGAGGCACACCTACGACATCCTAATGTCATATTTCCCCACTAGAAGGAGACATCCCAGCCATAAAGTAGACCCAATATAAAATTTTCCTACAAACAGCCTTCTGTTTGCTGGGAAAGTATTTCACTTGCACCATTTACTAACATTGAACAATCAAGAATGAAACCAATAGACAACAGCCATTTGTCAAAGAATTTTCCCTTGGGTACTCCTGCCTGCCCCTGTCAGTGTCAGCTAAGAGGGATGTAGGTTAAGTGCTTCTCTGCACAGCTGCTTCAGGGAACTTCAGTCCTCCGTTCACATGGCACCACCCAAAGAAGCCACAGAGGGCACTGCTGAAGCTCCCCACCGTCCACACGCTGCCCCATTCCAGTCCTATCTGGCAAGCATGGGCCTCCCCAGCCTGGCCCCGGGAAATGGCATGTGACCAGGAAGTGCCTGCAACTGTGTGATGAGGGGGCTGGACCAGGTGTGCTCAGATCCCTCCCAGAGCTAGCATTCCCAGTCTATACGCGTGCACTCGCACACGAATGGTGTTCTCCCTAAGCCAGCAGTGCGATACCTTATTGGGTCTTGCCGATCTGATCTTGGGCCATGGTTCTCTCTAGATCATTGCAGAGCTCCGTTTGCTATCCTGGAAGACGGCAGCAGGAGGAGAAAACAGCTTTATAGTGTGTTTAACTAGGCAAGAGGCAAAAACAAAGTCTGGCTGAAAATTACCACTTGAAGCTTGGCCACTGCCAAAACAGTACTAGCTCCCTATGCTTGGATAAGTGAGAGGCACTGAATTTGAGGACACGCTTGGAGATTGTGGTTGGGAGGCAGGGGAGGGAAGCAGGCAGCCACCTCACTCCTGGAAAGGAAGCTTCAGTTGCACTCTGGCATTTACCGCTGCCCACTGGACCTACCAATTCCAAATATGTATCCTTTTTCTTAACCAGATCTTTATTGCTGGGGTCAGATAAAAAATCTCATCTCTGTTGTGAAAATGAATAGAATCAGATCTGGAAGTCATTGTGGTGAGTGCAAAATCTGGAACTTCAGGGTGGCATTTTTATAGCTACTTTCCTGCCTCAACCTGCTGGGGTAGTTTCCCTTGCTACTGATGGAAGCCCTTGAATACATTACAGCTGGGGTTTTAACCTGCTTCTAATTAGTGACAAGAATTAAGGTATTTTGGAGCTGCTTAGTGGGAATTAAAAAGCCACCCACTTCGTCTGCATCAAGAACCTTTAAGATATCTTGCACTATTGAGCCAGGGGTTTTTACTGGCACTGGTGAATGGTCTTCCCCCAGTGTTCCCCCTCAAAGCCTCCACTATATAAACCTCAGGGTTTTTTTTAATAAACCTTCCCACTGATCTTAACCTACACATCCACTCCAAGAGGGGAATTTTGGTGTCAAGGATCCAGTTGATCTTAGTGGCAAGTAGTTCAAGTCAGCCCTGTTAAGGCCATAGAAGAATTACGATCTAATTTTTCTGCTGCAGGAACTTAAAGGGACTCCTCACTGGACTTTGTTACTTCTATGCCAGAATATAAGTAGTTTCTAAGAGAGGCCACTTTTCCTCCAAGGCTATCATGATATAGGACATAGGCAGAAATCCATCTTCCAAGTGAGGTTGACCTCACCTTGTCCCCACATCTGCCATACTCTCGGAGGAGACACTGGCCCAGGACAGAGCTAGGGTTGACAGTCTCCAACTATCGCCCATTCTTCACAGGGAGACCTGTGTGGGATTCCTTGTGTCTGCAACTGACCTCCTCAGGCTTCAGAGCACTTGCTCCCCTGCGGGGAGGGAATGAGCACCAGTGTCCTCAAGGATGCCTGCGATCAGAGAATCAACCTTCCACAAGGGCAAGTGGAACCAGGAGAGATGGCAGCCAGAGCTCCAGCAGGGATCTGCCTCTGGTGCTCTAAGTCAAAGGAGCTCCCTGGCTTCAGGATTCAACAGATGACCAGTTCTCAACAATTCTAAAACACAGATACTAGGTATCCAGAAAATTTGAGAGGATCTAGCGTGTCCTCCCCCACCCTCTCCCCAGAGCCCAGCACCACAAGCAAAAAGATTTTTGTTACTGAGCACAAGAAAGGCCAACTCATTGATAATGTCCAGAGATGCCTGCTTTATTTCTTACTAGGTGATTGCATTTCAGGCTTGTGACATCAAGTAACTGTCTAATCACCAACTAACTTTGTACCTCTGAACTACGAATTAATCCAATTCAGCAAGGAGCAGTGCTGTCAACAGCTGACTGGGGGCTGGATTTTTCAAATCAGTGGTCTTGGCTGACAGAATGCTGTCAGTGGAGCCAAGGGTAAGGCCTGAGATCGTGTGAAAGACCCTTATGCCTAGTGAAGATAGGCCCAAATCCTGTGAACCCCTAGACAAAGCTCTCCACCCCAAGTCCCAAGGACACAGCTGTTGTTACCTTCCTTTTGTGGGAGCTGAGCTACCTGACCCTAGCAGAGTGGATCCAAGGCCTACTTTTAGTTGACAGGTCCTCTGCTCCCACTGTCACCCTAGGACACATCTCTTTGTGCAGGTTCTTAGGAAAAAGCTAGGCTTCTGGTAATTTCTTGTCACTTTTTAGTTCTGCTTTGAAAAGAAAAAGAGGGATGACAGGTAACCAAAGGTGGACACAGGCACCTCAGCAGAGCTGCAGTGGCCCCCAGGCCCAGAGTGGGGCCGAGTCAGAGGCCTGTGCCGGTGAGGTGGGGCTCCTCCAAGAACACAGGGCTGGGTGCCTCTTGGGAAGATGTCCAAAGGGAAGAATTTATTAACAAAATTCCAAGACAGTAGAGGCTGTTCATAGATGAGGGCAGAAACTTGGAGAAAGTAAATCAAAGAAGAAAGATATAAGGAAAAAATGAGAAATCTCTTTCTTATCATATGGTAGGAGCTCAGAGTAAGCAGTTACTACATGAATCATTACCAGAGCTGCTCTTTTTCTCACCAAAAAAGAACACAAGCTTCCTTTGAGACTTGAGATCCCTCGCCCAAGAACTGACTGCCAAGCGTTGTTCTTCCCTCACACCAAGATAGACAAAGTCACTTAGGAGAAAGGATGTTCTCGCCTGCAGCTCAGGGCTGAGGCCTAGCGAGGCCATGGCGCTTTCCCGGGTCCACCCGCACGTACGTGTGTCACTGAGCCGTCCTGGGTGCTACGTGTGCACGCTGACACCAGAGGCAGAGCCAGAGCACCAACACACTGTCCCTTCAGGTTCATGCAGCTTGAGAACACCTGGCAAATACTTCACCGAGAGCTAGTGACTGAGAGTGTGCTGCAGTCCTGGTTCTGGCCAGGGTCTACCAGCCCTGTGGATCCCAAGCAGAGTCTCCGAACATGGTGGGTTCTTCTGCTGCTGAGAGGATATGCACCTTAGGGTGCTAGCTGAGGAGTTAATGCAGAAAACAAGGCACCACAGAGAGGTTGGACACTTGGGTTGTGTGATTCAGGACACGCTGGAAAAGTCCAAGGGTGGAGGGAAGGAAGGGGAGGAGGAGGAGGAGAAGACCGAGTTTTAAATAACGTCTCCTGAGGCTGGAGCCCCCCTAGATGGGCTCTGGTTTGAGCTTTTCTGCTAGGAAGTCATTCACAAAGGCCTCCACAATGGCGGGGGTGATCTCTTCCACGTCCATCACGTACTTGGCCCGGGCCGACATGTCCAGAATGGTGAGCAAAGGAGCAGCCTCGGGCAGGTTGGTGTAATCTCGCAGGGAGTCAGTCATGTCATCCTGGAAGTTACCATAGAGAGAGAAAACCAGTAAGTTTTCAAGAGGGTAGAGAGTCCCCTGACCGCCCCCCCCATTCCCCCCAAGCCAGCATGGAAAGCAGCCACTCCATTGTCCTGAAGAGTGGGTGACTCTCTGGGAAAGATGGGCTCTCAGAACAGGGAGCAGTGGACTCTACCCTGCCTTGGGGGGGGGGGGAGGTTAGAATTCTCTGTGCAGCTCCCCAAATCACCAGGCAAGTCCTCTTTCTTCATTGGCACAAAAAGCAACTTTATTTATTTTTTTATTTTTTTATTTTTTTAAATTTATTTATGATAGTCACACAGAGAGAAAGAGAGGCAGAGACACAGGCAGAGGGAGAAGCAGGCTCCATGCACCGGGAGCCCGACGTGGGATTCGATCCCGGGTCTCCAGGATCGCGCCCTGGGCCAAAGGCAGGCACCAAACCGCTGCGCCACCCAGGGATCCCCAAAAAGCAACTTTAACATGTCCTCTGCTTGGTAAAAATGTTTTGTCTTTTAATCATGTCCTTTTGCAATTACCTCTCAATTATTTGCAGGCCCACTATGAATATCTGAGGCCAATCTGGACTTTCCAACTCTGGAATGTCTTTAACAGAAACAGCTCACTGTCCCCAACCCACCCCTGTGGTTTCAGGGGAGCAGGAGTTGCACAGCCAGTTCAGAAGACAGGGCTACTGAAATACCTCCTGGAGTGGCACGGGTGGCTGCATTCATCATATATTTCCAGTGACTGTCCAGGTGAGTTTCCCTTGTTAAGTGTAAAAGCAAACCCCAAAACCCAAAGACTAGCAGCAGAATTTGTAAGGGAGCAACCATTTGAGATCACTGTTCAGGCTACCGACCCCCATTTGGTAGATGGCAGGAAATGGACTCTATATAACCACCCCAAGGCTGTCTCACTATAAAACAAACACACCACACAGTATTTTGAACTGAATGAAGACCCCAACCACTGTGCAGAGGAAGGGCTTGGGGCATTCCTGGCCTTAAATGCTGGCAAGCAGGAGGCCTGAAATTTACCCCTCATTGGTTTCTAAGACATAAAACCATTCTTTTCTCAAAGGGCAGATCTTTAGGAAGATGATTAGTGGTCATCTTTTTTTTTTTCCCCCACCCCAGAAAGGGCATGTACTTCTAGCAATGATGGGTGACTCATCATCTCTGGCACTGATGAGCTCACTCAGGCCCTCTGTGTGGGTTAATAAACAGTCTGCATGATAAGCAGGGAGGCACTGGACAGATATTGAACATCAAGCTCCCAATAAGAGGCCTGGGCCAAGCTGAGCTCAACGCTGTGTCCCCTCCCCTCTCCCTCTGAGCAAACCACAGGGAGATGAATTTTAATGTCTACTAGGGCTTCAGAAGGGATGACTTCTGCCTTTTGGTTGGGGGCG